>NC_134571.1:96836671-97560421 GCF_050947875.1 Dermacentor variabilis
ACGTTCGCGCTAATCTGGTGCGCACGCCGTACTGCCCGAACGTCCTCGTACACAGCCAAAAATTTCCGATTTTGCTGTATTACTCTTGCGAGAATAATAGAGAACTAATATGAAAGCCATGCTAATTATGTAGAACCATACGGGACACGCATAAAAAAAGCCAACAGAAGACTTGGAGTGCGTACAGACACGCTTCTGTATAAAATACGCATGTTAACTGCATATTGTGCGAATACATAAAGCATGTAATGAACTCCCTGTTCCGGCGAACATGATGTGCATTCGATGCTAAGAGCTTCAAATAAAGACTCAGTCAACCGGTGGCTTCCGACGGAAACGCTGTTTATGCTATCGAAAAGTTCAGGCCGTTTTCTGTGGTAGTCGCACGGGAATAGTGCAAAATCTTCATGAAGTCTTTATCAGTAGCACAAGAGTGCTATGGAATCCTTAAAGAAATTCCATCCCTGCGCGTAGAAACATTTCAGTACAGGTACAGGCTCCAGTTCGTTCTTTTCTGCATCTTCGCCGGTTTTCGTGGTTTCACACCATGGCGGAAATAATGGCGTTAATTGTCAAAAGACCTACCGAAGTGCTGCTGGTACACGACGAAAACGCATAAGCAACATGGCATCGTGAGAACGCGCAACAAAAATCAACTGACGTGACCACCAAAAAGAACAATGCTCCCTTTTCACATATCTGGAATTATAATAAAGCGTTTAAGCGCACCGAAGTATACATCCACCTCAAAAGCAATCTCAACAACCATAACGAAGAGCGTCAACAGGCAATCCAGAACTACGACATTGAAGATAACTTCAGGATTATAAACTCTTATTGGCAATATCGTCAACACTTGTGGCAAATGTGTATACATAAAGTCACCGTCCTAAAATATTCTCGCTATATATATGCTCTTGCTTTTCAAACCTACACCAACTGCGTAAATCGTGAACCACAAAATCGTGCTAGCCATCGAAATTCGCTATACTAGCGACGCGTCCCAAATGTGCACTACGTTTGTTCGATTAGTTTGAACATTTCACTGGGGTGTAGGCTGAATGTACCCTTTCGCTCGTGAAGCAAAACTATACTTTCTGGTTCGGATCGAACGCAACCTGAGCGCCGCTAAGTGGCTAAGACGTTGTGGTCGATTCGCCGATTTCCCGTAAACAGGAACGCACTTCGATTTCAAACGTTAACACTGCGCCCCCGGTACTCTTCCCACTATGCAACCTGCACATATTTCTCTCGTTTACTTTTCTCTTTTCCTGCCGCTTTGCTGCGTTCCTCGATTTACATAACCTGTTCTCATCTGCGTAAACTTTATTTTTAAATCTTCCATGTCGCTCGCGCCTTCGTGTGCTGTTGGCATGTCAATTCACATTTTTAGCAGTTTCAGTGCAGAGATAGCGCTTCGTATGGTGGTGGGCGCCACCGCTGGGACAAGATGCCGCTCCGTCACAAATTAGCTCTGAAAAAGCAAAGGAGCAGAGGCGCGAACTCATTCCCACGCTTTCTCTTTCTTTCTTCTCCCCCGAGACACCGTTCATCAGTGCTTCTCGACAAATGTACTCGCACACGCGAAAGGAAATGCAAACAGTTTGAAGCTTGGGCCTCGTATTGGAAGGGCGAACAGAAGAGCGCGTGAATACTATATGGGAAGAGCTCACTGGGACTTTAATAGGAACGAGGCTGCTGAACTAGCCCGATCTTTGTAGGTGGGCCTTTGGTTGCGTAAGTTCACAAGTCCGTATATCTGCATAGGCGTCGCAATTATTTCGTCGGCAGCGAACACGTGACACGGCTTCCTGTGCCGCGTGCATGAGTGAGAGCAGGAAGACCGGTTAGTAAATTGGCGGCCACGATTAATTCGCAGATGGAAAAAACGATAACGGCGAACACATCTTCATCCAAATCACACACTACCGGGCGTAAAGTCAAACCAGCAGTGTACACGGTCTTTTTCAACAATCAAGGCACAAAACTGTGTAGTATCTAGCAAACTTAAAGCTGGTAGACTTACAGAACTGCATTGTTTTTTTTTTCTCAAACATTCCTGTAGTTATTTTTAGCTCGCGTTATGTAGTGTCTTTGTCGATAAGCTTACGAGCCAATCAGGCACAACCAAGACGTACAACACAGCGCGGTGCATATGCCTGCTAAAACTGAATGGTCCATTTGACCGCGCGTTTTATGTAATAGGTTGCTGCACATTTATTTCACAACGATAACACTACGGGACACATTAACTTCCTCACAAGATATGCAACTCACGTAGTGACTACACCCAGGATGCGAACAGCATCAACTGACAGACATAGAAGCACGACAGAGTAAAGGGACGAACGCAACGGATCTGGTGTCACCGGACGCTTCGTTCGTGCTACTCAATCGAGAGCGCAAATGAGTCCCAGTTCTTGCGCCCCAGCTTTCTGCGGGCAATAACTGTGGTAACAAGGAAGTGAAACTGTACCAAGCCGAGAAAATGCACATGCCCTGGTGTCGTAAGTACTTCGCCGTTGACCATCGCAGACGAGTCAGTGGGCGGCCAGTCCAGACGTCACTATGTACAGTTTACCTCGAATCGTTAAGTTAGGCCAGAGTGAACCGACGGCCTATATGCGTAAGCCTTTCGGCGCTAGGCGAAGCGGACGTAAAGACGTCGCGCGACCTTTGCAGCCGATTCGAACCACAGCGTCCGTGTTAAATTGGTTACAAAGGCAAATTTACACACAGGGATCGATGCCGACTCTGCCTGGGCACGGCACGGTAGTTCTGCCGAAATAAGGATTGACAATGCTGCGCTGCTATCTCAAGCCAAAAAAAAAAAGTTACAATAATAGAACCTATATAAGCCCCGCACACCACGAAACGTCTCAAACGAAGGAAGTGGAGCGAAAGAAAAGGAATAGAAAACCCTACACCAAGCTCATGGCACACAAAGTGCGAATCAGCGAAACGAAACGCCAGCAGTGCAATGGCTAACACAATCCAGGCGTGCCACACAGTAGGACAACGCCGGAAGCACTGTTTTTTTATCAGTTCAACTCGCCAGGTCAGAAAGCGACGCCTTCATCATGCAAGCCTTAAACCACATACGTGTGCTGCATCTTGACGAGCCCACCGCGGTCCAGCTCACGTAGAGGTATGCACAGAGGTCTCCCGCAAATATCCAGAGTTGTTCAATCACCCAGCAGGCACCTTTCCTAAAGGCCTTCTCAAAAGTTTTCGTTCAGTTTTACGAAGCACAACGAGCAGCCAATCTATTTGTTCGATGCATGCCGTACAATCCAGTGTCGCAGAGGGGTTGCAACGGCCGACTTTTTTTTTTTTTTTTGTAGGTACCACAAACGTGAGACCAAGGTTTGTAGGCGGAAGCCTGCATTGCGCCGCCGGGAATGGTTACACTGAAACAAGAGCCCGTGGACCAAGTTTTAAACGGTCGGCTCTGACTGATGCAGATCACGCGGTTCGGTTCTTCACGTGAGAACGTGGTCGTTACGGGGGCAGGGTCTATATACACGGCGAAAGACTCAACGACGGAACAACACAAACGTGACTCCGAAGCTGCTGATAAACGGCGCATGACCAGCCAACACCTGGAACAGTCAGCTATAACAACGTGAAAGAGACAACATCCACAGACGCGTTGCATCCAAAGAAACATGCATGCCACGTAGGCTAACAATACCGCAGGGCGCTGTCACCTTTTACGAAGGCCTTGCAGGAAAGAAAACAGTACGGCACTCAATACGCTACGCGTGGCGAGATGTATATATATTAATAAACTGACTGATTGCATTGCGCGTACCTGGACATCGTGCGGTACATAGGAACTTGGTGATGCAGCCGCTAGGCAATTAATGTTGAGGAGACGCTTCGGCTCACGAAAAGCCCATAATCAAACGAACTCTCGGAAAGCGGCTCACGGACTCGGTAGTCTCCGAATATGACTGCCGAGTACCCTCGGCCTACTAGCGCTACCACTGCGGCTTCGTCATTAATGCTAATTTACGTTAATTAATATTATTAATTGCTAAGATAATTTTGTTGCGTCTAATTTCCTTTTCTATTTATAGCATACCATTTTGCGTGGTATTGCCGACTCTTCAACGGCGGCCACGACGCACACGCCCGTTGGAACATCGACACAACATCTCGCAAGCGGCACAATCTCGCCCATACACGGCTACGAAGCCCGCGTTTGCCCTTACTAAACGAAAGGCGTAAAACACGACACACTCGAGAAAGCACAACGCCGCGTGCGGGTAACACATCGGATGCCGCACTGCCCTCTTGCTTCAGTCTCTTTTCATTTCTTCACAGGACGTTCCTGGGGAAGAAATGTCTATATAGGACTGCTTTTTTTTTTCTACTGGGTCTTCTTATCACCAGGCGGCTGCTTCTCGGACGGGTCGCGAAGGGTGGTGGTCGGCGCGGCCTGGTCGTTCTCCGCGACTTGCGACTGCTGAGAGTTCGACTTCTTGACGTCGGCCTCGAGCGCGGAGTCCGCCGAGGTCGTGTCGTCCGACTCCGAGTTATGTGGCTGCGGAGTGTCGTCCTCGTCCTCGTCCTCATCCTTCAGCTGCGTCTCCTGGTCGGCCGGCAGGCTAAGGTCGGCGTTGCCCGGAGTTCTCTCGACGACCTTGTGCGGTGACGTGGGCGACGCACAACACCGGGACGGCGATCGCGGTGGCGGCGGCAGCACCCGGGGTAGAACGTACATGGCCAGCAGGCACATCACGTGGCCCACGAATCCGAAGTGGCTGCACGCAGAACGCCATCGGAAAAGGAAGGGGGAGGTCAGGGGCGTCGCGGAGGGGGGGGGGGGGAGGAGGCAATAACCTAGGCACTTTAGATAGACCATAAAAGAGCAAAACGTACTCACATACACTCGTAATTAAGGTACGCCTTCAAAACTCAGTCTTCATTGGTCTAACAAAAAAGTAGTTGGTTATTACAGGAAAAAATGAAAGCCAATCTTCACCTTTTCCTCTTTTTTGTTTAGTTTCACGACGAAATCTCAGCGCCGGTGTACGTCAGCGCGACGTCACGGACTTCAGAGGATTTCTTTTCAGTGGGACCGTCCTAACGCATGAAAAGTTTTCGAAACTTGCGTTGTTTAGTATTTCATTAATGCAACGTAGTCTGCATAGTAACAACTCACTAGGCCAGAGTACTCATTATCATGACGAACTGATGCGGAAATTTTTCGGAAAGAGACACGCCCGACGTTTTTCGTGTTCGCATCTTTTCTCACTTACCAAGTCCCCTTTAGCGGTACGACTGGCCGCTCTTCTATCGTATACGCGTTAACTTGCTAATGCAACTTCACATTCCTTTTTCATCACCATCATCATCATCATCATCATATATATATGTCCACTGCAGGACGAAGGCCTTTCCAAGCGATCCTTGTCTGGTGCTAGCTGATTTCAACTAGTGCCTGCTAATTTCCTAATGTTATCACCCCACCTAATTTTCTTCCGTCCTCGACTGCGCTTCCCTTCCCTTGGCACACATACTGTAACTCTAATGGTACACCGGTTATCTGCCTTGCGCATCACATGGCATGCCCTTCTCTATTTCTTTTCACTTAATGTCAACTCGAATATCGGCTATTCCGGTTTGCTCTCTGATCCACATCGCTTTCAAAAAAACTTTACGCGTAACATTTTTGTTCAATCGCTCTTTGCACGGCCCTTAACTTGTTCTAGAGCTTCTTTGTCAACCTCCAAGTTTCTGCCCCATATGGTAGCACCGGAAGACTGCACTGATTGCACACCTTTCTTTTCAACGATAGTGGTAAGTTTCCAGTCAGGATCTGGCAATGTCTCCGGTATGCCACTCCAACCCATTTTTATTCTTTAAATTTCATTCCCATTACCAGGGGCCCCTGTGTGTAACGGGGCCTAGATAAACGTACTCCTGCACAGACTTCAAAAGCTAACTGGCGATCATTAATTCTTTTTAGCGACCCTTTAACAATAAACTGCACCTCGGCAACTCTTGTCTGTTGTGGGAACGACGAAATCGATTTGTTCGTCATGCGATCAGGTTATTTTGATGGGGTTTGTTGCATTTCAAGGAGGGAGATAAAATATGCCGACTCTTTGGAACAGGTTTCTTTATTTAAACCTTAAACTGCTGCCTTCGTTTAGATTAAAAAAGTGCCTAACGCAAAGATTACGAAAATAAAGCATCAAATATTCTTTTCCTTAAATATGGAGTCAAAACATAAACCAGATCTAGCGCTGTAACTGCATAATTATGACGTCCAAAGCGGCTAAAATTGTCACGTGATTCGCCGCTAAAGCCTAACTACACGTACGCTTGCCGGCGCGTGAAAGCTCGCGCCCACGCGCTCCGCGCATGCGCAGATGGTGCTGGACAGATCGTGCGCGTCGAAGCGCGCTGCGAGTCCAGATATCTTCTCCAGACAAGTGTCCGTACACTGCAGCTGCCTCATGAAAATAAGAACCGATGTCTAGCAAGGCGACAGTAGTGAACCAAGGCGACGCGCGCTGGCGCGTGCCTTGTAGGTTCAAACCGCCATCACTCGCGAGGCGCGGCAAACGCAAGGCGCATGGACGCGAGCGTTCGCGCGCCGGCACGCGCACGCGTAGTTTGGCCTTAAGAAGTGTGCTACAGTAGCAAGTGAATCCCGCGTAAACAACGTGAAATTGTCGCGCAAGCTGTAAAGTAATGCACTTGTTTCTATCAATTCTATGGACGAAGACATATGTTTCTGTTCCAGTGCGCGTTATAGTGCTTCGGGCCAGGTTGCAAGAGATGCAGTTGAAAGCCTGCAGCGCACAGTTGAAGTCGGAAGGACTGCAAGGATTATCGGAAATTCTGTCACGCATGAACACAACCTTGCGCAAAATAAGCTACAATATTATAGCCAGAGCGCAATAATGTCTTCTTTTTTTTTTTCGCTACAGCAACGTAAGAAAAAAAAAACTCGAACACTTTTCGAATAAAACGATTCTTGGTGAGTTTCATGCCAATCGCTTTAATGAAACTGAGGATAAACGAAACACATCTTTCTGTCTCCACGTGTTACTAGGATCCTTCAATACTTATCTGATGAAAAGTATTGAAGGACTCTGATGCTACGTTTAAGCGGAGTCTGCTGTAGTTCATTCGTCTGAACAGATCGCTCAAATAAAGTCCGATCAATTAGCAGTTCACTTGTGCTTACCGGTAAACCCTGAAGCTGGAGTGGAAGTCTAGCAGAAGGAACGGAAACACCATGTAGGCGACAGCTACGCGGGTCGCTAGGCAGGTGATAAGGTCGTACAGCCATTGTTTCCGGCGGCTTCCTTGGAACAGGGGCCGAACGCTACGACGCACCTGCGAATCCAGCAACGGCATAAACACGCGTCATGCGACGACCCACCTCGAACCTAAGTTCTCTAAATAAAGTACAGAAGCGCTCCTCTTTGTGTACGTGGCTTTGAAGGGGTGGAAGTTCTACGCGCAGGGGCACCTGTAGTAGCACCGAGAAGTTCTCTGAAACGTGTAATGCCTTCTAAACTTTAAAAGAGGACCGTACGTAAAGCGCAGTTTGGCTGCTGAGTCAGGGCGCCTCTACTACACGTCGCGCGAAACAGTCGCGACGCCAATCATGCCCGGCGCGGCGATTTATCGATAAGGCTGTCTATTTCGGTAACCACCGAGGCTTTTTATTGCCTCGGTGGTTACGACACGCGCCTGAATTGCGCTCTGTCACTTAAATTGGAAAAAGCAAAGCGTCTCCATCAGAAACTTACTTTTTCCCAGTGTTCTATTCCTTGCGCGATACGACTTTAGCGTTACGAACGACGAATGGTCATAAGTTTGCCACATAAGCATGCGGTAAGCTCATAACGTCTAGCATATAAGCTTCCTGATAAGAATGTATAGTAATATTAGTATTATTAAATAATAGTAATATGATTATTTGACATGCAGCAAGTTCCCCAACAGCAAGTGCTACTAGACTGTATTACAAGGCCGCAAGCTTATAATGTGCGTAACTACAGTGTCGCGATGAGCGAATGACGTTGTTTGATGCCACGCTTCGATCGTTACAACGCTCTTTACGAGCCCAACGCGACAGCGAAAAATACCACAAGATAAACAAGACGCGAACACGTATGTGCATACTCTTACACTGCCCACAACTCTGCCACAACCAGGCAGGCGCCGAGACGCTGTCGCGGAAGGTATCGTATAATGAGGGTTCTCGCATTATCCGGCGAGCGCGGAGCAAAAGCTGGCCAACGGCCAAGCTCGAGCAAGAGAGCGCGCAACAGCATGCGCAAGTAGCTCACCGCTCGGGCGCCCAGCGTAAAGAGCGTTCCGGTGCCGAAGGTGAGGTAGTATCCCGGGTAGAAGCCGTGCCACATGGCCGACAGGATGAACGTCAGCTGGGTGCGGTGGCGGTGCACCCGCTCGTACGACACGGTGCGCAGCCAGGTCTGAGTCGACTTGTTCCACGCTATGATCAGCTCGCGTAGACTCGTCGAAGTCTGCGCGTGGTACAGGCAGATTAATGCACGGCCGGTTCGGATTCCGCTCCTCTAAAGTATTTTGCTCGCCTTCGTCCGCTGCGGCGAACGCGATGTGCACTTCTTCGACGCAACGAAAGACGAGAGATTATCGCCGAACGTGACAGCATTGAACGCTGACAGCCGGCAAGAAAGACGAAGGTTTAAACAAGCAGTGCGTTTGAGAAGTGGAATGTACACTAGGCAAGCGTAAGAGCATACTCGATGAGAAATTCACAAGAAAGGTGTGAGGAAGATTTGCAGGATGATGTTGCAAGTAGATGTTAAAGCACCTCTGCCATACGACAAATATTGTGCACTTCTCGTAACCTTTCATATATTATGCTTTTCGACAAGTGCGTTTCAGCACTTCGAATCTAAAGGTGTAGCGTGCTACAGTTTTAACACGGAGGTCGTAGAAGAACCGAAGGAGCCTCATTTTACGCCCTTCGATACAAGCAGTGCTGTGTGCTAATTCAAGTCCGGACATGCCATAATTACACAAGAGTCAAGGCACATTTGAACATGCAAGGCTTATCGCATTTAATACAAATATAATTACTGACATAATAACACAACAAGACAACATTACGCCCCATGATATTGACGGTTACATGCAGATATCTGGAGTCACGGCCAGTAGCATTTATAAACGGAACTACAGGTTTTCCCGCTCAGTTTAATCCAAACGCCATTGAAAATAATCCAGGTGCCAGCCAATTTAATCTGAGCGCCAACATTTTTAATTCAAGTGCCAATAGTTTAATCCAGGCGCCACCACATTTAATCCCAGTGCCATCCGAATTAATCCGCGTGCCAACTCATTTAATCCTTGCGCCAGCCATTTTAATCCAAGTGCCACACATTTTAATCCCAGTGCCAGTCAATTTAATCCTGTTGGAAATTAATTGAGAAACAAATAATTCTTGCAGAAGAGGTCGTAACAGGCGTCACGAATGCCGTCTATTCATTGATGTGATCACTATATTGACGTCAGCACTATGGCAGCACAGTTTCCACGCTACCGGTGTCGTCATGGCTGCTTCAGAAACACTTCCGTGTGTTATACCACTCGCTCATTTCCTCCTTTTCGAGTCGCATTTTCGAGTGACAAGAGTGACCCACATAAGTGAGTCAGAATCGTGACGGATATTACGCGAATTGCGTTGCGATCATGACATGCGATTTCCTTCCCTATCGTCTTGCATATCGATCGACATCGTTCGCAAGGGTAAAAACTTGCTCACCATTGCTCAGGCACTTGACATAATCACTAAGCGATTCAATATAGCTCACTAAGCTTGTGTCTTGCATACACTGTTATGCTTCCAACTCGCATATCAAATGAGATGATTCTGAGAATGTAACAGCTTATTCTTGAGTGACATGATTAGGTCACTAGTGACCTACTCGACGTCACTACCGTCGCACATCTTCTAACCCGCCTACTAACATATCAAAGGAAATCGCTCTCAAAGCTTAAAAACCTGCTCCCTATCATTGACTAAAGTGACGTGATCACTAGTGACTGTCGTGATGTCACCACGCTTCTCACGCATGCACTATCCTAAACTGCCGGCATGTATATCAAACGAAGTGGCTTATAAAGGGTAATAACCGGCTCACTATCACGCAGCCAGTGAGGTGATCACTATTGACTCACATGATGTCATCATGGTTCTCACCCAATCGTGCACTTCGTTTGATAAGCATGCCGGCAGTTTAAGATAGTGCTTGCGTGAGAAGCGTGGTGACGTCACGAGAGTCACTAGTGATCACGTCACTTTAGTCAATGATAGGGAGCAGGTTTTTAAGCTTTGAGAGCGATTTCCTTTGATATGTTAGTAGGCGGGTTAGAAGATGTGCGACGGTAGTGACGTCGAGTAGGTCACTAGTGACCTAATCATGTCACTCAAGAATAAGCTGTTACATTCTCAGAATCATCTCATTTGATATGCGAGTTGGAAGCATAACAGTGTATGCAAGACACAAGCTTAGTGAGCTATATTGAATCGCTTAGTGATTATGTCAAGTGCCTGAGCAATGGTGAGCAAGTTTTTACCCTTGCGAACGATGTCGATCGATATGCAAGACGATAGGGAAGGAAATCGCATGTCATGATCGCAACGCAATTCGCGTAATATCCGTCACGATTCTGACTCACTTATGTGGGTCACTCTTGTCACTCGAAAATGCGACTCGAAAAGGAGGAAATGAGCGAGTGGTATAACACACGGAAGTGTTTCTGAAGCAGCCATGACGACACCGGTAGCGTGGAAACTGTGCTGCCATAGTGCTGACGTCAATATAGTGATCACATCAATGAATAGACGGCATTCGTGACGCCTGTTACGACCTCTTCTGCAAGAATTATTTGTTTCTCAATCAATTTCCAACAGGATTAAATTGACTGGCACTGGGATTAAATGTGGTGGCGCCTAGATTTAATTATTGGCACTTGGATTAAATATGCTGGCGCTCAGATTAAATTGGCTGGCACCTGGATTATTTTCAATGGCGTTTGGATTAAACTCAGCGGGAAAACCTGTAGATATAGTACAACACCAAAACATCTGTGTACCAAAACCGCAAGCATGTTCAATTCCACTGTTTCATATCGCGGCCCCGCGATATGAAATAATGGTCAAACAGGAGCACTTGCGGAACACAACTACATTTCAGGGCCTCAGTGGTGTTCCGCACTACTGAAGCTACGAAATGCAGTTGTCTTCTACCATAACATGCACCGTCACTGTTCCTTTTTAAACCATCAAGACTGTTAGGACTGATTCAAGAGAAAGGGGCTAAAGTGCCTACTTCACTTTTCTTGTCGCTCAAGTATAGCTGAAGAAATCATCTGTCGTGAAACTGTTTAAAAACTATATATTTCGCGTACCTCAATGGTGACGATGTCCACGTTGCTGATGAGGTTCCATCGCGCTTTTTGGTCACTTGTGTAGCCGTTGAAACCAAAGCCAGCAGCATTACAAATTGCTTCACCTGCGCACGTTGATCAAGAGAGACCCTTCCTTAATTTGCATACACCAATAGGGTGCAATACGAATGAAATAAGGTGCAAAAGCGACTTTCCGGTAGCCATGACAACGCGTCTGCACCGGCGCGCACTCCCGAGGAGTTGAGCTGGATACGCCACACGGGCATCGAGCGGTATTGGGATAACACGAACAGTGGTCGACCACCACAGTCATCCCGTATTGTTCTTCAGAACATGCAAACACGACCTTATCAGGCACTTTCAGACAATTAACACATCTCGTGTAACGGATCCACAATGCATACTTTACTCCTCAATCAACGCTTTTCATGCTGTTAAATGAAAGGCGAAGAAAGTGACGCACCTCGGCTCGCTCTTCATTATTGCGATATCAACTATACGGACACACGAGGCGCGTCCGCGCCACTGGCGCAGTAGCCGTCGAGCTGCCACGGCATCGACAAGCATGCGCGGCCGGCGCGTGGAGGGTCACAAGGTCTCCAGGGACGCGCAGTTAGTTTTACTGAAAAAGCTACAAAGCCAAGTGGACGCGTAGCTATACGCTCCGCTCAATCAGCTCTGCCGGAGCGAGGGCAGTGCTGGCACGGGCGTTGTGCGCGCACAAGCATTAGCGTTTCTGCTGAGCAGCTGTGCACACGCCGTACCATACCATGGTTTATGCTTAATCTCGCGCACGCAAGGGAGGAAAGCGAGGAGGAAGCCCGCCGTCTTCCGTCGCGCGCAAGGCTCCGGGGGTAGAGTGAGGAGGAGGAAGAATGGGTGGGGCGCGCTCTACTCCGGGCGGCCGCGGCGGGCCGCTGTATCTTGAAAGCCATCTGCGACAAGGACAGAGTCCGCCCGTGTGCTGTATTTTCGCGGCTTGGTTCACGTTGGGGGGGGGGGGGGAGGACGCGAGACGCAGTACAAAGATCAAGTCGCTCGCTGCTGCTGCCACGCTTCCTCACTCCAACGTTTCGACAGCGAGTTTCCGCGGTCATCGAGTGAATGTGTCCATGTTTGCTTGTGCTCACGTGCCACCATGCTTGTTAATTTAGTTAGTATGTCTATGTTTACAAGTTTATACGACCGACAAGAGAGAGAATGAAGAGGAAAGGCAGGGAGGTTAACCAGATATGAGTCTCCGGTTTGCTACCCTACACTGGGGAAGGGGGATAGGGGTTAGAAAGATGACAGAGAGGAAAACGTTAAAAAAAATAAAGGTAAAAAAAAACACGCACACATGGAGGCACACACACAAAAGGCGTTCCAGTTAAAGTCGTTCACACAGGCCGGTAGATCGCAAAAAGCGCAATAGCGCTTGCACGGCCTTCTTCTGTGACGGTAGGTCCTTTCGATGTTGCAGAATTCTTTTTTCGGATACGACCGACAAAACTATCATCTTTACTTCGTAAAGCTGTCCACTAATTTGCTATCGCAATCGATGATTCGCCTCTCGGGCGAAAGTGCGACTTTACTTTGTGCTATTTCTCGTCGGCTTGTCTAGGAGTAAAATTTGCAAGTCGTCCTGACGTGAACGACAGCGAGTCGCGTTCGGCGGTCGCAGAGTCGGGGTGATTCAATCCACTTGCACAAGCAAGGTTGTCTCAGTTCGATCCACTTGGCAACGTGGATGTAAACGTTTTCGCATCGGGTCGGGGGTGCTCAGGCCGACTCCTGAAACTGGAAAGTGGGATGGATAGGTGGGCTAGTTGGTAACGCATATTTATAAAAGCTTAGAGCGCTAAACACACGAAAGACGTATAGGAAGAAACACGCGTGAGCGCGTGTGGTGTGTTTCTTTCTCTAAGTCTTTCGCGTTTTTGGCGCTCCAAGTTTTTATTAACATGGAAGGTGGGTCCGCACGTTCAGTTGTCTAGCCTCGCCTCGACGCTGTGCGCACCTGCAATCTAGAATCGCTAAAAAAAGATAAGCAAACGCCGTCGGGTCTGCTTTTCTAATCCCAAATTCTGACTTTACCCGCTCGCTTCGGGTACGCGTAAATGGCTATAGTGAACATTATTCAAGCACAAGTCGCCTAGCGTAGAACATGCATCGCTTAGCGTCAACATACATAGCTTATAGACCTTCGATATTTTGTCTTAGGCTGTGCTGACTGTTATACCAACAAAACAGCGCCGAAATAAGTCCGCCAACAAAAGCTACACGTCCAAGCACGCAAACCCACAGACACACAGAAAAAAAAAATATCGAGAACTTTATTTTTGTCACATGGAGCAACAGTGACAACAATACAGCGCTGCCGGCCAGATACCTTCGGTAATTAACATGGTCGAAACCTGCCGTGATTGCTTGATGGCTATAGTGTTGGGCTGCTACGCACGAGGTCGCGGGATCAAATCCCGGCCACGGCGGCCGCATTTCGATGGGGGCGAAATGCGAAAACACCCGTGTATTTATAAATTTAGGTGAACATTAAAAAAACCCAGGTGGTCCACATTTCCGGAGTCCCCCACTACGACGTGCCTCGTAATCAGATCGTGGTTTTGGCACGTAAAACCCCATAATTTAATTCAAATGGTCTACGATCTCTTCTGCGGGAGCCAGAGACCATGCACCATGTGCTTTTCGGCAAACAAGTAACTACAACAGATAATCGTAGAACAAAGCCTGATAGCCTAACACATAATAGCCTCATGGCACATAATATTCTCGTATTCTTGCGATCTCTTGAGACAGCCTACGCATACGTTTAGCGATATGGAAAAATGTGCGCATTCTTACAGCACCACTCTTTATCTTTATCTACGGTGTAACGTCCGTGCACTGAACTTTGTAAGCATATTTTTTTTTTCCTAGCACCCAAAGTGTTTTATAGAAATGCGTCAGCGACCAACAACATACAAATACGGGATTCACTGGTGGAACCGCATATGGACTGCTGGGGTAACGGAGTAGGAAAAGTTGAGGTTGCGGGTGTGCGTTCAGTTCACGCGGTAGACAGATAAGACATGGAGGCAGAAGAAAAACCCAAGGGAAGAGCACTTTCCTAGTTTTCGTGTTTCGTTTTTGTCGCACTACTAACATGTATACCTGCATGCATCTGCGAGTCTGTCTTTGTTCTGTAGTGGAACTAATTAGGCTGGTGCTATACGTGATAATGACTGGTGGTTCCTCACCATTATTATTGTTGAACTCATCAAGCTCGTCCTACCAGAGTGATGGTCGCAGCCGACTGCAAATCTGAAATGGTTACTGAGCCGGCAAATCAGTTCTGTGGAAGCCCGCAAATTGGAGCAAGTTCCGTGAAAGGAATAAAGTGCCGTCCACCTGGACTGTAGCACGAAGCTACAAGTTTTTCTGAGTTCTCCAGAATGCGTGTACGTCCTTTATTTTGCGCTTGTGTCTTTTCACGTGCACGGAGCCGCTTGAAATTTTCAACAGTCGAAAGAGCTCAGCGACTATCGAAAGCACACGCAGAACACCGGTTTAAGAGAGCAAAGTGCTGTGGCCACGGACACTAGATCATATCAACTCGGTTCAATCGCGGAATCTAATCGACGCACGACTACGATACCAGAGGCGCGTAATGAGTCGCTCTTGGAGAATCACCTGTGTACCTAGAGTCCAGGCGTGGTAGTACCGATGCCGGTGTAACGAAGTGGCCCAGATGATGTACAGCATTTGCCACAACCTGTTCCTATTGTAGAGGAAGTCATCCTCTGCGAGAAAAGCGTGCAAAAGGTCAGTGATTATGCACGTAAGCGATCCGATAATGCAAATCAACGCGCGCACGCACGCACGCGCGCACGCACACACGCACACACACACACACACACACACACACACACACACAAAATACGTCCGTATAGCATAGCAGACATGAAGAGGAGAAAAAAAGAAACTAGCGTTGAGAGGTTGGTAAATAGCTCGTGTCCCAATGCAGGCACACAAAAAATATTTAACGCTCCCTCCTGGGCTTTAGAGATGTAGACTGTCGACGCTTAGATCCGTTCAACACAGACGAAGCTTATTGTTAAAATAGCACGTTTGTCAGTTAAAGAACGCGCCCGCGTCGCTTCGTCAATTCTCGCTCGCGCAATAGCAGCTCGTGTCACGGACAAGTCAAGCCACGTGACAGAACAAGAAAGCAAGACTGCGTATTTCTTCTCTGTAAACCTCCCTTTCTTAAAAAAAAAGAAAATATATAACTACAGTAGCTCCTGCAACGCAGAAGAAAGCAGACGAAATCTTCCGGTGACGTGGCAGGCTCGTGACTGAACTGCTCTGTGAAATGCCACGCGCGGATTAGGAAATTTTAAAGCCATGGTCTAAGTAACGGTTCGGCAAAAGCAACTGGTACAAGTTACAGCCCATCTCGCCTTAGTGAGCTGCTGCGTAAGCTCTAACGAATGCTATACGTTTACGTGTCACCAGCACACCCCACACAATTACTGGCCTGACGTTAGCGCGCGCGGCTTTGTCAGCACGCAAAAAGAATAAAAAGCTCCTCGTCTTCAGTGACCATGAAGATAAAAGAAGTAAAGAGATGTTGACATAAATAAACAACTATGGTATCGAATAGGTAACCCAGGGAGCCCACCAAGTAACATAGGAGAGCTTTGCAAGTGAAATAGATTATAACATTGACGTAACGCGAATTAAGTGCAGCAGTTTATTTTATCACTACAGCTCTTGCGCGCACGCTTACGTGTGCATATTTAAACAATGAAAAATAAAATACGGGGTTTTACGTGCCAAAACCACGATCTGATTATGAGGCATGCCGTAGTGGGGGGCTCCAGAAATTTGGACCAGCTGGGGTTCTTTAACGTGCACCTAAATCTAAGTACACGGGTGTTTTCGCATTTCGCCCCCATCGAAATGCGGCCGCCGTACTTAAACAATGCAATAGCTGTACACTCCTATACCCATACGTATGAATAATAAAAACAATAATTTACTACCGTGTGTTCACCACATAGCTAAATTTCTTGATAAAAATGCCGATAGCAGCGTAATATGCTATTGTGTACTTACGCTTAATGTATTCGATAGGGTAGGCAGAAAGCAGGTAAACGATGCTCGCGGCGCTCATGAAGCTAACGGAAAGCTTCTGCAGAGTCGCCCACTGCAAATGAAAAACAAAAGAAAGCACTAAGCAAACACTAGAGGACACCAGGGACCAATGTAGCCAAACATCTTACATGTTGAATAAAGATTGATTTAGTTGACTTGATTTGAACTGAAATGCGATAGTGAACATTTAGTGAATCTCCAAGAGCCAACTATCATCTTTTCTACTGAGTAACAATAAATGGGCGCTTCAACAACCTCGATCTCCCTTTCTTGCGTTTCAGCACCTCACAAGTCGCGGTGACCCGTGCTTGAGGAATAATCGCTGCCCGAATGACAACGTAAATGTTCTTTGTACGCGCATATACTCTGAAGGCGCGCGCTTTGATAATCGTTGGTAGAACGGTAAGTTGGCGTAATTTTTAATAATTTTAATAAAACATACACTTTTTCTCTTCTAGGAATCGTTACGAGATGCGGGTGTTACACAAATTTATGATTATATGACGTCATAAAATACACTGCGCAAGAAACTACTGCGCCGTACAAGCAAACAATGACGTGACCCCGTGCCACAATTACCTATCTCTCGCTTATGCTGTCACCTTGACTAAACTTGCACGCACCAATGTGAGCCGTCTGTAACGAAACTTGTTCTTCTACGTCTTAGATTTTCAATGTCGAAGATGCGGACCGTACAAGAGTAGTACATACGGTATCTAAAACCTCACAGCGCCACCCACACCCCCTCCTATGAGCCCAAGATATGACCACGCGCCGACGGAGCCCGGCAAAAACCATGCCTCCTAATCTAAAATACAACTCCGCTACCCAAGTGTACTTTACTGCACATCGTCCCCTTTGCAGGTGACTTTTGCAGTGACTTCTGACCCCGCGAAGCGCATTTCCACAGCGCCCATACAATGTGTCATTCCACGGTGTGGTTCAAACTTCGTAGCCGGCCTAACCCGCCAGGACGACGCAATGTTGCGAAGGCTCTGCGAGGAGGGGGCTCTTGCCCTAGCGGCCACATGTGCTAGCCCACAATATTTTCATGGTCTGTTTAATGGCATGCGTTCAAATTACTCAGCCATGTACGCAGTTCCACCGTTCAACATCACTTGGATAACGTCTTCATGGTCCTCACCATAATGTCCTGATGCTGTATGTCACAGAAACTCGGACGCGTCAGTGGATTTAACTATGCACTGCGTATACTCCACCATACCCCACTGCATACTGAAAAAAAACTAAAACATTGTTAATTAATTGACGATATGGGACGCTTACCGTTGTAATGTGACGTTTACGGTTACGCGCACACATTAATACTCCCGACATGGAGGCTATACACTGATCTCTACTATGTTTTGCTGGGTACTGCCTCCCCGCTCGGCGATCCGGGCGCAGGTGAAGCCAAAGGAAGTGTGGCGTGATGCGGCCGCTTGTCCCAGAAATAGGGCATATGCTGCACTTACTGGCGCGTGCGGTCTTATAATATTGCAGCCGTAAGAACTTGTCATTCCTGGTTTGCCGCGTTTTGGGGGGTGCTGATGTCTCTTCCTGTGTAAGTTTTTTTTACGATAATCTGAACCCATGTGCGATTTTCTTTTTTTCTTACATTAAGCGTTTTCTCAATCATGTGTGTTTCCAGCGCGCGCCACTCATGTTAGCGAGGCTGTGGGTGCGGCGATGGCAAATTCTGAGCGTCTTTCCATAACACTTCTCCTGCCGGCTTTAGCAGTTTACGGCACAATAGGCAGGTAAGTTAGGGGAAGAAAAGAAGTGCCGAACTCCCATGCACGCGAAGTGAAGCACCGACTTCCGGGACAGCAGTTTGCTTTCGGCGGCTTCAGCCAAGGCGCTCGGTGCGCTATCCAGCCATAGTACATATCAGTGAGGCTATACTACGGGTAACTGGAAAGTAAATTCTGAAGTTGACTTCTTCGCACACAAGATCCTATTGTGGGAAAGCCCACTTTGATTAATGTAATTCTCCTGGGAAGACGCACGAGCGTTAGCACGCACAGCCAGCATTTGAGACGCGTCTCAAGAACCGTACGCCGTTAGACGAAAACAAAATTACAGCTTCTCTCTTTCTATTTAAGGCGAAAGCCTTGGGTGTCTATGTTGGCGGTGGCCTTGGCGAAACTGCGCCGTGACGAACAATGGTCGACGCCACAGAATAAAAACACGCCAAGAAAATGCTCGGATTGCCGTCGCATTTCGCAGGGAGGTTCTTGTAAACAAAACAAATTAGTGGCTTTGAAAAGAACATTTGGTACACTACGGTCTGGGTGGGAACCGAACAAGGGCGTCCGGGGTGCGAGACGAGCACGGTTCCCTGAAGCCACGGCTGCTCCACGGTTCCGGCTTACTGAAGGTGTGTCAAGTGCGTGCCTGGTTACACACGTCACGTCGCAGCCACCTCGCTGACTAGCGTGTGCTTCACTGGGCGGCGCACGTGACGGTGGTGACGCTACGTCATGAGTGTATAAGATGAGTGCGTTGATGACGTTCCGAGGTCTACAGACAGTATGCTTTCGCATTCCCCGCACGTATGCAGTCTTAAATGTCTGCCGAATTTTAAGTTTAGCAGTTCATGTCGTGCCAGGTGTTGCTGCGCAGAAAAAGCGGGCGCGCGCGCTCTGCTCATTGACGTCACTGTCTGGGCGGCGGCGGTTTGTCGGCGGCGAGCGATGGAGGAACGTGCGCGCTCTTGAGGGTCGCGAGGACGGCCGCGCAAGTACGCCACCGCGGAAGAGGCGCGTGCCCCTGCGCTTTAGTGAGGAGGTCGCCTTAGTGCCACACGTGTTCCCCATTGCGGCTCTTTATGACTTGCAAGAAGTCTGGCCCCGATAGTATAACTTGATGCATTACCAATATGCCTTACAAAGACGTCTAACCCCGATTGTATAACTTCCCGTATTACCGAATGTGCAGCCGACTTTCGCCTTCTGGTGTTACCAGAGTGTAACACCTGCCAAACTTGCGGTGCAGATGCTTTGACGCTCTACACATGGTGAAGGAGACTCGAAGGGCAACCACACGGGCATCTGCGCGCGGACGCGCCTCGGCGCTGTGTGAAGTTGCGTCCTGCGAGGCATTATATAGTGTGCCAACTGGTTTCTTTTTCGGTAGCATGCACAGAGGCGCGTGCATGTGGTTACCGCCTAAGGCGGGGGAGAGGCAATGGGAACCGAGAGTTCATAAGAGTGTGTCGAGGCGGCTTAATCCCCGGCTCGATGCCGGCTGTCCTCACGCGATACTCGACGTGACAAACGGACCCGGTGAAAGAAAACGTGCACGCTTTTGGGATGCGCTTAAGTGCGGCACTAGACGAATCCGCTATAGGAATAATTCCACGTTTGAAGTGAATTCTTGCGTTTTACGTGCCAAAACCACAATTTGATTATGAGGCACGCCGTAGTGGAGAGGGGGTGCGGGTGGGGGTGAGGGGAAGAGGACTCCGGCTTAATT
This sequence comes from Dermacentor variabilis, assembly GCF_050947875.1. Classification (NCBI taxonomy): domain Eukaryota; kingdom Metazoa; phylum Arthropoda; class Arachnida; order Ixodida; family Ixodidae; genus Dermacentor; species Dermacentor variabilis. The sequence goes on from NC_134571.1 coordinate 96,856,718, forward strand.
TTGACCACCAAGAGATGTTTAACGTGTCCCCAATGCATGAAGCATGGACGGTGTTATTTCATCTTTTTTTTTTTTCGTTTTCGTTTCCTTTTCATTTAGACACCATCGAAATGCGGCCGCTGCGGCCGGGATTTAATCCCGCGACCTCGTGCTTAACAGCGCAACACCATAGCCGCTAAGCCACCGCGGCGGGTCATTCCACGTTTCTGTGTACCCTCGATCGAAAGGCGCCTACATATCATGCGGCTTCTCCATATTAGCGCTCCTATTGGTAAGAGCCTCTAGCTCGTGATTATGTAAGGGAGTCTCTTGCCGGGGAAGTTGGTGCGTATAGTATAACGGCGCTGAACGACCGAAAAGACGCAAAGCAAGAAGAAGACGTAACATATGGGAGACGAAGGTGCGTGTGCCCTGCGCACGACTTCACCGTAAGTTGCGCCTTTTCCAGCAAAGTTACGCTGTGTTTATTTGGTAGTATGAACATACAGCCACACTGCTAGCGGTCGTGGCGTCTGGCCGACTCGCGCGCAGTAATACCAAAGCATCCGTTTCCCCTTCAGAGAGAGCCGGACTGGCGACGTATACAAACCGCACATCGCGGCAACAGAAGCGCAAAATGGAGGCGGCTTAAATCGCCAGGCAGCGCGACGTAGCTGCATTAACTGCACGGGCGTGACCATAGCTCCGCCGAAATTACAGGAGGCGCCTAAGCCGCTCTGAGCCCTTCTTGCGTCGTGCCAGGCTCCCGCTGTCCATCGGCAAACCAGGCACGGAGAGCGGGCGCGCACGCGATCAATGCCTCAGAAGAGCTTCAGTTTGGCCTAGTTGGTGTTTACTGCATAACACACTGACCACGAAATAAAGACGGGGACAGTTGAAGAGAACTCTTGTTGGCTGCGTTCTGCGCGTGTTCTATTTGCCTATATGTGGCCACGGGTTGCCGTGAATAAACCAGTTACCGCCCGTGTTGTTTTTGTGTTCTCTTCCGCTGTCCCCGTCTTTATTTGCGGTCAATGTGATATGCAATCAATGCCGTTGCGATTAGGCGGTACGCGTTCCCGACGTCTTATTTTCGTCGCGGCACCGCAGCGACTATTACGCGCCGCGCCATTGTCACATATTGAGCATCCGTGAGACCTAACTTACAATCTATACGTCCCGACGGCAGTATAGTCCGATGACACGTTTCATTTGTCGCTGCTTAAGAGAAACGTCAGATGCAGCAAAGCTGCGCGTCGTTTCGAAACACCTCGCAGCAACGGAACGCCCGAGCTTTCTGACTGTGACGTCACCTAGAGCCAGGCCAACGGAACACTGAACACCCTGGCTTCGTAAACAATACGCATGCTGCATGTTGGTTGACGTTCGAATATACGTGTTGATTTTGTACCTAAGAATGCGAACCGCACATGCTTGGCTATATGCGCCGAAATTTCCGATCCGCCCCTACCCCCGCGTGAAACTTGTACTCTATAAATCCCTGGCGATAACCAAGCTCGAACATGTCAGTTCTCTCTGGGATCCATCCACTGCTACCTCATCGCGTGCTCTCGAAAGTGTCCAAAACCGTGCCGCCCGTTTTTCTTGTATCCAACTGCTCACGTGAAGCCAGTGTATCTATGATAAAATCAATGCTTGCTCTTCCTATAGTCTCGAATCGCGCCGCATGCTCCCTCGGCTGCGTTTGTTTCATGAAATCTATTTTACTAACCCCTTCCTCAAAGAAGAGCTCCTTCTGCCTCCCACCTACATGTATTCTCGCAGTGACAACGAATTCAAAGTAGGTGTTCCCACATGCCATACCAATCTTTTTTCCTTTTTAATTCCGTTACACCATGCACATACAGCTTACGGAATCAACTCCCTCCTCCCATTGCTGCAATTACTGATGCTACCGGTTTCAAGAAAGCCACGTTTGAAGAGTTTTGTGTATAAGGAATACCCACTCCTCTATGTATAACCTTCGGCCCTTTAGAGTACTGAAATAAATAAATAAATAAATAAATAAATAAATAAATAAATAAATAAATAAATAAATAAATGAAAGAGAATGGCACTGGGCATCCCTCCTCTCTGGTGTCGCTTCTCGGTGCCGCGTAAGAAGCGTGTACGTGCACAGCGTTAATATGGTCTCCCGGCGCTTCGAGTTGCCACTGGCCACTTACCTACTCACTGAGAAAGACTTGAATAAGCAAATCTACCCGACCTGTACTGCGGAACAAAGTTTTTCATCCGTCTCTTCTTATCTATGCCCCTTAATGCGTAGGCTCTCTCCAAAAATAACCTTTCCTCCGTTATCGCTATCAGTCCACATGGACCAGCTTCTCATTAGACAAGGCACATTCTGAGTGGTTGGCGCTATGGTGAGCACACATCCGAGGCGCGCTCTAGTGCTTCTCCCCAGCACTTTACTGGGTGCGACTATAGACCGTTACGGCCAGTTAGTTATATAGAGAATATACGTGCCTGAAATTACCGTGCACACACAACGCGCACGGCGACTCGGCAGGTATAGTCCTGGAAAAGGCGGAGAAGAGGTCACTTACAGTTGGTGACGGCTCCACGACAGCCGTCGGGTGTCCCCGCAGCTGCATCGGTGAAAGAAGACAGCCAGCGTCGAATCAGTCACAAGTGCAGCAAAACTTAAACGCGTAGCGCGAGAGGCTGAACGATCGGAAGCACTTCCAGATATGGGCCAACTGGCTGAGCGTATCTATTACTGTCATAAAAACGCAAACACTAATAATAATAATAATAATAATAATAATAATAATAATAATAATAATAATAATAATAATAATAATAATAATAATAATAATAATAATGAAGAAGAAGAACACCTAAATGCACAGACTAAGCATTTGTGTCGTGCACATATAACTGTGCTCATTTATGCGCGATGTATGTTTATTTATTTTTTTATTCCTAATGACAACACTTAGGAGAGGCTGAAATGTCACTCGACATGCGACTAAACACGCATTACTGCGCTGTCTCAAAAATAAAATGGCGCCACTAAGTCGACGTTTGTTGACAGTACGGTGATGGGTATTCACTCTGAGCATGACAACAAGCATCGACCGCGGGTGGTTGCATTGTGCCATGACAAAGGGCACCGGCCAGTCCGGTTGCCGTTCCAGCGGCACAAAAACATCTTGCGTGCAAATAAAAAAAAAATTTAATAAAAAAATAAATAAACACGTTTCACTCCAACTGGCCAAAAGCAACCGAACTTTGATCGCGTGCGGTAGAGCTGCCATAAATTCAAATACCTACGAGTGAGAATGTCACAAAGTGCCAAACGTTTCAGCCATCATTAACGTAAGCATACGGCCATACTATTTATTAAATAAAAATAAACATACAGTTCAAATTCACCAAGCTTTGGCGTCGTGTCAGCCACGTATTTAAATTTCTTATTATATTTAAAACATTCGTGTTTGGAAGATTGCGTATACGCTCACACTGCTTCCTCCCCATAAGAGTCGCGCGAGGGAACGGGAGGTATACGAGTTAAATGAAAATTCCATTAGAACTGCCTCGCGGCGGTGTCTCGAACAACAAATTACCGTCCACCAAGTTGCGGACAGCCATGTATATGTGAAAGTACAAAAAAAGAAAGAGACCTTGCAAGGAGAAGGACCCCGCCGGGCGACCGTATATGTACCACCGTATTTGCACGAATATAACGCAATTTTCCTTTCATTCGTTTTAGATTTCTGGTCTCAGAACGAACATCGCGTTATATTCAGGTTCGTGACAGGAACGCGTTTCTTTTTTCTTTTTTTTTTTCTTGCCTGCTTGTTGTGCTAGCTCTCCTGTGTCTGCTGCCACTTTGCGCAAAAGCAGCGAGCTGGGAGTTGCCACTGTGCACTTCCAAGCAGTCCCTCTTCTCCCGACTTAGAACGCAGTTGATGCCGCATCAGTGCGGTTACGGCGTACTAATCGCAACCTTGAGCAAAGACGATCGGCGGCTCTCTTGTGCAGGCACGTCAAGCGAGCGGCCTTCGAAGTCGCGCGGTCGTTCACTGCGCTATCCGTGGAAGGCTGTGCCAAGTTCGATTGAGTCGCGGTCCTTTCTGAAATGCTGTTTGTCCAATAATCTTGGTGGTTGTCACATCAGACGACGCCGTTCTCGACGACAGTGACAAATACGTCAGCATTATTTTGTTCACTTTATTTTTTTTAGTTCTCACTTTCTTTTTCCTTTTTCTTTTTTCGTTACTGCGAAGGCCAGTTCACAGGAACGATCAACAAAGCCCTGCGAGCACTCGCTTTGATTCGTCGTTTCTTGTTTCCTTGCGGCATCACTTCGCGTTATAACCATAATATTATGTTGCTCTTATTCTGAGCGAACGAAACTCCCCCGTCGCGTTATATTCGTGGCCGCGTTATTTAAGTGCAAATACGGTAGTTACCGACACATTGAAGATTCCTTTGAGAATTCGTCTTTAGCGTCGTTGTGTAAAAACGCCTTGTGTATGCTATTCCTCGAGGCCCATCAGCATCAACCACCAACAGACCCATCTCTGCCGCAGTGGTTGGTTCTTTGTGCTCAAGCTCCTTGCCAACCTGCGTGACAGAGTTTCGTGCGTGCGCGCCATGCGCATAATACGTACGCCGGTGCGGACGCTGTGCCTCAAGAACTGCTTTCCCTTGATGAAGTCCATGTAGTCGTTGAAGAACACCAGCGGCCCGCACATCAGCGTGTGGTAGTGCAGGACGTAGCTGTAGAACTCCAGCGGGCTCGGCATCCGGCTGCGATGCGGAGGACGAAGTCAGACGTGCGCAGACGGAACCAACCAACCAATGCAAAGCATTTCGCCATGCCTCAGTGGAGTCACACTCGTATGCTATGTATAAGCCGCGCTTATGAGAACCCGCCGCATGCCCCCCCCCCCCCCCGTCACACGCTTACATTGCCTCTGTGCAACCACGCGGTTGTACAATAACTCGGCACAGCAAAGAACGCGCTGTACGTTTGGTGTCTGCCAAACCCGAGCGTGATCACGCGAATACACGCGTCTGTATACGGAGAACATCATACCGCGTCACACTGCTCTGTTTGCTATATCGAGCGCGAAAGGACGGATGGCATTCACTTCGCTACCACGTTACTGCGAAACGGGGGGTACAGGTTTGCTCAACGGGGATGTTCTTTCATTTTAAACGCACTGCTGTCGGTACGCAGGAGTACACCAACGTGCACCTAATTATCGCACATTAGGTTTACTATTGCGATAGCAATTATATGGACACTCCAGGCGCATTTCTGCCTTTGGCGTCGCTGTGAGGCAGAGTATTAAGTGCAAGGGCGAGAAAATCGTCGCCGCGTGCCGCGTGCTGTATGTGAGAGTGAAAGAGTGAGCCGGCAATCGCGACTCAATCTCGCTTACGTAAGGGAGGAAAGCGGGGAGGAACCGCGCCGTATTCCGTCGCGCGCGTGGCTCCGGTAGGAGCGTAGGAGGGGGAGAGAACTCCGGGCAGCTGTATATTGAAAGCCATCTGCGACGGGGACAGAGTCCGCCGCGCTGTGCTTTTGCAGCTTAGTTCGCGTTGATACGAGACACAGCACGAGGGTTAATTCGCTCGCCGGCGCTGCTGCCGCGCTTCCTCACCCCAGCATTTTGACAGCGAGTTTCCGCGGTCATCAAGCAAGATGTGTTCACGTTTGTTTGTGTGCACGTGACACCGTGCTCGTTTATTTCGTTAGTATGTCTATGCTTATATGTTTATACGGACGATAAAACTACTATCCTTACTTCCTATACCTAGTTGTCCACAAATTTGCTAACGCAATCGATGCTTCCCCTTTCGGGCGAAACTGCGATTCTTTTATGTCGCTTTTCCGCTTGAAATCTGATCGGAAGCACCGCATGTTTGGCAGCGCGCTTTCAACGTGAAATATCGATTAAACCTGCATGCCCAGTGCCATTAAATGAGGCAAAGAAGGCGGTGTAATGAAGCCGTGGGCGGGAATAGCGTAGCAGTGTATCTATGCCCAAGAGTACCCCGTATACAATGAGAACATTAACAAATTCAAACGGTCTAAGCTGTATTAAGTTCCATGCCAGCTGTTGGGGGAGGGAGACGAATGATAAATACAAGCAGCCCAATAACAATCAAAGCAATTGCGACAAACGGCGAACAGTGGCAAAAGACAACACCAACATCCAAAACCGCAACTTGATCCAACGATGACTACAGTGAATATCGGGCTTTAACGATTATGTGCATCGCTAAAAGCACGAAGGAGCGCCCAGGACTTGCATGCTTCCATTATCTTATACTGCGTTTCGCGCAGTATAGGTTTATATAGTATAGGTACAAGGTAACACTAAGCTCGTGTTACCTTGTTACGTTCTTGCTTTGGCGTTCGCGTGAAAAGAAAGAAAATGAAGCCTTAGCACGTAGAAGGAAAAACAGCCAGGCTAAAGTTTCGTCACTCAATGTACTTTCAGAAGATTCGAATTTCGCCAGAACAACACATTGTCAAAGACACTAATTAGAGCATCCCGTCATAAGAACACCAAAAGTGCCAGGTTTGTATTCGCACAGAAAAATCTTATATAAACATTGCATTTTGCTAGGCCGATTTTAAATCATGTTCCAAATTTCCATTGTATCCATTGGGGTGGTCGTTCTGGGCCGCCCGGCTTGGTAAACTTGGCCGACAAGGTGATCTTGTGGGCAGGAATACCGAAAAATTTTTCAGTTTCTTTCCTTCTTTAACCTGGCCAGATTCCGGCGCTATTTTCATTTGAAGACATTGGTGTCAGAGGTACGGGGACATTCCGTGCTTTACATCCAAGCGCTTCAAAGCTCTGAGGCCGTTCCAGCAAACGCTGATAAACTATATCACATTCGTAAAGAAATAATTGTGCTAGTACATCATGTACTCAGTTATTAAATTATGAATGAAACTGCACGCATTATTTTTGGTCGCTTTATTGGCACCCTAAAATTATTTTGCTCGTTATCTTTCTTTCTTCTCTCGAAATAAGTCTCCCTGTACAAACTAAATCTGCCATAAAAAACTTAAGAGGTAAACGACAGAGATGCGTCAGCCTTACGTCGCACCTCTCTAAGGTCCTGGATCCGTGATATATAAACCGCGTTCACCACATTTTGCAAAGTCTTGTTCAGGAGCGCCCTCGAAGCATGCACTGCCTCTTGAAGGAGCGAAGCGCAACTGACGGTGGTTTGCACTAAACGCACAGGCACAGGTACGTACGTACACTCGTGAGCAAAAGTATACGGACCAGGGATTGCGCGATAAAACTCATTTTCTGCTGCTCTGTCAGTTGATGAAGCTTGAAATTCGAGACTGCAGTCCAAACTTGGCATCACGAATTTTCCAGTGCACTCATCAGTTTCCGTTTGTGCGTGTTAATTACGAAGAAATTCTGTTTGTTTGTTTGTTTTTTTCGGCGACCCTCTGGTCCGTATACTTTTGCTCATGGGTGTACATACATACGTACACTCTATACCTCTACCACGTCGGCTTCCCACACTTCGCAGACACACACACTCTTTTACGCTGACACTCTATATATAATGCAGACGCATTAAAAGTGTGACCCTCAAAGGGTTAGAAAATAACTATGTATTTGTTCAAAAGACAAGGGACCAAATTCACAAAGCGTTTTGTCGGTATACGTGCTGTTTACTATTGGTCGGTCGCCTCCTATATATATATATATATATATATATATATATATATATATATATATGCATGCACTGTGAAACTTGCGGTAAAATGCACTGCTGTTCCATTCACTTTTTAACAAACCGCCATTTTATGTATTGCCACAAGAAGGTAACTGCAACGCCCACGAATGTCACCACACTTCTCGCGAACAAGTATTTCGAAAGTGTTGTCATCCTGAAAGTTCGTTTCATGTGGACACGCCTTGAAATGTAATCGGCTGCAATTCATGAACTGCAATACGGTATGTGCCGTAAGGTGATCAATAAAAAGTATGTTAGTGATTTCGTTAATTAGTCTATATTATGCATTTCCATTTCTCGTGCACGTCCGCCTCTTCTAATGCAATCCAGCTAAACGACTGGAGTTTGTGCTACCTGCCACAGGAGGTCTATTTCAAAATACCGCGCGATCTAAAACATTACTTGAATAAAAACGCACGGCATACACCTAGATACATTCTTGTCTGTTTGAATTTATTATCGCATCGGCAACACGTTAGCGCGCGAGGAAATGAAACCGACGAAGTCTCCATCGATTCTCGCGTAAATGCAGTTAGGTCACGCCTTGGTTCGTTTATTTCTTGTTCGCCTAGCGTGCCGAAACGGCCTGGCGACGTTTTGGTCGGGCCCCGGCTTTCCGTAAACAAAATCTAGGGCGCTCGCTGCCCCCTCAGCTATCGATTCGCTCGAAATAACCGGGCAGCACGTTATCGTGTATACTAAGCTACGCCTCTTAGTATACACGATAACGTGATGCCCGGTAATATTATATATATATATATATATATATATATATATATATATATATATATATATATATATATATATATATATATATATTGTGACGCAGCAGTTATCACGACGTTTATTCCGCGTCAAAGCCTGGGCGAACCGACCACGCCCACAGCACGGATCACACTCGAGAGCCATCCCCACAGCCCCACAAGCGATGATGAAGAAGAACCCCATATGAACCCCACATGATGATGATCATGTACAGATGACAAAGAATAGCTTATAAATTCCCACAATATATATATATATATATATATATATATATATATATATATATATATATATATATATATATATATAAGACGAAGGCGTATACAGGTGTCCACGCTTTATCTTTATGGGTTATAAGCGCCACGCGGGTTTCAACAGAGCAATCCAACTTTCGCAACAGTGCGCAATAACGTCCGGCTGTTGCCTTCATATTCAAGCGCGTTTTATCGTTAGCATTAAAATACGGAACGGCTCCGTTTGAAACAAGTTTGCCTACGCGCGAGTAATGAGTGAGACGAGTTTCGCAAGACGGATAAATGATTCGCCGAAAGGAAAAGTCGGCACCGATCGTTAACTATAGCACACACGGCGTGTCTCGGCGATGCAAGCTTTTTCCGTTCACGCCCATTCGTAATCCAGCGTTCCCATCTTCGCGGCAAAAAACGAAAAAATAAATAACATCAGAGGACCGAAATACTGAGTGGTGCCGCTCTCTCACGAAGGCGACGTTAGAGCGAGAACAGTTGCCCGAGTCACAGCTCTGAGCACGCGATCCCCCGAAATAATGAGGAGCACGTGTGGTGGCCAAGAAGGGAGCGAAATATCCCGCGGGCGCGTACAACACGCACTATCTCGCTCGATGCATACTCTTAACCATTCGAAAGCAGTAAAATAGCAATCAGCGGTCTGTGCTGCCGGGCGGCTTTCCCTCGCGACGTCTAACGGAGACCAGCGCAGAATCAATTTGGCAATCTGACCAGAACGGGCCTTCTTAGCACGAGGTGGTTAATATAAAGAGGACGAAAGAGAAGGAAGAGAAAACGAAAAAAAAAGGAAAGGTTGTTTTATTTCGTGCAGCGCCTGGCAACACTTGTCTGAAACTCGGGGGCGATGCGTTTCGAGCTACGCCGTCGGCTGCGCACAGGAGCCGCCAGCCAGTTCAACACGCCTTCCTTCCTTGCACAACCGCGCTTGTTCCTTACTTATCTGAGTTCGATCTCGAGCGCTCGTGCTGTCTGAGCACGCGCTGCCGGAAGGTATAGGCTGCGGCGACCGTCGCGAAACCCCTCGCTGTGAGAAGGAGGTGGTTAGTTACTATACGGTGGCGATAAGAAATGCCCAACCTCAGCAGCCAGCTGATCGCTGGAACCACGTGGCCGGAAATATCTGTGTCGGGCGCCAATTAGATTGAAGATGGAGCTTCGTCGCATATCTTGCAGCACCTCACGAAAAGCGTATACAGTTGCAGAACTGACTGACAACTTTTTTTCTTCAATTCTTTAGTGAGTTTTGTCAAGTCACAGTATGCAGACTCCATACGAGAAGTCTCCGCAGGAACGTCAAATATGAAATCGTCTACTCTATCGTATCTGGTGTATTAGGGAAGCGCCTGTACGGCTCACTGAAAAATATTATCGACGTGAAACGCTGTGACAAACAATGAAAGAAGTCAATCCGCTACACAACGCAGTGACACCGAAAGCAAACATTGAGTCGCCTATCTGCCAGTTCGCTTTGCGAAAACACTTTACGCATAATATTTATTACTCAAACTTTCAGCACAGGTCCAATCAGAAGTGTTTCAAATATGTACGCGACAAATTTTAAATATCACTGCTCTCACCAGTATTTTTTGCTTTCCACGGCGACAGCGTTTCGATTGGGGTGAAATGCAGAAACCTACGTGTACCGTGCACTGGGTGCGCGTTAAGGAACCCCGGGTGGCCAGAGTAATCCCGAGTCCCCCACTACGACGTGTCTCATAATCATGTTGCTGTTCTGACATGTAAATTCCCACTTTTTATTTTTTTTTTCAAGGGCTATCTTGCATGGCGTTTACAAGTGAGCGAGCAGCGCTTGGAGAGCTTAGAACATAGGAGCAAACTTCAGTCATCCTTCAGTCATCCGATAACTAAAATCTTGAAAAGGGGGGGGGGGGGGGGATCACGTTCCAAGGCCAGGATATGACTTATGAGGCGGGACTGAAAACTAATTTTGACCAACGGAAGCTGTTTAACGTGCACCTCAATACAAGTACACGAGGGCTTTTCTTTCTGCATTTCGCCTCCACAGAATTGCTGCCGCCGCGGCCGGGATCGAACACGCAGCCCTGTGCTTAGCAAGGCAAAGCTAGCGCGGTGTTTTGTCTGCACGCTCGATGTGGCACCACCTGTGGAGAACAGAACTATCTATAAATTACGACGCTTTCTCGAGCCCGACTACAAAACGAAATCTAGGCACTGACGGTTAGCAAAGCCAAAATAAACAGTGTTTCCATTCAGCACCTTCCCTCTCCCCCTTTTCTTTGTCGGCTAATTAGCCATTTCGAGCCGTCTTTAGCGGTCCACGAGTTTCATTTCGCCGCCAGCATGTGGCGCGTCAGTCGTAAGCAGCACTCTTCGGTCGGTTCGCGCTCGCCTCGAATTCCGTTCGCAGCTACAACAGCTTAAGAAAAAAAAAAGAAAAAAAACGAGAGCCCGTTCAACGCACTGCTATATCGGCTGTCAGTGTACAGCCAACGGCGGCGCCACGGCTGAGCACGTGAACTGCAGGCCAGACGAAAACAGCAAATTATGAACGCGCGCTATTTACGGCACAAGGAAAGAAAGAGAGATAGAGAGACGCCGCAAGCATGGCACGGCTGGGCCGTAAACATTTCAGGAACACGGCGGTCCGTCGAACCTGCAATGCAAGTGCGTTTATCCCTCACACAACTAACAGCCGCGGCGTGCCCTATAGCTTAACCCAGGCGTTCAAGAATGGGCTGGTAAAAATAATAATAATAATTATTATTATTATTATTATTATTATTATTATTATTATTATTATTATTATTATTATTATTATTATTATTATTATTATTATTATTATTATTATTATTATTATTTGCGACCTCGGCAAAGCTTTTGACGTCATCGGCCACTCACTGCCTTCTGGTTAAGCTTACGCACTTCGGTGCCTACTCTTCTGTCGTCCATCTCTTGCACGGCTACCTTCTTGATGTCATGTCATGGTAAGGCTAAATGGCTAAACGTCATTTTTGTACAAGGCAATTAGCGGCGCCCCTCAAGGGTCAGTACTGGGACCACTCCTTCTCATATTTATTTGTTTGTGACGTTTCTTCCGCTATTCGGCATTCCTCTTTCCTTCAGTATGCCGACGACATCAAGATTTTCAAGGAAATCCACACTGTTGACGACTGTGGCAATCACGAAGTCCGACCGGTCTTTCTTGTTCTTTTCTTTTTCCTGCATGGTTCAAAATAATGACCTCACCTTGAATGCTGCTCAAACAAAAGTTATGGCTTTCACTCGACAAAACAAGTATTCCGTTTTCTTATTCTGTGAATTCCATTTCGTTATCTAAGGTCTTTGAGATCCGTGATCCTGGCCTACTCTACGACGCAATTTTACATTTTTCTTCTCATACTAAACATGCTGCAATGCGGAGTCTGCGTTCTTTCGGTTTTGTTTGCAGGCTATCGAGAGAATTCAGTTCTTTTACACATTTCCGCAAGTTGTACGCAGCAATATGTCTTCCTCGTCTTCAATACGCACCGGTGGTCTGGAATGGCACTTCTAAATTCAGCGGCAACATCGTACAACGGGTCCAAAAAAAGGTTTCTAAACATATATAGCCGCTTCTCTAATAATGGCGCTGCGTCTTGTTCGGGACGCTGTTGGATTAACGTCCCTGTCATCACTTCCTGCCAACGTAATCGTGCTGACCTGCTGTCCCTGCATGTTCAAACTCCTTCATAGTAGCCTCATCCGCCCCGAGCTCCTCAGTTGTATTGTATTTAGAATTACGCGTCAGATGTCCCCAGGGACCACAGAACTTTCCACGTTCCCGATTGCCACATTCAACACTCAGCTGTCCAAGGAATACAGAGTCCTTATAACAATTGTTTTGTTGATCTTGATATTGCTGTCATTTTTTTTCAGCTTGGCATTGTTGCTTCATAGTAATTTTCACACACTGTTCAAGTCCTTTTCCGCTCCTTTTTTTTTTCAACTTACTTTTTGTTGTTTCTTTTTGTATGCTTTCTCCTATAACGCCCAGTTCGTGTCATTTCTTGTTTATCGTTTGTCTCTTTTTTTTTACTTACTTTATCTTGCAGATGATTCCTTTTAACTGTATGCATGCGCGCACTCAGGCTTAAGGGCTGACCCGGTGGTCGTTAATTGATTGATTGATTGATTGATTGATTGATTGATTGATTGATTGATTGATTGATTGATTGATTGATTGATTGATTGATTGATTGATTGATTGATTGATTGATTGATTGATTGATCTTAGCATGTTTCAAGTTCGTATCACCCGCCGTTGTCGCTTAGTTGTTATGCTATTGAACAGCTAAGCACGATGCCGCGGGATCGAATCCCGGCCACAGCGGCCGCATTTCGATGGGGGCGAAATGCGAAAACGCCCGTATACTTAGACTTAGGTGCACGTTAAAGCACCCCAGTCGGTCCAAATTTTCAGAGTCCACCACTACAGCGTGCCTCATAATCAAATCGTGGTTCTAGCACGTAGAGCCCCAGAACTAAATTTTAAAAATTAATTAGGAGAACCCCGGGTGGTCCAATTTATTCCGGAGACCTCTACTATACGGCGTGCCTTGTAAGCAGATCGTGTTTGCGGCACGTAAAACATCATAACTTAATATTTAAGTTCGTATCACAAAGTTCTATCGTGGGAACAATTAAAGCAAAACGTGCTCGTTTCCTTTCTGAATTCCCATAAAACAGCGAACAAAATCGTCAGCCTCCACTTGTCACGCAACAATAACAAGCGGTAGCCGCTCGGTCACAAATACAGTGGGACACAATAACTCTGGGCATATACCGCACGCTTACAGCGCCGCCTAACGCTGCACTGCGCATGGGTCTAAAGGGGACCTTAATTTAAAAAAAGCAAGACAAATTATACAACATCCAAAATTATAATAGGCACAATTGAAAAACGCTTCTGCGCCAACTCCCATTAATTGGCGGTCACCATAGCCGTGATCGCTATTTTCCTCTGCGCAACAGAATGCGTAACTGCCGCCATCGCCTTCCTTTCACTGCGAATCCGAAGCGGGTCTACTTCTTCCTCCTCCAGTCTATTGTGATATGTGATAGCCCCATTTCTGGCTACTCCCGTGTCTAGCGGCAGGTTAATCGCCATCTCGCGCTAGCACTTCCGGAACGTCTCGTCGGGACTTGTCCAACAGGCGTCACACGTTTCGATGGCTGCAGATGTCTATATCGAGGTGCATCTTAGCACCTAGACTGTTCTGGTCGGTAAACGGAAAAAGATATTTCGTGCCGTCGTCAACCAACAGTGGTCAGCTTCTGAGTGTCGATACCTTAGAAGAGTGCTTTAGAGGCAGGAGAATTCGCGCTTTCTTTTGGGCGTCCAGCAAAGCATGCTTAAAAAAAAAAGAGAGCGAAATGACGCGTCTGTCGGTACTACTCCTCACTTTTATAAAGCCGTGAAGAACCTGCGCATAACGGGGCCCTGGGTTTTACTGCATCTAACAGAATTTGACACTGCCGTGTGACAACCATGTTGGAAGTCCACGACTCGCAAATCTCGCAATATTTGTTTATTATTTTCATTTTTTTTTTCGTGCGAATGAGTGTGTGTATGCGCCGCAGAAGCAGCCACCAGGCTGGACGCTCCAGTTAGATGCACGTGTTTGTCTTGCGGAGTATTGAGTTCATGCACGCGCAGCAAACTAACTTGTGCATATTTAGTGCATATTCGTGAGTACGAAAAGTCGAGCCCGAAGTAGTTAGAAAACCGCATAGACGCCAGCACTCGTCCTGTCGCCTATGTTTTTTTTTCTGTATACTATCTCGTGCTCGTCTTTTCGTTTATATGCAAAACTTTTATCTTCTGTTTTTTTTTTTCATGCATCAAGGGAAGGCCTTGCAAACTTGTGCAACGCTGCAAAATCAAGGCCCGAATTCCAGCGATCCAAAGTTCGAGAAACGCGGTTCCCGTGAAACCTTCTTTATTTATTTTTTTTTTTCGCAGTCATCGTGTACTTTTCCTCACCGCCTTCGAGCGTCAGGCTGAGCCACTGCTGCTGCGTCGCCATCGTTGAACGCAAGGCCACTTAGAGTTAACGCTCTCGGATTAACAGTACTGAACTTATAAAAAAAAATACTGAACTTAGAAAAAAAGTAATTTCATGAAACAATCCTTAAGCTGAGAGTGCTTGTCGCATAATGTCGAAGTTTCAAGCAGAAAGGTCGAGCCGTTTACTTACAGCAACTATTCTTAAGTTTCATTTGCAGCTCGGACGAGTTTCTACAAAACGTTTCTACAGCACCGTTAACGTAACTAAATGTTTTGTTTAAGTTTCTCTAGCATGTGTCTCTCAACGCACAACTTATATTCCTACGCATATCGGCGCCTAGTGTATATATTCTTAGCGAACTAGTAGTCCCGCAAACTAGTAGTCCTTCAGCAAGCGTTAAGAAGATCAGCAGTTAGTCCTAAGCACTAATTATCTGCGGCGCCTTCAAACACCTTAAGATTTCTCCACCGTGTTCCTCCTAAAACAGATTATATTCCTTCCAAGTTTCATCGTGGTCGCCCGACAGCTCTGAAACGACGCCCTCCTGAACACCGCATAGAATTACACAGCGCACTTATTACCCCATAATTTTTTTAAATCTTGCCCACACATCACCTTTTCTAACAAACGGCGCCAAACTCAGTACCGAAAGAACGAGAAGATACGAGATTCGGCGCTGTTCTGATTATTTCTGAGTTTACCGTTTCTATGTTCCGAATTACGTATCACCTATAGTTGATGCATAACTATAGGAACATATAGCTAACATCTAAAGTTGCGCTATTCTACACATCACCTTTGAATTGCCCTACAACTCGTTAAATTTTTATTGCAATAGCTACAGTGGTTCTCTCAATAAATTTTCGCCGGCATTTGGAGTGGATGTTCGCAGCGAAGTAGTGGAACGGACATTCTTTACCTCATTTGGTCGCAATACTGTTGCCACCAAATAAATAAAATAATATTGATGATGATGATGTAACCAAGTTAGTTTGGCGATACCTTGCGAGGTTTGTAATACCGGACATGACGACTAATATCGGCGAAGCTGAATTTATATTGACGACCGGAAAGGCTGAGCAATACCCTTGCTAAAGTTTAAATAGCGTCGCCCACAGTATGAATGTCAAAGGACAGATACAAAGAGCGGCTCCCCTACTTGGCCATAACTGGCAGACAGGGTGAATTGGACATCCGGCACAGGCTAAGTGACGGCGGATATTAAGCTCCCAAAGAAACGAGAGGCGCCGTTGTGGAGGAATTCCTATTACTTTCGAACATCTGCCTTTTTCTTTTTCATTTTCTTTTTTTACGCACACGAAATGATCTAAGCGTGCGAGCGCATCTGCAATCTGTACTCATCGCTATGCGGTCGCGGCAGCAGGAAAAAGATCCCGCAAGCTTGTATTCAGCAGTATAGCGGCAGCAGCACTTGCAATGCGAACCAGCAAGCACGAAATACGAAACCCGAATTCGTAGAGTCGTTAACCATAGCAATATACTTTTTTTTTCCTTAACACAACTGGTTTAAAGACATGACGAAATAACCTGGCGGTACTGTTACAGCATGCTGTCTGCTCTTTCCTTTCATCGTTCGAGTACGCGCAATCCATATTTCTTTCTTTTTTGCGCAGTCTTTTGCAACAGACGCAGAGATCCGGATTGGTTGGCGGGTTTCAACGATCAAACGGCCGACCGTAACACCTGGGCTAAGTTAAACGCCATAGCGAACGCCTATGGATTAGATCTGGCCCATTGCATGACATTACCTGTAGCCACCATTTAGATATACAATTTCGCGGTCACTTTCGCATTGCTGCTCCATTAGAACGCAGCAGCCGCGGCAGCGAAGCGAACCCGCGACCTTGTGCTATAGATCTATGAACCGCAGCTACACCTGACAACGACCACGTTGTCAAAAAAAAAAAAGAAGTGCGCCGTCACAACATTTCGCGTCGCACGCGCTCAAGCGCATCTAAGAGCTAAACTTCTGCGTACATTCAATGGTTAAAACAGCGTTAGCTAAACTTGGTTCCTACTTGTCTAAGATGTGAAGAACAAAAAAAAAGAGTGATCGACTCCACACGGAACTTTGTCGTGCGTAAACTCTGTTACTTCGCTGTTAGCAAAATATACGAATAAATTCATGGAGTGCTCGATCGAAGTCTCAGCTGCTCGTGCGTCACCGCTCGACTTTCTCCACGTCGATCTCGTGCATTCAACATGAGATTAAGGGTCGACAGCACTTGGCTTGAGGCGACCGCTCAACGACACCGATTTAGCTCAAACACCGCCAGGAGGCATTCCTAGTTTTTAGGCCTGTACATAAAAGCATGTCTGTCAACCTGTGAACATTAAAATTCCCCAAAAATCCTATGGACACAAAGGAAAGAGGGGAGGGGGATATCACGAGTTTTTCTTTCTTCTTTCCTTTTTTTCCCTGAGCGCACACCTTTTATAGAGAACATACGCACTTTATTAACCACTATTTACCTATTGATGCAGCGTACAAGCAGCCGAAGCAAATTTGTAACAGCAGTGACCGATAATCTACGCAATGTTTTTAGATCACGCGATGACTTTATCAATGAGCGCAATGCAGCCGATTTGGCGGGCTTCAGGAACTTGGTAAGAATAAGCTTGTTCGAAGCACGTAGCCCTCTGGTGCATATCATTTGGCACCTTGCGCTGTCAAGAGGGGGCGGACGGCCAAGGTTCCAATGCAATTGCTTTCTTGCACGTATTACCTTACCGCCTTGCGCTAAGCCGTCTTCCAATCCCTTTAAAGTTTTTTTTTTTTTTGCCAAAAAACAAAACATGTTTCGTAAATATTGACTCAACATTCGCGAGATCGTAGAACGATCCAAAATTCGAAAACTTTTTTTAAAATTCGGGAGAGTTGGCAGATGTGCAAATTGATATGGGTTGCCATGCATACGTATATGCCACCCTCACCTTATCATCTGCCTTCTCTGCTCGGGGTGCAGGATGATGTCCTTTTTCTCTGTAAGACCGTCGTGCAGGTTGAAAGCTATGCTGGTCACCTTCTGCGTGGCCACCATAAGCGGACTGTGGGAGGGAAATTGCATGCCAGAAATACAAATGCAAATGAAGTCAGTAATGCTGCGCTTTTAATGAAATCACACACACACACTTTCTTTCTTTCTTACTTTCTTTCTTTCTTTCTTTCTTTCTTTCTTTCTTTCTTTCTTTCTTTCTTTCTTTCTATCTATCTATCTATCTATCTATCTATCTATCTATCTATCTATCTATCTATCTATCTATCTATCTATCTATCTATCTATCTATCTATCTATCTATGTCTCGGTGCCGCGTTAGCTCACTTCACTATGCTAACGAATTCTAACGAGGCACGACTAATGCAACGTCTGTCTAGCTTTTATGTGTTTGCTAAGTGCGCTTATATACGTGCAAGTATCGCCTTTAACGCATACACCGAACACATAGCTGAAGCAGATATGACTGTGACAATGGCAACCGCGCTGGTGGTCGGAAATACATAACGTACCCGTACGCCAAATAACTTACGTCGATGTCGCTTCTCATTTTTTCCCCCTTGCATCTTCTTTACTCTCATTCTTTTTTCTTATCGCTCAACTTTGTTGCCAAGCAACTTCTAAGTTCTCGTTCTCGTTACGTTAACAATACTAATCAAAAGATAAAGAAAAAAAAATGAACGGTTAAGGAAAACGTATACATCCGTCTTCGTCTGCAGCGCTCTTTACACGCCATCGTAAGCAAGACGCGCGCTCCAATAACCGGAAGAACAAATAAAACACTCGCACATTGAAGTCTGGGATGTATCACTGCGCGCTTTATGGCGCTGCAAAAATTCATTCATTCATTCATTCATTCATTCATTCATTCATTCATTCATTCATTCATTCATTCATTCATTATAATATCGACATGGTATACCAAGGGCCGCGATTACGGGTAGTAGATGTAACGTGTCCAACGTAACTTGTGCCGAAATTTTAAACTACGCAAGTTCCACGTGACTGGACTGAACCGAGGTGCAAAAAGTCGTCGCGCGGAACTTTTTCATGTTTCGCGGGCTTTCTTTCAGGCTTGGAAAAAGAACCTTCGTGTAGCACGTATAGCGCAACAGACAGCTGGATCGGAAAATTTTCATGATGGTCTACAATTTTCTACGGCAATTTTGGTCTGAATATAAAACTTGGGCAGCTGATTTAGTAATAATATTTTATTTATTAATCCTGTAGTTAGGCGAAGCACAAGCAATTAGGCTGACTTACTCCGAGCGATGGCAAACATCGTTACCTTGGTTCCATGTAGCTACGTGGCGCTTGCATTTCTTTTTCTTTACATTTTGGCACAAGTTACGCAGAACACGTGATATATAACAGGGCTAAAGCGGAAGGCAAATAGTGTGCACGATTACCCGGTCACGTCCAGATGGTAGCCCCCGTAGTCGTAGATCTGCCGCATTATGTGGATAGCCGACAAGTAGCCCATGCCGACCGCCAGCACAATCCTGGAAAACGAGGTCAAAGAGCGCGGAAGGGGATCGGAACGAGCTGTATAATAATAATAATATAATATTTGGGGTTTTACGTGCCAAAACCACTTTCTGATTATGAGGCACGCCGTAGTGGAGGACTCCGGAAATTTTGACCACCTGGGGTACTTTAACGTGAACCTAAATCTAAGTACACGGGTGTTTTCGCATTTCGCCCCCATCGAAATGCGGCCGCCGTGGCCGGGATTCGATCCCGCAACCTCGTGCTTCGGAACGAGCTGGAACGGAGAAAGTTATGGCGAAGGCAACGAAACGAAGCAGCCCACACGCAAAGACATCTCGAATGCAAAGAAGTCTCTCTCAGAAAACAACAGAAAGAGACAAAAAAAAAAGAATGTTTCTCGCCCGTCTCGTGCGGCTTATTTGGGTAAGTATATGCTAATCGGATATCCGAGCAATAGTTACGCTGAAAGTTAAGTGTTCGGCAATTACTTTCCGACACCAGCTGCAGCCTATATGTGGATGCTCCTTTCCTGTCCACAAAGGGAATGTAAACGATCGACTGAATTGATAACCGAGATTTGCTATTGTTTACTCGATTGATTCTTTCTATTGATTTTTCTCAAAATTAGTCAAGAAAAGCACTCTGTCTTACAGCTCATAAAAAAAGAAAGCAGACGGTGTGCTTTTCTTAACTACAATCTTTTTTTGTAAATTTCCGTGGCTGTCACATTCACAAGCGTCATTTGTAACCATATTTTGCGAAATGCTACCTGTGAGCCTAATTTTAGGTTGTACTACGATGATATATGGATGGCAGTGCAAGAGCGCGGCACCCACGGTAATTATGCGCACGGCCACATATAGAATCACGCCAGAAATTGCTTACAAAACAAATTCACATAAAGCATATACAGTAACTCTACAATTCGTAAAGTGTTGCGCGCGTCACAGCTGTGCGGCTTAGATCCTAGTCATCCAATGAGGCCATGTATGGCAGAGTCGATTCCCGTTAATTCGATCGTCTGGGAACCGCACTATTTGGTCGAATTATCCGAAGGGTCGAATGAGCAAACGGCGACAAAATTTACGAATTGAAATATATCTACTGCTTGAAGTAGTCTGTCGCTATCAACAGACTAGCTTCAACTTTGTATTACAATAGCTATGCACGTCATCGTTGGTCAGTGGCCCACAGAGATCAACACTGTGTTGCGTTTCGCCTGCGACACGTGGTTTTGCCGGCGCGACTGCGGCGGGGCGGCAGACATTTTGGCCCGATCATCGTCGCCGCAACGCTCATCGGCAGGTGTTTCCAGGCGCGACTGCGGCGATGCGACCGCAAAGGATCACCCTCTCATTCCAGTCATTGTGCCCGAACCAGGCGATGCGAAAGCAGGGATCATCCTCTCATTACAGTCATTGTGCCCGACCGGCAGCGCTACAACAGGGTGCTACGAGATCGTGCTCGACATGGTGCTACGGCAGCGCTACGACAGGGTGCTACGAGATCGTGCTCGACATGGTGCTACGGCAGCGCTACGACAGGGTGCTACGAGATCGTGCTCGACATGGTGCTACGGCAGCGCTACGACAGTGTGCGTCACCATTAGCCCATTGTACATTCACGTGCTCGTCTTTTGAGGGGTTCCTTCTTGCCCTCAACTGCGAGAGTATAAAAACAGCTGCCCCCGGACGCCAAAAGGAGGGCTCCGATTTCTTCTGTTGAGTAAAGTGCTCTCCCGTCTCTCTACTTCGGTCAACCTGACCGCCAACTCTTTGCGATGTTAAAATAAACAAGTTGTTTCGTTGTTACCAGTCGACTCATGCTTTGCCGGGACCTTCGGATGCTTCCAGTTGTACCCCAGGCCGCCAGGCCAACGCTACCCTTGGGGCTTGCGACCCAGGTACAACCACGGGCGTCAGCGCCGAGTTCCCAACAGATCGTACCAGCGGTGCGATCCCAAACATCTGGTGGCAGCGGTGGGATCGCCTCCGACTTCAAACAACTGTCTGCCAGCGGTGAGATCGCGACAACGGAGGCCAGCAGCGAAGAGATGCAGTTGACTGTATGCTGAGCAGCTCATCGACGATCCGGGAGCAGTGCAACGAGCCCTGTGTGATGACTGGTTGCCTGCAGCGGAACGACTGCGCTGGACTCTTGGCTGCGAAGTTTGGTGAGTGCGGGACTTTCTTCTTCTGAGCTTTGCCAGGCTTTTTGTTAGTGTCAGAAACAGAGCTGGTAATTGTGGTTGTCGTTGCTGCCGGGTTAGTTTGCGGCAAGACAATAGTAAGCAGTAGAGAAAGCAGCATTCAGAGCAGCCATGGATTTGAAGTCGTTGCGCAAACCGAAATTGTTGGAGCTTGCAAGAGAGTTGGGTCTGGATGTCTCAGACAAACTAAGAAAACCTGAACTGCTAAAGGCTATTCTTGAGTTAGAGGCTGAGGATGACGAGCTGTCGGAATGCCTTGAGACCATTGAAGAGAGGGAGACTGCAAAAAGACAGGAGCGCGAACTTAAAGAGCAAAAAGAAAAAGAAGAGCGTGAACGTAAAGAACAGAAAGAAAAAGAAGAGCGTGAACGTAAAGAACAGAAAGAGCGAGAGCAACAAGAGCGTGACCGTCAACACGCTTTGGAAATGAAGCGTCTTGAGGTAGAGATGGAACGCGCTCGTAATGGAAGTCAGGCACACGGTGCAGGAGAACGCGTATTGTTCAAAATGACTGACCTGATGCGGCCGTTTAAGCTTGGAGAGGACATTGGTTTGTTCCTGGTTAACTTTGAGCGAACGTGCGAGAAGCAGGGGTTCTCTCGGGAAACGTGGCCACAGCGCTTGCTCACTTTGTTACCCGGCGAGGCGGCCGACGTAGTCGCTCGCTTGGATAGAGAGGAAGCAGAGGATTTCGACAAAGTAAAATCGAGTCTGCTAAAAAAGTACCGGCTGTCTGCGGAGGCGTTCCGTCGGAAGTTTCGGGAAAATGAGAAAGACAGAAGTGAGTCATATACAGAGTTTGCGTATAGGCTTATGTCGAACATGCAGGAGTGGCTCAAAGAAGAGAAAGCGTTTGGTGACCACGATAAGGTTCTGCAGTGTTTCGGGCTAGAACAGTTTTATAGTCGGTTACCGGAGAACGTGCGATACTGGGTCTTGGATAGGCCAGACGTTTGTACGGTGGCTAAAGCCGCTGAGCTAGCCGAGGAGTTTGTGACGCGTCGGGCTCGCGGAGCTAAGGACGGTCAAAAGGGTGAATTTGGCTCGAAGTTTGAGAGACCGAAATTCACGCCCATGAGATTAAAGGGGGACACGCGTAGTGCGGATGCGAGTGAAAGCAGTCCGACCAGACGTAAAGAGACGGCGGCAGCCAAACGCAGAAAGCGGTTCGAGATGAGGCGAGCGGGCGTTTGTTATACGTGCCAGAAGCCGGGTCACTTTTCGGCGCAGTGTCCGGAAACAACACCAAAAGTTGTGTTTTTTTCAATAGGCAGCACTGACGAGAACATGAAGCTTCTCGAGCCTTACATGCGAGACCTCCTCGTGAACGGGAAAGAGTGCCGAGTGCTTCGCGATTCCGCAGCTACGATGGATGTAGTTCACCCGTCTTACGTAGAACCCCATATGTTCACGGGCGAGTGCGCATGGATCAAGCAAGCCGTGGAAGCTCATAGCGTGTGTCTGCCGGTAGCAAAAGTGCTTATTGAAGGACCTTTCGGAGCGCTTGAGACGGAGGCGGCAGTGTCATCTATGCTGCCCCCCCAGTACCCGTACCTATTTTCAAACAGGTCCGATCACCTCCTGCGCGAGAAGGGGCTTTTGTTTGGTGAAGCTAGTGTTCAGGCCTTAACCAGATCGAAGGTTCGGGAGCTCGCTGCAAAGGCGGTAGTTGCGGGGCCGACGTTATCAAACAACGAAAAAGGGTCAGAGGCGCAGCAAGCTGATATTCCGAGCACGCCCGAACTGAATAAACTTGAGTCTGTAACGTTAAAGGCGCCAGATACTGGAGAGGAAACGCCCGACGCGGGAAAGTTAGAAGAGCTATCTACTGATTTGCTCATCGCGCCTACGTCAGACGGACTTGATAGGTTGCTAAAAGTCAGCCGGACGGCTTTGATAGCCGAGCAAAAAAAGGATGGCAGCCTGGAAAACGTGCGCTGCAATGTCAAAGAAGGTATCGCCAGGAAAACTGCGCGTTTTGTGGAAAGAGGTGGAGTCCTGTACCGGAAGTATCTAGACCGCAGAGGAGTGGAGTTCGATCAGCTGATCGTGCCTCAATGCTATCGTCAGGATCTGTTGCGCTTGTCACACGGGGGTTCGTGGTCCGGACACCTTGGAGTTAAGAAAACTAAGGACCGTCTCTTGCAAGAGTACTATTGGCCAGGGTGTTTTCGGGACGCAGACCATTTCGTGAGGACATGTGACACTTGTCAGCGGGTG
The DNA here is from genome assembly GCF_050947875.1 of Dermacentor variabilis. Classification (NCBI taxonomy): domain Eukaryota; kingdom Metazoa; phylum Arthropoda; class Arachnida; order Ixodida; family Ixodidae; genus Dermacentor; species Dermacentor variabilis. The sequence goes on from NC_134571.1 coordinate 96,880,446, forward strand.
GGCAAACCAGGGGACAAATCGAGGGCGCCGTTGAAATTGGTACCTATCATTACGGAGCCTTTTAGACGGCTCGTTATTGATACTGTGGGACCTCTGCCGGTAACAGCCACGGGGTACAGACACATTTTGACTGTGATCTGCCCAGCGACAAAGTTCCCTGAAGCAGTGCCGCTTAAAGAACTCAGCTCAGTTGAGATAGTTAATGCACTACTGTCCATATTTGCGCGAGTTGGTTTCCCTGCGGAAATCCAATCAGATCAGGGCACAGTGTTTACTAGCGCTTTGACGACAACTTTTCTCGAAAGGTGTGGGGTAAAGCTGTTACACAGCTCAGTGTACCACCCACAGTCGAATTCCGTTGAGAAGCTCCACTCCGTCATGAAGCGCGTGTTGAGAGCGTTGTGTTTTGAACATCGAACTGACTGGGAGCTGTGTCTGCCTGGGGTGATGTTTGCTTTAAGGACCGCGCCGCATGCGGCTACGGGGTTTTCGCCAGCTGAACTGGTGTACGGTCGCTCGCTTCGATCTCCGCTTCGCATGCTTCGAGAATCGTGGGAAGGTAGGGGCGACGACCCAGTCGTGGTGGAGTACGTGCTTAAGCTCCTCGAATGCTTAAGAAGGGCACAGGAGTTGTCAGGTGAAGCAATGACAAAGGCCCAGCAGAGGGCCAAGGTTTATTATGATCGGACAGCCAGGGCCCGTCGTTTTGAGGTTGGCGATGAGGTCATGATATTGCGCACATCGCTAAACAACAAACTAGACGTGCAGTGGGAGGGCCCAGCACGAATTGTTCAGAAACTGTCGGACGTTAACTACGTGGTAAGTCTGCCAGGAAAGCGGAAAGCACAGCAAGTTTACCACTGTAATCTGCTCAAACCTTATAGACAAAGGGAAGCAGTGGTGTGCATGATGGTAAACGTTCCTGAAGAGCTTCCGGTCGAGCTTCCGGGACTAGGCTCAGTGACGAACAGGGAAGACACCGGTCAAGTCATTAGTGACCTTATCAGTAAAGCACCGCTGTCGCCCGAGCAGAAAACCGAACTACACCAGCTATTACAAGAGTTTCAAGGTCTGTTCTCTGAGAGGCCTGGTAGGACTTCTGTACTTACTCATGATATAGAACTTACCTCCACAGAGCTAGTACGATCCAAGGCGTATCGGGTGTCACCCCGCCAGAGCGATATTATGGAGGCTGAGGTAAAGAAAATGCTACAGCTCGGTGTTATTGAGGCAGGTGAGAGTGATTATACCTCCCCTTTGATTTTAGTTGAGGTACCGGGCAAGGAACCTCGTCCTTGCGTCGACTACCGCAGGCTTAATTCCATCACTAAGGATCAAATTTATCCGATCCCTAACATCGAGGAGCGCCTTGAGAAAGTTAGTAGCGCTCAGTTTATTTCCACCCTAGATCTTGTCAGGGGTTATTGGCAGGTTCCACTTACAGAAGAGGCTAGTAGGTATGCGGCGTTCATTTCACCAATGGGAACATTCCGTCCTAAAGTGTTGAGTTTTAATTTGAAGAACGCGCCATACTGTTTTTCAAGCCTCATGGATAAAGTGTTGCGGGGACAGCAAGAATTCGCTTTACCGTATCTAGACGACGTAGCGATATTCTCCGCATCCTGGTCTGAGCATATGGCACACTTGCGGGCAGTGCTAACCCGCCTGCGCGAAGCGGGCTTGACAGTAAAGGCTCCTAAGTGCCAGTTAGCACAGGCCGAGGTTGTCTACCTCGGTCACGTGATTGGTCAGGGTCGTCGCCGCCCCTCTGAAATAAAAGTGGCCGCTGTGCGAGACTTTCCGCAACCGCGCACCAAGACCGATATTCGGTCGTTCTTGGGTGTCGCCGGCTACTATCAGAGGTACATCCCTAGGTACTCTGATATCGCGGCTCCCCTGACGGATGCTCTAAGAAAAACAGAGCCTCAAACAGTCGTCTGGGACGAGACAAAGGAAAGAGCTTTTAGCGCCCTAAAGAGTGCCCTAACAAACCAGCCTGTGCTACGATCGCCAGACTATACAAAAGGGTTCGTTGTTCAGTGCGATGCTAGTGAGCGAGGCATGGGCGTTGTACTGTGCCAACGGGAAAATGGAGAAGTAGAACACCCCGTCCTGTATGCTAGTCGTAAGCTGACCAGTCGTGAGCAGGCGTATAGCGCCACCGAGAAAGAGTGTGCATGTCTCGTGTGGGCCGTTCAGAAATTGTCATGCTATCTAGCCGGCTCGAGGTTTATCATTGAGACGGATCACTGCCCTCTCCAATGGCTGCAGACCATCTCTCCCAAAAATGGCCGCCTCCTGCGCTGGAGCCTCGCTTTACAACAATATTCCTTTGAGGTGCGTTACAAAAAGGGGAGTCTCAACGGTAACGCCGATGGCTTAAGTCGAAGCCCCTAACGTAGGAATCAGCCTCAAAATTGTTTGTTACTGATGTTTTTCTTCCTGAGGCAGGATTTTTTTTTAACATATTGCTTTTGTTTAGTGTTTCAAAGTGATGATATGCTTTCTAGTGCAATTTTTCAATTTGTGGACGCGTTCTGAGTGATGCTAGACTACTGTAAGGAACTAGGCAGTGGTATAAAAAGGGGAAAGAGCCTGGCAGGGCTTAGTGAGGGTTGTGCCGTGCTTGCTGACTGAGCGGTTGAGTTTCAGCGTAGTTCTAACGCTTGCCGGGAACGAGAACAAAAATGTGAACTCTCCCGAAGTCACTTTGCAGTGTCCCGTGCGAACCTGAACGAGAGAACGAGGCCTTCTCTGTGCGCTGCGCTCAAGAAACGTCGAGGGACGCCCGACTTCGGTTATGAGCATCATCGAGCGACATCCCTCCGGACAGCGGATGCAGTCCCCTGTCCATCGGGATCTCCTTCCCCCGGCGGGGCGGTCTGTTGCGTTTCGCCTGCGACACGTGGTTTTGCCGGCGCGACTGCGGCGGGGCGGCAGACATTTTGGCCCGATCATCGTCGCCGCAACGCTCATCGGCAGGTGTTTCCAGGCGCGACTGCGGCGATGCGACCGCAAAGGATCACCCTCTCATTCCAGTCATTGTGCCCGAACCAGGCGATGCGAAAGCAGGGATCATCCTCTCATTACAGTCATTGTGCCCGACCGGCAGCGCTACAACAGGGTGCTACGAGATCGTGCTCGACATGGTGCTACGGCAGCGCTACGACAGGGTGCTACGAGATCGTGCTCGACATGGTGCTACGGCAGCGCTACGACAGGGTGCTACGAGATCGTGCTCGACATGGTGCTACGGCAGCGCTACGACAGTGTGCGTCACCATTAGCCCATTGTACATTCACGTGCTCGTCTTTTGAGGGGTTCCTTCTTGCCCTCAACTGCGAGAGTATAAAAACAGCTGCCCCCGGACGCCAAAAGGAGGGCTCCGATTTCTTCTGTTGAGTAAAGTGCTCTCCCGTCTCTCTACTTCGGTCAACCTGACCGCCAACTCTTTGCGATGTTAAAATAAACAAGTTGTTTCGTTGTTACCAGTCGACTCATGCTTTGCCGGGACCTTCGGATGCTTCCAGTTGTACCCCAGGCCGCCAGGCCAACGCTACCCTTGGGGCTTGCGACCCAGGTACAACCACGGGCGTCAGCGCCGAGTTCCCAACAGATCGTACCAGCGGTGCGATCCCAAACAACTGCTATCGGCGCGAACGGAATACTGAAAAGAGACGTTGCCCAGGGCACAGCGCGAGTTCTAATGACCATTGCCGTATTACTGCCGTCACCATCATTGCCTAGAAAACAAGTAGTGCCGTCAGCTAAATTTGTTGTGCTTCCGAACGTTTAGTAACCGCTGCGTATTCGAGGGGGCGCCAGTGGTAGTCGAATTAAGCAAATCGGCATGCTTTCGCGTTCGAATTAAATGATCTTTTCGTCCATTGGTCACCGGCACCTTCCGGCATGTATGAATTAAGCAAAAAGTCGAATTAACCGAGATCTAATTAACGAAGGTCGACTGTACTCCCAAAAAAATGACCCGATTCAGAGCCGTCTGCAACTACACAATAGGTTGGGTTCGACATTTACTGTGCCTTGTCCCATTACCTGCTGCGGGCAAACTGCGGATCGAGCGTGACGTCACTACGGTTCGGCAGTCAGTTTCAGCGCAAGCTATGCCGGCAAAGGAAATTGCTATCTCTGTTTAGTGACGTGTGCAGACGAGGCCACGTGCGGCGCAGCTAACATGATCCCAGAAAGCTCCATATGCACAAATCTTGTCAGAATGGCGAGATCAATACCCGGAAGCAGGCTTTCAGAGCACCAATCAGCGAAGAAGAAAGCGGGCAGTCAGCGAACATGCGCCTCCGGTTTCTGCCTGCGGCCTAAATTAACGTTTACATTGCGATGGCAATTAAACGGACACGTCCAGCCGCGTTTGCGGCGTCGGAGTCATGTTCCGGCTTCGGGTAGCGAAAGGAATAGAAAAAAAAAAAAAAAAAAAACGCTCACGCCGAGCAGAAAGACTTACACCTCCCACCACCGTTTCTCGCCCCCGTTCTCGCCACCCAAAGCCTGCCTACAGCTTCCTTGAACACTGAACCTTAGCGCAAATGCCACAGAGGGCAGTTGAAGCGTCGGAACGATAGCTGCCCTAGATTTACTGTATATGGGAGCCATACAGAGTAACTCTAAGTTGCCCGTGCAGCCAACGCCACAGCTCAACGTCCAAGGTGCCAAGAGGCGCACTGCGAGAACATGAGGCAAAAAACAAAGAAAAGGAAGCCAGTTTTCGATCGTGTACTAATACCTTGCCAGATTCTGGAGTTTTTATGCCAAAACCACGATCTGGTTACGAGGCACGCCCTCATGGTGGACTTCGGATTAATTTTGACCGCCTAGCGTTCTTTAACGTCCGGCGAATGCGCGGTACGAGAAATGTCTCGCTACAACAGTCAACGCTTCGGCCTCCGGGCGATATCACGATATCTCGCAGTATACTTCATATACGTACAGCTTTATGAAAACAATATTCGCAAACACGAGGCGTTCTACAACGCGTAGTGCTTTAAAAAATGACTCGTCAGGGTTGTGGAAAAAAAGAGAAAGAGAAATAAGACTGACGAGAACATTTTTTTTTTCTTTGATCCTTCGCTAACCGCTGCTTCAAACAATAATCGCTATAGGAAAGCGCCTGAACATGTTCTCGAGCATTATTATTATTATTATTATTATTATTATTATTATTATTATTATTATTATTATTATTATTATTATTATTATTTTATTATTATTATTATTATTTCGAGAATATTAACGCCACTATAGAGCTAGTCGTAATTATCCGAATTATGCCAATAAACACATGCGCGCACTTAACGAGAGAGCACGTTTTCGTTTGCATACACCAAATCAATCTTGACTACAGCGCCGCCGAGCTTTCATCACGTCACCCTGTGCACCTTCTCGAGAATGTAATCGATGACGGACCGTTATACGTGCGACCGGCCCTGCGAATTCGTTAAACGATACATCGTGTGCATATATAACTACATCTACACAAGGACTATCGCTAAAACGCTGCGGCATGCAAACCCAAGTACTGCGGCTGTAGGATTTTAGAGACACAATACAACGTCCCTCTTTGCTCTTCACGCGTAAGGCATGCCCGTCCCCTAATAAAGAACGAGAGTATTGTTGTACTTACTTGTGCATACTTTCGGGATTCGCATAATTGATGATCATGTAAACAAGGGTGGCTTGCGCAACAAGGTGAAGAATTTGGCTGAAAATAGCAAAAGACACGCAGTGTATAAGACTTGCGTATTCGAGAGTTGATTCTTGCGCACGCTGCCGCGTGAAGTATACTAGCGCTGCCAAAAGAAAAGAAGGGAAAAAGGAAAGAGAAACAAACCGGGCGCGCTCACTTGCATTGCACATACAGCGCTACATACATACATACATACATACATACATACATACATACATACATACATACATACATACATACATACATACATACATACATACATACATACATACATACATACATACATACATACATACATACATACATACATACATACATACATACATACATACATACATACATACATACATACATACATACATACATACATACATACATACATACATACATACATACATACATCGCACTTCGTGTGCGCAATTATGTAAAACATGCAGTGCATAGGAGGAAGTGTTCACGACAGGCGTTGAAACAACGCTCGCTCTCGCACAAACACTTTGCAATAGATAAAGACATTTACAAAAAACAAATTTCTGAACAAATTTAAGCATGTATTGAAATGATTTTACCTGCACGTTACTAAGCATTCGTGCGTGTTATATATATATATATATATATATATATATATATATATATATATATATATATATATATATATATATATATGCCGCCATAGACAAGGGCAGGTTCATTGATGTCTGGAAACCACCATAAAATTTATTTTTCATCACAAAGCACTCCTTTAAAAAACACGAAAAAGAAACGACGAGGGCAACACAATAAGAACAGGCAGCATATCCCCACCACCTCTAAGAAAACAAGAAAGATTATAACGTCTTGACTATTAAATCGACTGCTTTCTTTGGCTCTTCTCCCCCACTTTTCGGTTTGTGAGCTAACTTATGGTCGTTTATGGCCAGCTTGGGACAATATAGATGTCCCTATAGTTTCCACTAAAAATAAAATAAAAAGAAGTCACAGATTCTCCCGAAAGGCGAAGCACCGATTGTGATAGCAAATTAGCGGATAGGTGCGCGAAGTAAGGATAGTAGTTTGAGCGGCCGTGTAAACAATGATGGAATGTGTAAGCGTGACTGAACCAGGACGTAGAAAGAAACAGACACACAGACAGCGCTGTCTTTGCGTGTCTGCTTCTTTCTACGACCTTGTTCAGTCGCGCTTACACATTCTATCGTGGATTCAAACAAACTAGCCCGTCAACGTGTTTTAACTAAATTAACCACCACGGTGTCACGCGCGCACAGGTAAACATGAACACACCTCGCCGGATGAGCGCGGACACTCGCTGCCAAAATGCTGGAGTGAGGAATCGCAGCAGCAGCAAGGCCAATTCACCTTTGCGCATCTCTCGCTTCAACGCGAACGAAACGTCGAAAGGACAGAGCAAACGACGCTACCGGCACTGCGCGCACTCTGCAAACATCGCAGATCGCTTTGAAGATGAGGCCCGTGCGGGCGCGCACTTTGGCCACGTCGCCGATCGCTTTCAAGAAACACGAGCGCCGGCAACGCGTCCCTACGGCGTCCGCCAGAGGCGTCTACTACGGCGTCCGCCATGCGCGTGCCCAACGCCGTAGTAGACACCGCGGTTGTCTCCACTCTGTACGTAGTGGCGGGCGAGGAGGACCCTAGCAGCCGCCGGAGAAGAACGCCCCACCTTCCGGTCCGCGTTCCTTGCTCACGCACGCGAGATTGAAGCGCGTTCGCATGTTCGCCTTCACACGCTTTCACTCGCACATACAGCATACGGCGCGCGGCGACGGTGTTATCGCCCTTGGACTTTATACCATTTTCTTTCTCTATGCTTACACAGAACTTCACGGCGCCAGCAGGAGTGTGCCTGGAGTGCCCATACGAGTATTATCGCAATAAAAGTGAGCGCGCCTCTTCTAGCTGACAACGAAGAAAGAAGTTCGTCCCCGAAATTTGCTTCACGTCCCTCATCATATCGTGGCGCTTTGGCGTGTTTCTACAAAGTTAATCATGTCGTTTCCTGTTAGTGAACACGTTCTAATACTGAATAAAAGTACCGCTTACTCTGGGCGTCAGGAGCGTCGCATAGCAACAGCGTTAGGCAGGTTGCAGAGCAACAATTATATATATTTTTTTAAATTGAGCGCGCGCCTCTTATAGCTGAATTCGAAGAAACAAGTTAGTTACGGTGCGCGTTCCTACGCGTCAGGATGCGTGTTACAAACTGCTCTACGAATGGGATAGACACGCGTTTTAACTGTTTTAAGAGGGGGTGATCTGTGGCGGTTTTCTCTCAATCCTCTGCTACGGGTCGTCCGAAGAATCTGGATGAACGTATACGGCGCCTTGCGGAGGTCGAATGTATTGGCTATATGCCGCCAAACGAGAAGGAGAAGAGAGAGGGAAGGAAATCTGTGCCATTTCCCGAGACAGCGGCAGTAGTGAAAAAGACAAACGGCAATATCAACAGGGCCGGAATGAAGAGATATCAATGGAAAATCACACGGAAGAAAAGAAGGTAGGGACATTTAATTATACCTATTGTGAAAAACAATAAAGATACACACATATAAGTGTGTAATACGTATACCGCATTCTCTCTCTCTCTCTCTCTCTCTCTCTATTTGTCTCTTTAACCATACAGATTTTTTTAATCGCCTGTGGAAGATAACACTACTTTCGAAATATTCATTCTCAGAGTGCGCAATAAAATACATGGGCGTTCGATTTATTTTTGTGCTTCATTGCATAAAATGGCGGTTTGTTATAAAAGTGGAACAATAGCGCACGTTTACTGCAAGTTTCATGAAGCACATCGCGAAACTCGTGCGATCCATAGAATTCGTTCTAATTGAATGTCTTGAAAACTGACCGGCTACAATTCGTAAACTGCATTATGTGCCGCGAAGTAAATAATTAAGAAGGTTATTAGTCCAATGTTGTTAATTAGCCGATTGTGCATTTAGATTTATCGTGCGAATAATGTCCGCCGCTTCCAGTAATCCAGCTCGAGGACAACAATTACGCTATCTGCCACAACCGACTTTTTTTTTAGTTCTCTACGGTCTAAAAATATTTTTTTAAAGAAAAACACCCCGTTTACACGTGCGTACGTGTGCTTCATAGGTATGTGTATGTGTACGTGTGCTTGATAGGTACTTGATATGCTGAGGGGCCTTCACAAGGCTACCGCCTACAAAGATACCAACCCAAGGTTAGTCCCACACGGGAATTTTTCTATCAATCGAGAACTTATCATATGGCTCGTCGAACGTATCGGCAAGCTGCACGTGATCACCCGGTCCGCCGCGTGGACCGACACACCCGGAAGGGGGGAAAAGAAAATGCTCGCCCGACCATCTGCGACACAACGCACGCCAGGTACGCACGTAGACATCCTCCTGCAAAAGGGCGCGTGCGCCGTCCGCCGAGAGACCGCCGAGGGCGAGCGCACCTGCGCGAACTCGATGACCCGTGAAACAAAGTAACGAAGCTCCAGCTGCTCAAACATTGCAACCCCGCTGCAGCTGCGGGAAAGCATTCTCCGTCGCGCGCTGGGGGCGAGATAGCCGCCGTTCCGGCGAACGGATATAACGGGACTGAGCGCGCAGTTTAAAAAAAATATATTAAATTATGGGGTTTTACGTGCCAAAACCAACTTCTGATTATGAGGCCCGCCGCAGTGGGGGATTCCGGAAATTTGGAGCAACTGAGGTCCCTTTAACGTGCGCCTAAATTTAAGTACCACGGGTGTTTTCGCATTTCGTCCCCATCGACCGGACGACGCCGAGATTCGATACCGCGACCTCGTGCTTAGCTTCCCCAACACCATAGCCACTAACCAACCACAGCGGGTTCAACGCGCAGTTGTCGGGGTATAACGTTGGCTGTTGTTATTAGGGGCGCGCGAATATGCGAAACTCTCGAATAAATTACGAATCGAATACTCCGCTGGTCGATTAGGTTCTCGAATCGAATAGTCGCTATTCGAGAAACCCGAATATATATATTGTTTTTTTTCGGATGGTTTTCGAATTTCGTCGACTGCGCATAATCAAACGTGAAATTAAAGCAAGAACACGATAGCACTTATCCCCTGCGCAGCGGAGATACTGTACTAGAGCATGCTGTCGCTCACGGAGCTGGGCTTTTTCCGCTAAAACAACAAGGAATCAAATAAATTTTGTTTAGACATGGCATCAGGTAGTGGGTATTGCTTGGATATTACATACATGTATAGTTGCAGCGTATGTGTTCACCCGTCGTATTCAATATGAAGGCGTTTCTTTGCGACATACTCGATACATTAACATCATCTGCCGCGACATTTCTTCTTTTTTTCACTCCCTCTGCCACCGCCGCACGTGACCCGCATTCTTGTTTGAGCGCGAAGGCATACACAAATGTTATTTGGGCCGGAAGGCTCCGTTTCTGAGCTTAATGTGATAACGCATGACCTCGTATGCACGGAAGAGCACTAACAAACTTTTAAGCGAAGTTTTATGTGGCTAGCCGATTCGTCCGTCCGTCCATCCGTCTGTCGCCTGTACGCCGAAAACTCCTCCGGCACGACCCCATGCGCATGCGCGAAAAAGGGAAGAGAAAGAGGGGCGCGCGATTGGCTGCGCCAGTAGTGACGTCATTGCTCTCCGTCGCAGCCGAGCGCGCGCACGCGCGCAGCAGTTTTTCTGCAGTTGCGAAATGGGTAGGCCACGCGTCATACGCACTCCTGAGGAGCAGGCAGCTTTCGATCAGCAACGTCGAGAGCAGAACCGGCAACGAACTTGTCTACGTACGCCATGCCGATGCTGCAGCCCGAGCACAAGAGCAGGATCGTGCAGCCGAGCGCAAGCAACAACTGCGGGCCAAGGATAAGGCAGCCTATACCAAGCCATCGTTTATGAACCGTCGGGATTAACCCAGCGATAAACCCCGGGGCCGCACGTTTCAGCTTCGCTGGTTAACCGTATGTACGGAGTGCTTGGGAGGTGATTTTTTTCCTGTACAAATATCTAAACATTCTCCCAGCTCATTTACTTTCTTCCGTATTCCTCGTTCTTCATAATCAATTTTGTGATGTGCCTTAGGTTAGACTTCATCACTTAGCACTGATAGGGAATTTAACACACGATACATGATATCAGCTTCGGCCATACTATATTTAACACAAATAAATGTTCCTACTAGAAAACACTAAACGTCATTCACCACAGCTATATCCCCCTTTCCGCCAGTTCCGCTCTTCGGTACCGCGGTGTAGGTGGTGGCGTACATCAGAGGCAGGATAAAGCGTGGTAAATATAGGGCTAATAAACTAAAGTCACGTGATTAACTTTTTAGTTATTCCTAACGCTCCCTATGTGCTTTTAAAATACATGTTTTTTAACGTGCAATGTAATGACAGAAAAGTACTTGTGTCGTGTTAATACCACGACGTGAAAATTGGTTGACGTTTCTGCTGAGAAGGCTGTATATTATTCGCAAACTATTAGAAAAGAATTCGATTCGAATCGCTTCTGGCACCATTCGATTCGAATTCAATTTGGTCTAAAAAAATATAGGTCCCACACACCCCTAGACCTTGTTATTGCTGTCCGTTGCCCGACAGAAACGGCACGTACTCACGAGGGGAGACTATATATGAACCAGGAACGATTAGTTAGGAATTAATTTGTCCATTGCACTACGTGTGGATCTAAGATCGATAGGGATAATTTTTATTAGTAAGCCGCTGTGAGGCACTGTATCAAAAGCTTTAAAGTAGCCTAAGAAGATGGTATCAGTTTGAACGTTCTTATAAAGGTTAACGTGCAGGTCATGAAGGAAGAAACAGCTAGTTGTGTTTCAATTAAGAAAAGAATGAAATAATTTTACTGCGTCTAAAAAGTCCATTATATGCGGGTATATAACATGTTCCACGATTCTGAAAGGGTCACTATAGTTAACGAAATGGGCCGGTAGTTTCAGGGGTAGTCTTTGTTACCTGCTTCGAAGACCGGAACGACCTTTCCCGCTTTCTAATCACATGGTAAGGCACCTGTAGACAATGACTACGAGAATAATAGAGTGAAACGTGCCGTGGATATATGCTTAGTATTCATTAGAATCTTTGAGTTTATTTCGTCTACACCAGAAGAACTACATGTTTTTTTTTTCAATTATTGATAGTATGCCATCTGTCGAAAACACGATAAGTCGCATGTGCGAAATTATGTTAGTAGGCAGCGGAAAGTCTGGAGTGGTAGTTCATATATATATATATATATATATATATATATATATATATATATATATATATATATATGAACTACCACCCTACTACTCCAGACTTTCCGCTACCTACTAACATATAATTTCGCACATGCGACCCATTGTGTTTTCGACAGATGGCATACTATCAATAATTGAAAAAAGAAAAACAAGACATGTACTACTTCTGGTGTAGACGAAATAAACTCAAAGATTCTAATGAATACTAAGCATATATCCACGGCACGTTTCACTCTATTATTCTCGTAGCCATTGTCTACAGGTGCCTTACCATGTGATTAGAGTGAGTGAGTGAAGAAACTTTATTGCAGGTCCGGCGAGGACACGAACTCATCGCGCACCCGGCTAGTCCCACGTCGGGACCGGCAGGTCTAGCCCACCGGCCCGGTCACGGGCACGCCGGACAGCCAGGATTTGCTTTTCTAGAGCGGGGCTACGCAGAAGCGAGTCCCACTCCTCCTTGATGAACTTGGGGTATGTCGACCCGCACTCCCAAAGCATGTGCGCAAGAGTGGAGGTCTGCCCGCAGGAGGGGCAGGCGTCGTCGCGATACACGTCCGGGTAAGCCTCCTGGAGAACGGACCGACACGAATACGTGCTGGTCTGCAGAAGCCTAAGCGAAACGCCTTGCGCCCTATTCAGCTTGGGGTGAGGGGGTGGAAAGACCCTTCTAGACATGTAGAAGAATTTAATAAGCTCGTTGTGAGTAGCGGGAGCGTCCCTGTGGCCGTAGGGAGGAGGGGAGTCGGTGCTTCTTGTTGAGGAAGCGCGGTCGGTGAGGTCACGCGCAGCCTCATGAGCAGACTCATTGAGGTTCGGGGGAGCACCCTCGACCGATCCTACGTGAGCGGGAAACCAGTGGATTGAATGATGCGTGACAGCATATCGACTCGAGCTGCTAAGGAGACGAGCAGCTTGCTTGGCAATGCAACCCTTCTGAAAAGCCCTAACTGCCGTTTTGGAATCGCTATATATCTCGGACCCACGACAGTCTAACAGGGCGAGGGCGATGGCGACTTGCTCGGCGGCTCCGGGGTCTGAAGTGCGAATGGAGGCCCTATTGGAAAGCTTGCCGCTGGAGTCGACCACAACGATGACAAAGGTCTTCCCATCGCTGTACTCCGCGACGTCGACGAAGCTTGCTCTAATGTCTCGTTGCTTGATCTGTTTGAGGATGGCTGCTGCTCTGGCCTTGCGTCTGCGCTCGTTATGGACGGGATGGACGTTTCGGGGCACAGGGGGTCACTTCGAACTTGTCTCGAATGCACCTAGGGATAGCGGTACTGACCATCGGGAATCCCGCAGGTTGGTAACTCAGCTCTTCGAGGATGTGTTTATCTGCTGCTGTGATGATCAGGCGAGTGAGATGTGCGCGTTCTTGTGCTTCGGCAATCTCCTCGGCAGTGTTATGCACCCCTAGCGTGAGGAGATCTTCGGTATGGGTCCTGATGGGTAGCCCGAGAGCCCTCTTGACCACTTTGCGAATGAGAGCGTTGAGCTTGTCTCGCTCCGCTCTGAGACAGTTGTGCATAGAAATTGTGTACGTAAAGTGACATAGTACGAAGGCATTTATAAGCCTCAGGAGATTGTTTTCCTTCATTCCGCGGTGCCGGTTTGCTATTCTGCGAACGAGGCGGAAAGCGTTGTCCGTCTTTGTGATGATCTTGCGGAGAGCCGTTCCGTTCCCGCCGTTGAATTCGACAAACATGCCCAGGACCTGAATAACGTCGACCCTGGGTATCACCCCCCCCCCCCGTCACAAGTGCGAAGACTGATGCTGCTTTCGGAGACTGGCTTCCAATCTTCCATCTGATTAGAAAGCGGGAAAGGTCGTTCCAGTCTTCGAAGCAGGTAACAAAGACTACCCCTGAAGCTATCGGCCCATTTCGTTAACTAGTGTCCCTTTCAGAATCGTGGAACATGTCATATACCCGCATATAATGGACTTTTTAGACTCAGCAAAATTATTTCATTCTTTTCAATTGAAACACGACTAACTGTTTCTTCCTTCATGACCTGCACGTTAACCTTGATAAGAACGTTCAAACTGATACCATCTTCTTAGACTACTCCAAAGCTTTTGATACAGTGCCTCACAGCAGGTTACTAATAAAAATTATCCCGATCGAACTTAGATCCTCACGTAGTGCAATGGACAAATTAATTCCTAACTAATCGTTCCTGGTTCATCCTTGTCAACCACTCGTCCAAACCCCTCCCTGTCACTTCAGGGTCCCTCGAGGCTCAGTCTTGGGACCGCTTTTTTTCCCAATATACATTAACGATATTCATCCGCATGTATCTAGTCCTATTCGCATGTTCGCTGACGATTGTGCGATTTATCGCACGGTGACTAACATCTCTGACCAAGCATCTCTCCAGAATGACCTTAACGTGCTAAACTGGTGCAGCCGCTGGCAAATGGCCTTGAAACCTAACAAGTGCAAATTTATTTCAATTTCTCGCCACAGTAATCCCTATCTCTCTACTTACACAATTGCAAACGTCCCAGTGGAATCAGTTCTAGCGTATAAGTACTTATTCATAACCCTGTCCCACGACCTTTCCTGTAATGCGCATGCGACTAACGTAAATTCGTCAGCGAACAAGACCTCAGGGTTCATTAAACGTCAACTTCGCCATACTCCGCAGCACGTCAAACTACTCGCGTACAAATCATTTGTCAGACCACAACTGGAATGTGCCGCCGCCATCTGGAATCCTCACGAAACATATATAGTCAATGCACTCGATTCAGTTCAGAATCGTGCGACTGTAGGTTCATTCATTCTTCATATAACATCAGCTTTCACTCTTAAAGACAGAATCTAGCCTGACGTCTCTTGCTTTTCGTCGTCGTAACGCCGCGCACGCTCTCTCCTTGTCACAAATTTTTTTGCGGCTCACTAAGCCGCCCACCTTACATCACGCCATCATCTTCACGCATGTCACAGCGCACCAGCCATCGACTGTCAACTCCAGGTTGCTCGTCCTCGCACACGAACTGTCACCATTTCAAGCCCCGCTGTTTCCTCGGGCTGTAACGACCTACCCCGCAATGCTGCTGCCATCACACGTCAGTCAGAATTTATGGAAGCTGTTCAAACTTGTGTTGCACCGTAGCACCTGCCGTTTTTCGCGTGTGCAGTCGACCGATTCTACAACAGTACAGCGCGAGCGTCGACTGGCCAACCGGCCAGCGCCTTCTATAACGGCGCGAAGCGACGAAATCAGCAAGAGTGGCGCTCGCGCACCAAGTTCACTCGAAGCGCGAGTTTCGTCTGCATGCTATAGGCTCTTCGTATACCAGCGCGACACAACCCCTGGCACGATTAAATCGGCGCAAGCTTCCCGTTTTATTGGAGATAACAGGATCATGCGCCTCTGGCTTGCATGTTTTTCTTTTCCCGTGTGCTGCTCTAGTGATTTAAAGGGGTATGAATGCGAGCTAGTTGGCAGGAATCCACGGCTGAAAAATAGCGCAATATAAACACGGACAAGGGACACAGTACGAACGCGCATGCACAGGAAAATAATGAACAAAGCATGCAAAGCTGCAAAGCAACTGTATCATATCTTTTTTGCGCGCTTTGTTCTTTATCTTATACGGTGCATGCGCACTACAGCGTCATATATATGCTATAAAAAAAAGGACGTGCTCGGGTTCACGCGCACTTGCTGTCTCCGATAAGCAGGGAAAACTTGCACTGAGTTAATCGCGACAGGGGCGGTGACAGGCATGCGGGAAGAGCCTAGCAAACGAAACCTGCGCTTCGAGTGAACTTTGAGTGCATACACTACTCTTGCTGATCCAGTCGCTTCGCGCCTTTAGAAGGCTCTGACTGGCCGGTCAGTCTAAAGTCGACGCTCGCACGGTACTGTTAAAGAAATCGGTCGACTGCACATGTTAACCACTCCTTATGCAATACCCTGAACGTGGTCTTTAAGGTAATAAAGTGATGTGTGTGTGTGTATATATATATATACATATCATTTCTGGACTCTAGTTACTACACAGTGTGCGTTTTTTCCTGTGTGTCTGTGAGCAGTCAGATGGTGTTTGGGAACTTTCTTTTTGCAACCGGCTCTCCTTTGTAAAATCAGTGCTCCGTCACTTTTATTCTGCACACTCGTCTACAAGTTAGCTGTGGTAACACGTTGAGCCAGTTGCGCAATTTGGCAGCCATGTGCTCAGCGGCCTTCTCTCCGTGCGTTCATAGCAGATTCGGACTTCGTAAATGCGTGCGTCTTGAAAACTTGTACGCACGCCAGTGCATTGCTATTCTCCGGACACACTCTATGGCACGCCCCCTATGTCTGTGCTGTGCACCGTCAACGATATTGTTGCCTCCGTAATGGACCGGTGCACTCTCATCTTTTCGTTGCAAGCTATACTTATTGCGCAATGTGGTACCAGGACTCTATAGCCGGAATGTATGAAGGGGCTGCCTTTACGCATAAACGTGGCTTTCGGGTGGGTGGGTGTGAGTGTAAGCAATAATAGTGTGTAGGCGGTGCGGGAGATGTGCAATAAGCAGCGACACTATGACGTATGGAGCAAATTTAGACGCATACGAAATTGCATTTGGGGGGGGGGAAAAACACGTAATATTCAGGTACGGTTGTCAGATGGAAATCGCGAAATTAGCATATAGTATGAGCAGCTATGAACTAGAAAGCTAAGCAAAAGGTCTGCGTCTATTTTCACGTCACGAGCCTTTTTTGCGTTCGATCAAATAACTTCGTGGCACATGGGAATTTCATTCTGTCAATGTACGGAACATATTTCACGCGCTTGATACCGAATAAGATTGACTTAATTGTTATTAAATATATAGTCACACGCGCTGCTAACTCCGCAGTTGCACTGTCGCCGCTCGCTCAGTGTTTGCATATACAGGGTGTCCCAGCTAACTTTAGCTGAGGTTTAAAAATAGTGTCACTATTTTCTTGCTCGGCTTAATTACAAAATTAATTAAGTATAAGAGGCAGCTTTAGCTCGAGGGCTCCTATCTAAATACATGGGAAAGGACAAATTGTTTTTCTCGGCACAAAGTTTGATGAGGTTTGTTGTATTTAAAAGAGAAAGTTAAGAATCTAGTGATGGTGTTAGCGAATTTTTCACTTAGGCCATACATTTTCTAATAAATATTGTTGAAAATCGCATTATCTTAGAAAATTAAACCATTAAGCTGACGGCTCTGTAACTCAGCAATGGAAAAAGATATCACCATTCTGCAGATGACATCTAATACTGCATCTAAAGCGGAAATAATTGATGTACGCGACTCTGAAATGACCCACTAATATGAGAGTAGCACTGTTGCAAAACCCTTGTGAATAATGTAACAAATTCACGCAGGATATAAACTGATATTTTAAATCTGTCCGCTTTGAATGCTTTAACCGATGCAGCTTACAGAAGTGTGATATATGTTCTTGGTTCACAGCTAGGCATTTGTAAACTTCGTGCTTCTTTTTTCATATTTACAATTTTTTTAAAAGTTCCCTATAAAAAATTCAGGCCTTAAATCGAAATTCCGCTTCCAACAGTTCCTATGATTCAACTTTTTCTCTCAAATGCAACAAATATCATTAAAATTGGCCCAGTGGTTATCTCAGAGAAGCGCGTCTGCTTTTAACGTACTTGGAACAGGTGGCATCGGAGCTGGACCCGAGCTAAAGCAACTTCTCAAGTATCAATTTTAGGACAGAACTTCCAATAAGAAAGTTGTAGAGCGTCCTAGCAAACATCTATTCCAGCAGCTTTGAACTTCGCTCTTGTTGAGCAATAACTCTTTCTGCGCCCTACAGAAAGAGCGCGGAATGTGAAAAAAATAGCAAAAAAGATAAGCTACTTCGACGCGTCCAATGTAGACACACGCGTAAATCTCTCGAAGATGATGCATCACCAGAAGTGATCGTTCGCAAATATCGCCCCAGGATACAACTTGCCTTCGCTCTTTGCACGCCACCGCCAATGATAACCGTGACAGGCGCGTTACGAGACGCGGCCGTCGGCCGAAAATCACTGCGTGTTTCTTATGTGGAGCGCCGTTTCGCCTTGTCTCATCAAAGCTTAGCTTACATCGATTCCCGCAGCGTCCGGGACCTGCTGTCTTTTTAAATGCGTAAGCATTTCTATGCTTATTCAACGAGCAAAACCGTCCGTCCATTCGTCACGTACGTAGGACGATCGCTTTCAAAATAGTGCCCGCTGCAGCGAGCGAACTCACCTTCATGCTGCTTCTCGCTTCAACGCGAACTAAGCGGCGAGAACACAGCACTCACAAAGCTATCAGCATTTGGCGCACTCTGCCCCCATCGCAGATCACTTTCAACATGGGGGCGGCCCGCGCGGCCGCGCCATACGCAGCCGCCGCCGGAGTATAACGCCAGCCTCCCTCCCTCCCTCCCTCTCCCACCCGGAGCTTTGCACGCGATGGAGGAAAACGGCGCGCTGCCTCCCACTTTCCTCCCTTGCGCGGCAGCGCCATACGCAGCCGCCGCCGGAGTACGGTTGATAATGGTTTGACACGGGTGGGTAAGGCGCTAAATAGCGATATTGGCTTATGATCCGAACTTAATCAGCGCACCTGGCACCGCCGCCTGCTGTCTAGTTTGCTTGCGTCATCAGTTCACCTTGCGCCGCCGTCCGCAGCAGTTCGTCTCGCCGCAGCGCTGTTGTTTATACCGGTCGGATCTAGTTTCATAACACTGATAATGAAACCACGCTGCATGGAGATGAGCAAGCGGCACAATGCTTACGCATAATTAGACAACTCCCAGAAGAGTTTCTGCGTTAATTTTTTTCATTCTTTCAGTGTTGTGTTTTTTCGAAGCTGACGCACCTCCAGCATCATTTCTTTTTCTCAGGCATTATAAAGCGAACACTAAGGTTCATTTTGGGTTATGCAGAAGGGAACAAATGACATGGATAATGCCAAATGCTCTCCTGGTGTGATCCTCACATTCCTATCTGACGTCAGTGACTTGGCAGGACAGAGACGTGAAAACCTACCGGTACGTCAGTGGTACTGAAAGGGTTAAAAGGTAGCACATTAAGCTAGATGCGCTGTTCGCTTCTACGTGGCGCCTTTGAGAGAATCAAGCGGGCATGGCACATGCTTTTTCTCTTTTTCCTTTGTTTTTTGCATTTCGAGAGCTTTCCTGAGGACGTGGTACACATTACTACGTAATAATTTGGAACTTCAAAGCTCCTGAATTAGATGCTGACTTAAACGCTCTACAACTATTGTATGGAAAGCTTTGCCCTAAAATTATTACTTGCGACTTTAGTTAATAAATCTTGATTAATAAAAGGAAAATAAAATATAGTGTGGCTTAAGCCACACTATATTTTATTTTCCTTTTTACGTTTGTAGGTCGGACGATCGAATCCTGGTCGGAGCGGTTTTATTTTTTACGTTTTTTTTCTATTTTTTTATTGCACTAAAACGCTCCTTGTTGCTTTCTGTATTCAAAAAAATATATACGGCGTCCAGGCACCGCATATTTACCACGCTAGAGCTGTTTTTCGCGCGAGTAGCCAGTGCCTCCCAGCACGCTGCGCCTTCCCAGCGCCCCAGCATCCAGCGCGCTGCACTGGGCCCATAATCCGGCGCACTGGGTCCCAGTGGCACTGGGTTTTGCAATAGGGTTTCTCCACACAATAGCAAACAACGAGCACTTGGTCGTGTCCTCTTACAGTGATTCGGCATATTTTTATACCTTGGCTAAAGATAGCTGTAGGACATCCTGTATATTTTAGAGGTCTGACCACAGTGCAGGCTCGGATCTATAGATGCCTTTTCTGCTGCTGAACACGAGGTCGCAAATTCGGCACCCGACCTCGCTGACCACTTTCTAGTGAAGATGCAGCGCCAAAGACTCCGTGCGCTGAGATTTCGTAGCGCGTTAAAGAAGTCGCAGTTTCGCCCGAAAGCCGAAGCATCGATTTCGATAGCAAATTAGTAGACAGCTATACGAAGTAAGGATAGTAGCTTCATCGGCCGTATAAACTTGTAAACATCCGCTTACTAAGTAAATTAACAAGCATGGCGTGACGCGCGCACAAGCAAACACGAACGCACCACACTCGATGACCGCGGAAACTCGCTGTCGAAACGCTGGAGTGAGGAAGCGCGGTAGCAGCAGCGAGCGAATTGACCGTCGGGCTGCCTCCTGCTTCAACGCGAACTAAGCGGCGAAAACACTGCGCACACTTAAGTTATCAACACTCGGCGTACTGTCCCCATCGCAATTCGGTTTTAAGGTGTACGGCTCGCGCAGCCGCGCCATACGCAGCAGCCGCCGGAATGTGCAGCCGCCATCGTCGGCTCACCTTCGCACGCTTTCACTCCGACATACAGCATACGGCTCGCGGAGACGATGTTATCGCCCTTGGACCTTCTACAGAACATCACGGCGGCGGCGATGGCAGAAATGCGCCTGTAGTGTTCATATAATTGCTATCGCAATAAAAAGACGCTGGTGGTCAAACTCCGCCTGAACCTCTCCAAAATACACGTTTCGAATTCCGGTCTAACCATTTAACTACACGATCCACATGTACATTGTTATTGAATAATCGATCCTCACGACAGCACGTACAGCCCTAACGGTGTTGTGTTTCGGCTACAAGTGCATCAGTGTCCGTCAGCTGAACGAAGGCGAAATCGAAAGTTCACATCTTGCTTTGATTGAAAACAATTCTCACATCAACGGAAGGTTTAACCTCCCTGTGAAACACGTTCCCATATATAGGATCCCATTAGAGCAGCGAAACGTTAGCTTTCCAGATGAAAACAAAGAAAGCACAACCGAGCATGTGTAAAACAAAAGAACGCAAAAACGCTGAACCCTATGAAGCACCCGTGGGATGAACGAGCGACCCTATAGCCGTCGAGGCTGAAGGGTGGGAGGAAGCGCCAGGGGAATGAGATTGCCTTTGGCGGCGTCTCGTTACCGCAGTGGTGGTGTACGGATCCGTGTTTCCCACGACCGGCTGTGATGGCTGTCTACATAGACGCCTGGAAAACTGACGATTGCATTCCCTCGACCCCTCTATGCAAATGCGGATGTTACCAGGGCTTTTGCGAAATGAGGAAACAACGCTGTGCCGCTTACGCTTGGGCGTCGCATTCACCGATGCATATACGTTTTTGATTGGAATGACTGATAGCGCCGACTGTAATGTCTGCGGCGTCGAGGAAACTGTAGAACATCTACTGTGCTACTGCCCATCTTTTCAAAACGAAAGACATGACCTCTGCACAGCTCTCAATCAGCTAGATAGAACATCGTTCACTTTGAAGAAGATCTTGGGACCATGGCCTCGTATATCGCAGCTACAGAAGGCCACAAAAGCTCTGCTGCGATATTTGAAAGCCACTGGATTGAGTCAGCGTCTGTGATCCGGACTGAGTGACCGCACGATATAGCCAGTAGACTTTCTCTTCTTCTTTTAATCTTTCTGTCCCCTTTTTTCCCCTGTGTAGGGTAGCCAACCGGGCTCAGTCCTGGTTAACCTCCCTGCCTTTCCTTTATCATTTGCTCTCTCTCACGCAGCCGCTTTCTCTACGAAAACAATGCGTAGCACCGCGCAGACAGCGGGTTTGGCAGTGGCGTGGATACTGAATAAAGCAATGCAGGGGACACTGGAAAATGACGTATAGGGAATCTTAAGACCAACATTAGATCACGTTATATCGTGATTCAACGTCAGCCTTTAGTTTCCCTACATCATATTCCGGGCGCTCCTGTATTGCTTTATCCAGAATAAAGCGCAACAGGACCCCCCGAAATATGATGTCGAGAAACTAAAGGCCAACGTTAAATCAGGCTATAGCGAGATTTAACGCAGAGAGGGTAAAATTAATGTGAGCTGGTAAATTAGTTAACGCAAGAGGGTAATTCAAGTAACGTAGAGCTAAAACAAAGGTGCATAGGTATAACGTAAGAGAATATGTAGCATATACCAGGGTAACGAAGTATTAGAGAACATTACGATCTACTTCGACAAAAGCAACAATCTTTCGAATAAAATTTTATACAGGGTGTTTCACGTAACTTGTGCCAAGGATTAAGAAAAGAAGTGGTTAACGGCAGCTGAATGAAACCAACGGCATACGGTTTGCTGTCATGTGGCGCTCCTTAGAGTATACTTTTTTATATTCCGCTTAATAACTAAGATGAATTATGCAAAACTTTTAATATTCACTTTAAGGCCAAGTGCGTTTCGTCGTGTTGTAGAGGGGGCTCAGAAACGACCGATCCAATTTTTTTGTGCCAACGTACATGCTGCGCGGCGGTTTTTTTCGGCGTTTCAAAAAAGTTGCACTTTCTTTCAAGAAATCTTGCACTTTGTTTCACAGCCGTTTTTGAAAACTGCTGGGCAAAACCAACTTGAGCCTCAATAATTGAGTGAATATGTCCCGGGAAAAAAATCTGCATGTTACAATGAGATAGGGCATGCTGATCTGGGGGGAGGGAGGGGAGGGGGGGGTCGTCTTTTTCTTTTTTAAGCTATAGCAGCTTGCATCGCATTTTTTCCGACTGTGTGGCTCTCTATTTGCCTCCCTCTATATGACGCCATAGGCGTATTGTAGTTTAGCGGGATTGCATCATGGATACTCGGTACTTGGTGTTCATTCCCGTCGGGGATACTATAGGCGACGCGTACTTTGAGGCATCGCTACCGCTCTTGCTTTCTTTCGGTTTATCAGCAAGTTATTCCTTCTTGCAAGAAAGGCATTGCCTCACTCGCTATATCACAGGCACGCAAGTTCTGGCGAGTAGGATCTACTCCACCTCGTCTGAACTGCTATTCGCGAAAAATAACGTTTCTGCACCTGTTTGTTCCCCGCAGCCGTAAGAGGGCGCTGGCCTATTCGCGTCCGAAATACATCTTCCCTAGGAATTTTTGAAAAAATGTTGTATTTTTAATTCGCGCACAATTTTTTTAAACAATTTTTGCGTGTACCTTTTGTTTAGCTCTGCGGCACCTTCGAACACGACGAAAGTTCGGCGCCGACACCCGTCGACGCCTGCCTTCACCACAGGCGGAATGGGTGCCAAGCCTGCCAACCACTGCCCACGCGTCTCTAGCGCTTGCCACACGCTCTTTCCGGCAGATACGTGGGCGCGCGCCGACGCTTTCAGGCGCGTGACTTGCGCGTGCATGCGGTCCCGCCGAGTGGCTGGCAGCCGACGACGTCACTGCATACTCACTATCCGAAGCAGAAATAACCGAAGGCGAGTCCAACGGCGAGGGCCACGATGTGTCTAGCCGTCGGAGACACCCGCGACGGATGCAGCAGCACGCGGTACGGGAACGAGAACAGCAGGAACGCAATTTGGCAGAACAGGAAGTTGAACTGCGAACACAAGGCGTACCACCATGGTTAAGTTTATGCGCTATAGTATACGTTTAGCGTGAAAAAAAATAGCGCTTACCTTTAGCAGCAAGGCTAGGTTACAGCACATTGCTCTAGAAAGGAAGGAATCAAACTGCAAACTTGTACTTGCTTAGTAAGCTGTATACTAAGCCACTACCACTGATAATTCGGCGTCGCAGCAGCACGTGACCATCAGGATAAATCTTCTAAAGTTACTCATCCACTTATGCGAACGTTAGCCTTAGGCTCCTGCATGGACAAACCTTAACGTATCCTCTGTATGGTATCGAACGAATTCAAACGAGGTACACGTGTGGCTTGTGACAACAGCCAGGCCTGCGACGAAGTATTATGCAGGCACAGTTAACACATATCAAGGTTCACTTAGGCTGAGAGAGTTGGGAACCATGAGAAAAACTAGAGACAAATTAATAATTATCCGCTTCATTCAAGTAAGCTTCACTGCCAGCGTACTATACTTGCAGTGAAGAAAGCTTCTAGTCACTGAGTCGTTGCGTTTGACAACCCAAAATTACGAACGAAATGCCGCCGTTGCTTCGCAGACGACGCCTGACCGCAGTCGAACTCATTGCTACACCCGAGAATTAAATTAACCTCAGCCTATGCGGGCCGCAGTAAACCAGACTAACGCTTTTAAGTTCAAATTCTGTACAAAGCAGGAGCCACGTAAAGTCACGGAAAACAAAGCGCCTTCCGTGACACGCACTTTCTTGAAAAGAGAGAGATAAATAAAACGATGCATATGCGCATTTGAATAACACTCAAAACAGACAACCTAATTATGCAAGTTTGCACAGAAACACTCCCGTGTCGCACTGCACCGGAACTCGCGGGCAACTCGCAAACACAAGGTGTCGCGCGAGTGCTTTTGTATCAGCGCCGACAAGTGGAGCGCTCCGCCTCTCTATACAATGAAGCTTCATTCGTCCAACACAGCAACTCGCAGAATTTATTCCCTTAATTACCAGTATGAAGCTGAAGATAGTTTGGCAGTCTGCACGAAAGTGAGCAGAGGATAAGGTGGCGTTATTCATCTTTTCCCCTCATCCACGACCTTCGGTGTGTAGCTTACCCCAATAAAAATTTTCAATTTCAGTTTCTACATTATTTTCGAACAATAGCTTACGATATTTGCGCGCTATTTAGAGAGCAACGTGCGCTGACCCCCACATAGATGTAACTACACAATTACACGGTGTGTCCGTGTGAAACGAATGAATAAAGGATTTTCGTGGCAACCGCCAGTCAAAACCGGATTGACGCACTGCCACCATTTAATATAGGCAAAAGGAACGCTTGATTGTTTCCTAACGTATCATTAAGTTGTTCTACGCACTATTACGCTGCTTGTCTATGTAGCCAATATTTTGTGTTTTGTTTTCGTTCATTACCATAAACAGCGGTGCGTCTCAGAGCAGTGCGTTGTGCATGAGAGCTTTCCCGAATGAAGATGCGCGCTCACTCAGCCACGCCCCACAGCACACAGAAACATTACTGTTGCTAAAAGGAAAACAAAAACAAAAGACTCGTACACTCTCGGTTTCGAGTAACTTGTTCCGGTAGACGTTTTCGCGGCGCGCAATTTAAAAACGCTTCACTTGTGCTAACTGAGTTTCATAGGTTACGACAACAGTACGTATCCATTCTCATCTCACATATATAAACAGATAACCGCATTCAAGTAAAGGCACCGAGTGCTCAAGAATCCTCTGCACGATGCAGGTACGGCACGTGGTAAATAAATTATAGGCGTTTCCCTTATCATTTCGCTACTTGTATTCCTTTATAGCCAATTTTTTTTTTCTCGGGCAATAATCTGAACGGTTGCTAGTCAGCACAGGTATCCTATTCTTATTCCTGTCCTGTCGCTAATCAAGTTTCTCTCTCTTTCTCTTTTTATTCCTCGCCTGAAACTTCAGCGAGCAGCAAGTAGTGACACGACGGTAGCAATGGCGCTCAGGGAGGAAAATCCCTGATATTACGACTCTTGCATGGTAACTTTTGTAACAGAGAAAAATATGTTTCCCTCGGCGTTAGTAAAAATTTCATACAGGCCCGACGCAATACTTTAAGTGGCATGTACAACGACTTTTGAAAACTGTTAGTCGGCAGTTGCGCTACAAAAACGGAAGCAGGTGGTGAACTAAACTTCACAGGAGTTACAGTATAGCTTTGAGTCTTGCTTCCTTTATTTGTTTATGTTCGAGTTCAGAAAACAAGACGTACTGCGATGGCGGGCAGCTACAACGCGACAAATCGGAACAACTTGAAGAAGCGGCGTACTACGTTAAAACGCCGCTTGCAGAATCTTGGCCATACGACGTTCATTTCCAACTCTTCTAGGCGACTTTTGGGAACAAGAGGTCGATGCATGGAAACATCTGTGAAACGCTCGTATGAAGCACTGCATTTTCGCCAGCTGCGTTTTACAGCCCTGTAGATGTACATGCTGATAGATGACCTCCAGACAATCGACACGTCTAAGCAGTTCAAGTGCAGGAAAAACGCTATGCCGAGAAAACGTGTTTGCTAATTGTTTGTTCTCTAAAGATGGTCAGGTAGTTTGATAAAACTTCTGGTCTGTGTAAATGTCGGCTGTATACACTGCATAAAGCTCCCGTCTCTCTCAAAATTCTATGCATTTACCTGCTGCGCTATGATTTAAGTGTTTACTCATAAAGCAGTCGACCTTCAGTAGGCGTGCTTTAAACAGTCGTCTGAACTCCACCCTATAACACGAGATGGGCGCCATTTACACACCCATTTCAGCGATGTCGGCTTGAAGAAAACAATGAGAGGAAAGCAGCGCCGAGTCCGAGATGGCATCCATTATTCATGTCACGCATTATACAGGCAGTGAGGCTTTTCACGGAGGGCCGAACTACGGGATTGGCGTGCCACCGGGGACACTCGTGGTACTGATTCGTAGTCCTTTTTCAGTATATAGTAATCGCGCAGAAAGTAAACAAAATGCGTAAATTAAACTAGGGAAACATCACTATGATAAATGAGACGTGCCATACTTTATTTGGATGTAGTACCACTCTTAAGCTAAGAAAATTGTGCCGCAGTCCACACTACAGGGCGTGAACTTTACGTCAAGCTAAGGTAAACTGTCGCGTTCTTTTTCTTTTGTTAAAGCGCGCATACGAAGAACCACATAGGTGCAGCTGTGGTGGGCGTGCGCCCGCGCACGATGACGGGCGCGCACGCGTTCATTACGCAAGTTGTTTTCCGTCGCGTATGCGTGCCAAGGCTGGGTGCGGCTATATATGTGTACACACAAGTTCGAGCTTGCATAGATCATTCAATTGGGAGGGTGTGCGTGTATACAGGCAGCGTAATAAACGAACACGTGTGCAACACGATGCGCGTCTACAGTCGCACGTTTATCGTTTCGCGCACCTCGAAAGTAGCGACTTGAACACGGCACCGAACTATTCAAGACGACTCATGTAGCGACACCGAGACGCTGCGCCCCGCCAGCCGCGGTAACCAAGCGTGAACGAGGCCCGGTATCGCAAGGCTCGTCGTTCACGGTTCGCCTACCTTGTCGATACTGAGTCCAAAGTATGCAGCGACGGGCGCGAGCGCCCGGCAGCCAACGTAAAAGTCCGACTCCGACTTAAGATCCATCGCCGCGGGTCAGGCAGCCGGCTTTCCGGGCGCATGGAGAGTTCAAAAATAGCCTCTAGGGCGCCTCTCCTCGGCCTGCGCTGCTGACGAGCGCATTGGCGACGCCGCTGCGATGATCCGTCGCCTCGGGAGGCGGCAACACATGGTTGCAGCCCCGCGCACAGCCGCGTTGTTGACAGCGGCGAGCAGTAGAGCTAGGCAGCGCACCACTACAACCACAGGGTCACAAGCACGACGAGACACAGGAGCCGAGCACCGTCGTGTCGCCTCGTCGGCGCGCCAGCGTGGCCTCGGCGACGTCGTCGATCCTCTGCCGTTTCCGTCACCTCCTGCTTCCTGCGGCCACTGACGGCGGCAGGCTCGAGCGCAATACTGGTTCCCAGCGGCACTTCGCGACGCGCTTCGGCGACGCCATTCTTGGCTGCGATCCCGCTTGCACACCGCGCATCGGGCGCTCGCACACGCGCGACAGGAGTGCGCAAAATGTTTCGGTTTCGGTATTTACAAATGGGGCGTCTAAAATTATTCATGGCTAAACAATAACTTTTTATAAGCATTAAGCACTTTACTACAACTACTTTAATTGTGCATAAGCAGCTTCTATAACGAATAGTTACGTTTGCGAGAATAGAAAATTAAAATTCACTGCATCGCACCGCAATCGACGTAATGATCACGTTGCAGAACGGCCGCTCGCACGAAGTTCGCGTTAGCGTTTCAGAGCATGCTAGGGGTTCCGTGTCTCGTTTGATAAGATAAACCTTTGTTGATAAGTAATGCCCTTAACATTAACGCTCCTACCGCTCAGACGTTTGCGCGATGATTATTGCCTATGTGTACCTTCTTTTGTTTTGTTTTGTGAAATGGCGCACGAGTCGGGATAAAAGCCGTTTACCTTCGTCTCCTACCCACGGTTGAAAAGTGATGGAAATGTTCTACATTTTGCTCAGTTCTTGTAACAAGCACCTATTTCTAATATTTTTCACTGCTACTGTTCTCGGGTGCCTAGGACATCACGTTGTCTTGTGTTTTGCTTCACCGCTGTGAAACGCGATGTGTTGTCCACATACGTGGTCGATTTCTTTTCTAAAACGTTGAATGTTCTCTCACGTGCTTTTTCATTTTCAGGTCGGGCTCTGGAAGGTGCTTGAAAGTTTAATGACACATGGCTTAGGTGTCGCTCTTTCAGCTTACACCCTACACAGGCACGCTAACCGCAGTTGAGACGCACTTCAATTCTGACGTTCATGTATATTCAACGTCACTATATGATTATATCTACGATTTGCTGGGGTTGTTACGTATACGTCATAATTGATTGTACAATGTGTATGAAATTGTTCAAGTAGCACGGTTTTCACTCTCTATATACGCGGTTGCAGACAGTGGTGACGGAAGTGTGCGCATGCTTTGAGTGTGAGTGGTTGAGGGATGAGTGGATTGGGGCGTAAGTGAGTTGGGGGAGTACGATGGAGAACAGACTACAAGATAAGTTTCACTGCAAGACAGCTGAGTAGCATGAAGAAACCGCCATCATCCCCCCCTTTGCAACCTTACGCCAAGCTTTATTGCTAGTCTTGACACCCCGCGTTGCTGGCCATGTTGCAAGTGAACTCCCGCCATTCTTCTTTGAAAAAAAAAATTATTTTTACGCGTGCCAAGTATATATAAAATATGCGCGAATACTTTTTCATGCTTATAAGACCCAACCAACCTTGCTAAACATGCTAAAAAAAGAAACGCACAATGGTATGGTGCCCCATATGGATAACTGGAAACGTGTAACGTAACATATTGGCTGTACAAAAGACAGAAATCAGTCATGCAGTGACCCGTGTAAATTGCCGATGGTACCGTGTGTGAGTGAACCTGCATATCAAGCGATAGGTGCTTTCTGGACCTTAATAATTTGAAAATGCTTTCAAAATAAGGCAGTACTTTTCCCTAACAAAGTCTGTGCTCATGAGAACAATATATTCCACCAGTACTTGTGCATCATGCACTCACCGTCATGTACTATTATGTGCAAACGGCAGCAATACCGTTTCATTGAATGTTACGTTGTTCGGGAAGACAGGTAAGGACACTGTACCCAGCTAAACTGCTGATAGGTTTGAGCTCGAATAACCTCTCCAGGAGTAAAGCCAAGGTAGCATCAAGGGAGGAGGGTAGTTTCATTGCATGCTCAATTTTGTCAGTGCAGAAGTAGTGGCATGTTGAGGGGTTGAGGTTCCACTTGGCCTGGTAGTGCGGCAGAAATGGCATTTTGCGGTCGGTTTATGCTACATTTGGGCACAATACTAATCTGTTATTCAAGCATTAATCACAATTTTGTGATGCCTGTGACTGTGCCAGAGCTTTGCCCCTCTAGCATCAAAGGGCAACACCATTCCTTACAGTGAAAAAAAAAAAAATTGCATTTTTGATCCGGTATTATAGCACGGGGTGTACAAGTCTAGTGCATGCTGGACAAAATGGGCAAGTACTGCATGCACAGGCTGTGGTGGTTCATTGGTCGTGGCATTGTGCTGCTAAGTGCGAGGTCACATGTTCAATTCCTGTCCGTGTCTGTGCATTTAACTTTTTCCAAAATGAACTTGGATTTGGGTGTGATGAACCTGGAGTTCCCCGCTGTGGTGGCCCTCATAGCCTGTGTATTTCTTTGGGATGTAAAACCCGCTGACTTAATTTATTTAATACAGGGTATTAAAACCAACTGCTACATGCCGCCTGTGTGCATAGTTTAGGCGCAAACAAGCCAGTGGGCAAATCAAAGAAGCATCATTACCTGTATCCCTGAGTAACATGACATTCGGCATGTTGGCGATACTTTGCAGCGTAAACATTACTCTGACACAATGAATGCCTCTCATCTCACCTGCGTTTTCTTATACCATATGAAAAAGAAGTGGTGTGTCATTCTTGTAGCTTATAAATGAGAATACAAATGTGTTTAAAATTGAGCCATCGTGCAGATCCTTTCAAGAATGCTGTCATGTATATATGTTCTGTGACCAATGTACTAGTGAATATGGTAAGTCAAATGTGCAACTGCACCATCTGTCTAGTAGTTCAACCTTTGGAGGTTAAGTTTTGCTCCACACATTGTCTACAAAATGCATGCATTTCAAGAAGAGTGCTTGTTTTGTTTTATGTCGGCCATGCATTAATACCTACAGTGTTCCATTGTTTAATATTGATTCATGTCAGCTGTGTTTAAACAACAGAAGATGTGCATCTTTTTTTATTATTATTATTATTATTATTATTATTATTATTATTATTATTATTATTATTATTATTATTACATGGTGTTTAGGAGATGTCGCCTTTATTTGGTGCCAGCTACTCCTTTTCATATAAGGATTAAAAAAAAAAAGAATAATTCGTAAAAAAAATTGTTAAATCATAACAACACTAATTCTGGCAACGTAAGTACACTAATTTCACACTATAACTGAAAGACAACTCCAAATCGTAAAAACACGAAGTCCAGTCACGTAAGTAGACTAATGCTTCACTAAAACAAAAGGATTTGCATCTTGTTTTGTTCACATTCGACTTAAGCTACAATCTATTGTGCGAAAATGGAGTGCCTGAAGTAGAGTTTGTGTATATAATGTTTATTTTTATCTTACATTCTTTAAATGACAGCAGCATGTTCACATGTTTATTAATTAGTAGTAAACCTACAGAAACAACTTAGACATGTCATTTTATGTTGCCACCTGGATTGAGTAGCAATTTAAATACTGCAAGGAGTACTAGAATTCTTTGTAATCATTTTTTTGTACCTTACACTGTGTCTTGTGTGCCATAACACCACTAGCATTTTCATTGTCAAGCACTCTTCAGACACTCTTAAAATTGTTTTGCTGGTGATAGTCTTGTTCTGTGCTGTACCATGACCTACTTTTTCCTTTCTTTCTGCTCTTACTGTACAGGGATTATTCATGTGATGCACTGTACGCCATTTTTCTGTCCTATTCATTACTGCACTGCTGGAGGTGGACCAAGATAAAGTGAATTTTTTCATTGTGCTGTCAGTGAAACAATATGGTCGCCTCGATGACATTGTTGCATACTCCATACATGCTTTGCACTATAACCATTGTGTGGGGTCTTTTTCATACAAATATGTTCAGTTGGAATATTGCCACTTCTGTAAACCAAATTCTAACATAAGCTTCTGCAACGGAATACAGCACTGAAACTGTGTGCAACCATAGCATGTTGTAATATTTACCTCAGTTTACTTGGTCCAGCACTATTCATAGCTTGCTTGTGTTTGAGCATTGCATTTCCTTGCTATGTTTCATTCTGACAAGCTTAAAATTTGTTTTGTGTACCCATATAAGTTTGTTATGCTAAGGCATTGGAAGTGAAAAAATATGCTTGACATTCGCTCTCATTTTTTTGTGTTATGTAGATGCAGTCTAGCTTTGCAATTGGCGCTGCACTAGTGACCTTCCTCACATTTCTCATGCAGGACGACGCGGCCGGCCGGCAACTGTCAAGTATCGGGCATCACTTCAGGGGCGCCTCTACCACTGCCACCAATGTGATTATGCAACCCACAAACCGTCGAACCTTGTAGCACACACTCGCATTCACACAGGCGAGCGGCCATTTCACTGCCACTTATGCCCCCAGAGCTTCGCACACAAATGCCAGCTCACGGTACATGTGCGCCTGCACAAAGGCGAGCGACCATACCAGTGCCCCGTCTGCCCCTTGGCCTTTCTGCAGGCCAGTCAAATGAAATGTCACTTGAGGAGTCGTCACCGTGATGCTACATAGTGAGACAGTGCATGTGCTGTCACTAGTTGGTGCTCCATGACTACGAGTGGCACAGTGCGATTTCGGACACAGCTGGAACAAAGTACACACACAAGGACCCTTCGACTGAAATTCGATAATGACGTAAGTGGGGTTTGTATACAAATTGGCACAAGAAAAGCCAATACCCAAATTTCTGTGAGCCCTTGGTAGTTGCAGTTCATGTGCAGCAATAGCTGGGGGACGCATGTGCCTTTTCGAAATATTTAAGAGACATTAGCACTTTTAGCAGTGGTGTGTAGATCTTACCGAAATCCAACCAACATGATGTGTGTTCCTAGTTTGACAAGGTATTGAGAGCTGGGTTTACTGGATTGCCTGACCAAACAAGATGTCGTGACCAGTTTCACAAAGGTGCCCACGTTTCTCTCTGAGGATTCAATATTCCAGAGGATATTCAAATCATCACTGATGCTCTACTGTTGTGTTGTATGGTGAGCATGTGATGTGTGGTGAGCAGTTGTTTGGACCCTTGTGTGCTTCCCTGGAGAGGCACCACCCCGCATCAAGACTGTCTGACACCACCTCGCCCCATGGGGTCATGCCACCAGAGTGAGTACATTCCTTGCATCTTAAGCACTAGCATAGCTGTTCTGTGCCACGGTGCCACTTCTCACACTTGCATTCCTGCCTGCTACATAACATAGTATGTTGCTATGTGTATGGCGCTGCACTTGAAATACTTACTGATCCTAAGTGTGATATTACGCAGGCACAATCTTCACAAACTAGCTTGGAATAAACATAGTATAAAGCTGTCATTATCAATCTCAAACCACGTATCAATAAAGGTATCGACTTCCAGCACACATCTTTTGCACTAAAAAAAAAAAAAAAGTATAATACATGGCAATTTTACCAGTGTCTATAGTGTCTATTGTACTAGTCTATTATGTGCCCTTTTTCTCACTTTTAACCGAGTTCATCCTGTGTCGCAGCCATGCAGTGAAGTAGTCTGTAGACCACCCAGCGGTACATGTGGAAAGAACTGAAGATGAGCTTTAGATGCCAAAAGCCAAAGGTCAGATATGTTCAGCTGCAGCAAGAAACCAAAATATAATTAAAACCTGTCTAAGCTAGTCTGTTCACATGGAAGCTAAACGGGAAAATCTACATTGCGGAGCATGTTCACAAACCAAAGCCATAGTCAATGAACACGCAGAGTTTTTGTTGATAATCAACATTCTTCTAATATCGTTGTCTATTTTGTATACCTGACTCACTGAGCTTCTTTTGATACTGTAATCTAAAATGCTTAAAATGCTAAAACCTTTATGCCACACAATGACTGCACCCCCCTAAATATGCAGTAGTATTATATTACTAGGAACTCTGCCCATTATTTAAGTAAATATGGTAATGCTATGCTGAAGTGAGCTTGTATGCACTCATCCTTGTGCGTTCGACCGAAGATTCATTTGAATAATTGATTGTAACAAAGCAGCACAATAAAGTTCTTTTTGCTCTTTGATCATATTTTGCAAAGTGGTTGCATGTTCAAAAGAAAGAAAAACACAGACATGTAGAAGCTGCTCAAAGAAAGGATCTAAGATAAGGTGTAAAACACTGGGCAAAAAGTTTACATAGTGGAGTACTTAGTAAGCAAATACCGAGGAGATTTGTATACAGTACAAAATGCTAAGTATGTATTCTGTTACTTTCAACATACTTTCAAAATACAGGACATTGCATGAACAAAAGTCTGGGTCTTTAAAACGGGCACTTAGTCTCCTTTATCGATGGTGGAACATGTGTGCTAATTGTGCCAAATTGCACCAAGAGCAGTCTCCTGTGCTATCCTGCCCCAAAACGGCATTTTAGCAAAAAAATTGCACTGAGCCTCGGCCAAAGAAAGCGCAAAAAACAAGTCTCTGAAACTTAGTTTTGTAATATTTATCCTGATTGCCTTATTAATGTGCATGATGTTGCTCCAATAAATTTATTATAATTTCAGATAAAATTTAGACAACCTGGTTTATAGATGTAAATTCAACACTGCAGCAAAAGTACTTGTCGCTGCAGCAACTTAGCTTTTTGCTTGCAACAAGATCTACACCAAATGATGAAATGGCATTTCTACAACTGCTTTTCTCTTATTGCTTGTAATGGAGGTCTTTTGATTCTGTAGACTTCAAAAAATGTACGAGCATGGCTGAATGAGTGCGAGTGTTGGCAGGTGCATGCCTAAGAACTTTAGCTATGTATATGCAAAATGGCATTTTGTATCACACACATCTAAGGCACCTGCTTTTAAAGCCATAAGTTGAAAAGGTAAGGGTCAGCCTCTCATCTGGTACAGTCTCTTGATTCGAAACACTAGTTCTTAAGCAAGCAAAGAGTAATAATTATATTTTCTGTTTTAATTTGCCACACGAAGTTTTCAGCTACAAAGCATTCACCTTGGAGGTTGATGTATAATTGTTTTGTTTCTGAATGATCGTTTTGTGCTAGTCATCACCTGACCAAGCTGTTGTCTTTCTTTTTTTATGTTTCATTGTTTCATACGATATAAGAAGAGTAGGACCATGTTGAATTGGGCTGCTTGGTTCATTTTGTAACTTGAAGGTAACAGTGCTAAAAACAGGACCAAGGTGACAGTAGACAAGCATAGTGCAAGCACAGTGCTGCATTTTCTATTCTCTGTTTTTAGCATTATTAGCTTCAAGTTCTAAGAAATGTAGCATGTGGTGTCTTCTAATATATTGTTGGATGTTGTGTTAGCAGATGCAGTCTATACCTATTTCAGAAATAGCCAAACTGTAGCTTGCAAACCACATGCAGCTATTTTTATGTTTACATGTAGCTTGCAGTTGGCTAATCATCCTGGAAATCTTTATTTCAGTCTAAATGTATGTGCAAAATTGTGCTAACTTTTGGTTGAACAGGGAACTTAAACTTGTGCCTCTGCTGTTTTCTGAAGCTGGATGAATGTTTCTCAACCTAAGGCAAGTAGTTAAAGGGCAGCCAATGGCGTTAAGATTTGAAATTTTCATGTTTCAATAAAGATCTTAAACAAAATTGGGTACTCTTTGAATGTCTTTCGATCTGACCACCCCCGGTATTCTCCAAATATCATGCCGGCTATAAACATCCCATCTTTTCAATCAGGCTTGGCACTTTCATCGTTTCGAGCAGTTTAGTCCCTCCTTCTTTACCAACAAGTATCAGTTGATGTTGGCAACTGCCATCTTGCTGTGCATAACTATACCATACACTACATGTTTCACTAATCCTCTACGCAGCTAAATAATGTTGAATGTTCATCACTATAAATTTGCCCACATTTGTGTGATTTCTACTGCAAAGTGTGATTTCTACAGCAAAAGTAATTGTAGCCACTAATTACAAATTTTTGCTTCCCTTTATGATGTAGTCTTTGTCAGAAGTATGTAGACTAGGTTGCTTGTGACCATCAGACTGACTACAGGCTGTTTAAGTTCCTTTGAGTTCTAACTGCCACAAGAATGAAAAGAATTCCCGTACTTGCCTTCCAAATGTCTGGATTGTCGGGAGGGCCCTGAAAAATATATATGGTGAAGCCACAGCATAGCCTTCACATTTTTGCAAAAGGCTGAACACTTGAGGTAATTAGTGATTCTCATACTTTCAGCTTCATTTGACCTGATTCATAGGTTGCAGTCTGTTTATGCTTCATATCTCTATATTTCTTTAGAGCACCTATTTTTTTTTTTTAGAAAACTGATCTAATTTGCTGTTGCAGTTCATTTCATCAAATAAATTACTTTGTTTAGGTCTGTATGTTTTGCTGAAATGATCTTAAAACAATTAAGTTATGTCTTGATGGTTTAGAAGTGCTAGTTTTGAATCATGGTGAACATGCTACTGTGTAGAAAAACAAGGGAAACGTTTTTGGCCATGAAGTAGTGATACTGTGTCACCCTTTTATCGGACTTCATTCTCTTGTTTGCCTTACATGAAATATAATGAACCTTTAATACTGTATTACTCAGCAGTCTCACGTGACAACTACACTTACTGAATATTTGCACTTCTATACTGTTGTGGCAAGAGTCACAAAAAGTGGGTTTGTTGATTTTTTCTGCATAATAGCCACATCCTTCATCCTGTGTGATTAAAAGAACTCTCTTTCTTACCAATTTTTTTAAGAAATCAACAATTACAGCATACAAAGTCTAGCAGTAGTCATAGTCATATGCCAGCTTGCTTTTCACCCTGCCAGTGTGTTAGGCATCTCAGCATTCTGTACAGTAATTTCTAGTATAGTCAGTACAGGGTATTTATTATCTGAAATCAAATCAAACAGGTGCTTTGGTGGCAGTGAATCTTAAGAAAACTAGTACAACTATGGCTCAGTCTATATGGTAACTTCCTGAAGGTTACAACAAGAATCCCAAAGAAGATGTACAATGCTCAGCAACCTAAACGTGATGCTCAAGATTATGGTGGCTAGCACTTGTTGCGCCACCAGTGAGCGCTGGAGGACCAAACGCAGTCACCATGCATCACACCATGTATATCACAATGCATCAGCACAGTTTGCCTAGTGCCCACTGGTGGTGCAACAAGTGCCGGCAGCCATGCATTCCAAATGTCGTGTTTGAATTGTGTGCACTGTACATCTCACCATGTTCATCCTGATTGAACTGCCACATGGGGAACTTCACTACAGGTAACACCACATTCCTGCATAGCAAGTTTTTACTGTGTATGCACTCATTGAAGTGCTCAATGACAGTTGCATTACTTCTTATGGGTTTATGTACTTTAAACAATATACCTTCATTTGCTTCTCTTTCAGTTCTCGAAGATCTTCTTTCTGCATCCTACGTGTGATGGTTTGGCAATATCAACGACTCCAAGTTTGAATTCAAAATGAAACACGTTTTTTTATATTAGCGGACGCAAGGACTTTAGAGCAGCTTATTCATTTATTCACTATCCATGGCTATCATCATGCCCCCAATAAATCCAATGGCCATTTCAGATGCTATTGCAAAGAATGGCAGATAACCCTCTTCAGTGCAATTTACATTATTATGTGCAGTGGGATGAGCCTTGTCTTATTTAACAACGATATTACATTCTATTCACATTCAGTGTTCAATCAACTATGTACCAAGAGAATCTTAGAAATTGCCACTGACGTGAACAGAATAGTTACTGACAAGAATGAACTTTAGGAGAGTTTGCTGTTGCACTAGTCTTTAGCATGTCAAGAATGCAGCCGCAGAAGCACTTGAAGAGTGTGTGTGCATGTGCCTGCCTGACAGTTGTCACTCACTAGTCCTCTCGTTGCATGTGTGCATGCGTGTTTACATCCACCGATTACTTACAACCGAATTGTGGATCATTGCCGCTGCATAATGTATGTGTGTGTATGCACCTTCACTACTACATGCTATTGAAACTTTATACAAGCAGTATACATCACACTGCTGGATGAGGACCTCACCACTTTCAAAATGTAGTTTCCTCTACTGTGTTCCGCCAATGTGTTTTTGCATTTGTGTGGAACACTCGGTATTGAGCGCCTTCACTTTCCTGGCAGAATATTTCTATTTACATTTCCTAGCTGATTCTATGTGGTGTTGCTGCAGTTTTGTTAGTGTCTATGCTGCCTGCTACAGCTCTTTTTAGCTGTTCATTCTCGGCTGTTGTTGGATGGTTGTGCACTGGTGGGGAAGGC
Source organism: Dermacentor variabilis (assembly GCF_050947875.1). NCBI lineage: Eukaryota > Metazoa > Arthropoda > Arachnida > Ixodida > Ixodidae > Dermacentor > Dermacentor variabilis. Next base: position 96,917,989 of record NC_134571.1, read on the forward strand.
AATAGCTTCTCTCCATTTCTCTGTAAGGCCTGGGATAACTTTTTTTTATGAGTGCTGAAGGAAAGAGAGTGCACTCAGGCACACCTTTGTGGGAAAAGCTTCTCTTGCGTTACTTTACTGTCACCAACTGTGTAATGTTTGCATTCATGTAAAAGCACCCGTCTTCAAATATAATAAAAGGTGCTAGTAGTACTCTTGTGCAGCCTTATGGAAATGATGCAGCATCATAAAAAATTACGAGATGGTGAGCTTGTCAGCAGAACACTGCAAGACATGGCTTAGCAAACTGTCAGCTTGTAATTTGAAGAAGGTTGTCAAAAGTGTTTTTCACAGCCTTTGGGTGTACCATTCAGTGATACAGAAGTGCCATGAGTTTGTTCTAATAGCAAGCAGAGGTTGGGGATCATGGACAAGATTCCTTGTTAGTTGCAGTGAAGAGAGCCGTATGCTTTGTCTCAGTAGTTCTGTGCAGCAGGGCCTAAGCTCTGAGGCCTGCAAATGCAGCTGCTTATCTGGAAAAAATGTAGTTTGAATGTTAATGGATATTTTCCTGGCTAAATTTATATTATAAGTAGCTCTGCTTTTGCAAGTTTGTGTAGAAGCCTTTCATTCAGCTTACAAATACACTTATACCTCGGCACTTGCTTTGTTTTTAGTGAATTGTTCAACAATGTGCTACGGTACACAAAATTTAGCACCTCTATGACTCTAGCAAAAATGAGCAAATAACAAAAAAGATTGATTCAAAAATTTATGAATGTGCATTGGTCAGGAGAATTCAATATTGTTCTTAGAACCACCAAATTTATATATATATGGCCACATCACTGCAAAGGGCAACTTTCTGGGTAGCACTTCTTTCATGAACATGGTGTCCACCAAGTTCACTATGCAGTATGTATAGCCAGAAAGTGGTGGGTCGCACGAAGTGGCTGAAGCCGCTGGCATTGAGCTTGCTTGGTGCAATGCATAGAGAGCGTGGTAGCACTGCGAGCACGAACTCTGTGGTCGAAAGGACTGCTGCACTCGCTACTATCACCACTATATAGCCTTATACAAGTGGATGTCACAGCAAAAAAAAATATGGCAAGGTGCTTTCTCCTAAGAATATGACAAAGTGCAGATGGATACCTTTAGATGTGTTTGCCCTCCTGATTAGTCGAAGTGCCATAGCTTCCACAGTGCTGCATGGAACTGCTGAGATGGAGCATAGATTCAATGCTGCAGAGTTTTAGAAAAAGTTGGCAAAAATAACACACACGCACACACACGCATGCACGCACACACAAAAAAGCACACAGGGAGCGGTTAAGTGCAGCATGCGTAATGCAAAGACGTATGATTGCGGCAAGTTGTTTTTTCATACACTTTCATTGCCATTAATTTATAATTCCTTTAATTTAATTAATAAGTAATTTCCCCTCTGTTGTCCTTTGTGTTGTTGGCTTCTCATTATTAATAAAAATCAGGCCCCTCAGTTCACCCCTTTCTTCTTGTTCATTACATTGCTAGGGTCTTGAATCCAGCAACATTGATGCCTTCAGGTAGCATGTGCAGATTTATTGACCAGTTGCCTTCACCCAATAAGATCACATACTCATCATGCCTGTGGCAGAAAAGATGTTCCACATCCACCGCTTAGAATTGTGAGTGGGGGCGTTGGCTAACACACCCAAGGTTAGTTCTAGTAGTAAAACATAAATACCCAAAAAGGTGGAGGGGAAACTGGTGCCATGGTAGCTCAGTTGGTTAGAGCATCGCACACATAATGCAAAGACATGAAATCGTTCCCTATCTGCGGCAAGTTATTTTTCATCCACTTTCATTGCCATAATTTTATCATTTCTTTAATTCAATTATTAAGTACGAGTAATTTCCCCTGTGTTGTCCATAGTGTCTTTGTTCTTTTTTTTTAAATTCATTTATACATATTGCAACCCTAAAAGGGTTATCGCAGTAGTGGGGTACAAAATTTAGGGGTACCACACACACAGCAAAAGGACGTACACAAATCAAAGGTACAAGGCACCCAGCAAAGCACTAGTGAACAAAATATGAAAAAGAAACAGAATGGTCTCAATACATACATATATGCATATAAACATGGTATATAATACATGATCCTAGCAACCATGGGCATGAACCAGTCATTGCCTTAACAAAATTATCAGGTGTCAGTTTTCGTATGTTAGGGGGAAGCTGGTTCCACAATTCAATGGATCGGGGAAAAAAAGCTATATTTGAATTTCTCGGTGCAGGTGTACAGGGGTGTTATATTTAGAGGGTGAAAATTCTGTGGGTTAGGCGCTTTAGCAAACTTAATGTATTCCAAGGATGAGCAATGCTCAGAGTTAACAGTAGTGTAAAATAGCTTAAGACTTTCTACATTACGCCGCTCTACTAGCGAAGAGTTCAAGTAGGGAAGGTTAGAAGAGGGGGAGAAGTCCTTGTTGTAACACCGGTATACAAATAGAATACCCTTTTTTTTTTTTGGACGGATTCGAGTTTTTTATGTCAGATTTCAGGTATGGATTCCAAATGGCACATCCGTAATCCAAGATGAGCGGCATTATGGTTAAGTGAGCAATTTTGTTACTTTGTGGGCTCAGCGCAGAGAACGCTTTAGGTAACCTAGACGTGAGAGAGCATTAGAACAGGTTGCTTCAATATGTTTGGACCAGGATAAATCGTGTGGGAATAGAATGCCAAGATACTTATATTCAGAAACGTTTTCTAGAGGAATACCATTGAAATAATAAGGAAGGTGCAGTTGTTTAGTACGTGTCGAGAAGGACATAGAGACAGTTTTGTGAAAATTGGTGTTCATCTGCCACTTCTTACACCAAGTATGAAAGTTGGAAAAGGCTCTATTCAGTATGGCATGATCTTCATGACTGGTAATTGTGCGACAGATAACTCGATCATCTGCATAAAGACTGACTTTAGTTGGTAGCATGTTCTTTGGCTTTGGTAGCACATTGTTGGCTTCTTGTTAAACATATATACACAGAAAACACAAGGAGAGGTTAAAGGGCACCTCACCAGGCCCCATAGCAGATTTCAATTATATGCTGGAAGTTGTTAGATGTCTTCTAGGGAGCGTTCTACCACAAAATTTTTTCAAATCAGCTCATTAATAGCCGAGATAGAAATATTTCAGTATCACGAACCCATGATTTCAGGAGGTGAGCTTCACCGCAGACATAGACGCTCTCTCCACTTGCCCCGTCTAGCCTCCACAAGCGAAATTCCTTCCCTGCGTTCTTCCATACCGGAGCTCGAGGATCACGTAGCACATACGTCATGGGCCCCGCCTTCATTTTTTTTCTCCTTGCTTCTTTGCGGTGTGGTGCACTTCTGCTGATGGCGTCACGCGCGACCTCTTGTGATTGTATCGTTTCGCGCAACGCACAATTTTGCGGGCTGTGCACGAGGACACCTGACTAGCGGTATAAGTCAGTGCTACACAATTACTGAGGCAAACACAAGCGGATCACAGAGCATGATCCCGTGATGGAACACGATAGAAAATGGCATAGTTTCAGTGTCTGCGCACACAACTGCACGATGTGGGAACAAGCAGACGAAATGGAAGTGCATATCTCTTTCTGCAGTGCACAGTAAAACAAAAACATGCAGACGTTCGGTTTTTCTGTTTTATTATTTATCAAAGCTTTAGTTCCTCTATTCTAGCAATATATTACACAAATAACAGATGTTGGCTTGAATAATTTTCGAAGTAGTGTGTCACCACGAGCGACGTCACAGTGCGAACACATGTATGTAGGCGCACTAGCACGTGTACGTCATCCTTTGGCTTAGAGCACGGCGGCTACAAGGAGAAAGGAAAACGACGTTCAGTTTGAAATTTCAGATCTTTCTGCAGCATGTAGTGATGTAATACTTTGCAGGCACGATCGTTATCGCGCATTGTAAACTCTGCACTTGTCAGCTCAAAATGGCCAGACCTGGTGAGGTGCCCTTTTAAGTGTAGCATGACATGTCAGAAGAGCACTGCTCTCACAGTGGATAATTTCAGATTCATGGGCTCTAGGAAAAGCACAGAAAGGAAAGTTTCAGGGCCAGCTTTTTTGTTGCTCGCCTTTTTTTCTTTATTTTTTTCTTGTCATGTCATCAAAGTTCTTGCCATTGGTGTTCACAAAAACTTCTTGTAGAAGTACATTTCTTTGCACTCAAAGTAACTTTTATTGGTCAGGTTTATTGACGTCCATCAAATGAGATACACTGAATCAATTTCAATACAGAAAGCAACAAAAATGATGCTTTGGCAATCTCTCACCATGATCCACAGTTGTGCAGAGTCATGAATTATTATGTCTAATGAATATGATGCATGTGATGATGTAGTGCTGCTTATTTTGACTATTGGAAGGTAAATTATTTTTGCCAGTGTCATGATTGTGCACTTTTTCTCTTTTTCTTGTTTAGTGAGGTTATGAATATATTACAGACTCTCTGAAAGAAGTTGTAATGCAGCAGAACTAATAATTCCACTAAATATAACTGTATAAAGCAACACCATGACATGACTAAGTCTGCAGTCCTATGAAAGCAGGTTACTTCGCCTTGGCTTTATGCATGGTATTCTTTACTTGACCACGGTTAAGAAAGGAGCTTTATGACTGCAATAACCTTAACATTGGTGCACATACACCTGGTGAGCTGAATTATGATTTCATACATGTCATAGCAAGTTATTCGAAGAGTTTTTCAATTTAAACGAAAAGGGGTAATGGCAAACAGGTTTGCCATAAAAAATGCTTCTCTTTATTCAGGGACCTACCTTTTCTCATTAAGGTGATGCCACAGTGATCCATGTCAATCTCTTCTTGTGCAGCAGGAAAAAGGACTCGGGACTGCACAACGCAAAAAAGGCGTCAGCCATCGCCTCCAGGGCCTCCCTACTACTGTCACCATTGTGATTATGTAGCTGACAGACCATCATCTCTAGTCAGGCACCGGGTCATCCACACAGGCGAACGACCATTCCAGTGCCACATCTGCACTCGGAGCTTCTCCCAGAAGGCCCACCTCAAGTCACACATGTGCACGCACACAGGCGAGCGGCCTCTCCGCTGCTCTGTCTGTTCCATGTCCTTCGTGCACTTTGTTCAACGGAGCAGACACATGAGAAAGCATCATCGTCACCAGGATACTGCACAGTGAAGTAGTTCATTGCCGTTTTTCAAGTAGCTCTCAAGAAGGAACTTAATGACAGGCCTAAGTGTGCGTGAAAAGGTCAAGACTTCATCGTACACCAAGTAGGTGAAGTACTACCGCATGCTGTCTTTCATCATAATGCTAAAGCACCTCTCAGGACAACGAAACTTGACTGATCAAGGTGTTCTGTCATGTTGAGACGTATAATTTGTGCTACCATCAGATGTTGGATATATTGGAGTATGATGGATGTTGTGTTTAAAAACATATTCACATGTGTAAGTCCAGGCCAAGTTGCATGCAAGTGAATAGAGTGTCAGTATTCAGTACTGAGTAATGAGCCACATCCACTAATCACATTTATTTTCAAGCTGTCCTTGCATGTTCATTGTTTTTAATAATCTTGGCCATCTTTATTTTGCAACAAGTGCTGCTTGCAGTTGTTAAACCTTGCTTTATTTATCCATACCTTGCACTGTTTCTTTAAGCTTTTGTGCAGCTAGGGTATATTGAGTGGTTGTCAGCATAAATTTGCCCACGCTTGTGTGATTGCTACTGTCAGAGTTGCTGTTGCCATGAATGACAAGGGACTCTTCTTTGCTTGAGACATCCCTTTAAGTTGAAGATTGTCCTTGCAACTTCCCCTCTTATGTTCCGTAGTTTTCATATGGTTACTGCTTCACATGTTGGTGGTGTTTTTGCAGCAGCCTATCTTGTAAACGCAGACACTGGTTCCATTTCTCATGGCAATGCAATTCATTAAATAACTATGTTTTGTACAGTACACTACTGGTCATTCGACTTCGGTTAATTATTTTTTGTTTAATTCAATCCTGACCAAAGCTTCATGCCGTTGCCTGTACATTTCTACAGGCCAAGACTGTCACTCCAATCAGAAAATCAGCCCTTACCAGATATTTAGACGAGCATGCTGACCCCAATGGGGATTCCAGCTGTGATTTAAATGGCGTGAGCATGTGACTTTGCAGCACTAGAGGAAGTGCATACGTCAAACACAAATTATCTTACAAAGAAAACGCATATTTTGGCCTGCCCTCTGTATATTTTCAAGTGAAATTGGGAGATAACAATTAATGGTTATGGTATTTAACCAATTCTAATGCATACCTTTCCCCAGGAAAATGGGTTTGAATGGGGCCCATGGGTTACTTCGATATAAACATTAAACCATGTTTTTGGCATTGATATTAACTTACTGTTGATGCCATTGTCGTCCCCATGACATCACAAGATGACGATGGAGCAAGTTTTGTGCACTTTGGCAATGATGACATGCTGCTTTCATTACAAAAGCTCATTCAAAAGAGAAGTTATTGGGCATGCTAACCTAATGGCAACAGAGCATGCTCTCAGTATGTCAGAGCCTTGCCTGCGTCAAAGGGTGAAGTTTTAAAATTGTTATTCTAGGTGGTAGCCAACTTCCCATTCATCATGGTTGCAATGACTATAAAGAAATACAGAATATCAGATCCAGTAGGTGGCACGGGAGATGATGTTGTGGCCCATAGCAGTGTTAAAATCTAGCTGTTTAAGAGTGACAGTGATGGACATTGAGGGTAAATAAATTTCCATTATCTGAAGGGAAGTTTTGCAGGTTCCATCTTTTTCTGCTTGCCATAATTGCAGGCATGCCACATTTCTTATTGTGATAGTGATTATGTTGACACTCCAGGCAAGTTTTCGCCGTCACCATCGCCATTGTGGCACCTCCTCACATGCATCTCCCCCTCTAGCCTTGCCGCTCACTGCCGTGCCCTCACTTGGAGATAATTTCTGGCAGGGCCGAAAGTTGGTGGCTGCATGTACGTTGTCTTTGCGTGCACCTAATGCTGGAGGTTGTGTAATCTCAAGTTTTGGAGACAGTGAAGGGAGAGGCAGCAGAAGCATTCGCTCCCCTCAGTTCGCGTTGATCATAATAGCATTATGATGGTGTGTGCGTGCAGTCATCGAGTGAGATCAGTTCATGTTTGCTTATATTTACATGACACTATGCTTGCTAATTTAGTAAGTAAGTGAACCTTTACTGCAATTGTACGGCTGATAAAACTACGGTGCTTACATTGTGCTGTTGTGTAATAGGCATTGTTATTGCAATGAATGCTTCACCCTTCAGGCAAACTGCAGCATTTCTTCTTATAAAATAGGCTGATTGTTGGATTTGGGTGCACATTGCGTTTCTTACATTGAAACCATAAAAATTTAATGCGTGCTAGGTTTGGAGAGGCAGTAGAATCGGGTAAATGCTGCCAATAAAGTTGTGGTATGTGTTGATCTTATTTTTCTGCCTGTTTTAATTCAACCTGCCGGATATGATGAATGCTGTCAGTCACATCGAGGTTAAATTAATGGAAGTTAACTGTATATCTGTAGCTGAAACCATGTAACATTTTAGCCTGTGGGGTTCTCGCACACCCGTACTCTTGGGACAAAGGAACGACAACACAGTAGTGCACACAATCACAAGGGCATTTATTGCACCTTTCATAGATCAATGCCTGCTAGCCGAGTTGCTATCCACAAAACATGCCGATGCGCGCGCGACAAATCTAGAAGTCCGACTCACCGCGACCGGAAAGCGAGCGAATATGTTCGCCCCATGCTGGATCCCAACACCTGGTCATTCGCGTGTACGGTCACGTGGACGGTGGCGCGTTCCGAGGCGGCCATGCGAGGCGGTCTCGCAGAAGCATGGGTCGGCGGCGCGCGGGATGTCCACGCTGTTCGCCGACCCGCCGGGGAAGAGTCAGCCTGTCCTCCCCTGCGCCCCCAAGTAACCCTGCCGTGAGGCGGCGTTAGCAGCGCAACACTCGCGCCATCTCTCGCACTGCGCCCCAACCACATCGACCGCCGCGGGCATCACGCAGGCCTCGCGGCGGAGCCGATTTACAGGAGACGCGCCGTGCGGGAAAAACACATCCCCACATCCCCCCAACCTTAAATCACCACATATTCCGGCGAGACATGTCCCACGGTCTAACATCAACGCAACAGTGGCCGCGCCGAGGAAATGTCCACACGCTGTCCATAGCATGCGAGCCGACATTGTCCCTGGCTACACCGCTGGCGTCCGCCGGTCACAGCAGCAGCTTTGCGACTCGACGGCACGATCCCAGGCCAGGACTCCGGAGACGACGACGCTGTAGTCGGTACGAGCAAGCGTCGCTCGCGCCGACGCGCCCTGCTGGCAAGAGCCGCCGTAGCTCTTGCCATCGGCACCGTAGCACCATCAGCAAAGCAAACTAGCCAAAAAGACTTTGCTAGAGCAACTGCAGGATATGTGAAAGCCTGGGATTATAGGAAAGCTTCTTTCCAGGCACTTGAGACTCTAAATAATGCAGTGGGTCTTTTTGCAATGCCTTTGAGGCACACAATGTCTAGCATCCATGTGTGACTTTTTTTCTCTCACCTGATCATTGACTACGCTTTCTTCTTTTTTTCTTTTTTTCCTTTCTTTTTTTTTTTTTTTTTTTTTTTGACTATTTAGTGTACAAACCACATCTGCTTTCTCAGAATACCGCACACTTGTCCCACTTTGTAACGGCATTGAATTTTCAGGCACTGTGCCTGTAAACGTAGTAGTCCCCTGTTCCACCAAGGCCGCTAGTTGTGTTACTGGCTCACGAACAAACCGCATGGCACAGTTACCATTTGTGAACGTTGCGAATGGTACAGGCAGTTCTCCTGTCATTGACGTGGCACTTTTCTTTAGCATAGGGTCGTTGCAGTTTCTTAAAAACCCTTACAAAAATTGTGTTTTCAGTTCCTTCAAAATCCTTGAATTTTAATGTTTCCAAAAAACATCTTAAATTTTCATTTCTCAGGTACAGTTGCCAATCTGAGCAAAACATTCTCTACAAATTAAGTGGCTACCTTCATTCTTCATGTAACCAGAAAAACTTGCCAGTGCATTGCTGTGCACATCTACGCTTACGCATGACCAGTTAGCACTTTGGTGCCATCACCGAATGCGCATTAAAAGCGTTAGCGGAGGCAGCAGTTCCTGCTCCCAGTTCACATGTGACAGCTCTCAAGCACTTGACGAACTGCCTCCCTTTTGCCTAAGCAGCAAAAATTTGTAAAAGCAGGTGATAATAAAACAACAGCCTGTGACCATTTACAATTTACAGATGCTTGTATAATATTTACGCAGAATAATTTCTATTTCAGAAAAAGGTTTTGCTTGTTAGTCTCGAAATATTCAGTTAGAAGTCTTCTGATGGTTAAAGGACCCAAGGAAGGTAGTTGCTTTGACCAAGTTATACAGATACACACCTGAAGTAGGTAAAATTACCAACAGCATAGCATTTGAAAAAAATCACTGAGGTCTAAAAAAAGGCTGTAAGCTTGTATTGTTATAAGTTTACTGGTGTTTGCATGCATTGTGTCTTATGGTAAACCATCATCAATAAAGTGTTTATATATCTCTTAAATTATGTGTGATCAGGCCAAGTTTTAAAAACAATGTGTGCTATCACATTCACACCCCCCCCCCCCCATTCTCTTTCAACATTGTGTCTACAAGGTTTTACAAATTTTAATGTTTGCAAATGTGATGGGGATGGCAGCAGGTTCTGGGTGATGTTTGTTCAACACTTTGGCAGTCTTTAGAAAATTAAATTCTGTGTATAAAGTTACAGTTACAGTCTTTGTATAAAATTACTTAGCATTCAAAGCCAATGTTAGGAACCTTGTACAATTGTTGCCTGATGCCCTGAAAGAACCAAATGTTCCATATAGTTTACATTTTAAGAGAACAGGTGGCATCTTAAGGGGCATGTGCAGGTAATGCTTCAGGAGAGTCAGTTAATTGCAGATTTGCAAAATTTCCATAATCAATTGCTTGGAATCAATTGCCATTATACACAATCTTTACTATTTTACTTGGAAGACTGTGCAGGCTCGTCTACTCCTCCCGACAGAAGGCCTTATGTAACCTCCTACACAACCTACAAACTGCATTTCGGTTACTTTCAGTAAATGTTCTGTCTCTTTCTTTTTGAGGAAAGATGCAAGCATGCAGTGATACTCTGCAACATGGTGCATGCAGCTGCTAAAAGCACTACTTTGCACAGGTGCATTGAGAGCCTTAGGCAGGTCCTACCGCATGTTATTTGCTAGTTTGCCGGTGCACACAACTAACATGACGCTGTCACCACAGCTTTGCTTGCATTGTGGTGCATGAATGCCAGTCATTCGTATCACCCTTCATAACATGGTAAGAATTTTGTGGCACCTGGCAGTACAAACTGCTAAAATTGACTAACAAGTAGTCCAGTAATGTCCGTTTTATTGATGGAGGAGTTGTTTGCTTAAATATCTCTCGGCATCCTGTAAGCTTGTGTGCTTATAGGCCACTCGTCTCAATTTACCTAATTAACTTGTAAAAATTATCAGCACTGCTCACGCCCAACTGTTCTGTCTGTAGTGCCCTGTATACAGTGGGAAGAAGCGACAGGGTTGATGACCATTTTTATTTGTATAGTTGGCAGCATGGGGGGGGTGTATTCCATGTTAATGTCCACCATGTCTGTACATTTCATCGTTTTGCCGTTGAACACAAGTTCACTGGTCGTACATTAGAGTGAGGTGTTTGCATTTATATAACGGTGCACCAATGTGCATTTACTGTTTGTGATTGCACATTAAAGAGGCTCACTGAGTAGATATAACAGAGAAGACTAAGAGATATCGGGCATGCAAGGAGTCACACAACACATTGTGTGAAAGGCTCATGCTGTATTTTGTGCCTCAGCTCCTCTGATTTTTTAAAGTGTCACAAACACGGTCACGAAAATTCCAAGGAGTGCCTCATAAACACTGCCTTATGTAAGAGATGCACATATTCTCAGAGCAGTTCTTTACCCTTTTGTCTAGTTTCTCCTGGGACAGACAATAACTCCCATTGCTTTATGTACGATGGTACGATAGGCCAGTGTTCATTCATGGTACATCGTGATGCAAGCAAAATTATGGTGCGGCATCAGGCAAGGCTTTGCGAGTGCTGGCAGAGTAGTAGACAACGTGCTGCAGCTCCGATATTAGTTCTCACTGCACCTGCACAAAGTAATTCCCCGGCAGCTGCACATTCGCATGTTTTCTCTAAGAGTGGACATTTTTTTTAAATTCAGGGGCATAGTAGTGGTAATGTGTGGTGAAAGCTTAAAGTTCAGCTCCTATTTATAAACATTGCAAGTAATTTCTCAATTGTTGTTCTCTCTATTTACAGGTATGATACAAAGACAATAAAATGTATCATTGCTGTCTTTGAAGAAACAAGAGTGGCACCAAGCTAATATTCAATGTCAACTGGGGGGGGGGGGGGGGGCACGTTCCATCTGTGCATGCAAAGTTTGCTGTCTGCATGTGTGTTTCTACAACATTTTGCTAGCAATAAATCCATGTTTTCTAGGTGTGAGAGAACAAATAATGACATTGAGCTTAAATTTGCCCCATATAGGTTCCCTATGATGACTCATATATAAGTAACATTTTAGAGTGTGTGGTTTGGAAATGATTGATGCAACTGCTCAAAAGCAACAGCATAGCTGGAAATTGGGCTGCAATTATGCAAGGTTGCACAAGCCTGCTGTGTTTTTATTTTATTGCATTGGATGGACACTAGTAGCACTGGGACCTTAATTAGGCCAGATTGTGCAGAATCACATAACTATGGCACCTACAGTCTTTGTCAAAAGAAATGAGGCCAGTAGGAGCATGAGAGCTGCTGAGTTCAAAGGAATTCTAGTTTTTTGGAAAACTGCAAGAAAGACTGACTGCTGCTCATATTTCTCTTTGTTGCTTTAAGCTCTTGTCACTGCTGCTGGAGTCTGACAAAGCTTCTCCTAATAGTAATGTAGCAGTTTTGCTGTATTCAAAGTGGAAAACGAGATAGGAAATTAAGTGCCAGGAGCATCACAACTGTCTCACTCCTCACTGGACACCTGAGGATTCCCATGGCCATAAGAAAGATGTAGAGAGAGGAGAATTAATTTACAGAAAGGCAGAGAGGTCAGCTGAGAAAGATGCAGGTGAAAAGAAAAGATAGGGTAGAGGAAAGTTACAACACCACAGACGTAGAGAAAAGCAAAACACAAAGCAATACACTAGAAAAGAAATGCATGACAATACATGGAATAAACAGCTCCACTATCAACACTGACCATGCCTCATTTGATGAAGGTTATGCATGTAATTTGCCTTGATGCTGGCCTGATAAGTTTATTGTTGACGACCTTTTTCCACTCTTTCTCTGCCTTCATGTCTGTGGCTAGTAGATAAATATTTTATTGGCATCACCACTCGGTAGCATGTTTAGAATGTGTGATAGCTTTTGTAAGTAGCTGTACCTTTGTGAATTTTTCTGCATCTTTCTAACTGCTATTTTCAGTATATCTTTTTGGTGCACATAAGGTGTGGTCTTTCTCTGTTATGCTGATGTTTTTGTTGCCTCTAGATTGCGATATGTGTGCTCCTTCTTGGAGCTTTCTTTGTTGTTACCCTGTTTGAGCCTTTTCATTGTCTTTTTCCATATAAACATCCATTTACGACCATTGAGTGTTTAGTCTTCTTTAGGAACTCAGTTCATGTGACCTTATTTAAAGCACTACTTAACTTACTGTGCTCAATGAATGCATTGTTCTTTATTGTTTATATTTTTTCTTCCACTTAAAGAATTAAGTCTTGTTTGTAACAAATTTACTCTCTTTCCTTTTTTTCAGTATAGTTATCATTTTATTCTTTTGGATGCTCCAGAAGAAATTTAGTGGTGGCCTATGGAAACTTATTTATTACTGTCATAGAAGGGGGCACTATGACAGATATTCATCAGCAGTTTAAATTGTGGAGCAAATGTTATGTCCACCTGTAGGAGTGTGTGAATATTCATAACACTCGAATAATGAATCACATATTATCCTATTTGATTTGATTCTCGAATCGCTGAGTCAATATTCGACTAGGTCATTGAATTGAATTGCCACCGCTCGAAAATACAAGTATTTTCCTAATACGTTCAAATGTTTTACATCATTGACTGTACATGATCATGTACCAAACTGAAGCAATAAATCTGACTTTCATCCCATACACAGCGGACGTAACATACTAGAGCAAGCTGCATCACTAAGACAGCCAGACATTTCTGGCTAAATAACAAAATGTTGCTTAGACTCAACATTTGGCAGTTAGTATTGTGTGGTACTACACAGTAAACCCTCGTTAATACGTAGTTGGCAGGGAACTTGGATCAGGTATGCACTAAGCGATGTAGTAATTGACTAATAATGGCAGAGGAGCAGCTATATAGACTTACCGGCCAAAAATACATTGCAATTCTCACTCAAAAACACACACAGATATGTCTTACTTGACAGCAGGCAGCAAAAAATCTGCGATTTTCACTTGCTGCCATATCGGCCTTGCAGCGAAGATGGCATCCTGAAACTCGGCAAGGTCGCGAGCCAGTTTCTCCACTTGGCCCCACTTCTCTGCGGACACTCTCGTGACAGTCAACGCACTAGCCACGTCGGATTTGGGAGGGCCATCTTCCACATTGTCATCCATTATGACGACATGGAAGCACTAATAGCTGTCGGAGCAGGAAACAGATCATGGCTACCATGTTTTGACGTCGCTGTCGGTGGCGACTGCACTCCGGGAAAGGTCCGTGCGTCGCAACTTCGCTCTCTGTGGTCAGCACATACAGCATTTTGCCAATCCCATGCTTGTGCACGATGAAGAATAAACTAAATATTATGCACTAACCATTTGGCATGTGTTAAGCGACTACAGTTTAAGCGGTCAGCCAATACATTAGGTTCAATAGCGACCGCGTGGGGGATTAATCGCGACTATATTTAAACTGAAATTACTTATTAAGCGTGTACGTATTAATGAGGTTTACCGTATATAAACGCAGCACCTGTGTTCTCTCATCGGGTTAAATCAGGATAAGTTTAATTTCAGCATACTGTATACAATAGTGGCAGCATCTGCCACAACATGAACGCGAAAAAAGGTGAATTATTTTTCTTTTTTCACTTTGTCATTGCTGCAGAGGATACCCATGTCTGCTTTGATCACAAAGGTATACATAGATATTAGCTCACAACATTACCTTCATAAATTTTATGTGATTGTGCATGACTGTCCGTTTATGCTCCTATGTGCCACAAGTTTGTGAACAACCTGCTTAGTTGTTCATAATGCTCCCTTTGTACTTTTAATATATCATGATTTATACCATGCAGTTAATGACACACGCTTCTAATTGTCGTGAATACCAGGATACAAAAATTTTTATTGAGGAGGCTGTACATTATTTGCAAACTATTCGAAAAGATATTTGATTTGATTCACTTCTGGCACTATTCAATTCGTATTTAATTCAGTCTAAAGAACTGCTATTTGCACACCCATGTTCATGCGTTTTCTTCATTCCTACATTCTTTTAACTTTTGTACTAATAGTTTTTGAGCCGTTGGCTTGACAGTTCTCTCAAACATTGGTCTCTGCAGGTTCTTGAGTGCCTTGAACACCCTTTAATTTGAAAACCACATATTCGAAGTCTTGAAAGTCTTGGGAGTTTTTATGGTTCTAGAAAAATGTTACATTTTCATTTTACGAAGTACAGCTGCTAACTGAATATTCAGGCTTGAAGAACGTCGATAAAACGTAATCAAAGAGGCCAAATGAGGAATTCAATAATTAACAAGTGGTGCCCTTATTCTGTAAGCAGTGGGAAAAACTTGTCAGTGCATTGCTGTGTGCAACTATTCTTGTGCACTACCAGTAGCCATGTACTTAGGCTGATGTCGTGATGAAATTACTGTCAGTGGCTCTGCAAAACCCAAATTATACAGCTTTGGCGGGGGCAGCATGATGTGCTCACAATCCACATGCACCAGCTTTCAAGCACCTGGCAAATGGTCTCCTTGTTATATGACGAATTGAAATTTGTAACAGCAGAATATGCACAAAAGTGTCCCATAACTACCTCATTTTAATGCATCAGAAATGACTACAAAGGACCCTGGGCTTGCAGAATGCATAGAGCTGCGTCGAAAATGCAAGTTTGAGGTGAAATTATTTATTTAAAAGGAGTTCAGATAACTTGGACCAATGTTTCTGTTACCTCTGGAAGAACAACACGTAACACACTGAGCTTTCATTGGTTCTTAATCATGAGCAGGCAAGTGTGAAAGGAGCATTCATTGCTACTCTATTTACTCGTTTAAGGCCCATACCCTCACTTCGGAGTTCAAAAATTTGGAGAAAAAGTTTCACTAACTGTCACATGCATGCTCATGAGCTGGTTAACCTCCGCAAGCTGCTACGAGATGGCACTAATTGTCCTTTCAACGATAGCGTTATGGTCACCACATCTCACACTCGGCACCAAACTGCAACTTTGATGGTCACCAACTCCAATGTTAGGCCTAGCGGGCAGATGTGGTGACTGGCAAGCCATTGCGGCAAGTACGCTCTTAAAATATTTGTACCATTTGACCAGATTGGCAATTGTACATGAGCTTGCATGTATGGGCTAGACATACAGCCACATGGATGAGGTTGAAGTTTGGGAAAATCAAGTGTGGGTACTTGCTGGACAGAAAGCTCATGTGTCTGTATAAAGGCCATGAAATTACAAGCTGATCTTGTACATCACAACCTAAACTGACGTGATGTTAAGGTTGTGTGCGTGGCATCTTCAAGTCATGAAAACCTGCAAAGCACATCATGTGTGCGGTAGATGAATGTGAAATGTGCCCCCGAGCTCTGCCGTCACGAAATTTTAAGTGCATTTAATTTTAATAAAGAACAACACCGAAAAACTCTGTAAACAAATTTTACTCTGTGCTGGCATTCTAAGAAAAAATGAAATCTAACATCACAGTTAGATTTTTCGGACTGCCCCATTATTCTGACATTTTCATGGCATTGTCCATGTCTGATAAAACTACAAAAAATGTAAATGTGTGCATAGTCACTCACCACTGGTGGCCTTATTCTATACTATTCTATTCTATAGTTTTTAAGGCTAGTATTCACTCAGGTTGGCTATAGTAGTTATGAAAGGTCAAGGGGGCAACATTATATAAACAACTGCAACAGAAGTAGTAAGATTACGTTGACATGAATCCCTCATTGTTGACGCATATTTGTTGGTATGTTACAAAGCAGCAATATTTAATTGAAGAAGCAGAAGAAAAAATGGAGATGCAAGTCACCTGGCATTTGTTAACACTGTTAATCACAACATTAGTGTGAACAGCCCAAGTTAAGTTAGTTCTAATAGAACCACCAATATATATGTAATAGTTTACACATTTTAAGGTCCTGTTATTTATATACTATGCGGCACTGTGAGACAATTGCACTTTGCATGTGTTCTGTATTTGTTAGCCACACTTTTTACAGTTTGAAATATTAGTGAGATCAATGTGCCAGTTTAGATTCTCGAGAGCAGTTATGGCCATTAGCATTACCAGACTGAGTTATTACTCAAAAAACACTCTACAGGTTTTAAGAGGTTAGGGTCACTGTTAAGTCGGATTAGTTTGTTTTGCTTAATTTCCTTAATTATTGCTTTATAGCCTGTGGTGAAGGGCGTGAAACTGTATCAAAGCATTGACACTGTCGCGATGAATAGCACTTGCTAAGATGGCTTACAAAAATCTGTTGTATCCAGTTTTCTACAGAAGTTCTAGCACTACTGTTTGTAGGAGCTCCAAGCAAGATGTTTCAACCAGCTTGGGAATGGTGGACAGTACATGGATGTACCTAAACTTCATCCTTCTGGGTTCAAATAATTTACAACTCTTCAAATTGAACAGTTTCAAGAAAATATTGCTTCATATATACACTGTGGTATAAAGTTTGTAAACAGGGATAAAGTGCCTCAGAAAGGCTGGCCAATGTTTCGATAGGAGGACCTATCTTCGTCAAAGGCGGCCTCGTCATCCTCGGCATGTTAGTTTGAAACGGTTAGTGCAGTGACGTCACGTGCGGGTGTTGTCACTGGCGGCTGGTTTTAAAGGAAGAGATTTCAGAGGAAACGAGCGCTGTCGTCCGACGTCTGTGAGCTTCGTTCCCAAGACGAGGGGACAAGAGCGGGAGAGTGGGAACACGGGGGGAAAGAAAAGAAAGAAAAGCAGAAAAAAAAAGGAAGAGAGAAAGAACAAGAAATAGAAAAAAAATTTTAAGAAAGACGGGGGCCTGGGAGCGTGTTGGGGAGGCAAGAGGTTAGGAAGCATTCAGAGGTGTCGTTGGCGGCATGTTCTTGTGGCATTAGAAGAGCCGGTCAGGTGGTCAGTACGCGAGTAACACAAAAGACAAAAAAAAATAACCATTAGTTGAAAGAGTGAGTTGAGTAGCATAGCAGCAATACATCGAGTTATTTTAAAGTAGTTCAGATGGCGAGGAGGAGTCTGCGGTGCAATGTATGGGGTGACTGAAAGGCAGCGGCATGTTTTTTCAACAGGCATTGCCCCTAGTCGCTCAACGTAGGTGTCGTTACGGCGGCATCCAGAAATGGCGATACCCTGGGTTGAGGCGCCAACAAAGGGCATATTGACTTCGGAATGTGTTGATGAGGGTGTTTCAAAAAATATTAAAAGAAAAAAAAAGGGGAAAAGAGAGGGGAGGGGGACCAAAACCGGAATAACAAACAGGAGGGTGACACGTGCAGAAGCGGGCGGGGCAAGTGTACATGGGAGAAGGGGGTTGTACAGTTGATATAGACGTGAAAGCCTGAAAGAGTATATTAAATTGAGTAGTAGGCAGGAAAAATTTTTCGAAATGGTAGAGTAGGTGAGGTTAAGAATTAAGGTTAGCTGGCGGCATAATGTGTTTAGTGTCTTGGTTGATATGAGAATTTCAGATTTAAGTTACCGCTTTTAAAGATTCTAAGTTGCCACGTGCCAAATTAATTCCCTCCAGGTGTATTTGCGGAACGAAGCTCACAGACGTCGGACGACAGCGCTCGTTTCCTCTCAAGTCTCTCCCTTTAAGATCAGCCACCAGCAGCAACACCTGCATGTGACGTCACTGCACTAACCCTTTAAAACTAACATGCCGAGGATGACGAGGCCGCCTTTGATGAAGATAGGTCCTCCCATTGAAACGTTGGCCAGCCTTTCTGAGGCACCTTATCCCTGTTTACAAACTTTATACCACAGTGTGCTATTCCATCTGTCAGCCCCTTTCCTTCTTGATTTTGGACTTCATATATACAGCAACTCTCAACGATTATGCATATGTACTGAGACTTATTGCTGTGTGATGTTTAGAAAACATATTGCTGGAAAATTTAGATATAGCATAAAGCACAGGTAATGCAACAAAAACTTGTGAAGCCACAAGCCCAAACGTTAGACAAATCCGTGTTCTACTTATAGTTCCCTTAGTATCTAATGACCGCAGTGCCGAAGTTCCCTCTAGTAAATATTGCAGGAAACTCTATGGTAGTTGGACCTAGTTTGATGTAAAATTAATAATCTGGCTCACAGTAACACAGATGTTTGTCTTGCAGTCTATTACATCTGTGGTTCTCAGATGAAATATATTGAGGATCTCGTCAAAACATTACTAATGGTATAGCTATCAGACTTGGCTCTAGTGGCAGCAAGAGATAGCACAACACTTCACTTCCTCTGACTTTAATTCTTACACAATTAAATGTTTTTTACGTGAGGAAAATATGAGAATTTCCTGAAACCTGTCATTGTACGTGCATTTATGAAAATAAGCGAATCAAGAACATCAGATCACCCTTGTATTAATATCATATGAAGTCGCCATCAAAACCTCCATGAATGTATAAAAACCTCATCATTAGCACAATCATCTGCATTCCTTAATTTCATTGGTATTTCATAATGAGCATTGTTTTAAAATTAAAGATTACATTCGGGTAAACCATTTTGTTTTCTGTGTGCAGCATTGAGGCATTCTAGCTGTCCAGCAACGCTCGAGGGTGAAAAGTCAGCGCAGGGACGCCTCCACTGCTGTCAGTTCTGCGACTACGAGACTGAAAGACTGTCTGATCTCAAAGTACACAACATGGTCCACACAGGCGAGCGACCTTTTCAATGCAAGTTATGTTCGCAGAGCTTCTCGCGAAGCTTCCAACTTAAAGAACATCAGCGTATCCACACAGGCGAGCGGCCATATCAGTGCCCGTCATGCCGTTACAGCTTCTCGCACAAGTCCACCCTGTCCAAACACCTGCGCACCCACACAGGTGAGAAGCCATTTCAATGCCCCTCGTGCCCTCAGAGCTTCTCACGGACTACGAACCTACAGACACACCTGCGTGTACACACAGGCGAGCGGCCATTTCAGTGTCCCTCATGCTTTCAGAGCTTTTCCCAAATGGCCAACCTAAACGCTCACCTGCGCACTCATACAGGTGAGCGACCATACCACTGCACTGTTTGCTCCAAGTCATTTGGACGAAACCCCGACTTGACGAGACACATGAAAACGCACCAGCGGGATTCCACAGATTAGCTTACCATTTACTTTCAGTAGGAATTTGCATGATAAATTTTAGACTGCTGTATATGTAAATGTGTTTAGTGAATGTGTTGTTAGTTCTTGTTTATATTTGGGTGCTTTCACTTGTAGCATGGGATCTTTGTAATTTTGTGTAAATAAACTTGATCTCTATCATTCCTTCTGTTGATGTTATTGGCATTGTATTCTTGCAAGACATGTTCAGTAGTGCACTTGGAAGTTTTTTTGTTGTTGCCATTCGGTGGATTTCTTGTGACATTTATTCATTGGCAATATAAATTTTGGCCAAGGGTTAAGCTCCATTCGCTTATTTCACTACTACATTGGCTTAGCTGCATTTCTGGCAGTACTGTGGGCACTGGTGGGCTGTACATATCTCTTTCTAAAATATGTGCAAAATTTCATTTGGAGTGAAGCCTGCAATTATATCTGCACTGCACAAAATTTTATTGTACAAGCAGCTGGGGAACCTGGTAATCTGGTTTTTCAGTTGTCAAAATAGTTATCGAATTGCACTTGTACCATGCTCCAATAGCAAACTTCCTGAAAAGCAAAATTAACCCTTTATGGTCATGCACAATTACCCAATTTGTGGCTGTTCAAGTCGCAAGCCTTTTTGCTCATTTACATGCTGTACAGGAAAAGTGCTCAGGTAGATGAACTCATGTGCGTTAAATGATTTATTTATGAAAATTTACTTTTCCTCGAGGCTCTCAACAGTACTTGAGCAATGTGTGGTAGTGCTCGAATCACTGTCCTGGGTGAAGGCCAAGATTTGCACTACAGGTATGTAGGGTCCTCATAGTCAGTGTCTTCTGAAGTGCTCTCATTGAAGGACATTTGCTGGCCATCTGAAGGGGAAATAGATTCATAACAGCTCTAAAATTATCAGCTGATTCACTGAACTTATGTGAATTTCATCCATAACATGCCTGCACAGTAAGCACTATCATTCTGTCGGCACTTCACACCATGAATCGTGCGAAATCCGTTCACACATCAAGGAAAGGAAAAGGTTCCTGCCTTCATCTTGAGACATTGCGAAGGGGACTTATTACTTGAATAAGTTATCGAAAGCTGGTCCTACCAACCCAACTAATCCAAGAATGCGAGCAAGCGAGTCAAGCACTACCCGACATCTGACTGGAACGGATGTTTTCGCATCCCTGGTGGGACTCGGCACATGACTGCTAAGGGTTAATAAAAAACGTGTTTTGTGTTCGTAACCTCCAGGAACTAGATGTAGATTGCTCGCTGTCCTTATGCCAGGGCAGTAATAAAGAAGTTTGTACGAAGTTGAACATCAAAACATTTGGAACACCATTATCCCAGTGACACATTTCGACATTGTAAAGGGAACTAAAATGGCATTTAGAACAGTGATGAATTGGGTTAATTGGTGAGCATTCATTTTCCTAGTGCTATGTACTAGAAGATGCCAACAGGGATGAAATGAACGCTGGTTGCAAAGAGGAGTGACGTAGGGGAGCACAAAACTACAGTTTGTGCTCTTCATAGCCAGTGTTCGTTTTGTCCCTGTTAGCATCTTCCAGTACATAGCACTAGGAAAATGAACTAAATAACTTGCGAGTGATTTACTTTATGTCAATGTCATTCATTTCAATCTTTTCTGTGGTAATAGCATTACTGCATTACGATGTTGCTTGCTTCTTTTCATTAAGGGCATAGTGCACTGCTTCTATACGCAGTTAAGCCTCAATATAACAAAGTGGTAAAATTTTTAATTTGCTTCGTTATGTCAAAATTTCATTGTATTGAAATTAGACCTTTTATGCAAATAAGTACAATCGCCAATTGATTTTTCTTACATGGGAAGGATCCGCAGAATTTTACGAATTATCGGGTAATTGAAAAAAGCAAATTTGAATGAGAAAACAATTTCTTTTGTTGAATTTGGGAGTCAGCCACGAATGATTCGGTTTCGTGGCATGCCAGCGATATCTTCACATAGGCGGTACGAATTAAGCGAAGCCAGCCATGCTTTCGTGTGCACTCTGCCCCCGCGGCTAACAGCATCGCCCGCACTGGGACGACACAATCATGAAAAGTGCCGACAGCAGGAAGCAAATGCTTTGTCTGCCTCTCGCTCCAACAGGTCACTGAAACTCGAGATTATGCAACCTTCAATACTAAACGTGTGGGAAGACAGCTTACATGATGCTATCCCTTCTCGGCACGCCGACTGTTTGCACACACGGCAGATAGCCTCTAAAGCAGGGTTCGTGGCTGCGTATGTGCCCAGCCACACGTACAGCCATACGCAGCCACAGCCGAGGCGTGCACCAGGAATCACAATGTGCGTCAACTAACCACCTCCTCGACCCTCGCACGCACATTTAATTAATTTAATTTATTATACCCTCAAGACCACAAGGTATTACAGAGGGGAGTGGGGTAAAAAAAAAAGTTACATAACAAAAAACAAAGAAGGCAGCAAGTGATGTAGTCATAGACATGTGAAGCCCGAAGCAATGGTGTTGATTATGGCCGTACGAAATTGTGCCTGGTCTTCAATAGCAATCAACGTGGCGGTAAGGTGGTTCCATTCTTGACACATTCTAGGAAGAAAAGACTCATGACAAGCTCTAGTGCGACACTTCTTTGTAAGACACTTCTTCTTTGATCGCTTGCTTGCTTTCCCACCCCCTCTTTTCCTTTGCTCGTGCGGGGAGGCGGCACTCGTGCCTGAAGCCACCATTTTTCTTTCTCACCCTCGCGCACTTTCACTCGCACCTAAAGCACGATGTGCTATGGGCACGATAGGATCTTATCGCACTTTGACTTTATACTATGGAAAGAAGAATTATAGGTCTAACATTAAGGGATAAGAAAAGAGCAGATTGGGTGAGGGAACAAATGCGAGTTAATGACATCTTGGTTGAAATCAGGAAAAATAAATGGGCATGGGCAGGACATGTAAGGAGGAGGGAAGATAACTGATGGTCATTAAGGGTTACGGACTGGATTACAAGGGAAGGGAAGCTTAGCAGGAGGCAGCAGAAAGTTAGGTGGGCAGATGAGATTAAGAAGTTTACAGGGACAACATGGCCAGAATTAGTACATGAGCGGGGTAGTTGGAGAAGTATGGGAGAGGCCTTTGCCCTGCAATGGGCGTAACCAGGCTGATGATGATGATGGTGGTGGTGATGATGATGATGACGACGATGATAAAACTAGCTGTGACACTGCAGGGCATCATATCTGAGCTAGCTGCTTTGTGATGTAAGCATCACCTTTTTCTTCATTGTGCAAGTATTGGTTCAGTTTTTCTACTTTGTTTATGCATACTGTCTTTTTGTGACTCAGTAAAACAGCTCAAAGGATGAAAGTGAAAACAGTGCTGTAGCAACATTTGACCATAGTTACTGGCCATGGAGAATTGCTTGGTGTTCTAGATGCTACGCACAAATGTCTGTCACAAACTGTACAACCCACTTAATGACAGTGAGTGTGTAACAAGCTCAATCAGGGTTTGTAACTTGGCTGTGGTGGCACTTTCTTTAATGTAGACCTCTTGTAACTCGTACCTCACCTTTAGCAAACATCCCATACAATATTTGGTCTCATGGTCAGTTTTCAGTAGACTTCCATTAATTTGAGTCCGGTTAACGCAATCCTGATCGAAAGTTCCAGACAGTGCCCATGCATTTCTATGGGCCCCAAGTTTCATTACATCGATCCTAAATTAGCCTTCACCAGATAATTCAGGTCTTGGCCAGTCAGCATACATGCACCTTATCCCTATGGTGACCCCTTTACTGGTAGTGCCTGTTTTGGCAGAGCTTAGGGGACAGTGAATGCGTTAGACACGCGTCACCTTGCATTGAAAATGCCAATTGTCGGCCTGCTGTAGGAAGATTTTCAAGCAATAACAGTAGCTCACAATGTCCGATTACAGTATTGACGAGATTCTAACACGAGCGATTTTTTTTTACCCCAGCAAAACTGTGTGCGGTTTGTACTCTGTTCAGGAACATTAATGTTACCTCCACTTTAGTTTACGCATTTGGACACATGAGAAGCAGGCATGTATTACTGTGGAGCCGCGTTATAATCTGAAAAATACAAATTCATCCGGTGTGTTTTGATGTTTTTTCTGCGTTTTGTTTCATTTGAACCACCACATAATTCGATCAATTTTGTTGCCCCCATCAAGGTTGAATTAATGGAAGTCGGCTGTGCAACGTATTTACTTGCATAATGCTTGCACCCCCACTTTCGAGGGCAAACATTTGGGGAAAAGAAGTTACACTATTTGTCACGTACATATCCGCATGCTTTCTCATTTCTACAAGCCACTACTAGATGGCCCTGGTTCTCCTGCTAACAATGGCATCATCACTGTATCTCGCACTCAGCGCCAAACCACAACTTTGGTTGCCGACTCTGATGATGTGGCGCTGGTTAGCTTATTCAGCAGTCAGCAAGCCATTGTAGAAAGATTGCTCTTGAAATGTTTGTACTACCAGTAGACCACACCAAGGACTAGGCATGTGATCATATGCATGGGCTGGACTGACATGCACGTGCATGAAGCGGAGTTTGGGTCTGTGGGCAGTCAGCCGGCAACCTCGAACACCGACTAAGTTCATGTGTGCACATACTGGACAGAATGGCATATACTCGCATTTGGGCTTAACTGCTTTTGTTCCTTGGACTAGCAGGGTTCATCTGTACGTTTCTGATAAAAAT
The DNA here is from genome assembly GCF_050947875.1 of Dermacentor variabilis. Lineage (NCBI taxonomy): Eukaryota > Metazoa > Arthropoda > Arachnida > Ixodida > Ixodidae > Dermacentor > Dermacentor variabilis. The sequence continues at coordinate 96,942,421 of NC_134571.1, forward strand.
GGCCAGGAAAGAGCTCAGCTCATCAGTGGTACTTCGCATTTTCTAGCAATGCCATCAACAAGTCTAGTTTTTTGTCAGTGCTTAGTTCTTTTGGTAGGCAGCAGCACATAATACATGGAACAGAACAAGCATAAGCAAATTTATTGTTTCTGAGCGCATAAAACTTGGTGGCAACTGTGTTCTTTAAAGATAGCTTGGCCATTTTTGGTTGGAACTTGGGGTAATAGTGGCCAATAAAAATCGAGACTGATTTCTTGCAGCACAGCCTAATCTGACCATGATGGGAAGCAAGATCATGTTTGCAGTATCTGCATTTTGTGACAACCCGTGACACGCATCGGGCTGCGTGATGGGTGAACACAACAGGCACCTGCAACTTCATCCATCACAGAATTTCAGGTGAAGTTTATTTTAGCGAAGCATAACACAGCAAAAGCCTGTAAACAAATTTTCTGCTGAACTGACACTCTAAAAAAAAAGATAATGAAATCAATTTTACTGCCACAATTCAATTCTCAGACTGCCCGATTAATTCAAATATATTTGTGGCCTTGTCCATGACCAAAACATCAATCGGTGACTGTTAACGTGTTCAGATGGGCCACCAGTGGTTGCATTATTTTGTATAGTAGTCTGAGCTCAGTTCGAGGCTTCAGTGGCTTAGCAACAAAATCCTACAGATGAGAATTATATACATCATCAACTTGAAAGAAACTCGTGTTTCTCTTAGCGGTGCCACAGCTAGCAATCATGTTTGTGTTGCAGTATGACACAGTTCTCTCTTGTTTATCACTGTGTGGTCCTTAACTTCTTCTCTACTGAGGATGAGCCACGCTAGTCGTTCAAATACGCACTGCTCCTTCCAAGGACAAGCTGGGCTTGTCCATACTAAAACCTACAAACACAAGTTTGGTTTCACCACACAGAAGTTAGTTCGGGCATAAGTTATACAGGCATTCATCATAGCGATAGCACCGCTCTATTTTAATGCAAAGAACATGCCTTCTCAGCGAGCCTTAGATTTTTGAAGCTCTGTAGTGATTTTTCTATTAATACTGGGGTTAAACAAACTCGCAGTGTACAGGGTCTGTCCTGAAAGTAATGTCAGTAAGGCCATTAAGAATCATTTATTGAATTTATCGTTACAAGTGTTTAAAAATCTTCAAAATACTGACCTTTTACATCGAAACATCGGCTTCAGCGAGACTTCCAGGTCTCGAATGTGTTACGGTAGGCCTCCTCCGGAATGGTCTTTAATGCTGCGGCACAAGCTGCTTTGACCCCGTCCACTGTCCCAAAATGCTTGCCCTCCAGGGGCGTCTTGAGGCGTGGAAACAGAAAAAAGTCGGGGGGAGCCAAGTACGGGCTGTACAGAGGCTGGGGGATCATTGGCACCCCTGCTTTAACTAGGTAGTCGGTGACGATGAAGGCACTGTAGGCCAACGCGTTATCGTGGTGCAACTTCCAGTTGTCTGCGATGTCCGGTCGGATGCGTTGAACCCTGCGTTTCAGTCTTTTGAAGACTTCCACATAAAATTTGGAGTTCGCAGTGGTTCCAGGTTCTACAAACTCGTGATGAACCAGTTCCTGGATGTAAAAAAAAAACGATGAGCATTATCTTGATCTTTGATTTGCTCATCCTGGCTTTCTTCCGGCGGGGGAATGAGTGCGTGTGCCACTCCGATGATTGCCTTTTGGTCTTCGGGTCAAATACCCAAGTCTTCACATACCCAAGTCTCGTCACCTGTAATGACGTTGTCCAAAAATTCTCGATCACGTTTGCACGTGTCGAGGTTTTCTTGGCACGTTTTGACACAGCGTGACTTTTCGTCGCCAGTGAGCACTTTTGGGACCATTTTTGCGCACACCTTCCGCATGCCGATATCGTTTGTAACGATTTTATGAACTTGAGTTTTCTGAATGTTTAACATGTCGGCCATTAATTAAACACTTAATCGTTGGTCTGAGTTCAGCAGTTCCCTCACTCACTTCACATTGTCCGCCGTGGTGGTCGTGTTTGGCCGTGCAGTGCGGTCCTCGTTGTCGACCTCTTCTCAGCCTTCCAAAAAAACCTTGTGCGACCGAAACACTTGCGGATCTGACAGGGCATGTTTTTTGTAAGCAGTCTTGAGCATAGTGACAGTTTCCGCAGCAGTCTTGCCATTTGCAGCTTTACAGTTTTGCGCAAAGCTTGATCGCAAATCTTTGTTCTAGCGAGCGCTGCATTTTCACTTGCACAAGAATAAAAAACAACTCTCATAGACAGGCCCGTCTTACACTCTCCGGTGCTTGCAGCACACTGAGCGACAGAGCGCTGCTTAGCTGGGTTCCCCCACTACAAGGTTCAACCGGTTAGACCATGCTCCGACGTACAGTCGCGTCGCAATAAATTTACTGACATTACTTTCAGGACAGACCCTGTATTATTTCCTTTAGTATATCTTTTAAAGCCCTGTTCTGAAATAAAGATATTCAATCGTATTTCTTTTACTCTTTCTCTGCATGTACATTTGCTCGAACCAATAACAACACTCAGCAAATTTGGGTCGTTCTTGCAGAAAATGTTTGGTAGCAAAAGGCTTAGCCCCACATGGAATGGCTGTGCCTCATAAGAACCCACAAGTTTGATTGTGCAAGAGTTCAGCAAAATGCAGAGTAAAAGGGCAGCTCACAAGGGCATGACACTTGGTATCAGGCGTCCTAAACTATAAGTATGCTATTCCTAAAATAATTTAATGCACTTCTTTTTATTTATTGTCTTTGTATTCCTTCACAGCTGCAATGAAATTTCATTATGCATTTAAGCCTCAATATAACGAAGTTGGTAAAATCAGTATTTGATTACTGAAATACAGTACTGAAATCAGTATTTGAAGCGCTATGACTTCAATTGATCAGTATTTTAGTTTGTTATATCGAAAATTGACCTTTAGTGTAGATATGCAGTCGCTGATGTAATTTTCTTAAATGGAGAGGCCGTAAAATTTTCCGAGTCATACAATCGGAAAAAATCTATTTTAATGAGAAAAATTATCATTTTGCTTAATTTAAGAGTCTGCAACCAAAGATATGGTTTATTCCATGTCGCTTATATGTTCACATCGACCGTAAGAAGCAAAGCCTACAACACATTTACATTTACTCCATGTGCCACCGCTGTGGGATGCGCTCTCATGAAGAATGCGGGCAAAAGGGAGGGAACACTTCATCTGCGTCTCGCTTGGCGTCGTGACACATCATATTGGAAGCAACAACAATTCGTCCTCTGCGTTAACTTCTAGCGGAGTTGTCACTTGTATGCTGCAGGAATGCCCTGCACAGCCACACAGGGAGAATAACTGCCATGACCCACCCTTGACCCACGCCACAGCGAATATGTTAACACGTTCAATGCAGCGATTACATTTATGTGAGTGCAAAACAAAAGTACTCATCCATCTACCATGCCTGCAACAGACTTGTGTGCGCTGTAAAATTCTGGGTCATGATAAATTCTGACCATTAGATGTTTCACTAGGACATGTTGGTATACTCCAAATACACTGTTGCCTATTTGAACATTCTGACAGTTAAGCAAAGTGTATGCGTTCACAATTAAAGCTGATGGCACATTGCTTTTCTAGCCTGTCAATGCCCTGAAAAGCAGAAAAGTCGCATTTGTTGACTTACAGTGAGTATAGGGATGCCCTGTTGCGTTTGAGCTAGAGTATTTTAAACCCATCCACTACTGCCTGCTGCACATACGTGTGTGAGCTTTCCATATCACAAATCCTTTAACCAAAAGCAGCAGTATGCTATATATGCACTTTTTGTTCCTCCTTGAGCACCTAGAACAAACAGTTACTAGGAAAATTATGAAAAATACTTTTATTTACTTTCTAATATTTTTCACATATCTCTCTACAGTTTTTCAAGCCATGAGTTCTTTGTGCAAAAAAAAAAGTTTTGGCATTCCAGCATGTGCAGAGCCGCACCACACTTTCTTCAATTTCCATGAGCTCTTGCTCTCCTTCTTTTTAATTTTACACACTTGGCATCTCCTTGAGGGGTTCCATTTCAAAAGATTTGGAGGGATCTGGTGGATTCTTTCGCAAGAAATGAGCCCATTCTGCCAGCTCAAGGCACATTGGTGATGAACCAAAGTCATGCGTACCTCATCTTTGGCACCCCAGAAATGCTGTCTCTTCAATTATTCCTTCTGCATTTGGGGCCTCCAGAGGTGAGCTATTCCCAGCCGGGATTGCACTAATTTATCTTTTCAATCCCAGTGACCCAGGAAACAAATTTCTGCTCACTTTTTCAATAGCATCACCTGCATTCCGTGTCCATTTATCCGTTTTCAATCTCTTTGACGTGGGAATGCATGGGTCATCCTGTGGTGATTCTAAATCAGAGCTGCCATCAGATTCACTTTTGTCTTCAGATGAAGGCTCCAAGAAACTGCTGTTATACTGCTGTCGTCATGACGCTTCTCATTGCTGTCACTATTGGAGAATATAGAGAGCTTTAGTTTAGGGGACTCAAGCGGCTTGCATACACAAGAACTAGGGGCCACTGTACTGCGCATGTGCAAACCCAGATGTAGGGGTCCGCGCGTGCGCAGTACTGTGGCTTGTAGTTCTTGCGTATGCAAGCAGCTTGCGTCCCCTAAACTAAAACTCTCTATTGTCAAATATCTCATGCTCAGAAAGGCAGTGCTGGTCACCGGACGTGGCCATTTTTTCAACTAATCGAGACCATCAAAAAACAAACAGTAAAAACATACAAAAGTCGGTTCAAGTAAGACATGTCATTATTTCCATCTATCATTAACATATCTCGCCATACTGAAATGAACTGTCAAGTGCTGCCATCTATGGATAGCTTTGCTAAGTACAAAAAAAATGACTGCCTGGTAATGAAAAACAACTGCCTGATAATGAAAAACAGCTGCCTGGCGGCTTCAGCAATATTACCACTGCAGATACACCCGGCGATTTACCGTCTTTGGCACTCAATGGGTTAACTAGCCATGAACATGAATGGGGTAGGTGTACTCACAAAAGAACCTATTTCATTGTCAATTTCATTGCCTTGTTGGCAAATTGTTTATCTTGATCATTCTTTTTCTACCCAATGTTTTGGAAGCATACAGTGACTTCCAATTCTGTTCGTGTTTACATCATTTTGACCTTTATGAATGCTCTGTTCATTTTAAGACTTATTGGAACACTGAGTATCACTTCTGATCCACTTAGGATTTGGAATTTGGGTCCCTCTTGTAAGAAAAGTTCATTATCTAGGTATGTTTGCATCACTTTATTGAAAAAAATCTGGTTAAGCATGACTCTTATGAAAACTTGAGTACGAATTGCCATCAGAATTAATACCATTTTGCGCCTTGTTCATAAAAATGCTTATTTGCTGATTGATTATTTAATAACAATGATACCAGAGCTTTCATCCAAGCCTTTAGCCATAAGCTTGTGTTTTCTTGACAACTTGGAGGCATTTTTAGGCACTCCTTCACTTTTATGAATGTCAGACATGAGATTAACTTTTTATGTCTTAAGATGTGACTGTTTCTGCACTTGGTTCTATTGCTTCTTTAAGTGCCTTTGTTCTTTATAACGAGTGTACCCTAATCCGTTTAGCTATTCTATCCTACTGTATTTATTTGCTAATTGATTATTTAATAGCAATGATACCAGAGCTTTCATCCAAGCCTTTAGCCATGAGCTTGTGTTTTCTTGACAACTTGGAGGCATTTTTAGGCGCTCATTCACTTTTATGAATGTCAGACATGAAATTAACTTTTTACGTCTTAAAATGTGACTGTTTCTGCACTTGGTTCTGTTGCTTCTTTAAGTGCCTCTGTTCTTTAGAACGAGTGTACCCTAATCCATTCAGCTATTCTATCCTACTGTATTTTTCTCTATTTCCTTTCTTGTGGTAAAACAGGTCAGAGCATTGTGGTAGCACGTAGAACTTTACTGGATTAAAATATGCACAATTAGGTACAGTGTGCATGGCATTAGTCAAAAGAAACAAGGCCGGCAATAGCACACTCCGCAGGGGCGTCTGCAGTCTGCAGGCGTTTGGTGCGTTGCGACACCACGTACCTGAGCACTTATAGTCAAACTTTTCCATGCCTATATGTGCGTGGCTGAGCATTGTCCGAGGCAAAGGAATACTAATGGTTGAGTCAAAGCCTGTAGTCTTGTTGTAGTTTTTTGTGTTAAGCGAATTAGGGTGGCAAATTGTTACTTCTTTTCCCACAATCTCATTGCTCTGCTTGTATTGAGTTAAGCTACCTTTTGTGCTCTGAGACGACACATCTGCAGTGGACAGAATGCTGCACCACTTACGCCAATCTGTGCAATTCTGTTAAAGTAGCTGCATCCATGCTACAAATTGCGTAATCTGTGCCCGTCAATGTCAAATGTGTGGTGCCTACCAGCCTGTGCAAAGTATGCTGTCTTTGCATCTTTTGCCATTCATAAGCTATAGAATCCTATGTGAAATGTTTTTGAATGCACTTCTTGTCCATCCCGCTTTGTATTTGGTTGTTTATTTGTTACTTCAGTGATTATGGGGTCATATCATTTGTTGCTTATTATGCCTGCATCACAATTTGTAGTTTTTTACTACTGCAGCTACCAACTGATCCTTAAAACATCCTATTTTCTGGACCTGAGAGATTGTTTAGTGTAACGGTGATATAAATTTCTAATGCTATAGGGTGTTTCACTGAAGATTTAGAACATAATTCGTACTTGTGACATTGAAAAAATGGCATTCATGAACAAAGTTTGCACTATCCTTACCATCATTCTGGTGCAGCAATTTCTCATCCTTTCACATGCCATTTAGGTGCTGCAAAGAGATATTCGTCAACTCGGCAACAAACCTTTTTTTTTTTTTTTTCACAGACTTCCCACGAAACAGCAGTGCTTAGGCATAGTGAAATGGGGGCCATCACAAAAATATACTGTCGGACATTGTGGTGCCAAGCGGCAAGGATTTGTGGGAAGCTGGTTGCTAATATATTTGCACTAGCTGTATTGATGGGCCAGTCAGTAACCAAGTCTGCCTTTGGACTTACTGAACAGAACAGCAAAAAATGATGAGCTGTGCAGAAAGCTTTAAATTGAATTCGTGCAGCTCTGGCAGGCTAAACTGCTAGAGTCACACAGGTAATGCTGAATATGGGACCTCTGCATTCGCAACAATGTGTTGTGTACAACAGGCTGCCACCTAATGAATGCAACTACTCATATGGCTTACCTGCAGTCATCACACACGCGCGTCACAAGCACAACTGCTCACAATGTATTTTGAACGTGGTGCTAGATCACTGGCTACTGTCAAAATACATTGCATAACATCAATTCCCACAATGCACAGGATTTGCATAACTTTTTTTTTTCCCAAACTGCCCGATTTTAGGACATTTTCACAGTGGCCATCATGTGTCATAAATTGTGCTTGTCAGTTTTTTTATTCTGCATTTGTCTGCCTTTATCTTCATTTCCTTGCTTCCCCTAAAATAAGTGTATTCATGTACTTTCAGTCACAGTGTTGAAGAAGTTGGAGTTCTTACGTTGGAGCATTTTTATTCCGATTTCTGTTCTGTTCTGTTCAGCATTACATGTATTTTGGTATTCTGCTTGTTTTATCAGACTTTTATTGTTTTTAACACTTGCTATGACAGCAAAATATTGTTCGATAACCAATTTACTTTTTGTATTACCTTTCGAGTGCTCAAGTTGCAATTGTGAGTTCTCTACCTATGCTGGTGCAAGAGACGGTCAATGTGGCAAAATTTTTCTAATCTTATTTTGTTGTTGTTTTGTGTTTCTTGTGTGGTGATTTCTTTTACTCTATGGTGGTTTGCTGCTCATCAAGAAGCATTTAATACCTGCCCATTTTCATTTTAACACATCTCGGATATTAATCTAGCGTTTATTCATTCTGGGCAGCATTTAATGTTTTGTTTTTGTTATGTAGGTTGTTAAGGTTGCCCTCTCAGTGGCAATTTAAAAGGTTGAAATTTGTAATTATGATAGAATAGGTGGCTCTTACTTCATAATCTTTTTTCGACCAGCTGCTATAAAAGAGGAAGCCGCTGCTACAAATTGCCAGTTTTTCCGCTACAATATAAGCTCGAAAACGCTTTTGGTCAGATCCACTATTCTATCTAGTTTGGCCCCTTCTCAAAGGTGCTGTTGCCTCTTTCTTCATAGTGCACTATTTATCTGTGTATTTGTTATACTTATCAACTTCTCTTATGCATGGCAAAACAAATAATGATGCATGAAAACGGTTTAGAGGAAGATCTGCAATAATGCTGCAGTAGCGTCTGACCACAGTGCATAGACATACTTGACCATTGAACATTGCTGTGTTTTCTAGATTTGATGCTCAAATGTGTACCATCTACTGCAGTACATCAGGGTGCAAATAATGCCCACTAATGTTTTACTTCACGGACTGTTATGCAGTAAATACCTGTGACCATAAATAAGCACCATAACGGCACGAAATATGTATTAATGTAGCATGCTCGATCAAAATTAGGCAGTCTCACTTCAAAACTGCACAATAGTACAAGCACGCTTCCTGTCACCTCGGGAACAGTATAGTGTTGCATGTTGTAGGAGAAAAGGATTCATTCTTGTATGATCCACGTAGAAGGGAGAGCTCATGTTTGTATATCTATGGTGCCAACGACTTTGTGATTAAGGGGCTTGAGCTTGTGCTCCACAGTGCTTGTATTGATATTGTACTGAGAACACCATTTGTGTCCATACTATTTAGATAATGTAAGCTGCACTTGGGTTGCTTTCATCACTGCTGCATAGGCTTTGCTGAAGGGCGTGAAACTTAATGAAACTGTCGACAGGGTCAGAGTGGATGACATTTTTTATAACGAGATACAAACGTTTGCTCTGCCAAATATGACAAAGAAAATCCTATTAAACTGACAGTAATATAATTTTTTTTCACTATGTTATATGTTTCTTCAAAATATTGAAGACTTCATAAAAACATTACTTGCCTGCAGCATGTACAAATGCTGCATTCTATATTCTCTCACGTTTGGATTTTTCTCAAATCAAAATTTTTTTCTTTGTGAAAACATGTGTCAGCTTTGCAAACTTTATCGTTGAGCACTCATAGACACCCCGCAACATGGGTTCTGAGAAGGGCCATCTGCAACACAACTGCTGAAATCCGCCCGCAACATTGCAGCCATATTAGACAAGCAAGGCCAAGTTGACATGATCTTTTTAGACATTGAAAAAAGTTTTGACCACATGTCCCATTCAAAGCTTTTAATTAAACAGACGCCTACACTAGAAAACACTTTACTCAGGTAGATTGAAGCTTACCTTTCCTTTCTAAAACAAAGGGTTACTGTTGATGGTGCTAGCTCTGATTCACAGTAAGTGGTGTCAGGCATCTCGCAGGGATCAGTGACAGCGCCACTTTTTTTCGTAATTTTCATTAAGGACATTGCACTAAGCATTCCAGGAAGCATAAGGTCATTTACAGATGACTGCATCTTGAAGGTGTATCGTGAATTTCATAGTCGCCGTAACAAGGACCTCTTAAATTTGGCATTATTAAAAATATGTTCCTGTTGCACAACAATGCGAATGAAAGTAAATTATGAAAAATCAATGGGCTTTGACTATAATGCGGAAATGGCATCCCCTTTAATCTGTCTACGCATGACCATAAACTCTCTTTTGTAATGTCTTTTAAGTATTTAGGTGTCATATTCAGCTCAGATTTTAAATAGAACAAACATGTCTCCTACGTTGGAAAGAAAGCCTTACTGCAATTGGGCTTCTTAAGAAGGTCTCTGAGAAGGTCCACACCAGAAATAAGGTTACTTTTATACAAAACACTTATTTACCACATCCTCGAATTAGTTCAGTGGTTTGAGATTCCTGTAGTCAAAGTAACGTTAGAAAACTTGAAAGCATCCAAAGAAAGGCAATTATGTTTGTATACAATTTGCATAGCTGTCACATCTTACTGTGCACTTATTTAAAACAGGCAAATATCGAGTTATTACAGACACGACAATGTAATAACAGAGTCAAATAAATGTTTTTTTTATTTACTATGGGAAGCTAGGCATTGACAAAGGTGCTTTTCATCAATCACACAGTGCTCCACACGCTCCCAGCATTCAAAGGAACTGAGGGAATACACTGGTAAAAAGAATGCATTCAAAAACTCATTCTTCCCGGGCACTGTTACAGAATGGAATTGTCTGCCCGCAAAAACAGTTGCGTGTATAGACGTGCAGTCATTCATATCCACACTTAGGGGGCAATCTTAACAGCGCTCATTTTATTTTTTTGTACTATTATCTCATTTCAGGCATTGGCCACTATTTTCAGCCACAACTGATGGTGATTTTTCTTGCAGTTCACTGTTATTGCTCAAATGTACGCACAGTTATTTTTATTACTATATTTTTTAATTGTGTGTTTTTCCGTTGTTTCAGATGTATAGGATCCACTGTTTTCTGTCCACATGATACACTCTTTCATGCCTTATTTTACATTAAGTGTATTGTTTTACATTATTTTTGTTTTCTCACTGTAATGTGTTTGGCGCTCTTTGGCCAGAGGTGGCCCTTGCACCATAAAAACCCATTAATCAGTCTCCTGCTTATGGCCCTATCAGGGCTAGCAGTACTTCTGAAATAAATGAATAAATAAATAAATAAATAAGTAAATAAATAAATAAATAAGTAAATAAACAAATTAATCAGATTATTGACCAAATGACAAAAGTTGGTCAGCCATGCTTTTATTTATTATCTTACCTGAAATCTTCCTCAAGACCACTTGAAAAAAATAAAGAAATAATCCTTGGCATTATTATTTATCTTCTCTTATTTCTTTTGCATTTTGTAATTGTAGTTGGGTTTTTATTGTTTCATTGTGCAGGACCAAGTCATTATTCCTCTCCAACAACTGATGAGGATGAGTAGTCACAGAAAGGACACCTCCACCACTGTGAGTTCTTTGACTACACAACTGAAAAATTGTTATGTCTGAAAGCACACAGAAGGGTCCACACAGGCAAGAATCCATTTAAGTGTCATTTGTACCCTTAGAGCTTCTCGCGAAGGTCTAAGCTCAAAGAACAGCTACACATTAAAATAAAGCGAAGGGGGGGGGGGGGGGTTATGAGGCAAAACCATGATCTAATTATGAGGCACATCATAGCAGAGGACTCGGATTAATTTTGACCATCTGGAGTTCTTTAACGTGAACCTAAATCTAAGTGCATGACCATTCTTGCATTTCGCCCCCATCAAAATGCAGCCGCCACGGCCGTGATTTGATTCCATGACCTCGTGCTTAGCAACACAGCACCATAACCACTAAGAAACCGCAGCAGGCCACATCAACAAAAGCAAGAACAAATTTCAGGGCACTTCATGCTTTCTGAGCTTCTTGCCAGAGTCTGTCTTAAAACTCTAATCTGGCTAAGATTACGCCATCCCATAGAATATGAACTAGTGAAGCTGGAATTCAGTAACTGCTTTCTTGCTCAGGACAACAAGGATTTCATATTTGGCTGCATTTACCGTTCTCCTTCATCATCAGTTAATGATTTCTGTACTAATCTTGATCATATCTTACACACTATATCACTAGAAAATAAGAATGTTGTTATGATGGGTGATATAAATATTAATTTACTAGATGAAACATCACCCATATGTATTCACTATACTAGTTTGTTCCATAGCTACGGATATGATTGTTTAATTGACGTCCCCACACGGGAAGTTTCTAACGGCACTGGTACACTTAGTGATCATGCTCTTTCTAATCTCCTTCATTCACCAGAGGCAAGAGTTTTGCACATCGACATTACTGATCATTATCCCCTGCTCTTACGCTTTAACTCCAACGTACGACCTTGCCCACTTACACATACTAAAGACGTTCTGGACAAAGTCGGCTTCATAACTGCTGTTGCTAATACAAATTGGTCTGAAATTAAATCACTAAACGACCCACAGAAAGCATTTTCCACATTTTTTTCACGTATTATATCATACCTACGGCAGTTCACCTGCAAAAAGAAATGTAAAAAAACTGTAGCATTTTCTCACAATCCATGGATCTCGCAGCAGTTATTAACAGCTTTACGTAAACGGGATAACTTATATAGGAAGACCAAAAGGCAACCGTTTAACATGAACTTACGTGCCCGATATAAAAACTTCTGTAACACTCTTACCTGTAAACTAAAATCAGCTAAGCGACTGTATTTCGAGCAAAAAATTTTACAGGCGGCTAATAACAGTAAAAAAAAAATGGGACATCGTCAACTCTTTCTTAAACAGGAACACACGACTAAACCACGTATCTAGAATTTTAAATAATGGAGTCGAGCTAAATTCCCCTGCAGATATGGCTGAGGCTTTTAGTAGTTTTTTCTTTCCTAACACTTTACCTTCCTCTACACAGACCATCAGCATGAACCGTCTTCCTCATTCATTCTTTTTATTTCCTACAACGCCGGAAGAAATAACTGCAGTTATAAATAATCTAAAAGTGACAAGCGCTGGAATTGATGAAATCCACCCTGCTAACATTAAATTAATTGTGCACTTAATTTCAGATATACTTTCATTTATTGTTAATTTATTTTTCAAGACTGGTTTATTTCCTTCTGAACTTAAGCGTGGCAAAGTCATCCCAGTTTTTAAGAAAGGCGATAGCTCATTAATAAATAATTACCGACCTATTTGCATTCTACCATTCTTTGGGAAAGTTATTGAGAAACTAATTGAAATACGGCTAACGAAATACCTTTCCAAATTTAATATTCTCTCTTCATGCCAGTTTGGTTTTCGCCACGGATATTCCACAGAGATGGCACTTATTCATCTTACTGATCAACTAAAAAAATTAATCGACGAAGGATTTCTCGCCGCTTCAGTTTTTATCGATTTAACGCAAGCATTTGATAGCATAAATCATAATATCCTTTTTTCGAAGCTCGAAGCTATTGGCATTTGTGGGCCTGCCCTCTCACTACTATAAAGCTACTTATATAACAGAGTTCAAGTTGTTTCCATTTCCAACGCTTATTCTAGACAGCGAATTACTAACGTTGGTGTGCCCCAGGGATCTATCCTGGGTCCACTTCTATTCTTGGTTTATATTAATGATTTACCTAACTGTCTCTCTTCCACAAAATGCATTCTGTACGCAGATGACACCACTATATTCACATTTCATAAAGATATCTCATCTCTCGTTAATAAGTTAAATGCTGACTTAGAAAATATCCTAAGGTGGTGTAATGTTAACATGTTATCTATTAATGCAACTAAGACTAAATTTGTTGTATTCTCTTCTCATCAGCGAAACATACCATCCATTCCACCTATCACTTTCGGTTCTCACCGCCTTCCTCCAAGTTCATGTTCATCTTTTCTTGGTATTCTACTTGATTGTAATTTGAAATATCACAATCACATTGCTAACATAAAAAAGAAAATAGCTTATGGTATACGCATCTTAATTAAAACACGCCCTTACTTCTCACGTGCCACATTACTCTCGCTTTACCACTCTTTTGTCCACTCTCACATTACTTATGGCATAATATGTTGGGGTAACACCTATAATACTCATACTGCATCTCTCCAGACAGTTCAGAACCGAGCCATAAGAATAATTACTTACAGCCCACGCTTTTCTAATGCCACTTCCCTACTACGCCAGAATAACATTCTTACCATATCTGGACTCACTAAATACAACCTAGGTATTTTTTTCTACAGATTTGTGAATAATGAGCTACCATCGATCCCATTTTCGCCTTCTAACCTGATGATTCATAGTACCACCAGATTTGCGTTGAATAATAATTTTCTTTTACCAAGAATCCGTACTAACTATGGTAAGCAGTCTGTAGAATTCTCTTCCATATCAATATGGAACACGCTTCCTTTCACAATAAAAAACTCAAGATCTTTATCACATTTTAAAAGAGAACTAAAAATGTATTTTTTATTGTTAGATTAACGACAAGGATTACTGTAGTCGGTCATTGTTCGCTTTTTTCTTCTCTTTTTTGTTTTTCTTTTTTTTTTCCTCTTTTTTTTTTTCCTTTGTTGTTGTAAATAAACTGCTGGTATTTTGTTCGCGCACAATTTTGCTGCTACCATGAGATATGCTAAACCTTGTTATTTTTTTGTAATCAATCATGTATTTTGTTCTGTAACCGTTCTTTTCCTGTTGCTTGTATACTTCCTTATTATATGCTGTTGTTGCCTTTAGATGTTAACTACAATAACCGTTCTTGTACAGGAGGTCCCGATACAGTCTTTGACTATGGGACCTCCTTCTGCATACTAAGTACTTGCAATTGTGACCCAACTTCTAATAATAAATTTTTTGATTCTTTGATTCTTTGATTCTTTGGACTGATATGAAACAATCATTGAATTTCTGGTCCTCAGTATGTTCTATGGTGCATGGTATCCTTGATATCACCATGATGCACCATGATATCTATGGTGCAGATATGATCTTTTTCTTGTAGGCTCATGTTTTTGTTGCATCTTGGTTTTTCTTTATTATATTCTGTTTGAGGAATTTAATTGTTTTCTTGCGCAAAGGTGTTTTGCAGCTATTGAGTATTTAACTTTGACTAAGAATTCGAATGAGTTCTGCAGTTTTGCATGCAAAAACCACAATTTGATTATGAGGTGCACCGTAGTGGCGTACTCCAGAATCATTTTGACCACAGGGGATCTTTAACGTGCCCCCAATGGACTGGACACAAGCGTTTTTGCATTTCGCCTCTTGACTAAGAATTCCATTCACATTGTGTTTCAGAGAGCTAAATAAATTACCATGTGAAATTAAGAATTCGATGTAATCTCGTCTGGTCAGGAAGTAATGGCATAATAGGCTTCCATGTGGAACAGCGCTTCCTGAAGAAGGCTTCCGTGTGGAAGCCGAAACGTTAAACATTTTTTGACAACCCCATTTTGGTCGGCGTTCTGTATTTTTTCCTATTATGAAATTACCGTGTTTACTGAATGTGCATTGTTAATTCTTCTTGATATGTTAATTCTTCACTAACAGCATGTAATCATCTTTTCATGTACTTTTTTTTTACATTTTGTTGCGTTGGATGTTCCATGAGAAGTTAAGTAATGGCACTTGGAAGTGCATTT
Organism: Dermacentor variabilis; assembly: GCF_050947875.1. Classification (NCBI taxonomy): domain Eukaryota; kingdom Metazoa; phylum Arthropoda; class Arachnida; order Ixodida; family Ixodidae; genus Dermacentor; species Dermacentor variabilis. Next base: position 96,957,641 of record NC_134571.1, read on the forward strand.
ATTTTTGCCATTGAATGCACTTGTTATTAGATATTCATCAACAATTCAAACTTTTTGTGGAGTGTTACGATTCGTGTTCTTATTTCATTTCTTCATTGGTTCAACTACAGTCATGCTGTTACCAGTGTGGGATATTTCTCCACTTATATCTGCATGAGGTTGTATTTTGACTGAGCTATGCGGTGACATATACACTGTACACATTGCTATTGTACAAGAGGCAAGAGTATGTGCCAGTTTTTGATGAGTGTTTCTGAATACTAAAATCACTTCTCAGCATGTGTCTTTACATTTATAAACTCCAAAAATTAGCTGTGCATTGCTCACTGTGGTTACACAGTGCAGTAATGTACCATCTTGGATAAAACTAAACATATGAGCGCATGAGTGCTATAATCTCAGTGGCCCATTTCAGTATTGCATGGAGTACTAGACAATGCCTCATACAATTTATTTTATGCTGTTCAATGGCTATTGTGTTGTATTCCTTTGTCTGGTAACAACAATGGTGTACTATGGCACATTGTTTTATTCTTAACGCTGGATCTGGCCGTGGAGTGCATTTATGGTGAGCATTGCATGTTCTGAGTTATGCTAGCTCTTGCACAGCGAGACAACATACTTGGCTTACCTTTTTGTGACATGTGCATCATATTATTCTTCACTGTTCATTATTGACATGTGTAGCTTTTTTTTCCCCTTCCTGCTTAGCATTAAAAGGACTCAAATGATGGAAGTGAATGAACAATGCTGTAGCAGCATCTGACGGCACTATGCATACATACAGTCGAACCCGTTTATAACAATATTCAAGTGCCAAGAAAATGACATTGTTATAACTGGTGATTGTTATAACCTGGTTGCGCAAAAAAAAGTGCAGAAGGGACAAACATTGACTTTTGTTAGGAAGAAGTACAGTCGAACCCACTTATGGCATTACAGGTTTTAACAATACTCAGATGTAACAATGAGAAGTGTTGGCACTGTGAACTTTGGTGTGTTCTATGGTAAAACAAGCCACTTACTAGAATGTTCCCATGCTGCATTATGGGCTATAGCAATAAAATCTGGTTACTGGGTGTCTCCCTCAAACAGAAAATTAATGTGAAATCAACAAAAAGAACAAAAAAGAGAAAAGTGAGCTGCTGCATTTGCATGCTCCACACCTGCCTTTGTGCCACACAACCCACATGGCACGCCTGCATCGAATTGCCAGCCTCGAGCATCTCTCGCCTGTTTCTCCTCCGCCTTTCCAATGCACGAGTCGACATTGGAGGGGTGGAAAGGAGACAGGAGAGGGGTTGCACAAGGCCAGCAATGCATTGAAGGCATGTCATGCGGGGTGCGCAGCACAAAGGTAGGTGTGGTGAAGCTGTGGGGCATTCCAGCAAATCCGGCGGCTTGCATCTTCTTTGTTTAAGGATATAGCATTTTTTTTTTCTTTCAGTGCACACACCTAGTAGGCAGACTTAATTGTTATGACCGATAACGAGGCATCGGGGCATTGTAGTGAGCAGTTTATTCACCATAGGACACATACAAAAACAGAGGGTACCTCGACTGCTCAATGTTATAGTTGACATATTGATAAAAGTGGTATTGTTATAAGTGGGTTTTGCTGTACTGATTATTCATCATTGCTGTGTTCTAGATGTGAAGCACAGATTCCTGCCATATACTTTGGAACCCATTTGCAAAATATTAGTTTAGACCAGGCATTACATCTGGGGCACATGTGTTGTGCAGAGAAAGTTATTTCACTGACTGTTTGCAGTAAATAGCGCAGAAGATGAATCAGCCTGAAACCACAAGATGCTTGTAAGAATGAAGCATGCTTGACCAAGAGCATCCGGTCTCCATTCATGGCCTACTTGTGCAAGTGTGCTTGTTGTCGCCTAAGGGACCGGATAGTGGTTCATCCCTTAGAAGAAAAGGGGGATTTCTTTCTTTTTATGGTCAGTGTAAAAGGGAGACCCCACATTTATAAGTTTGCATTGCTATCAACATTGTGATTGAGGAGGTTATGCTTGTCCAAGAAAGTGATTATTTTGGCATCCCAGTGGGAACACCAGATGCTTAGGACTTCTATTATTTTGATAGTGGCACATTCACTTATATAGCTTTCATCATATAAGCATTGGCTGCGACTTAGGGTGCAAAACTAAATGAGAAAGTTCACATTAACACAATGGGTAACATATGCGAATATTGTGTATGGTTGTGTGTGTATCAAGCTTGAAATTTGGGAAGTTGGAAAGAATGTATCCTAAATAGCTGAAAGTGACTTTAGTATTTTTTACGCACTGTGGTGTGCATATTGTTTTTATGTGAATGTTATTAAGCATATCACGAAAGCTTTTGCTGCACCATGACAGCTTAGCATGAAAACATAGTTGTTGTATTTGGCGGAAGAACTGACAGCACATGCTAGTGCCACAGTCCACCTCTCCCACTTTAATCAATATTACAACACAAAACTTTTTTTCACTGAAAGTATGTTTGGATTTCACAAATGTGGTCATTTAGTAATGACATAAGTATTGAGCAAATGAGGAAAGTCAACAAGCTGTGCTTTGTTTGATCTTTCGTGGGGTCATCGTCAAGACCTACTGGATGAACAAAAACTCATGATTAGCACTAGCATCTGTGCGTTTGGATTGTGGCATTTTGTGAGTGGTTTTCTTTTCATTGTGCAGGATCAAGTCATTCTTCCTCTCTAACAACTGCCGAGGATGACAAGTCGCAGCAAGGACTCTTCCACCACTGTGATTTCTGTGACTATGAAACTAAAAGACTGTTTGATCTGAAAAAACATAACAGGGTCCACACAGGTGAGCGTCCATTTCAATGCCATTTGTGCCCTCAGAGTTGCTCACAAAGGTCCAAGCTGAAGGAACACCTGCGCATCCACACAGGCGAGAAGCCATTTCAGTGCCCTTCATGCCCTCTGAGCTTCTCACAAAGGCACATCCTGAATGATCATTTGTGCATCCACTCAGGTGAACGGCAATATCGGTGCCCTTTGTGCCCTCTGACTTTTGTGAATAACAGCCACCTGAAGAGGCACACACGCACCCACACGGGTGAACGACCATACTGCTGCACAGTCTGCTTCAAGTCATTTGTGCAGTCTTTTGACTTAAACAGACACATAAAGAAACACCACCACCACACCAGTCAATAGGCCACCAATCATGTATGTGCGCATTATGTATTAGAGTCTAATTATGAATCTACCTTCCTGCATAATATGCTGCATGGCATTCTAGTGCATCAGGAAGCGAGTGTTGCACCGTGTTCTCATATGTTGAACTGCTAGGCAACTTCACAGGATGTTCCGTCATAGTCTAACAAGTTGTAGGGACATTTATTGTAGTGACATTGCTTGCATTACAGTAGCCATATTCTTATGGTATGCCTTCATGTGAAGGCACAGAAAAATTAGCGTCAGTTGTCTGTAAACTACACCTTCCATGCATTTGTGTGTTCAGTAAAATATTCATGATAAATTACAAATGTTAGGCCAGTGATCAATATTTGTTGTGCCCTCCAAGTATACTACTACCTAAGCGAATACTTCCAAGTTAAAAAGCCCCTCACCAGGTTTGGGCATTGCCAACAGACAAATTTGATGCATAGGTCATGCGATGACATTTATCCAGCTATGAAGCCGTTCCACGGCGTAAAAACATTTGAACACCCTTCTTCTTGAGGGATCCCCACCTCCTGCCCGAGAATCAAGGTCACATGTATAAACGCTTGTGCATAAAACACACTCGATATAGCATCACCAGTTACGGCATTGACTTGAGTAAACCATCAAATGCAGAATGCACTAAACCTATTTCTAGCATCACAAGCTCATGACACAGGCTTGCACTTTATTTATTCTTTAAATTTTTAGGTACGTAGTTCTCTGCTGTGTGACCACCATGAGTCATGGTCATGTGGCTTCCACTCACACCACAATAATGTGAATAGACAATTCACTGCTGTGGTAAAAAAGAGAGAAGTTAAAAAAGAACTTTAAAACTGCAATCAGTTTGTTCGAAACTCTTACAGCGATTACCACTATTGCTCGTGCGTATCAAACGAGCATGGTTGGTGCGAATCATGGCTCCGGTCCGGAGGAGTTCATTTAGCAGTTTTACTTCACATTTGATTGGGGTAACACTCTGTAAGCACAAAGTTGCCATTTATCGTTGCTACAACAGCCACCTTGGCAGTACATGCATGCTCCCTTGCATCGTCAATGCGATCCCCACATTAGGCCGACGTCGAAGAGCGATAACAGTGAGAGTCCGCAGCCACATCAGCCGGGGCAGCCCGTCCGTGACACCCTCGGCACTCCTTTTGTGCCAAGAATGAAGTAAAACGTTCACTTAGGCGGCATCGAGCACGAGGGGCTCAACAGTGCACACAACGTGTGGTACTGCGCGAGTCTCTACACTAGGTATTCGATTCGCAAATCGAATTGTTCAAATGTCCACGATTCGATTCGATTCTGTAATATTCAATATTCTCACTCCCCTAATGTTGAGCGCTGGCAACGATGCATGACATATATATGACAGTGCTGTTGGCGGATGTGGCAAATTAGAGCAGTAAAAATTGTACCATTGTCACCATTTGCCCTGCCCATCCTACATGTTGTGACCCTTGTGACAAACAGCAATGGCTGTGAAATATGGACACTGTAGTTTCACTAGCGACATGCTTTTTTGTATAATACTTCAATAATGACCTGCTCATTCGGACAGAAATTGAGACAGAAATTGTTCATTGAGTAAGTCATGGTTGTTTGATTTGTTTCTCAAAATAAAATCTATCATAAAAAGCCTGTGCACTTGAGGAGTCCCGTCGCAGGGACTGACAAGCAGTGAGCTGTCGTTTCAGTGCATGGAAGTCCAAGCTGCGTCTATATGCAGACATTTGCTGCATCTCTGTGTGGGCAGTGGCTCAATTGAGGCTCAACAAAATAGTGGCAATGGGCCTAGTGTTACACTGCTGCTTGCATCATGCCTCACTGCATAGCAGTTGTTCAAACTACTACAGCCATGTTCATTGCAAACTAATTTAGGGGGGACACAGCAGCAACAAGCTCTTGACAAAGTATAAACTCCACTTTAGTGATAAAATGTGGAACGTTCTGGAGTGTGCAAGACATAGTGGAAGATATTCAGCACTGTGTACGAATCACACACCTCAGCATTTTTTTTTTTTTGATAATGTCACTATACTCCTAATTGACCAATTAGAGCCCATTAAGCAACCTGTGGTGTCTCTTGCAGCCACTGCTGCTGCTCGTCTTTGTTAGAAAAAGTGACTTGCAGTGACCTGTGGCCAGTTAAACAGGGATTTTTGTATTTAGGGGTTGAGAAACTAGTAATTTGCTGAAACCTCACATTTTTCAAAAGGAGTTTCAGTTTCCTTTTAAGCAATATGGCTGCTCTCACAGAACAGCCTATTTCAACATCTTGTTGGGACCTTTTTCTCTGCACTCACCACTCCTTTGCTGCATACAATAATTTGAAAGTGAAAGATAACCAGCAGTCCTGTCTCATCTTTAAGTAATTTTGCCATCTACATATTGTCTCAACAAAAGACACCTTGAAACACTCAATTATCACTTCTGGCTTAACTATGTACTTGTCTTTCTTCCTCTCTTGAAACATAGGGTAATGTATACGATTGCGCCATGCCATAGTGTTCAACTTAGTGGCAATGGACTGATAGAACAATTGAAATTGGGGTACTCAGAACCAGTACCATGTGGCTCCTTGTCCATAGCAATGCTTATTACGTACTTAATTCCAGATAACACCTGTACTGTGGCTTCCACCCTATATTTATCTGTAAAATTGTATTGGCTTCTAACTCTGAAAGCTTATTGTGAGTACCTATTCTCCGCATTACTTAGGGCTAAGGTGAACTTCTTTACTGTGTCACTTTTTCTGCAGGTGCTTCTATGAATCTGCTGTTTAGCTTGAGGGTACATTTATCCATTTAGATATACCGTCATGCTACCTTGTCCTGTCACTTTTTTTTGCTGCTGATTCTATCAGTACATTGTGGTAGCATGTGGAACTTTATTGGGTCATATGAGTGGTGCTATGCAAAGTTTTATAAGGTATTGTATGTACAGCCTTGTCAAAGGAAGTGAAGCCAATAGGAGCACAAGTGCTCCTTTGTCTTTGAGGAATTATTAGTTTTGTAAAGCTGTGATCAAAGGAAGTGAAGCCAATAGGAACACAAATGTTCCTTCATCCTTGAGGAATCCTTAGTGCTGTAAAACTGTGAGGAGTAAATACTCTCTGATGCTTTGACTGATGCCAACACAGCACGAGGCCAACAAGACATTTTATGTTCCGCTGCTGTCAATAACATGGTGATTCTGTTTCTTTCAGCAAGGGCTGTGCATAAGGTATTTTGCCTTGTGGCTGGCATGAGGAGTTTATTCTCGGCCATGCTGTTGTTGTCCACTTTCTCTACCTGCATGTGTATCACCAATAGGTTAACAATGCTATATTCACACTTCCACTATGTAGCAGCATTTAGAATGTGCGATGGCCTTTGTTCGTTGCTGTGTCTTTGTGAATTTTTCTTCATCACTGACTGTGGTTTCAGTACTTTTTCTGGGCATTTGATAATATGTGATCTTTTATATTCATCTCATATTTTTATTGCCTGTTGCCTTTAAGATGTGTACTCTTTCTTGGTGCTTTGTTTCATATTACTCTGTCTGAACCATGTCACATTATTCTTGGATGTAAGCCTTTCTTTACAGTAATTGAAATAATTTGTGTTTAATTAGAATTCATCTCACAGTCTTTTTTTGGAGCATTACAAGATCAGTGTGCTTTGTGAATGCATTGTTAAACATTGTTTATATGTTGTTATTTTTTTACTTGCACCTATGGAAGTGATCTTTGCAATTGTCTGTTTATAAACTTAATTTTTCACTTTCTTACTTCCACTATCCTTAGCATTTTATGCTGTTGGATGCTCCAAGAGAATTTCAGTGCCGACATTAGGAAGTTTAATTTGTTATTGCAATTAAAAACACTTGCTATGGGAGATATTTGTCAGAAAGTTAAATTGTATGCCAGTTTTTAAGACCCATCTGCTTTTTTTATTCCTACATGTTCATGTAAGACATCGACAATTCTGAAGGCACTGGTGTTACATTTTTCTCTAGTGCATAGTTCATACAGATTCTTAAGAAGTTTGAAGATTTTTTAAATTGAAAATCACATCTGCAATGCCTTCAATGGGCTGGAATATTTATGGGTCCTTAAAAAAAAAATTATTAAATTTTATTTTAACAGTAACAGTTGTTGAATGAATGATCAGACTTGCAGAGGGTCACCAAAATTTCAAGAACCAGAAGTCCAGAAAACAATTAGATACTTTATTCTGCAAGTTGGTGGGAAAAATTGTCAGTGCATTATCATATGCACCTGCCCTAATGCATGACACATCAGAATGTATTTTGCCCAATGTCAAGATAAAAATACTTGCAGTTCATGGCAGCAAATTCATAGTCGATGGCAGCGTTTTAAGTGGCATGGCATGCTCACAGCTTGCATGTGATAGCTCTCAAACACTTTGTGGGCAGTCTCCTCGTTGCCAGAGGGGAAAAATTTACAACCGCCAATGATACTCGGCAATCATTCATGACACTCTCACTATTGAATGCATTAAATGTGATCACCAAAGGAACCCTTGGAATAATTAATATGCAGAGTTCTTTTGGAAGTGCAAGTTCAAGGTGGAGTTGTTTGAAAAGAGTTCAGTCAGCGTGGGCTTTTGAAGAACAACACATCATGAACTGAGCTTCTTTCTTTATCCTTAGTAAAGAGCAAACATGCATGAGAGAACTGTTCAATGTTGAGCTCATATTACTATAGAGAACTTGAAAAAGTGTGCTGTGTCTTTGCCACAGTCGAATATTTTGCCCGAATGCTAGCCTGAGAGGTTCATTGTTGATAACACCTTATTTATTTTCATAATATTGTGGACATAAGTCCAAGCATGAGAGAGTTACAACATTGCCAACTCTCCCATATCTTCAAATCTTTCATAAACTTTATGAATTTGGGGTCATTTTAAGACTGTTGCGCCAATTTTTACAAAAATTGCTGTTTGCAAAAACGTTTCCCTTGTCAGTTCCTGAATCTCCGGTTGGGAACTTTTCCATAATAAAGAAGTGCAAGATGGGTGCATGCTTCAATCAAGTACAGTAGCACCTCGTTAATATGATTCTATTAGTATGATTTCCCAGCACCAACGTTCACGATTGAGAACACAAAAATGACCTAATACAGTTACGGTTATTTTTTACTGGTTCATATGTTCCTTAAAAACGCAATCTTGTGGCACCAACGTTCAGTAGATCGCCAAACTGCGATTGTATGATACATCTTCCAGCTGCTATATCTTATGTAAACAGGAAAAGTCGCAAGGCACGTGTGATCGAGAATACTAAGTCACCCACTGCAACAGCTTCTCTACAATACTTGCCCACCCGTCTCATGTGAAAACGCTGGTGGGCAATAATCCCCGTATTCAGAAAGGCATCTTAACTTGAAGGCCATGCTCGACTTGATCTAAATGAAGCCTGTCGTGAACCGGGAAAGAAACACAGTAAGCGTGAAATGCATCTTAACTTGAAGCTTATGCTTGACTTGATTTAAATGACACCTGGTGTGAACATGCCCAAGACGCTCGCTGTGTTTTTTTCTGGGTTCACGACAGGTGTCATTTAGATAAAATCGAGCATGGTCTTCAAGTTAAGATGCATTTCTGAATACGGGGGTAATTTTCTTATTCCAGTATGAGCAAATCTCCACATGGGTCGTTGCACACCAAATTCACAGCTATCACACCCAATCCTATTGCAATAAACATGTTCACTTATATGTCTCGCAGCACATAGGCCATAGTGCCATCTGAAGCGTACTGTACACTTCTAGCAGGTAATACAGTGAAAGCTCGTTAATTCGAACTTCAATAATTTGAATTTATGAATAAGTCGAACTGTGCGATTTCATCTGGCCTAGCTCCACAGAAGTCTATGTATAAAGAAAGCCCGTTAATTCGAACGCAAGAAGGCTCCGCCACAGATAATTCGAACTATGCGCCACCGTGCCGGCGGCTTGGCGCCTGGCACACAGCTAGAGATACACGCCTACTGCGTACACACAAGGCTGCGTCACCTCCGGAACGGAGAGAACGGCGAGAGAAGGCAAAATCGGGAAAAATCTAACTGGCACGGGATCGGCCAGAAGGCAGCAGCTGCCTTCTCTTTGTTCTCCATGACCTCCGAGACTTCTTGCCCATCGTGAATCTCTGAGGCTTTGCAAATCTTGTGTAGGTGCTAATGTTGTGCGGCAAATGACGCGGCAACCACCAAAACACAGTGAATCAAGTGCGTCGCAGGTGCGCTTGCAATCAAGAACCGACGATTCGGGGCCTTCGCCACCTTCACATGTTCAGCGTCTTTGTCTCGGCAGTCTTCATCGGTTGTGCACGTCTCTTTTCAGCTTAGGAAGTACTGGCCGCCGCAATTCTTTTTGATGGCTATCGTTCGTTTCGGTAGACATCGGTGGTGTGGCCCAGTCGGACCCAGAGCTGCAACTTGAAATGGCGTGTGCCCGAGGCACGCGCCATCACTTTGTGATACACCAAATTTCTGACACGCCCTACTGCTTCCAAATCGCAGCATACTGTTGTTCTCCTTCACTTTCGTTAGTTTGAACTTTCGTTAATTCGAACTAAAGCGGCTTCCCCTTGCGGTTCGAATTAACAAGCTTTTACTGTAATCCGAATGCGCTGTGATTCCGTGCTGCATGTAGCACAAAGGGAACATCACATATCGCTCTGGCAGCATCATAGGCATCGTATTTCAGTGTTGCTCACCAGCTCGATTTCGTTTACATTTTCCAGTTTCACTCTCAAAACACTATGCAATAGGAAAACAACAGTGCGCGTCTCGGGTTGCTAGGTCCTACCAACTTGATGCCTGTCCGCGTCTTGTGCCACAACAATTCACGCTGAGTGGGCATGTTAAAGCTTTCCACCAAAATGTCCTGCTCGAAGAAGCTGCTGACCCAGGATGAATTTGAGGAGTACATACTTAAGCTCACCAAAACTGTAAAAAAATATTAACATTTCGGGGCCACTCGAGCCCCACCAGTTTGGATTGCATTTTCGTCTCATGCTGCAACAATTCACACAATGCTTCGCATTATGTAGATGTCAACTATAGTTGAGTCTGCCAATTTTTTAGTGACTTCTGGTTGTACGTTTTCGCGATTAGTAAGTTTTTTTCTCACTTTTTTTTTCTAAAATGTAAGAATGGAGGTTCTGCTGTATATACAGACAAGTTTCTGAACCAGGCAATATCTGCAACAGCAAAGTTCCGGAAAGACTCACTGTCACAAAAAGACAATGTTTATCTTGTCACTCTCAGCTGTTCTAAGATTGCTGCCACTGCTGGTGGTGGTGGTGGGGGCAGGTAGTGGTTGCTCTTGGCCATTGTCTCTTATTTGGTTTCTCCGTGTTCATCTGATTGGCCTAGTCGATCCTTAAGGATTGCTGTGCAATCGAGGTATGCTTTCAGTTTCTTGTGACACTAGGTCTTATGAATTCCAGCTATTATTTCTTGCATATTTTTAAACTGTTCTTGGAATTTTTCTGTTACTTCACGTCGAAGGGTGTGAAGACCTGCCACCAGTCATGGCACACTGCATTCTAGCGCACTGATTTGTCTGTCCTGCCGTTTGAATCTCTGCGCGAGCATCTTCACTCCGCATGTCCTCCTCCAAGCTAGCATCGCTGGTTGGCAACGTGTTTTGGCATGCTCCAGGAGCTGACACTACCATCGCTTGCATCGCATGTTGGTTCACTACTTGAGAGAGTGTTACTGTCGGTTGCACATCTGTCCGGGACGACTGACTTTTTGCAAAACATTCTCTAAGCTCTCCATTTTCTGCTGCGAGCTGCTGTATTAAGGCTTGTTTCATCTGTTTCTGAAATTGTTAGCTGCATTTGCTGTTGTCCTTGCAGTTGTGATTGCTGCTCGGGGTTTTGGTTGTTGCTATGTGTATCTGGTAGTGTGCATGGCAGGTGGTTGTTGAAAAGCTTTGCTGCCCAGCTCACCTGAGGTATTCTCGTTTTTGGGGCCTTCTGGCTGCTCACTGGTAATGGTGGCCAGGAGTCCTGACCTGGGCCCATTTTGGGTGTTGAGCATGACCACGATCTTGATGATAATCTGGGTCTCAATCGCTGCCTTCCCGGGGTGGGTGTCCACCACACCCTGGAGCTGGATCTTCAGTAGGCATACTGTCCACGAATTCAGCTCCTTTTCCTGGATCTATGAGCCAATGCACCCACCACGAACACTCCTTGCTTACCATCAAGTGCGGACCCCACACAGCTGCCACATGGGTGTACAGGTGTGCTCTGATCTTGGGCCCCATTTGCCATAGGCTTGGCGCACTGATTAGTCCAGGTTGGAGAAGATGTCCACGCAGTGCCTCATTAGGCCGCAAGTGTTAGATTTGTGCAGAACGTCTGTAGGGCTTGCATCGCATCTCTCCTACTATTAGACTTTTAGCGCGTCCGCTATACTGGCAAACCGGGGCAGTTTGGGCGGATTACCGGATGGTCGGGGGCATAAACGTGAGCGGCCGGAGCGATGCAGCCGCCTGGTGTTGTAGAGCTCAATCAGACAAACACAGAGCTAAAATTGCAGTAACCTACTTTATTCTGCTTCGCTGCTGGTGCAAACTTTCGGCAGCGGCGTAATTGTGTTCACAATTATGCCACTGTCGAAAACTCACACCTCAGCTAAGAAGAATATAGTAATTGGCTCTGTGTTTAGGTGGTTGAGCTTTGCACCACCAGCTGGCGCCACCAATCTGGCTGCTCAAGTTTACACCCCCGACCGTCCGGTAATCCGCCCAAACCGCCCCAGTTTGCCGGTATAGCGGACACGCTAAAAGTCTCTAGTATCCCGATGTGAAAAGATATTATTTTGCCTTTAAAAGTCGCAATTGCTGATTAAGATTTCCCCATGGTCCTTGCGTGTGGCCATCCAATGCTAAGATTAAGATGCTCATGAGTCTTTTTCTCAGTGATGCCGGTGGGAACCCCGAGAACAACTCCTTTGACTGAGTTAGAGGGTGCCGAAAAGTACATGGTGACCTCGTATCTTTCCGCGCCGAGTTGCAGGGATCTTTCGAAACTGCAGGGCTAAGTCTTTTTTTGTTGTGCTGGCGATGATGATGTTCTGTGACCAGTAGGAGCAGGTAATGACTATTTTTCCGATGACTTCTCCCTTGAGGCTGCATGCTGCAGCAAGCTCTTGCACAATTTGCATGACCGTGAACTTACATATGTTGAGCCCTTGTTGGGGTCGAAATATTATTTTCGAAGCGCTCTCAGGAAGAGGTGGGGTCAGTACTTGAGTGGTTCGAGTTTTGGCCTGGGTGGCAGCTTTGTTGAGTGCCAGCTTGGCAGCGTTACAGCATCTGCGGCATTGTGTTATGGAGCCATTCATTCAGACAATCACTCTCAGACAATGAAAGGTCTGACGGGTAGCCATATTCCATGCTTCCTTTTTTGTAGGTTTTATGGATAGAAGGTGCCCATTCAGGCTGCCCAGCCCCTCGGGGAAGCCAACTGCCATCACACCTCAGCATGGATTAAGTACAACCAAAAATGGCACAGGCCATACTCCTGGTTGGCCTAGCTGGGCAGCCGCTGCTTTTCAACTTTCAGAATGAATAATTACGTGAAAAAAACACTCACGGACTGGCGGGTGGTCTCTTCTCTAGCTGCGACGAATGATATAAATTCTGTGGGATATTGGAGTGAAAATCAGCAGAAATTTAACATTGAAATGGGAGCCTATGTGGAGAACTTCCATTCCTGTCGGCTTCGTTGGCTCCAACCAGATATGAAATTACCTAGTTATTGTAGAGATATTCCGAGAATATTCATTTTAGGTGTTGTCTTCAAAGGGAAATAGCATCAACCTAACCGCCCCTGTTGGTCACTGAAGTGCGCTCATGGGCTGTGAGTACTAACTATGTAGTTATGGAGTACCCCCTCTAAAGCAGCTGTGTGGCACTAAGTATATTGTTTCATCCTAAGAAATCATTAAGTGACTAAGATGTGCTCTAACACTTTGCAACAGCAACTGGTGAATGATATTGACCAGTAATTACTTACAGTTCATCAAAGACTTCTTTTAAATACTGGGGTTACTTGTACCAAGTGCCAGTCATTGGGGACACCATACCTTTGTCTAAAAATTTAGTAAAAATAATAACCGTGAATCAAGGTACTACTTCTGAAGATCTTTTAAGAAATGCCAAGGGAATGTTACCTGGCCCTGAGGCTTTGACCACGTCCTGCCGCAAAGGAAGCTCAATCACATTTTCAGCAGTTGCGCTGATTAAATTTGTACTGCCAAATATGAAAAATTTCATGTTTTCACTGCCACTACATACAACATTTTTACAATTCCAGATATTTTTGTTAGTGGCTGTAGCATTGTAAATTTTCTGGCACCTACATGACTTTTTTTTTTCAGTGTTGTGTGGTGCATGACATGAGGTGATCTTTTTGTGTTTCATGTATTCTTTTTCCCTCTAGGTTCTAGTACTGGTGCTAATTCTTGAAGCTTTCTTGTTATTATTTTGCTATTTTGTATTATATTTAGTACTCATATTGTACTGACGATTGCAGAACTGCCAAAGAAAATTGAGGAGCTAGAAGTAAAGATTAGCAACATGGCTGTAAGTAAACATGAACTTGTCTTTGGTAAGATGTTGCTGAGAATGATATTCTGGGATCGATATTGTACAGCTGAAGAAAGAGGTTGATTCTTTTGATTCAAGTGCTTTTCACTTGAATGGGCTTGTTGAAAAACTACATAGCCAAAATGCTATGCTAATCACTGAAAACAAGCAACTGAAATCCCAGAACCACTCATTGACTCGCAAGGTTGAGGAGCTTCAACAGCACTCTCACCTTAGCAATGTCAAGATCAAAGGCAATCCCTGTTCTCAAAGGGAGGACTGTGTTGCAATCATGAAAATAGTAGGGGAGAGAATTGGCTGTCTTGTATTGCCTGGCAAGCTCAACATTGTTCCTCGTGTACTCACCAGATCGAATGACAAGAAAAACATCATTGCCCGGTTCTGTTCTAGAGCTAACAAAGCTGACTTTGTTAGCAAAGCACATAAAGTCATACTCCGTTTTAGTGACATTGGATTCTCTGGCTGTTCCAGTGCTCTAGTTGTTGTTGCTGAGCATCAGTCTCCATGTAGCAAGGCTCATTTTTCCAAAGGACTTATGTTGAGGAAAGAAAAAAAAAAACTGAATGTTCCTTGTACTGACAACTACCAAATTAAAGCTAGGAAGAATCATAACAGCAAAATTTTGCACATTTGAAACAAATCTGACCTAATCAGAGTAGACTAAACCGTTTTGTGTCACCACTTATGAATCATGGCTTCTCTACTGAAACCCAATCAAGTGAATTCGTTCTTAAGCAAATTAAGTTCCATTATTCATTTCAGTGTGAGGAACGATCATAAACACTTCAATGAAATTGATCATTTCCTCACATGGCTAACTAGTTTGTTTTGCTATAACTGAAACTTGACTAACGTATAACAAAAATAATTTGTATTCCTTCTCTAACTTTAAATCAGAATACTGCAATAGATTAACCAACAGTCGTGCTTATGCAGCCATATATGTTTCTTCTAATCTTGCTTATCGAAGAAGACATTACCTATGCTTAATCATTACTAATTGCAGATCTGTTCAGATTGAATTCAATAAGAGGTTCCTTCCTCAAGGTGACAGGAATTTCATATTTGGCTACATTTAGTATTCTCCTTCATTCTCAGTCAATAAATTCTGTACTATTCCTGATCATATTTTACATACTGCATCACTAAAAAATAAAAAGGTTTATAGTGGATGATATAAACATTAATTTCACTGCAATTAACATAAACATCATTCATCTGTATTAACTATACTAATTTATTTTATTCCTACAGATATGATTGCTTAATTGACTTTCTCACACGCTAAGTCTCTAATGGCACAAGTACACTAATTGATAATGCTTTTTCTAACTTCCTTTTTGCCTCTGGTGAACAAAGCAAGTTAGGAAGTTAGAAACACTAGCTGACATCAGTGATCATTACCTCCTTCTCTTGCACATTCTATTAAGACCTTGCCCACCTTTACATACTATGTTCTGGACAACAATGGCTTCATAACTGCTGTTGATAATACAGACTTGTCTGAAATTAAATCACTAAACAATTCACAAAAAGCCATTTCCACATTTTTTTCTGAAGAGGAGGAGGATGTTATAATCTGTAGGCGGACCTAGTCATTGTTAGATACGGACCCTTTTCCTGGCATCACTCGAGTTCACCAGACCACACCGAGTCGCCGTCGCACCCAATTAAGGTGTGCAGTAGTGCGTCTAACATGTTCCCGGACCTGTCAGACAATTTGGCGACCCCCACCCAAGGCTCCGCATGTCCAGACAAGTGGGCGCCCCCCACCTTATGCGCCGCATGTGGAGCTATTGTCCCACTGCTTGACTCTTCCCGAAAGTGCAATGGGAGCCTGGCACGGTTCCAGGTAGTTGATCCTGGTCCCGAGCAAAGCTGCTTTGCAGCTCTGAAAGCTCGTTCGAAAACAACCCGTCTCCTCCAGCTGAGTGCTTTCAGACGGGGATGCAACACCAAGGCAATGCGGGCTGTAAGTCACCGTGAAGCCCTCGGAGCCACACCATCTGCCGATTGTGACGGCAGTTGCAGATCAGGAGGCAATACCAGTGGCAAGTCATCCCTCAAACAGTGGAGCCCTTGGAGCGACACCATTGGCCGAATGTGACGGCACTTGCACGGTCGCCTACCATTGGAGGAAAATGACGACACCTGAGCGGGCTCGACGATTGGCCGAAAAAGATGTGACCCCAAGACACTGAACGGGTTAAAAGCAAGAGACAGGGAGCAGAAAAAGCATGCCTTCATTCATTCAATTTCTTTCGTGCTTCTTGCCATGGGCCGCAGTGTCCAATTTGCTGCTGGCCATCAATGACTTTATTACTGTTAATTTCTTTGTGTTCTTACTGTAAATAATGTAAATAAACCTCCAGTTTCAGCTGAAAATCCTCCTCAATGTCGGCCAACTCCCGCACTCAACGGCAAGATCCAATACCATGCAAGGCATTTTAAAGCGAAAGATTTACTGGCTGCGAACTTGCGATTTCGTCGTGGCAGTGCTCCCAGGAGGCACATAACGTCACAATGCGCGCCTCGCCGCAGATATTTCTTTCTCTCTCGCACCCTAGTCACTACTGCGCATGCTCCACTAGTAGCGCCGAGCCACAGGTGTTCCGCCGCTGAGCGGTGCTGCGCCTTTCCACCGCTGCCGTTTGGTATGATGTCACACCGCGTTCCTTGTCGTTGCGCTCGCCTCCGCTCGCTTCACCAACTGGGTCGCATGCCTGACAACATGTCGGAGGATTGAAAAGGAGAGCTCTCCTGCGCCGCAACCACAGTTGAGGCAGCAGTATAGACGGCGACAGTTGTGATAAGCAGGAGGAGGTCTGGAATCGACATCGGAACGAGATGAAAAGGAAACAAATTGCCCAGGAAACAGATGAACAGCGCGCCGAATGACTGGCTAAACGCCACAACACAGCTAGACAACCAGACTAACGTGGGCTTGCAATCAAGATTAACCAAGGCTAACCATGCTATGCCTTAGCTTTCGCTACGTATATCCTGGCATAGCCGTGCTAAGCCACTGCCAATTTTTTTACACTAATCATTTCATACTTACGAAAGTTCCTCCAAAAAGAAATGTAAACAAACTGTGGCATTCTCTTGCAATCCGTGGACCTCGCAGTAGTTGGTAACATTGGGAAAACGGGATAAGTTATATAGTGACACGTGTGCTTTTTTATCTTTCTCCTGTGACAGCTGTCCACTGGCTAACAAATGTTAAACATTATCACTCAGTGCAATACGCACCTGCATGATTTAGAACTTACGTGAATGTTATCATTCATTCTATCTATTGTGTGTGTCCTCGCCGAACCTTGTACTGTCTGATTGTGTGCGCGGCACGACTTATGTAATAGTTTCTGGAAACAACGAGGGCACGATTACACTAGAACCTTCCACAAGTGATGTATAGAAGCCAACGCACCTGACCCGTTGATCAGATTTCGATGATCGCCAACTGTATTCGCTACTATCGTTGTGCTTCGAGTGTAACTTGCTTTTGTGGGCACAGGTTCGCACAACGAAAAATCACTTTCATCATTCACAGTTTTGCAACTGTTTTCTTCACCATCATTACTATGTGACAATAGGAGAACTAAAAAGCAGATGTTTAACATGAAGTTACATGCCCGATATAAAAGCTTCTGTAATACTCTGAACTGTCAGCTAAGTTGAGCTAAACAATTGTATTTCAAGCAAGGAACTTTAAAGGCCGGTAATAACACTAAAAAAAATGGGAGATTGTCAACTTCTTTTAAACAGGATCACATGACAAGACCGGGTGTCCAGAATTTTAAATGATAGAGTTGAGTACAATTCTGCTCCTGATATAGCTGAGGCTTTCAGTAGCTTTTTCTTTCTTTCGTAACGATTTGCCTTCTCCTACACAGATTATTAAGATGAACTGTCTGCCCCATTCATTCTTCCTATTTCCGACAATGCTGGAAGAAATATTTAATATTATGTATAGCTTAAAGGTGACGAGTGCTGAAATTGATTAAGTCCACCCTGATAACATTAGATTAATTAATTAATTTTTAATTAAATATGAATTTAGGTATAGAAAAGTCATCCCAGTTCTAAAAAAAGGTGACAGCTCATTATTACATGACTACCAATCTATATGCATTCTACAGGTCTTTGTGAAAATTGTTGAGAAACTAATTGAAATATGGCTAACAGAGTACCTTTCTAAATTTGTTATCCTCTCTTCATTCCAGTTTGGTTTTCATCACGGATATTCCACAGAGCTGGCCTTGATCCATCTTCATCATCATCAGCAGCAGTCTGTTTTATGTCCACTGCAGGACGAAGGCTTACTGACCAAATAAAAAAATTAATTGACAAAGGATTTCTTACGGGCTCAGCTTTTATTGGTCTAACACAGGTATTTGATAGCATAAATGATAATATCCTATTTGGCATTTGGCATTTGTGGTCCGGCCTTTTGCTACTAAAAAGCTACATATATTTAAGAGTTCAAGTTGTTTCTGTTTATAATTTTTACTGTCAACAGAAAACTGCTAACATTGGAGTGCCTCAAGGCTGCATCTCAGGGCATCTCTCGTTTTTGGTTTACCTGACTGTCTTACTTCCACAAAATTCATTCTGTACGCTGATGATCCTACTATATTTACCTTTCATAAAAGCATCTCATTTCTCGTTAATGAACTAAGTGCTGATTTAGAAAATGTACTAATGCAGTGTAATGCCAACATGTTGTATATTGATGTCATTAAGACTAAAGTTGTATTCTCTTCACATCAGCGAAACTTAGCATCTATTCCACCTATCATTTTTGTCCCCACCATCTTCCTCTAAGTTCGTATTCATCTTTCCTTGGCATTGTACTTGACTGTAATTGGAAATATCAGAATCGTATTGCCCACGTAAAAAATAAAGCAGCTTGTGGTATATACACCTTAATTAAAACATGCCCTTACTTTACACGAGCCACCGTTACACTCACTTTACCACTATTTTGTTCGCTCCCATATTACTTATGGTATAATAAGTAATGAAACACCTATAACACTGACATTGCATCTCTCCAGGTAGTTCAGTTCCAAGCCTTAAGGATTATTACTTGCAGTTCATGCTTCACTAATGTCAAATCCCTACTAGACGAGGATAACATCCTTACCCTTTCTGGACTCGCTGAATACAACTTAGGTATATTGTTCTACAGATTTGTGAATAATGAGCTACTACCGATAACATTTTCGCCATCTAACTTGGTGATTTATAGTACCACCAGATTCATGTTAAATAGCAATTTTCTTTTACCAAGAGTCCACACTAACCCTGGTAAACAGACTGTACAATTCACTTCCATACCCATATCAAACACACTACCACTCATTATGAAAAGTGCAAGATCCTTAGACCAATTTAAAAGATAACTAAAAATGCACTTTTTATGAGCAGACTAACGAAAAGGTTTATTGTATCCATTTTCTTTTCTTTTAATGAGTGCTCTTTAACTATGCGAATAAACTTTTTTTTTTTTTGTATCCATACAATTTTTCTGTTATGCTATGATTTGCCTTGCTACCATGAGATATGCTAAAGCCTTGTTATTCTTTGTTATCAATTCTGTATTTTCTTATGGTAATGTTCTCTTTTATTTCCTGTGTACTACCTTATTGATGTGCGGCTGCTCCTTTAAGATAACTATTCTAATTGTTTTTTAGAGGACGGCCTGATACAGTCTGACTATGAGCTCTCCTTCTGTGCAGTAAATACCTACCTCTAACATGACCAAACTCCTAATAATAAATTTTTATTTGAACGTTTTTGTCTCCTGGCACATAGGGGTTCCTTTGCAAGAATTGTGTACTTAACTTTGAATAATAATTCAGTTAGCACTGTTTCACAGTGCTAAATAAAGTGTTGTTTAGTGAATGTACACTATTTCTTGCCATTTTAATGCTTGCACTAGTAGCAATTTTCTTTTGGTATCGCTAACATATTATTGTGCTGGATGCTCCAAGAAAAGTTGAGCGATAGCACTTCAAAGCTGTTTCATAATTGGCATTGAATGCATCTGTAATGAGATATTCATAAGCAATTAAAATTTTGAGCAGACTATTATGATTGATGTTCTCATTGCGCTTCTCCATTGGTTCAACTACAGTACCAGCAGCCCTGCAGCCACTGGTGTGGCGTAGTTATTCTCGAATTATATTTGTTTCGGGTAGGTCATATTTTGACTGAGCCATGATATGATATATATATAGTGTACACAATGCCATTATTGTGCTAGTGGCTAGAGTTTGTGCTATTCCTGTTTTCTATCTGTCAGAACGATTCTTCCAGAATCGCATTTGTGCCAGTCTCTGATAGCAGAGTTCCTCAACACTAAGATCACTTCAGGGCATGTGTTTCTATGTTCAATAATTCCAACATTAAGCTGTTCCTTGTTTACTATGTTTATACTGTGCAATAATGCACCTGTTTGGGTAAACTAAACACGTGAACGGCACTACAATCTCGGCAGCCCATCTATATATTGCACGGAATATTAGACTGATACCGCTCACAATTTTTTTATGCTGTGCAATACTTGTCGTGTTTTATTCTTTTCTGTGGTAAGATCAATGGCATACAATGGCATGGCATGTTGTTTGTTCTATTCTCCACTCCGGACATGACCATGGAGTGCATTGATAGAGTGCATTGCTTGATCTGAGTTAAGCCAGATCTTGCATTACAGAATGACCTACCTGGTTTATCTTTTTGTAAAGTGTGCATCGCCTTATTTTTCAGTGTTTATTATTGATCTAAGTACTTGTTAAGTTAATTGATGTCTTTCGTGCTTAGTGGAACAAACAATGACACATTAAAACAGCTGAAGTGATGTAAATAAACAGGAGGAAATGCTGAAGTAGCATGTAGCCACACCATGCAGACATACTGATCATTGAGCACGGTGGTGTATTCTAGGCGTTATGTCTTAGGCACATATGTTGTGCACAGAAGCTTTATTTCTCTGATTGCTATGTATATTAAATAGCTCAGATAACAAATTATCAGCATAAAACCAGAAAATAATTGCAATAACAGTGTGGGCTCGATCGAGGGCACCTGGTCTCCATTCAAGGCACAAACATGCTTCTTGCCACCTCAAGTGGAGAGTCTTGTTTAAAAAAACGGGGACTTGCTTTTGTGTGGTCAGTGGAAAAAGGAGTTACCTTACGTTTGTAAGACTGCATTGTGAATAACTGTGCGATTGAAGAGGTTATGCTTGTTCAGGAGAGTGCTTATTTTTGCATTCCACTGGGAACAGTACATGCTCTACACTTCTACTATATTGATCATGGCACCTTCACATTATTGCTGTTGTTACTGGTGCATAGGCTGTTGTGAAGGGCACAAAACTCGGTAAGAATGTCGACATGGTCACAATGTGTAACATGTACCAAGCTAGTGTACAAATTTCGGTGCACCAAGTTTGACATTTAGACAGAAAATATCCTAAATTGCTGACAGCAAAAAATTCTTTTGAAGCTTTGTAGCTTGTGAATTGTTTTTATGTGATTATTGTCTTGGGTATCATGAAAACATCGCCATTTTATTTGGCTGAGGTGGATGCACACGCAAGTGCTACACTCCACATCCTCTGCTTTTAATAAATTTTACAATACTATACTGCTGCCTATACTGCTTTTTTTGTGCAAAAGTAGGGTCACACTTCTCAAAACATATAACTTTTGAGCAAATCAGAAAGGTTTACCAGCCCTTGACTTTCTTACAATTACTACAACAAACTCTGGTGCGATGGTTCAGTCACCATGGGAATGATGGGTTGTACATGAATTAGTCTGATATTTGTGCTTGGGGCTTCAGCCGTTCTTGTGGCTTCGTTTATTATGCTTTATCTGAGTCTAAGTTGAACTAAATTTCAGAGAAATATATACTTTTTTTTAGTGCAGGACGTAATAAGACTCTGCAAGCACGCATAATCGCTACTAAGTGCAGTGGTTCCACTTGTCCATGCATCCTTGGCATAATGGTTTCAATATCTGGCTTCTTTGCCAGAGGTCCTGAGCTCGAATCCTGCTGTTGGATAACTTTAACAACATTTATTTAATTATTTATAATGCAGTACTTTCTTAAAAATTATCACTTTGCAGTCTTGAAGCCATTTAAAGCCAGAAGGACAAAGTTTAGGCAAATCCATGTACTACCCATCATTTCCATGCTGGCTGAACTGGCCTGCTTGAATCTCCCATAAACACTAGCGCCACAGTTTCCTCTAGTAAATATATGAAACTGTGTGGTCCAGCTGTGCTATGTTTGATCATTTCTGAGATCACCCGCAAGGCTTATTGAATGAACAAAAGACTCATCATTAGCACAAACATCTTTGTTCTCTGATTGTGGTACTCCGTAAACGCAGTTTTGTTTTGTTTGTGCAGGATCAAGGCTTTCTATCTCTCCAACAACTGTCAAGGATGAGAAGTCGCAGCAGTCACGCCTCCACCGTTGTAACTTCTGTGACTATGAAACTGGAAGGCTCTTCCATCTGCAAGCACACATCAGGGTCCATACAGGGGAGCGTCCCTTTCAATGCCATTTGTGCCCTCAGAGCTTCACACTGAATGCCAATCTGAAGACACACCTACGCACCCATACAGGCGAGAGGCCATATCACTGCCCTTCATGCCTTCGGAGCTTCTCGCGAAAAGACACCCTCAATGACCACCTGCGCATCCACACAGGCGAGCGTCCATTTAAGTGCCCTGTATGCGGGGAGACCTTTGCCGCAAAGTTCACCCTCAAGACTCATTTGTACGTCCACTCAGGCAAGCGGCCATATCAGTGCCCTTCATGCTCTAAGACTTTTGTGAATAGCAGTGCGCTCAAGAGGCACTTGCGCACTCACACGGGCAAGCGACCATAGCGCTTCACCGATGGTTTCAAGTTCTTTCTGCCTTTGACTTGAACAGATGAAAACACACCACGATAACATCAGTGAGTAGGCCACCAGCCTTGTAGGTGTGCAGAGCACATTAGCTACATTCTAAAAACAGTTACACCCTTTGGGGTGTATATGTGCCACATAACAATAATCGTCATTTGTGTTACCCACATTTCCTTTCTTTAAGGCTGTGAGCCCGGTACTTCCAAGTCACGAACGACATGCGCATTATCAGTATGACAGAGCATTCTTGACAGGAAAGTAGCAAGCATAGTGTTTTCAAGAAAGGAAACGCAAGCAAGACAGATGACGATTGTTGTTGTGTGGCAGATATACACCCCGAAGAGTGCAACTGTCTTTAGAGTGTTGAGCCTGAATTATGAAATTATATATCTGCGCATTATAGCATTCTAGTGCCATATTCCTTATGTGTTGCTATGCATTCTTATATGTTGTCTTATATGTTGAACAGCCAAGTTACTTCGCAGGATGTTTCAGCATAACCTAACAAGTTACAAAGACATTTGTTGTAGCAACATTGCTATACATCACACTAACCACATTCATGTGGCATACCTTCATGTGAAGGCACAAGAAAGCTTGAAGTGAGCATCCAACATCAATGCCTTCAAAACACTTGTGTGCGCAGTAACATAGTCGTAGCAAATTCTGAATGTTAGCTTACTCATTGGGACTTGTTGGTACTCTCCAAATATACTGCTGCCTAAATGAACATTCTTGTGAGTTAAACTGCCCCTCACCGGGTCTGGGCATTACCAACAGACAAAGCAAGGTGCATAGGTTGTGCTATGAAAATTATGTCAACAAAATATGGAATCATTCCACGGCGTTAAAACAGCTAAAGCTTTATAGGAAAACCCATGCACCTTTCCTCTCAAGGGAGCCCCGCTTCTTGCCAGAGACTGAAGGCCACATGCCTCTGTGTAAAACACACTGTCCCCAACATCCCCAATTATGACATATGACTTCAGTAAAGCACCTAATGCAGAATGCACTATACCACCACTGGAAGTGTGTCATGGTGTGAAAAATGAAGAAGAATAAGGAGGAGAAAAAAAAAAAAGGCGGGGTTTCTGATGTATACATGACGCAATTTCTCTGCTTGGGTATCAAAGAAACCAGGGAAGGAACGTCACTTCAGGGTGCTAGTCAAGGTAAAGGGGATGTTTATGTTGGCAGTGAAGCTCTCCTCCTGGCAGCATGGTAACACAACAATTCAATTCCTCCTATCTGCTTTAATTAACAATGAACTAATTCAAAAAACTTTTGCAATAAGATGTTCTCTTGGTGGCACTTTACAAGTTCCAATGTATAGCCAAAATTTCTGATGGGGTCTCATGAGAGGTCCTTCAAGATGTTTACATACACACCAGAAAAGCTAACTGCATACTGCTTTTCTTAAGTGTTAATTCTCTCAGCATTTATAGGAAAGGCCTATGGACTGAGGTTCAACTAGTACTATGTATGTGCCTTGTTCTTCTGGAGCCAAACGGTGTTTCCATGTTGTCAAGAACTTAAGCAGTATGGCTGCAAGTAGAAGAACCTATTTAATCGTCTTGTCGCAGCACTTTATTCTGCATTCACCCTTTCTTTGCTGCACACAATAATTTGAAAGTCAGGAGCAAACCACTAATCCTGTCTCATGTTTACATCAGTTCATGATTTAAAAAACTTCTCAGTAAAAGCACTCATTTGTTGCTTCAGCTTGGCTATATTTGTGTGTTTTTTATTTGTCTGTTTCACCATGCCATAGGATTTAACCTAGTAAAGATGGACTGATATGAAAACATTGACTGAAATTGTGGTTCTCTGCATATATACCATGTGGCACTTTGTTTATTGCAATGCTTGTTGCACACTTATATTTCGAATATCACCCATATAATTGCTTCCGTCCAATATTTATTGATACTATTGTATTTTTTTTTTAACTCGAAAGGCTTTTTGTAGGCACCTATTTCCTGCGCTGCTTTAAGGCTAAGGTGAACTTCTTTACTGTATCACGTTCGCCATAGAGTTTCATACAATAATTACTAGAGGAAACTCTGGCGCACAATCGTTCAGCCATCATGGAAATGATGGGAAGTACATAGATTTGTCTAATCCTCGTACTTGCGGATTCAGACATTCTTGTGGCTTTAATTATTACACTTTATCTGTCTTCCTTGTCCTAAATTTCAAAGTGATCTATACTCTTCAAAGTTCAGAAGACACTGCAAACATGCACAAGCGCTACTAATTGCAATGGTCCAGCTTGTCGAGGTGGCCAAATCAAAAACGCGGCAAGCGTCTCAAGGCTTGCCCACAATAAATTCATAAGGGCATTATATGTCGCTTATCAATGCATGGGTTCGTGGCATAATGGTTTCAATATCGGGCTTCTCTGCTAGAGGCTCTGTGTTCGAATCCTGCCATCTGACAATTTTAATGATGTTTGTTTAATTATTCATTATGGAGCACCTTGTTGAAAATGGCAAATTTACAAAGTTGCAGAGTCGTTTGAAGCCAGAAGGACGAAGTTTAGGCAAATCCATGTACTTCCCATAATTCCCATGCTGGCTGAACCACCCCCATTGCAGCTCCCATAAGCACTAACGTCAGCATTTCCTCTAGTAATTACTGTAATAAACTCTGTGACATTACTGCAGGTGCTTCTTTAAAATACACTGTTCTTCAGCTTGAGGGTACATTAACCCATTTAGATATATTGTCATGCTATCTTGTGATTTTGTTTTATTAAGCATGAAATGCTTTTAGCTACCATTGCTGGCGACCTTCAAGAGACCTTGAGCCAAAATCCAGAGCTGTTATCCAGGCACTCAAGATGAGGACGGAGCGAGAATGAAACGAGAACATCCGGGCATCGTTGCAAGAACAAAACATGATCATTCGGGTAACCAGTCAAGACTTAAGAAAATGCAGTCTTGTGCAGGACCACATTGTATATGCTAGTTACTGCCCAAACAAGTTACAAAAAAAATATATTGCCTCCGATTTCTTCCTGTTTGTTCACAATAGCACTCAAGCTGTAACTTCTATTACGCTGAAGTTTAATTTGTCATTTCTAATAGAGACGTTAAAAAGGCAGATACGTGGCACCACACTCTTGATTGTGATCTTTTGGTGCTGAGACAGAGTTGCCTGTGCTCTTTTCAGCATCAGCGGTCCGTGAGTTTTGCGGCGCTGGTTTGGCGCTGTCTTAAAAGATGGAGCCATGCTGTGTGACCAAGCCGGCAGCGTTCGGCGAACCATGGGTAGTTGTTTGGCCGAGGCGCGACTTGCAATGAGGTTCAGTTCAAAACAGATTCATTTTGGCTCAGTAAGCTCTCAGGCCTGCGTCACATCATGGCTGCACTTGCTTCTGCATCATTCTTCATATCAATGAGGTTGCTGTCACAAATGCTTGCAGGAATGCAGCACAATGAAAGAAAAGGTAGGAAGCGTTTTCTGAAACCAATCGCTTAGTGAGTTATACACCAGAGAAGAAGACTGCTCAACTGTGCCGACAGTGACAGGATTATGCAGCCGTCCATCACCACGCACTGTGGCCACCTACCTAAGGCTGCACATTTTCAGCCAACTACTTCGACGTGACAAGAAGAAAAAGTAGCGACAAACGCTGAGTGTGTTGCACTGTTGGAAGAAGAAAAACGGTTGTAACGAGGCTGTTTGCTGTCACTTTCTGTGACAGGAAACAGTTGCATCCATATGGACCACATGACAGGAAACAATTGCGTTCATATGGACCGAGTGACAGGAAACGATTGCATCCATATGGACCAGTGCAAAGTGTGGCGTGGAGTGCTGTGGTGGGGTGTGCCATTGAGAACATGTACTACACCTATTTTAAGATTGTGGCTAGTATCCTCTCCAACCAATCTGCTTTGCCGGTAGCCATTTCATGCTTACATTTACTCTCTATTACGGGAGTGGAATATGGAAAGACATTGTGGTATCGTGTGGACCTTTATTGAGTCATGCTGTACAAAGTTTTGTAAGGTATCTTATGTACAACCTTTGGTGAAAGAAGTGAAGCCAATAAAAGCACAAATGATGCATTGTCATTGAAGAGCTCTCTATGCTAGAAAGCCGTGAAGCTCTGAAGAGTCAGTACTGGGGTTCATGTATGTCTCTGATGCTTTGAGTGACACCAATGCGGCAGGGGACAAACAAAACATTTTTTATTCACTTGCCATCAATAACATAGCAACTCTGCTTCTTTTGACAACAGCTGTGCATTTAGTATTTTAGTGACCTGCGTGAAACAATTTACAAGGGTAAAGTCTTCTTTCACTGTTTTTATTCATTATGTGATAAAAGTTCTTGTAAATAATTCAAGAAATAAATACCAAACTTTCTCTGCTAAATTCCTCATCGAAACCTGTTTCTGTGCATGTCACTCACATATAAAAAATTTTTAATCTCAGGTTTGGTCCATTTTGGCTTTAGACAAGTCAAAACTTACTGTTCGATTGAGCCTTTTCCTTCCAAGTCTCCTTTTCATGGTAAAAAAGAATTTTTTGCCATTCATGATATAATTATTGTGCTAACAAAGCTTAGTTAAACTTTTTTTGTACCTGTATAAATAAAATTATCTGCTTAATATATAAAATCTATTTAATAAAATTGTGTGTCGCAACAAACATTTTTTTTTTTTTTATTTAGAAGTAGAAAACATCATCGAAGTCTTGCTCTAGAACTGTGTAAATTCAAGTAGTGCAGTCAGACGGCCCGCTGTGGGAAGATGACTACATCAAGGCTTACATTAATATTGGACACCGAGCCAAACAAGGACCTTTTGTAGGCACTTTCCTTGTTAGAATGAGAATACAACCAAGCCACGTCATTCCTTTGCGTAGAACATCTACTGGCACAATAATTTTTTAAATATACAGGAGGGGTGAGAGGTGTGCTTTTTGTGCCACTAAGATGAAAACTTGGATGGAAATACTGTGATGGTGCACTTGCTTTATAGCCTAGAAAAACAAATGCAGACTAGCTACTCAAGAATGCCGTACAGAATTGCTAATCTTTCGGCTCACATGCTCTCTAGCACTAAGTTGACACAACAGCAAATTCGGTTGCGCATACCAACTGAGACATCCATGGGCAGACTATGCAAAAAATCCAAGATGCTTTCACAGAGGTTCCCTACTGAAAAAAAAAAAAGATATTGAATGCTGTCCTGAGGTCGAGCTCAAGCCGTAAAAATGAACTTGATTGGTATGTTTTGACACTCATGCAGGGACGTCCTAAGGATGTCCTAACATTCTCGTGTACATCCCGAGGATTTCTTTAGGAGTTTATGGTGGTGTTCTGGATGGATCATTGTGAATAGGAGCATTATCAGGGTTGTCCTCCCTGTTGTTTTTCAACCATAGAAGGTCTGATCTAGTGTCCCATGATAAATGATGCATGTAGCAACAAATGATGGAGATGCAGCACACCACCATGATCAAATAATTCACACAAATTGGATGAAATAATATCTCACCAGAATGTCTGTACTCACAAAGTTACACCAACATAAAATTCACATAATTTACATTAACGAACTCAATTTTGTTAGGTAAATTTGAACCATTTGCTTTTTTTCTGCTTTTTATGCCTGGGAAAGAAGAAGCGGAAAACTTTTTCCCAAGATTCTGTTTTTATTAGTTTTTTTTCTCCAAGCCCTCACATTTTAACAGTGCCACTCAGCTCCAGGTGGCAGATGGATTCCAGAAAACAGTGCACCTCATAATGGGATGTAGCACAGAATCTCTGGCCATTGCAGCCTCAAGCACACCGGCTGACAACACATCAGGGTTAGCATTCTCAAGCACGAAGGCTTCCTGTATTCTTGGTTCACCAAGGGAAGTGATCCAGAGAGGCACATACTCAGATTGTCAGAATTACTCAAACTGGCTCCCAGCCAGTAAGTCAACCTGTAGTTTTACCTGCTAAATATTAACTCCCAACACAACACACTTGGTGAGCTTTGTGCAATAATTAAGCATTCGTGTTCAAGCTGACCCAAAAATGGTTTGTAATATGTGAATATTTCAGACTGGGGAAACTTCATTATGCCAAACACCACAGCCAAGGCTTCTTTGTCCAACCGACTCTAGTTCTCAGCTTCCGTTAAGTGTCCTGATGCAAATCACACAAGCTTTCCTACCCGAGATTTAAGTCAGTGTGCCAGAACTACTCCTATGCCATAAGGAGATGCATCACAGCGAAGCTACTATTGCGCCCAACTCGTTTAGGAAGATATTGTCTCTAATCGACTTCAACTAGACCTCGACTAGGCATAGACTAGAACTAGACATTCAGCTAGACCAGTCGCTCTCTATCCTCTGTCGCTCTCTATCCTTCTGTCTTTCTTATTTCTACTAAGTGCTGAAACTGTGGTCATATCACAAGGATGTCTGAAGAAGTTAGCACTCTCTTGCTTTCCTGAAACCTAGCTTGTTTCTGTAGTCCTCAGTGCCACGGTGCCTTTCTTTAATAGCTGGTGCAAGAGTTGTAGTACAGAAAACAAACTTGGCAACAACGTTCTATAGAAATTGAGCAGTCCCAGAAAACTCTGTAGCTCACATACAGTTTGTGGCTTCGGGGCCTTGAATTGCTCCACTCATTCAAGCACTGAGTGCACAATCCTCTAATCAATGACATAGCCCAGGTATTCCGCCCTATGTGCTCCAAAAACGCATTTCTTCATTTTAAACTTCAAACCTATGTCACTCAGTCAGTTCAATACCTTCTCTAAATTGTGGCGGTAATCTTCATCTCATAGCCCAGTTATCATATCGTCAAAATAGACAACCACTCAATGACAACCTTGCAGCAGGTTTTTCATTAGGGCTGGAAAATTGCCAGTGCTGGGCACCACCCCAAATGACAGATGACTGTACTTGAAGAGCCCTTGGGAAGTTTTAATTGTCGCATGCTTTTTTTATGCATCATCAAGCTCTACCTGTTGATAAGTGTCTCGAAGGTATAGCTTCGAGAACAGAGCACCTACCCCCAATTTTGCCCAAATGTCATCCATGTATGGTACTAGGTATGTCTCAATGTCTGCCACCTTGTTCACTGTCAGCTTGAAGTTACCACCTAGTCAGATGTTCACATCCTTTATGAACACCGGCACTAGGAGTGCTGCCCATTCTAACATCCGCACCGGGTTCGAAGTGCCTTCACGTTGGAGTCTGAATTTCCTGATCTTGAAGGTGCCAAAGGACAAGAGGTACTGTCCTACGCTGAAAAAATCTCACCTGCACGAGCCTCAGGCACTCTTATCTTGGCCTTGACACCATGCCGTGTACCTAGTCCATCAGAAAACAATTCGGGAAGCTTGATTTCCCAGTCGTCACTCTTGTCTGTGCAATGCGCATTCAAGGGGCCATGCAATGCGGTGTACCAAAAGCTCTTGCCCAGTTTCTTCCAAGCAGGGCACGAGAACTGTTTCTAAGGACAAATAATGGCAGCTTGGCCTGCCTTCTTCTGAACAGAGTGAGTACAGTTACCTTACTATCGACAACTCACTATCGGCGGCTGAAGTATCCCTTCAACTGAATTTATGAGGTACCTTCGAATGGCAACATTAAAAAATCCCTCAAGAATTCTGCTCTGTCCATGTCAGAGTACAAGGCACTAGTGCCAGCTAGCCTTGCATCAGCACACATGCGTGAATGCACGGCTCCCATAACCTTTTATGGTCTTTTTTTACTGATGGACCCATTCAGCAATCCCAGCTCCGCAGCTGCATGGCTGTTATTGTCCAGCGATTCAGTTTCACCGTCAGTACCATCCTCCAGCATTTCATTCATTGCCGACACAGTGCGTCAAGCCTGTGTTCTAGACAGATGCGCACTAGGCCTACGGATCAAACTGGCCACCTTCCCCAGGTCATCTGCTGGCACTGCAAGTACATATCACCTATCTGGAGCATCCAGATTTCTTGCCACCTACCATGCAACTAGGTGCCTCTTTACTATGCAGCCTTTTTTTTTCACACTAAAACAACTGTTACGCATTACGTATTCACTGCATTACCCACCACAGCAATGCCACGAGCCTAGAGCATCTACCTCTCATGGCAGCTGGTGCATATCCACCGGTGATGCATGGCTGGTCAGCTGTCGTGCCCTTGGTGGTGGTGGTGGCCTTCATGCCAGTGATGATTTCCATGGCCCGCTCCAAGGGAAGGCCTTCCTCTTCCGGTAAATGCCTCCTCATTGCATCATCTCAAATACTGTGGATGAGCCACTCTCTCAGATCCAGTTCTTCTCCAAACGTGCATGGTTCCACCAATTTCTGCAGTTCAGCGACGAAGTCCTTTGCTGCTTCACACTCTCTTTGCACCCTACAGTATAACCGGTAGCACAGAACAATTGCAAAAGTCTTTAGTACATAGTATGTCGTCAGCAGTGGTAGGCTTTCTCTAAGCATGATGTCACCAGGTCTCTTGGAGGCCAGTAGCCCCCATAGTAACAAGCATGTTGGCCATCCACAGGGACTTTGGAAAACTTGTCGTTTCTTGTCATCGGAAATGCTGTTGGCAATGAAGTATTATTCCAGGACTTCGACGTATTCCTCCCACTCTTGGGATTCACCAGAGAACGCTTCTAACTTCACGATTACAGCTTTTAGCCTGAGCTGCCGACAAAATTAGAACAAAATAACTTAACAAAACAAAGGTACTCCAGGTACCTTTATTGGCAATTGTTACTGGTTAATAAATATGTTTGTTAGAAAGTGGCCAGCCTCCTTGGCTGGCCAGAACTGGACTCTTGACATCACACCTGTGCTGCTTGATACAGGTGGGTCAACCATACACATCCTGGTTGCTCTGCAGATGCAGCACCGCCTATGATCACCACGCACTGTTTCTACAATTGCTTCCTTTTGTTTTTAAGAGTCAATTGCTTTAGATCGATAGTGAGTTAATCTATTTAGATATTCTGCCCTACTATCATGTTCTCTCTTTTCTTTCTTGCAGGGCAATGTTTATCGGTTTAAAGTGTGCACAGTTATGTTAGCTATGGAGTGTACAGCATTAGTCAAAAGAAACAAGGGCAGTGGTAGCATAGTTCGCAGGGGCTTCTGCAGTCTACAGGGGTTCAGAGTGTTTCAATACCACGGACCCAAGCACTTGTTGTTGGACCCTCTCATGCTTAGCTGGTCTCGACTGAGCATTGTTCGAGGAAAAGGGAATCATAGTGGTCAAGTCAATGTGTAGTGTTTGGACCTTAAAAGAAGCAACTTGCCACTTGAACTTCTTGCAGATGGCACCTCTGGGCTAACCCTACCAGGGCAGAACTGCATGCAGTCGCCTTTTCTTGTCATCCTCTTCATACTTGTTTTTATTAAGGCAAAGCTTTCTCTGCCTCTTTCCTCCAATTTTTGGGTGCTTGCTGCTGTCTTGCATGATGGGTGAGTACCGGACATATTGCAAACGAAATTCACATGTAGTGTAAATTTAAGGCGAATTGTGGCAGCAGGTAATGTGCATAAGGGGGGGATGTCGGCTCCAGCAAGTAAAAAGAAAAAACAAAAACAAGATGACCGGTCACAACGAATAAAGCAAAACAAGGGTTAAGCACAACATACACCAGAAGGAACAAAAAAGATCACTTATGGTCAAACTAAATATAAAAATATTTAAAAATTTAAATACTAAAGTGAAATTATGTGAAAAGAAAAACACAGCTGATTTCTGGGAAACAATCGAGCATCCATAATACAATATCATCGAGGTGTCCATGACGAGGAGCAGACATGATAGAGTCACAGTTCGTTCACCGCAAGCAGAGCAACTCCACCATCTGTGGAGTGTGTGCAGTACCCATAGTCTTCCGAGGGTTAAACTGACTTCACCTCAGTTTAATGTGAAAGGTGGCCACCAAAAGTTAGTGCATGCCGAAATCAGCTGTGTAGCTAGTTTGAGAGGAATCATATCGCCCTCTGGATATCCTCGAGGCAACTAAAACAGCATATACTGATAAATTTAGTGGCAGAGTTTCTTTCCTTCCTCCATGGGCTACATGTCCAGGCTATGTCTTTATTTCTTTTAGTGCGAAGCGTTCTCTGCGAACTTCAGGCACTTTGTGTATTTGTCTAGCCTCCTATGCTGTGGGGCTGGCGGTGCCTTCCAACTTGAGCCGCTGGGTATATGCCGATGTTCACATTGCTGGCATAGTCGTGGCATTGTCATTTGAGCTCCGCCATCCAACTCTTGCCTCTGATTCTCACATACTAGATGCACAGAGCCAGGTGGCATGCGTAAGAAGATCCGGGCATGTTAGCTGTGAAATACTGGTTGGTGGTTGCCTCCGTACTAACAGCGATTCAAAAGCAAGTTTTTTGCCCCCTGCACTCCAACTGGTTCCTGACGCTCACAAAGAACCTCTTGGAAGACCACGACTACATTGCAAAGTGCGTCAACTCGGACATTGTGTTCCTCAGAGCTTTACTTGAGCAGCTGGAGGATGGTGTACTACTGGGGTACTACTGGACGCAGAGGAAGGGGAACATGTTCCCAATGATCGAGCAGCTAGGCAACCCCATGTTGTTTCTGACCCTCAGCATTTCCGTACTCCACAATGAGTGTTTGCTCGAAGTCATCGAGAGAGTGAAACAGTCGGTCAAGGTGCATCGCTGCAGGGTTGATGCTGTAGCCAGCTACGAGCAAAATGCTTCGCATAACTTCGATTCCCACAGCACGTGGGATCTGCTTAAATCTTTTTTGGTGCCAATTTGCTGATTTGCTGGTTTAGTATTGCTGGTTTATGAGTCTGTAAACGAAATAATTGCATGTTTGCAGGAGAGCCATGCAGGTAAGCATCTCACACTAATGCTCTAAGTGATAGGAAATGTAACAGAAATCAGTTTTCCCAGCATTTGTAACTCGAAATTACGTGCACAAAAGTGCGAGTAACAAAGTGCACATGTGTGGGCATGAAAAAGTGAACTGAAAAATCAGTCTTGCCAGAAGCCGAAGGGTGGCAGCACAATAAGAATTCTTTCTATAAGCCACGAAATATTTCAGCATCTCTCGAGCGGCACTTGGCTGCGCTTCGTTTTAAAAAGGCGCATTGTTCAAATGTTCAGTCTCTGCTGTACATGTATGGCCGTGACCACTTGGGATTTGTTTCCGTCACCCTACCAGTTCGGCAGTGACCCTCAAAGGGTTAACCTTGTTAAAATTGCATCATGCCATGGGATTCAGGCTTATGAAGCTAGACTGATTCACAAGCATCAAAGGGAATGCTGATTTCCAGAATCAACATCATATGCCAGCTTGTTCATAACAATACGTACTTCACACTGCATCCTCGTTGTCATAGCCTATCATTTATCCATCTACCTGTGTGACCAATGTAGGATCGTCCACACCTGAGAGGAATGCAGTATATCACACCTGCGATGCAATCAATTAATTTGCTCTTATGCTCCTTTTTGCATGCGGTACCTGTGATTCTTCCTGGCCTTGTGTTTCTACACAGGCTCACCAATTTATTAGGTGCCGAAAAAACAATGTTGATGCCGCTCCTTCCAGCAATCTTTTTTAATCTGTGGAAGAACCTATGTATGTAGGGGATGACAGCAAGCTTTCTTGTGTTTGTTTATGTCAGTGCTTGTGGCATCCACCTGCTCCGAACTGCTTTCCTGTGCCTTCTTAAACAGTCCTTCTGCAACTGACACAAGCATGTGGCTCAGGTAACCAGCACCGCTTAAATGTGAGGGTTGCCGTCCGAAGCTATCGGGCATTAGGTGCTGGCATGACTTCTTCAGTGCTTCACTGAAACACATCTTCGCGATTCCCCTCTCACTGTATTTCGTCATTCGATGCTTTATTTCGTCATTCGATGCTTTATTTCGTCATTCCCTTAGATGGCTGCTATTGGCCAATAACTGAAATCAAGCTGCGGTCGGCTACATGGCAGAGATACCACGGCCATCACAGGGTGCCACCACAAGTCCACTGGCTAACCACACTGCGGCTCAATGAGGACAATTGTGTTTGACTTGTGTTTAGCGCGTCGTGGGGTGCCTTCATTTTATTTTCATTGTCATACCATTAGGTTTCTGTTTGATGTCCTTGCCTTACATATAGTACATTCAAGTTAGCAAATTGTACTGTGTTTTTCACATCACACTGTTAATTTATTAGTTGTCAACAAGCAAATGTTACAGTGCTTTTCTTTCATGACATTTACGCACATGTAATTCTTCAGTCATGCTATTAATACTAAAACCTGTAATTCTTCCATGTTAACAATTTGTTGAAACTGATGTAATTTGTGTTTTATTACGTTTACTTTGTAAAGGAGGTCCCATTGCACTCTGACTTCGGGCCTCCTTCTGTACATTAACATCTTGTAATCTTTCTGATCATCTCAATAAAAACTGATTCTGATTCTGAAAGGCGGAAGCCACGATGTCTTCGTTAACATCCAAAATCACATTTGAACTGCACACAACAGTGACATTTAGAAGGCGGAGTGTTGTGGGCACGCCCCACAGTGCCCGTAGCCCTCCCAGTGCAAGGTATTGAAGAAGGAATGGGAGAACAGCAGAGGCCGTGTTTGATTTCCATTAACTCCACTTCTGCTGAACTAATTTAAGTACATTTTGCAGCAATGTATTTCTAAATAGCCTATTTTCACTTCAAATGCCTTTCTCTGCTGCGATAAAAAGCGGTTCAGGGCCCCTTTAAATGATCATCATCATCATCAGCCTGGTTACGCCCACTGCAGGGCAAAGGCCTCTCCCATACTTCTCCAACAACCCCGGTCATGTACTAATTGTGGCCATGCCGTCCCTGCAAACTTCTTAATCTCATCCGCCCACCTAACTTTCTGCCGCCCCCTGCTACGCTTCCCTTCCCTTGGGATCCAGTCCGTAACCCTTAATGACCATCGGTTATCTTCCCTCCTCATTACATGTCCTGCCCATGCCCATTTCTTTTTCTTGATTTCAACTAAGATGTCATTAACTCGCGTTTGTTCCCTCACCCAATCTGCTCTTTTCTTATCCCTTAATGTTACACCTATCATTCTTCTTTCCATAGCTCGTTGTGTCGTCCTCAATTTGAGTAGCACCCTTTTCGTAAGCCTCCAGGTTTCTGCCCCCTAGGTGAGTACTGGTAAGACACAGCTATTATATACTTTTCTCTTGAGGGATAACGGCAACCTGCTGTTCATGATTTGGGACTGCCTGCCAAACGCACTCCAGCCTATTCTTATTCTTCTGATTATTTCCGTCTCATGATCCGGATCCGCCGTCACTACCTGCCCTAATTTAAGTAGATGTATTCCCTTACGACTTCCAGTGCCTCGCTGCCTATTGTAAATTGCTGTTCTCTCCCGAGACTGTTAAGCATTACTTTAGTTTTCTGCATATTAATCTTTAGACCCACTCTTCTGCTTTGCCTCTCCAGGTCAGTGAGCATGCATTGCAATTGGTCCCCTGAGTTACTAAGCAAGGCAATATCATCAGCGAATCGCAAGTTACTAAGGTATTCTCCATTAACTTTTACCCCCAATTCTTCCCAATCCAGGTCTCTGAATACCTCCTGTAAACACGCTGTGAATAGCATTGGAGATATCGTATCTCCCTGCCTGACACCTTTCTTTATTGGGATTTTGTTGCTTGCTTTATGGAGGACTACGGTGGCTGTGGAGCCGCTATAGATATCTTCCAGTATTTTTACATATGGCTCATCTACACCCTGATTCCGTAATGCCTCCATGACTGCTGAGGTTTCGACTGAATCAAACGCTTTCTCGTAATCAATGAAAGCTATATATAAGGGTTGGTTATATTCTGCACATTTCTCTATCACTTGATTGATAGTGTGAATATGGTCTATTGTTGAGTAGCCTTTACGGAATCCTGCCTGGTCCTTTGGTTGACAGAAATCTAAGGTGTTCCTGATTCTATTTGCAATTACCTTAGTAAATACTTTGTAGGCAACGGACAGTAAGCTGATCGGTCTATAATTTTTCAAGTCTTTGGCGTCCCCTTTCTTATGGATTAGGATTATGTTAGCGTTCTTCCAAGATTCCGGTACGCTCGAGGTCATGAGGCATTGCGTATACAGGGTGGCCAGTCTCTCTAGAACAATCTGTCCACCATCCTTCAACAAATCTGCTGTTACCTGATCCTCCCCAGCTGCCTTCCCCCTTTGCATATCTCCTAAGGCTTTCTTTACTTCTTCCGGCGTTACCTTCGGGATTTCGAATTCCTCTAGACTATTTTCTCTTCCATTATCGTCGTAGGTGCCACTGGTACTGTATAAATCTCTATAGAACTCCTCAGCCACTTGAACTATCTCATCCATATTAGTAATGATATTGCCGGCTTTGTCTCTTAACGCATACATCTGATTCTTGCCAATTTCTAGTTTCTTCTTCACTGTTTTAGGCTTGCTCCGCTCCTGAGAGCATGTTCAATTCTATCCATATTATACTTGCTTATGTCAGCTGTCTTACGCTTGTTGATTAACTTCGAAAGTTCTGCCAGTTCTATTCTAGCTGTAGGGTTAGATGCTTTCATACATTGGCGTTTCTTGATCAGATCTTTCGTCTCCTGCGATAGTTTACTGGTATCCTGCCTAACGGAGTTACCACCGACTTCCATTGCACACTCCTTAATGATGCCCACAAGATTGTCGTTCATTGCTTCAACACTAAGGTCCTCTTCCTGAGTTAAAGCTGAATACCTGTTCTGTAGCTTGATCTGGAATTCCTCTATTTTCCCTCTTACCGCTAACTCATTGATCGGCTTCTTATGTACCAGTTTCTTCCGTTCCCTCCTCAGGTCTAGGCTAATTCGAGTTCTTACCATCCTGTGGTCACTGCAGCGCACCTTGCCGAGCACGTCCACATCTTGTATGATGCCAGGGTTAGCGCAGAGTATGAAGTCTATTTCAGTTCTAGTCTCGCCGTTTGGGCTCCTCCACGTCCACTTTCGGCTATCCCGCTTGCAGAAGAAGGTATTCATTATCCTCATATTATTCTGTTCCGCAAACTCTACTAATAACTCTCCCCTACTATTCCTAGTGCCTATTCCACATTCCCCCACTGCCTTGTCTCCAGCCTGCTTCTTGCCTACCTTGGCATTAAAATCGCCCATTAGTATAGTGTATTTAGTTTTCACTCTACCCACCGCCGATTCCACGTCTTCATAGAAGCTTTCGACTTCCTGGTCATCATGACTGGATGTAGGGGCGTAGACCTGTACAATCTTCATTTTGTACCTCTTATTAAGTTTCACAACAAGACCTGCCACCCTCTCGTTAATGCTATAGAATTCCTGTATGTTACCAGCTATATTCTTATTAACCAGGAATCCGACTCCTAGTTCTCTTTTATCCGCTAAGCCCCGGTAGCACAGGACGTGCCCGCTATTTAGCACTGTATATGCTTCTTTTGGCCTCCTAACTTCACTGTTATATTACTTCACTATTATATCCCATTTACTGCCCTGTAATTCCTCCAATAGCACTGCTAGACTCGCCTCACTTGATAACGTTCTAGCGTTAAACGTTGCTAGGTTCATATTCCAATGGCGGCCTGTCCAGTGTCAATGGCGGTGTCCGGTGTAAACGATGTCACCTCACAAATCTCCTGCCATGCAAATTTTTGAAATCCTTCAAGTAAAGAGATAGTTATCACATTGTTCGCTTGGCACGAGGCGGACACTCAGGCTGTGCCTCACGCCACGGTGCCCCTGGAGGTATGTCACCCACACGGACCGATCGGAGCACATGGTTGTCAGCAGCCAGAGGGTTTGTCGCGACATCTCGTGGTGGCCGCGGTATCTACAGTGAACTAGAAGCAATATTTTCTAGTGCACTGTATACACTATGCAGCACACCAGTGCAATCTCCGAGGCCATGTGCAGCAGATGCAGCCAAGCTGCGGTTGTATCTACACAGGAAGTGCAAACGTGAAACACTTTTTTGGTGATTTTGAGATAGCGGACATGTACAAGTCGAACCCACTTATAACGACACCGGTTTTAACAATATATTGGTTATAACGATGAGAATTACGCAACTGCATCGTCAACTTCTGTATGTTTTCTATGGTGAAACCCGCTTACTGCAATGTCCCTATGCCGCATTATAAGTTAAAACGATGAAATCTTACTACTGGGTGTCCGTGCCGAAAGCTAATGTAATGCGGAATCCTTGAAAAGAAAAAAAAATTCGAGCCGTTGCACGCCACCGTGCGGGATATCCCGCCGTTGCTTCTTTATTCTGTGTCCCGCCTTTTCCGCTTCGCCAGCCTCGCGCGCCTCTCTCCCGCCTCCCTTCCATCCCTCCGAACATGAATGGGCTGCGCCCATAGCTTTACGCCGCGCCACCCTGCCAAACACGAATGGACCGTGCCCGCGCCAACTTCGCTGGCAGATATGGCCGATAGTGCTTGGTGTCTGGCTATGCGGCCTATGTGTGGTGCGGCCATGGTGCGGCGGCTGCTGCTCTTGCTAGCTGCTTATGCTGCGCGGTCATATGGCGCAGTTCTGCCAGCGGATTAGACCACTCGTGCTCGTCTTTGTTGGTTGCGTCGAAGTCGTTCCTGGCCACATGGTTTCTCAGCCTCGTTCAACACGCCGCCGATCATCGGCAATGCGCGACGTTGACGGTGGAAAGGAAGCGCGCTGCTATAGATTTGGAAATGAAGTGCTTTTAACCGATGAGGCGATCGTCGCGAACGTGCTTGCATCGGATAGCGACGACGGCAGAATGACGCTGAATACCACTGAAGAACCACTCGCACATGTTATTTTCAGTGTTTTTGGAAAGGCCTCAAAAATGTGTTTTTGCTTGTTCATTAGAGAGCTTTAGCTTGTCCGGTATTCGGGTAAATTCAGACGGAGTAGGCGTTAAGGGGAAGAGGCGGAGGTGTAAACGTGAGCAGCCTGCATGGTGCAGCCAAATAGTGGCGCAGAGCTCGGACAGACAAAAACAGCTAATATTGCAGTAACCATGTGTATTCTACTTCGCTGCTGGTATAAATTTTCAGGAGTGGCGCAATCATGTTGCTGCCAAAAATTTACACCCGCAGCAAAGTAGAATACGCTTGGTTATTGCAATATTATCTGTTTTTGTCTAGGCTCTGTGCCACCAGGTGGCTGCACTATGCAGGCAGCACTCATTTACGCCTATGCCCCAACGGCCAGTCCGCCTACGTTTAGCCGAATGCCCGACAAGGCAAAACTTTCCATAGAAAGTGCACAAAACATTTACTCGCTGAATGCTGGAGTACATAAGCACCAGCAACTATGATCATCCAAATGTCACCCTGTAGTCAGTACATCAACTGCTGCTCGGTGCTCTCACTTTCTATCATTACTGCATCTTCCTATCTGCCCGATGTGGCATGTTCCATAGAACAGTGGTGTCGTGTGTGCGACACCTGTCATGCATACGACAAAGCATGTCTAGTGCTTTTTAGTACAGGCTAGGCTGCTTTTGTTCCCATTTTTCATGGGTACAAAAAAAATACTACGGGCGAAGGAATATAATGGGCGCTCTACACTTGGCTTCCATCTTTTTCAGGCAGTGGGAGAACTTGTTTACTTAGGGCACAGCCACAAGCCTTATATTAGGGCGGCCGGGCGCAACTTGTCATGCATGCCCTTCATTCTTGACCTCTTGCAAGAGGCCGCCTGCCACAGATTCATGAAATTCTCCTGAGTGGCCTGCTCTCTTAAGGCAGTTCAGCTGGTGTTTGCTGATTCTGTTCAGTTAGGGTGCCTCATATATACAATGCTCCGATGTGTAGATCCAAGGAGTTGTCGAGTTGACGCTCCTTCTGTCTCTTTCCTCTTTCTTTTCGCAACCTTTTGCATCACTAACATCTACAGCCATAGTCTCATGACTTTGTGAGTGCAGCTTTCAGGCACAGTAATTCCTCTCTTAATCCAATTCTTCTTTCAAATGAGCGAAATTATATTTCAAGATTTCTTTGTGGAGGCCACTCACATGAGCAGACATATGAGAACACAGCACTGTTACACTACTGAGTAGGTCACTGGCTATGTAGGTATACTTCATATATTAAGGGGATTCTAAATGTGGCAGCTACATACGTTTGTGGTGTGCTGCATGGTGGTCTGGTGCATCAAGAAGCATGTGTCACCATATCCTCTAATATAAGGAACTGCTAAATGACTCCAAAGGTCACTTCAGTATAATTTAGGATAAGTTACAGGGACATTTGGTCTTATAAGATTTCAATATATTGCTGTAACCATCTTTACAATTTCTTCATGGGAAGTACAACAAGGCACAGCCATAAACTATTCATGCAAAAGACTCGCATATGCAGTAAAATGTTCCGTCGCTATAAATTTGGAATGTTAGGTCTGTCACTGGAACATGTCGATATCCTCCAAATGCCTGTTTAAGCATTCTTCTGAACTTATTAATGTTTACGGTGCTCAAGAAAGAAAAACTTATTGCATAATGTTTTTGTAACCTGGTAATGTCCTCACTTAATGGATAATCCATTTTATTGAAGTACTAGATTATGTGAATTCTTTGTCAAGTTTGAGTTAAAGAGTATGTCTAAGCAGTTATAAACATAAACAGGGTGTTTGCACTCGCAGAAGAAGCCAGTTCATTGCCTTGTTGGCATCTTTTTCTTCTGCCTTGACAACTCCTTTGCAGCACACATTGATTGTAAAGAGAAGAATGGCCACCAATCCTTTCTTAGGTTTACATCATTTTCTCATTTAACCATTTCAATTTCACTGATGTATTGGTACACTTTCACATTTCTGTCCCACCATGTCACTGATGTACCTATACCTTCTCCACTTTCTCCAATCATATGTGCACTGTAACGCGATGTTGGCAAGTTCCAAGGTGGTTCCGTCATCTGCTGTATATTTCTAGTAGCATAATTTCTCCTTTGCCTGGGTTTGTTCAGTCTGGCATTTTGTTAGCGGCTGCAGAATGCGTTTTTTCGTAGACGTGGTTCCGCCACGCGCATCCCTGCAGATAAGAGGAATGGCTCCCTGACTTTGTGCACCGCTATGGCGGCGATTTTCTATTCAGACATTCATGATGTGTACAAAGCCACCACTCTTGCTTGTTTCTGCCCTCTGTCATATGATTACAAAGTTCCTTTATGTCTTTGGCTACCTGCACTATGGCACGCCTCCTTTAGCAGTGAGGGTGCCCCTTTCGTCGATGTGCTTTCTCCAGGATGGCTCTGTTGTATCTCTTGCATCTGTTGCTCTGTTTGCTTTGTCTGGTCGAGTTTGAATAAATGGAAGTGGTCTTTTCTAAACTCCTTCCTTTCTAACTAAAGTGGCGCCTGTCCTGACTCTCAATATAAGCCAAGCACGGACTCGAAAGATGACAGCTTGTCGTTCCAGGAAGAGGCGATTTCCACCACGTTGTATTCGGACCTTGACCTGGCCATGAAAATGTACCCAGAATGATGGTGTTGTTGAGTCTGATGGGCATTTTATTTTTGTCAGATAGGAGTCTGAGCACTATATTAAGTGAACATTTGCCATTATTGTGTTATTTTGCCCGTTTTGTGTAAACAAAAATAACCTGTGTTTGTTTTATAACATC
This sequence comes from Dermacentor variabilis, assembly GCF_050947875.1. NCBI lineage: Eukaryota > Metazoa > Arthropoda > Arachnida > Ixodida > Ixodidae > Dermacentor > Dermacentor variabilis. Next base: position 97,000,011 of record NC_134571.1, read on the forward strand.
TGAGGAAAAAACATGCTACAGGTTTGTCACCTAAAAATAACTGAATGGGTTAAAATGCTCTTCTAGCACTTCAGATTTATTCCAGATTTGGTTTTTGTATCTGTCTTGAAATGGGATAATATGGAATAGATTGCACCTCACTGTAGGATACGGGCTGGGTAAGCTAGACGTATTAATATATGAATTAAAATTCCATTCCGCAGTACCTTCTATGGTGCATGATGGGATGTTATCTTCTGTTAGGTCCGCGCTTTGTTTCCTGTAGGTTCCAGTGCTTCTGTTCCTTATGGAGCTATTTTTCTTGATTATATATTGTTTGAGCTTTTTTATTGTCTTCTAGCTCATAAATGTTCCTTTACAGCTTAACCTTGATTAAGAACTCAATGCACACAGTGTCTCTGAATACTAAGTAAATTGCGGTTTTTGAAATCTGCATTGTTAATTCTTGTTGATATGTTAATGCATGCACTAATGGCATATGATCATCTTTTGGTGTCATTAACATGTTATTGTGTTGGATGCTAAAAGCCAAGTTTAGGGATGAAGCTTAAAATCCTATTTATTTTTGCTGTATAATGCACTGTTGTGAAATATTCATCAGGAATTCAAATTTTGAGCCTAGTGTTATGAGATATGTTCTTATTTCATTCTGCTTGACTCATATTTATACCTTGCAACAATGCACATGATTGGATAAAATTAAACATGTGAGCACATAAGTACTTGTAAGCTTAGTGGCTCGTTTAGGTTTTGGATGGAGTACTAGACGATTAATTACATAATTTATTTTTATGCTCTGCAACATTTGTTGTATTCTTTTGTGTGGTGAGAGCAATGGTGTACTATGGCCCATTGTTAGTTGTATTGTCTACAATGAAGATGTTCATGGAGCACATTTCTTGTTCCAACTTAAGCTAGCTATTGCATTGTGAAATGACATGCTTTGTTTACTTTGCTGCGAAGTTTATGTCATCTTATTCTTGATAATGTGCAAGCTTGGGCGAGTTGGTGATTCAATATGGACATGTTTGCACAGCACAAAAGACGAGGACTTGAAGGAAGAATACAACACAGGTGCTACACAGGCTTGTTCACTATCGATCTATGTTTTTGTTTATGGGTTATTGATGTCTTGCATGCTTGGTAAACAAAGAGTGACTAATTAAAACAACTCAGACGATGAAAGTAAACAACAGGAAATGCTGAAGCAGAATCTGACCATACTATGCAGGCACACTGATCATTGAGCACTGCTGGGTGTTCTAGGCATTATGTATGTAGTAAATAGCTTAGGTGACGAATTACAGGCATAAAACCACAAAAAACATGTAAAAACTTAGCATGCTCTACCAAGAACATCTGGTCTCAATTCAACACATTGAGCAAGTGTGCTTCTTGTAGCCTCAGAAACTGTATAGTAATGCATTTGTTTGAAAAGGAAGAAGAAAAGAGGGAAGGGGGAGACTTGTGTCTGTCTGGTTAGTGCAGAGGGGTGACCTTTTTGACCAATTATGTGGTTTAGGAGATTGTACTCGTCCAGGAGAGTGGTTATTTCGGCATTCCACTGAGAACTCCAGACGGTTTGTTGTTCTACTGTTTTGACAATGGCACGTTCAATTATATTGCACTTGTTACTGGTGTGGATAGGTGCTGGTGAAGATGGTGTAGAAATGTCTGTGCACCATGTCTGACATATAGAAAGAAAATACCCTAAATAGCTGACAGCGACAAATTTTTCTGCAATAAGGGAAGGTATATGGGCTTATTGGTATGGCATCTTTGTTGCAGTGCAGACAGAATAACAGGGACAAAGGTACGTTGTACAGCACACAGTGCTATGCTTTGTCTGATGTACCTTTCCATGTCCCTGTCGGTCTGCCTGCACTGTAGTATGTGTATTGTTTTTATTTGATTGTTGTCAATGATATTGTGAAAGCATTTTGTTCACTATAATGATTTATCGTGAAAGATTTAAAAATAGCATGAAATATTTTGTTTGACTGAAGCAAAGGCACATGCAAACAGTGCACTCTACGTTCTCTCACTTCAAAAAATTTTAACGGTGCAACCCCTCCCCCTTTTTTTACGAAGATATATTCACATTTCACAAACCTGGTCCTTAAGCAATCACACATAAGAATATTGAGCAAATCAGAAAGGTCAACCAGATCAACCTAAAGAACTACTGGATGAACAAAAGGCTCATGATTAGCGCTAGCGTTGTCTTGTTCTGATTTTTGCCTTTCCTAAGTGTAGTTTTTCTTTGTGCAGGATCAGGGAGTTCTACCTCACCAACAACTACCGAGTATGACAAGTCGCAGCAGAGATGCCGTCTCCGATGTGATTTCTGTGACTATGAAACTGGAGAACTGTTATGTCTGAAAGCACATGTCAGGCTCCACACAACTGCGGGTCCACTTCTATGCCACTTGTGCCCTCAGAGTTTCTCGCGACGAGACACACTCAGGAAACACCTACGCATCCACACAGGCGAGAAACCATTTCACTGCACTTCATGCCCTCAGAGCTTCTCGCGAAAAGAATATCTGAAGGAGCATCTACGCGTCCACACAGGCGAGCGGCCATTTCAGTGCCCTTCATGCCCTGTGAGATTCTCACATAGGTCCACTCTGAAGAATCACCTACACATGCACACGGGTGAGAGGCCATTTCAATGCAATTTGTGCCCTCAGAACTTCTTACAAAGGAGTAGCCTGAATGATCATTTGCGCATTCACTCAGGTGAGCGGCCATATCAGTGCTCCTTGTGCTCTCAGACTTTTGTGATTAGCCGCCACCTGAAAAAGCACTTGCGCACTCACACGGGCAAATGATGATACCAGTGCACCATCTGCTCCAAGTCCTTTGTGTGGGCCAGTCGCTTGAGAGAACATATGGAAACACACAACCACAATGCCATGGAGTAGGTCATCAGCCGCATCGGTGTACTTCTTCTAATAAATGCAGTAGGAATTGGCAATATGCTAGTACTTGTGCAATGTGCTGTCTCGCATTCTGGTCATCAGGAAGTAAGTAACCGTCTTTGCAATTGTGTGGCACTTACCTAGTATGCTTCTTACTTTAACTATCCTTGGCGTTATGTTGGATGCTCCAACAGAATTTCAGGGATGCCAGTTGGAAGTTTTATTTATTATTGCTATTGAATACATGCACTATAACACCTATTCATGAGCTTGAGCAGAAACAGCTAAATATAACAGGGCGTGAAAAACAGACAGACCGCAGCGCTATTGTCTACATTGGATCATATGTCCGAATCATACTTCCCTAGGACATATCTAAAAAGCCTGTGGATCATTCTTCCATGGGCTCGTCCATGGGCTCGTCCCATGCACACGAATTGACATTCATAGAAACGTTCCATGAATGTCATATTGGGATATTAGGGCGTCCAAGAGATGTTTAAATATAGATTATTCTCGTTGCATAATTCCGAGTACATCCTAAGCACATTTATTTCGGGATGTAGGATGCTTCTGAGACTTTTTGTGTTAGCAAGCGTCCAAAATATGTTTGTGGGATATTTGCCTGTGGATTTAAAACATCCACAGTACATCGACATCAATTATAAGTTAACATAATAGGGACGTTCCTCAGAATGTTCCCCAGCAGTGCAGCAGGCATGCTGCATTTACCCATATACCACAAACAAATTAAGCTTGGCCTGGTCTTGTTTTGACTTGTGGGGCAGGATGAAAAGTAACTGCATGGCTCTTGAAGATCCATCCCAATGCTTCAATAAGGCGACCAAAAATATTTTTCATGCAAAAGTTGGAAGTACCGGGAGAGAGGCCAGGAATGCAGCCCACTGCATCTCAAAGCATCTAAAGAAGGCTGCAGTTCAGCTAAGCACTGAGCACATAATTCCCTGCTACAGTAAGCTAATGCATCACATAGAGCTTGATAAAAATGCATCATATCAAAACACATAATGCAGTCTGCCAATTCTTTGACACGTCCGTGTGAGCGTTGACTGGCCGGCAGGTCAGCGCCTTCTAACAGTGTGAAGCGACAAGATTGTCAAGAGTAGTGCATGCGCACCAAGTTCACTGGAAGCAAAAGTTTCGTCTGCTAGGCTCTTTCCATCAGCACGACACAGCCCTTGGCACAATTAATTCGACGCAAGCTCCCCGTCTTATGGAGATAACAGCTTCCAGTGAACTTGGTGTGCATGTGGTACTCTTGCTGATTTTGTCACTTCGCATGGTTAGAAGGCGCTGGCCAGTCGCCATTCGCACGGTACTGGTGAAGAATCTTTTGAATGTATAAGCTACAATCAATCTGAACATGTAAGCTATACTTTTTTTGTGCTAACACAAACGAAGCTGCAGAACTAAGTTCTGCAGGCTGCTGAATCATTTGACAATCTCTTTAGAAATAGAACATTTATTTAAATAAAACAGCTACAGGAAGATTTCAAGTTCAACTTTTAAATGCACTCGACAGTTTTCAGTAAAGCATATTAATCAAAACAAATGAAACTAAATAATTTCATCATACTACTAGCTCGGCCATTAGAAGTTATGGCACACCATGGCCAGTAAAAGAGTGAAGGAATTCAACTCTTTACAAATGCACTTTGGCTAGCAAGAAAAGTTGAGAACTCGCGGTGAGGCCACTACGGAAGTTGTCATGAGACTTGCTGCGAGCTCACTTCCGTAACTGCAGGCACATCAATGCAAGATTTGCTGAAAAGTTCAGATATGTTGGCCACTATAAGTTACCAGAGCCTTTCCGTAGGCCATATTTAGTAGTTACATATACTAACACGAGTTATGCTAAAGATGTCGCAACTACATTAGGCATTAACGAAAGTACTTGAGACTATTTCAGTGGTCATAGAAGCAAACAGTTGCTCAATGATCACATATTTATAGAGTAAATGCACTCTGCATCCGTAACATATTCTTGTAAAAGTCACCAGAGCAAACAATGACACTTTCGAGTAGTGACAAGACCATTTCAGTTGAGGTAATATATTGCACATGCACCTTGGCCATCTAAGGAAATTTAAAAGCCCTCTGTAAAGGTGAGATGTACAAGGAAAGTTAGTAGGAGGCCTATACTGCAGGCTTGCTCACTTCAACAGTCGCAGGACCATAAATGCAAAATTTGCTGAAAAGTTCACAGATGTCTTAGCCATCAAGGAAGCTACTTCAGATTTTCTGCAGGCTTGCTTCAGTGGTCGTACACACTAAAAGCACTAAATATAGATACATTGGGCAAGAGTGACAGTACTAAAGGATCACTTAAGCAGTTGAAGACACGAACATTACTGGAGAGCTTGCAGGTACAAAAACAGTTACTAGACACTTGCTTCAGCATAAAAACAAACCGAGTTCACAGGTCCTAGAAGTTACAAGATACTTGTTGTACTTGAGTGGTCACAGACACAAGTTCACCGTAAGTGATCCCAGGCTCAAAGGCCTCTAAGGAAGTAAGCAGAAGCTGAATGCAACCTTTCTTTCGGGGTCGCAGTAAAATGTTGCTGAAGCCGTCACAGGTACCTTTGCGACTACACAATTGACTAAAGGCTTGCAGCATGCTCGCTTCAGCGGTCACTGACACAAAAATGCATTGTATGAGTTCACCTGTACCAAAAGTTACCAGAGGATTTGTGTGGGCTTGCTTCAGCGGTCACACGCAAACACAAGTTCACCCTAAACATTCATGGGTATCAGATGGCCTCCATGGAAGTTACCAGAAGAAGAGTGTGGCTGTTCATCCATGGCAGCAGGTACAGATACTTCTGAAAAGATCACAGATATCTTGACGACTAAGCAATTTACTAAGGCTCTCTGCAGGCTGGCTTAGTGGTCGCAGATAATTACATTGCAGTTCACAGGTACTAAGAAATTTAGTGGGACATTTCTGTGGACTTGCTTTAACAGTTGCAGAGACAAAAATTAACCCAGAGTTCACAGGTACATAGGCCCATAAGGAAGTTCCCTTGTGTGGTGCAGCCTTTCATCCACAGTTGCAGATACGGAACAGAAGAGATCACGGGTACGTTGGCGACTGCACAATTTACTAGTCATCCTGCAGGATCGTTCCAGTGGTCGCAGACATGAAAATGCACTGTTTAGATCAGAGGTACTAAGAAAGTTAGCAGGCGGTTTCTCTGGGCTTGCTTTGGTACTGATCAGCAACAAAGAATGATGTCGGGCCAAAAGTGACACCAGGCTCATGGCAAGCACACAGCGTGGCTGTAAAGTGTGCAAGAAAAATGTATTAGAAATATGTACAAAGATTACTATGCACCCTGTGGATGCTAACAACCTACACTTTTAACAGCAGTCTGCTAGTTGTGACAGTAACTTTGCATCCTTGTGGCTTTATACAAACTTGATGAGCTAACAGTCACCAGAAAAGAAGTTGTAATAATTTCAATTCTGTGCAAAAATAAAAGGAATTTTCCTATTCTCTACATCAGCATAGTTTTGTCAAACGAGCTGATAACAGTAAAGAATGGCACCGCTTCGCCCGAAAAGCGAAGCAGTGATTGTGACACCAAATTACCAAACAGCTATTAGTAAGTATTGCTGTATGTGTTATTGCCAGTGTAAACTATAGTAAACCTTTGCTTCCCTGTTAAATTAATAAACTTGGTGTTGTGCGTAAAGCCAAACATGAACACGTCTCACTCAAGGTAAACTCGCTGTAGGAACACTGGCGTGATGAAGCAAGGCAGCAGCGACAAGCAATCGTTTCTTGCTGCTTCCAGCTACAGTGCTTTTCCAGAGCTAAGCTTACATGACCTTTGACACTCTAGCTGCACGGGAACAGCGCTCACGAAGCCACAACCCACTGCGGCACACTTCCCTATCAGCGGAATTTCTTCAGGAGTGTCCCTACAATTTCTGTCGCAATAATAAAAAGATCAGACGAATGTCGAGTATATAGCTTCACTAAGAATACAATGACAATATGGGGATGCAACAGTCTCATAATCTTGTCCAGCACGTCGTGCACACATGTCGGAACATACGGTGACCCAAATGATAGCATATGTGAGAGGAAAAAAAACTGAAGCAGCATGGTTGATCAACCGCCCTGTGTGGGAAGTGCTGTCATTGAAATACAAATGCCTACAACAGTTCTGTTGTTCAGCCCTTCCACGATTTTACGATTACTCTTGCAATCATGGTTATGCAAAAAAAACTCAAATGGCAGACAAAGCTTAAGAGATATGGTCAGTCATCGAAGTCGCATGACAGAAATTTAACTAACAGTCAACAAAGACAAACATTTCCCATGAATAAAAATATGATGACGTGCAAAGGAGCAATAGCCTAATAAGTAACACAAACGTTTCAATCGATACGACCAGCTGGGAGATAAGATTGATATCATCATACATGTACTAGCATGCACCCGACAATGTGCAAATAAGCAGCAGTTTCACAAGAAGTCGCCCAAAAGTTTAGTTATTTCCAGAATCGCAAGTGTACAGCATTGTTTGGCATTATACCGGCCTAAAAGAAACGCGTGGAAATTCAGTAGCAGGGCAGGCCAACCATCACATGCAGCAAGTGCTTCAATCATGATACAAATGCCTGCAAAAGCTTAGTTATTCCAACCTTGCGTTGTTTTGCGATTGCTCTCGCAATCACGGTTACGCAAGGAAAACTCAAACGGCTGACGAAGCTTAAGCAACATGGTTAATCAGTCAGGGCGGGCATGTGACACAAATTTAGCAGTCAACAAAGACAAACATTCCCCATTACTAACACTAAACAACACAACCTCATGCAAACGAGCAATAGCCTAAATTGCGTAAATGTTTCTATCGTTACAGGGAGCTGAGACCTAAGCTTGATCTTAGTACCATCATACTAGCATGCATCCGACCACCTGCAAATATGCAGCAGCCTAAAAGTCACCCAAAGGTTTCGTTATTTCAAGAAGCGTGCATGGCACTGTTTGGCACAAATATACCAGCCGTAAAGACAAGCATGGTAAAGTTCAGTGGTGCGGCTGGCAAATTTGCCATCACATGCAGCAAGTTCACCAATCACAATACAAATGCCAACAAAAGTTCTGTTATTCCACACGTATGCGGTTTTACGATTATTTTGGCAATCGTGGTTATGCAGACAAAATGCCAACAGCACATGTACAAAAGTTTAAGTGACACACAAAAAGATGGGCCCACTGTACTAGAAATATACTTCAATAAAACTTGGTGCTGGGCTAGTTGGTGAGGCATTCTTTAAAACTGATGGTAGCGCTAAAAAGAACGGACACACGATGAAAAGACGACACGACGATGAGGAAATGCTGAAGGAGAAAACACACAAAAAGATGGGCCCACTGTACTAGAAATATACTTCAATAAAACTTGGTGCTGGGCTAGTTGGTGATGCATTCTTAAAAAACTGATGGTAGCGCTAAAAAGGACGGACACATGATGAAAAGGCGACACGACGACCAGGAAACGCTCTTTTCATCGTGTGTCCGTCCTTTTTAGCGCTACCATCAGTTTTAAAGAATGCATCACCAAATAGCCCAGCACCAAGTTTTATTGAAGTATATTTCTAGTACAGTGGGCCCATCTTTTTGTGTGTTTTCTCCTTCAGCGTTTCCTCGTCGTCGTGTCGTCTTTTCATCATGTGTCCGTCCTTTTTAGCGCTACCATCAGTTTTAAGTGACACGTTTATTAGAGCACTGCACGGGCCCGATTTCTCGCCCTGGGCCCGGCCCAGGCATACATGACCGAGCCCCGCCCGGGCCGAGCCCAGGTATTCATTACTATGCTTATCCAGGGCCCGTGTGTGCATGACTAGGCCTGGCCTGTAAGTAAAATATATATATATACAGTCGACTCTCTTTACAACAGACCCTGCTAATCGGACAGAAAATATCCGTTTTATCCGAAGTCTGTAATATCTGAAACTTTCGTCACCATGTCTGACAACTTTATTGCAAACAATGAGTGACGAACATCTAAAGTAAATGGTCGCAGTTTCGCCTGAAAGGCAAAGCATGAATTGCGATAGCAATATAAGCAAGATAAGTGTGACAGTGGCAGCAGGTGAATTGAACTTCGTGCTGTCTCTCGCTTCAACGCAAACTAAGCGTCGAAACCACAGCACATGCGAAGCTACCACCACTGGGCGCACTTTGCCCACATTGCAGATCGCTTTGAAGATGAGGTCTGCGCGGGTGCACACTTTGTTCACATCACAGATTGCTTTCAAGCTACGGCGCCCGCACGGCTGCACCGTTAACAGCAGCCACCAGAGTAGAGCCCCCTCTTTCACTTGCCTCTACCCCTCTCCTCCATGACTCGCAAGCGAAAGACAGTGCGCTTCTGCCGCACTTTCCTCCTTCCCTCACGTGCAATGTATTGAGCCGTGATCGTCGGCTAACTCTCACAAGTCAGTTGCCAGCCCGTGTCGACACTGCAAAAGTCCATTTTATATGCCCGGTTTTGACAAAAATATCCGCTAATTTCATCCACTGTAGCCAATAGTCCGTTGTAGCGCGGTCTGTTAAAAGCGAACTTCATTGCATTAATAAAATAGGTAGAACAAACTAAGGCTGAAATATGGTCCATTATATCCAAAAGTCTGTAGTACGTGGGTCCGTTGTAACGAGCGTAAGCTGTATATAGATTTTTTTACTAGCTGGTTGTGCAGTATGTGTCTACCTTACCTTCTCAGGGCATAATCAGCTGCAGCCTGTATGCCGTAAGGCTGACGGTGCCTTCCAACTTCAATCACTAGGGTATATGCTTAAGTTAGTGTTGCTGGTGTGGACGCTGCATCGTCATCATTCGAGCTCCGTCATCCGACTCTTGCCTCTGATTCTCGCATACTAGTTGCACTGAGCCCGGTGGCACGTGTAAGAATATCGGGGCATGTCAGCTGTGGAACACCAGGTGGTGGTTGCCTGCGTACTAACAGCTATTCAAAGGCAAGTTCTTTGCCCCCTGCACTCCAACTGACTCCTGACGTTCACAAAGAAGCTCTTAGAAGACCACAGCTTCATTCAAAAGTGGGCCAACTTGGAAATTGTGTTCCTCAGAGTTTTACTTGAGCAGCTGGAGGATGGTGTACTACTGGGGTACTACTGGACACAGAAGAAGGGAAGCATGTTCCCAAAATCGAGCAGCTAGGCAAGCCCATGTTGTTTCTGACCTTCAGCATGTCCATACTCCACAATGAGTGCTTGCTCGAAGTCATCGAGAGAGTGAAAGAGCCGGTCAAGGTGCACCGCTGGAAGGTTGATGTTGTAGCCAGCTACCAGCAAAATGCTTCGCATAACTTCGATCCCCACGGCACATGGGATCTGCTTAAATCTTTTTTGGTGCCAATTTGTTGATTTGCTGGTTTATGAGTCTGTAAACAAAATAATTGTATGTATACAGGAGAGCCATGCAAGTGAGCATCTCACAGTGACGCTCTGAGGGATAGGAAATGTGACAGAAATCAGTTTTTACAACATTCGTACCTCGAAATTACATGCACAAAAATGCTAATAAAAAAGTGCGCATGTGCGGGCAGGAAAAAGTGAACTCAAAGATCAGTCTTGCCAGAAGCCGAAGGGTGGCAGCACAATGAGAATTATTTCTATAAGTCACGAAATGTTTCAGCACATCTGGAGTGGAACTTGGCTGCGCTTCGTTTTAAAAAGGAGCATTTTTTTAAATGTTCAGTCTCTGCTGTACATGTATGGCCGTGACCACTTGGGATTTGTTTCCGTCACCCTACCAGTTCGGCAGTGACCCTCAAAGGGTTAACCTTGTTGAAATTGCATCATGCCATGGGATTCAGGCTTATGAAGCTAGACTGATGCAAGAGCATCAAAGGGAATGCTGATTTCCAGAATCAACATCATATGGCACCTTGTTCATAACAATACGTACTTCACCCTGCATCCTCAGAAAAACATTCGTACCAATGCTGTCATCGCAGTTTTTACCAGTAGAATTGTGATGGTTCGACAAGTTGCAGCTTATTTCACGGGCTTATTCTCTGCACTGAATTCAAGCTTACATGTGCCTTGAGCATGGTTCCTGTCACTCTTTCTGCAGATGCATCTCTGAATCTGCTGTCTGTCAGCTTATGACTACCAAGGCTGTGTATGTAGTACAGTCAACTCTTATGAGTCGGACCTTGGCTAATTGACTTTTCAATCAATTTGATTGCATAGGAAAGCCCTGGCGAGAAACCATGCATTGTAATGGAAGTAAGACTTGTTTAGTTCAACTATGGAGGCATTCCACTTATGGTAATTGAACCTGTACCGGCGCACCTGCATGTGTGCAGCAATTACTAAAAGCTTGAAAACACAAGAAACTAATGAGACAGCACTGTTGCATTTCTATATGTGAAGTGTGTTTGTTTCTATCTTTTAGTGGCCAATGGTCCTTCCACCCAGAATCTGTCTTCACTTGTTTGGCGTCATTGCACACCCCCTTATTTAGCAGTCTGCTTTATCTGTTCAGCATGGTGCCACCTGGGCTGTGCCATGTGAGCTAGGCAGAAATCTCCAAACTGAATTCGTGCAATTCAAACAGTTAATGCTGCAAATGAGATCTCTGCATTCGTGACAATACATGTCATAAATTGGTCTGTGCCACTGATGAAAGCAACTGCTTGCATATCTTAAAGTATCGCAAAATTTTAATTGGGGGGGGGGATAGTATTTCATTTAGAGGGGCCTGAAACACTTTTCCAACTAATAGAATGGCCTCGCTATTAAAGTATGCTATCTCAGGAAATCTCCTGCTGCACGAATTTTTCAAATCCTTCAAGTGCAGTTAGAGGTAGTTATTGCATTGTTCTATCGGCGCAAGATGGGCTCTCCGGCTGCCTACATTACCATGCCTACAGGTACTTCACCCACACAGACCGATTGGAGCATGTGATTGTCAGCAGCCAAAGAGTTGTCATGGCACCCCATGGTGGCAATGGTATCTACCCTACACAGTACACCAGTGCGATGTCTAAGGCCATTCGCAACAGATGCAGCTAAGCACAACTGTCGTATGTAGACTGGAAGTGCAAAGATGGAATGCTTTTTTGGTCTTTTTGAGATGGCAGACATATATATTATTTATTTAACTCAATATTAGCAATAGTAGTATTACCTACTGAGAATGTTCTCGTGATCACGAAATCCACAAATACCGGTTGGTTGGCTGCTTGCGACATAGCTGCTGATGACATTGCAAAGAAAGAGAGCAAGTCATTTTTACAGTTTTTGTTTACACAAGATTTTGATTTTCCTGCTGCCTGCAGTGAAATAATCTTTTGCTCAATGTTGCTATCTAAAAGGAGAAGCAGCTGCTACATATTGCTATTTCACCTGCTACAAAATATGCTCCAGAATGCTTTTAGTCAGTCCCATCACTCTATCTAGTTAGCCCCTTTGCAAACTTACCAAGATTTCTTTCTTCATCGTGTACTATTTATCCAATGATTTGTTAAGCATATCAGCTTGTCCTATGCATGGTAAAACAAAAACATAGCACTTTAAAATTGGTTGAATTAATAAAACTGCACAAAAACAATCCTTCAGCAGCATCCAACCACATTCTGCAGGCGTACCGACCATTGAGCATAGCTGTGTTTTCTTGATTTGAAGCATGGATGCACACTATCTGTTGTAGTAAATGAGCTTGTAACAGGTGTCACGTCAGGGTGCATATGGTGTACGGAGTCTGGAGTACATAACTGAAACAAAATATAAGCACCATAAAAACATGATATACCTAAGATAATGTATGATGCTTGGTCAAAAGCATGCAGTCTGAATTCAAAACTGCACAATAGTGCAAGCGTACCTCCCATCGCCTCGGAAACTGTGATGTTGCATTTGTTATAAGAAAAACAATGTGCACTTCAATAGCCAATGCAAAGGGGACACCTTGAGTGTATGTCAGTGGCGCCAACAACTTTGTTTGTGATTCCAGGGCTTATATTTGTTCTGCAGATTGCTTGTCTTGGCATTGCACTGTGAACACCAAATGTTTTATGCACCAACTATTTTGTTACGGGCACCTTCACCTGTATTACTGTCATTACTGCTATATAGGCTATGGTCAAGGGTATGAAACTGAATGAAAATGTTGGCATGATCATAATGGGTAACACTTGTTGAGGTGGCATACAAGTGTATGCTGGACCAAATTCGACATTTAAAAAGAATAATTCAATATAGCTGACAGTAACGTAAGCATTTTTTCTTGTTACAATGTTATATGTGTATCCAAAATATAAAAGGCTTCACCGAAATATTAATTGGCTTCCATGCATGCAAGCACTATAGGGCTCTGTATCCAAAGTATGGAAGACTTCACCAAAACATTAAATGGCTTCCATGCGTGTAAGCGCTGTGGCCAACCTTCACTCAGTTTAGGATTTCTCACACACAAAAAAAGTTTACATTTCTTGGTAAAAAATATGTGCAGGTTTTACAAACCTTGTCATTGAGTAATTGCATATCAGATCACATTTAGCAAATCAAAATAGTCTGGCAGCCACGCTGTCGTTGATCTTACCTGAAATCAGCATCTAGACCTCCTGACAAAAAATAAAAATCTCATAGTTGGCTCATATCTATGGTTTTTTATTTATTTGACATCTTGTAATTGAAGTTTTGCTTTCTTTGTGCAGCATCAAGACATTCCAACTGCCCAGCAATTGCCGAGGGTGAAATATCTCATCTTGGATGCCTTCATCGATGTCATCTCTGCAACTGTAAAATTGCAAGATTGTTTGATCTGAAAGTACACAGCAGGGTCCACACATGCGAATGTCCACTTGACTACCATTTGTCTCCTAGAGCGTCAAGCGAATGTTCATGTTGAAGCAACACTTGTGTATGCGATGAGAAGCCACTCAATGTCCTTCATGTCCTCTGAGCCTCTCACAAAGATCCACCCTGAAGAGTCACCTGCACATCCACGCAGGGAGGTGTCCATTTCAATGTCCCTCGTGCCCTCGGGCCTTTACACGTGATAGTCACCTTGAGAGGCAACAGCGCTGTGATATGGGCAAGCGACCATACCGCTGCACCGACAGTACTTGTCCTTTATGCAGTTAACTCAGAAATACGGGCTTCTTGCTCATGCGAACTTTCCTGCATTCTGGCAGCACAAAAGAAGGACTAGACAAGGGACACAGACAAACAGGCAAGGCATTGACTTCAAGTCATGATTTATTGCAATACGGCACGGATGAGCTGGCACATAAAACAACTGAGAGAGGGAAAGGTAGGGAGAAAAGTTTTGTCGAAGCAAACTAGTTATACATTTTTCTGTACATGCTACGCACCTCAATTAGGATGTTTTAATTATTTTGATGATATCACTGAGGGTGCGCTCACACATGCATTCTTTTTATTGCTTTTAGAACAGCGTAGAAAATTTCCGTTGTTGCTTGGTCATCGAACGTGCACAAAACGTACTCGCAGAATGCTGGAGTACATAGGCATCAGCAGCGATGATCATCCAAGTATCACCCTGTTGTCAGCACATCAACAGTTGCTCGGTGCTCTGACTGTCTATCATTAGTGCATCTTCACGTCTGCCCAATGTAGCATCTTCCACAAAAGAGTGGTATCGTGCATGAAACCTGTCCTGCGTGTGACAAAGCATGTCTTGTGCTTTTTAGCGCAGGCTAGGCTGCCTTTGTTCCCATTTTTCATGGGTACAAAAAAAATACAACGGGCCAAGGAATACAGTGGGCGCTCTACACTTGGCTTCCATCTTTTTCAGGCAGTGGGAGAACTTGTGTACTTAGGGCACAGCCACAAGCCTTGTATTAGGGCGGCCAGGTGCAACCTGTCATGCATGCCCGTCATTCTTGACCTCCTTCAAGAGGCTGCCTGCCACAGATTCACGAAATTCTTCTGAGTGGCCTGCTCTCTTAAGGCAGTTCAGCTGGTGTTGCAGACTCTGTTCAGTTAGGGTGCCTCATGTATACAATGCTTCAATGTGTAGATCCAAAGAGTTGCCAAGTTGACGCTCCTTCTGTCTCCTTCCTCTTTCTTTTCCTAACCTTTTGCACATCTACATCTACAGCCATGGTATCATGACTTTGTCAGTGCTGCTTTCAGGCTGTTAACAGTAATTCCTCTCTTCATGCAATTACTGCTTCAAATGAGCGAAATTATATTTCAAAATTTCTTTTTGCAGGCCACTCACATGAGCAGACATATGAAAACACAGCACTGTTACACTACTGAGTAGGTCACTGGCTATGTAGGAACACTTCATATATTAAGGGGATTCTAAATGTGGCAGCTACATACGTTTGTGGTGTGCTGCATGGCAATCTGGTGCATCAAGAAACATGTGTCACCATATCCTCTAATATAATGAACTGCTAAATGACTCCAAAGGGTGCTTCAGTATAATTTAGGATAAGTTACAGGGACATATGGTCTTATAAAATTTCAATATATTGCTGTAACCATCTCTACCATTTCTTCATAAGAAGTACAACAAGGCACAGCCATAAACTATTCATGCAAAAGACTTGCATATGCAGTAAAATGTTCCGTCGCTATAAATTCGGAATGTTAGGTCTCTCACTGGAACATGACGGCATCCTCCAAATGCCTGTTTAAGCATTCTTCTGAATTTATTAATGTTTACAGTGCTCAAGAAAGAAAAACTTACTGCATGTTGTTTTTGTAACCTGGTAATGTCCTCACTTAATGGATAATCCATTTTATTGAGGTACTAGATTATGTGAATTCTTTGTCATGTTTGAATTAAAGACTATGTCTAAGCATTTATGAACGTAAACAGGGTGTTCGCATTCGCAGAGGAAGCCAGTTCAGTGTATTGCTGGCATCTTTTTCTTCTGCCTTGACAGTTTCTTTGCAGCACATATTGATGGTAAAGAGAAGAATGCCCACTAATCCTATCTTATGTTTACATCATTTTCTCATTTAACCATTTCAATTTCACTGATGTATTGGTACACTTTCATGTTTCTGTCCCACCATGTCACTGATGTACCTATACCTCTCCGCTTTCTCCAATCATATGTGCACTGTAACACAATGTTGGCGAGCTCCAAAGTGGTTCCGCCATATCTGTCGTATATTTCTAGAAGCATATTTTCTCCTCTGCCTGGATTTGTTCTGTCGGGGATTTTGTTAGAGCGGGTGCAGAATGCGCCCCTTCGTAGACCTGGTTGCGCCGTGCGGATCCCCGCAGATGAGAGGAATAGATACCTGACTTTCTGCATCGCTGTGGTGGCGATTTTTTATTCAGATATTCATGATGTGTACAGAACCGCCACTCTTGCTTGTTTCTCCTCTCTGTCATATACTTACAAAGTTCTTTTATGTCTTCGGCTACCTGCATTATGGCACACCTCCTTTAGCAATATGGAATAGATTGCACCTTGCTGTAGGACACGGACGGTAAGCTAGACTGGTATGAATATATGAATTGAAATTCCATTCCTCAGTACATTCTATGGTGCATGATGGGATGTTATCTTCTTCTGTTAGGTCCGCGCTTTGTTCTCTCTAGGTTCCAGTGCTTCTGTTCCTTATGGAGCTATTTTTCTTGATTATATATTGTTTGAGCTTTTTTATTGTCTTCTAGCTCATAAATGTTCCTTTACAGCTTAACCTTGATTAAGAACTCAATGCACACAGTGTCTCTGAATACTAAGTAAATTGCGGTTTTTGAAATCTGCATTGTTAATTCTTGTTGATATGTTAATGCATGCACTAATGGCATATGATCATCTTTTGGTGTCATTAACATGTTATTGTGTTGGATGCTAAAAGCCAAGTTTAGGGATGAAGCTTAAAATCCTATTTATTTTTGCTGTATAATGCACTGTTGTGAAATATTCATCAGGAATTCAAATTTTGAGCCTAGTATTATGAGATATGTTCTTATTTCATTCTGCTTGACTCATATTTATACCTTGCAACAATGCACATGATTGGATAAAATTAAACATGTGAGCACATAAGTACTTGTAAGCTTAGTGGCTCGTTTAGGTTTTGGATGGAGTACTAGACGATTAATTACATAATTTATTTTTATGCTCTGCAACATTTGTTGTATTCTTTTGTGTGGTAAGAGCAATGGTGTGCTATGGCCCATTGTTAGTTGTATTGTCTACAATGGAGATGTTCATGGGGTGCATTTCTTGTTCCAACTTAAGGTAGCTATTGCATTGTGAAATGACATACTTTGTTTACTTTGTTGTGAAGTTTATGTCATTTTTTCTTGATAATGTACAAGCTTGGGCGAGTTGGTGATTCAATATCGACATGTTTGCACAGCACAAAAGACGAGGACTTGAAGGAAGAATACAACACAGGTGCTGCACAGGCTTGTTCACTATCGATCTATGTTTTTGTTTATGGGTTATTGATGTCTTGCATGCTTGGTAAACAAAGTGACTAATTAAAACAACTCATACGATGAAAATAAACAACAGGAAAGGCTGAAGCAGAATCCGACCATACTATGCAGGCACACTGATCATTGAGCACTGCTGGGTGTTCTAGGCATTATGTATGTAGTAAATAGCTTAGGTGACGAATTACAAGCATAAAACCACGAAAAACATGTAAAGACTTAGCGTGCTCGACCAAGGTCATCTGGTCCCAATTCAGCAGATTGTGCAAGTGTGCTTCTTGTAGCCTCAGAAACTGTATGGTAATGCATTTGTTTGAAAAGGAAGAAAAAAAGAGGGGAGGAGGAAACTTGTGTTTGTATGCTTAGTGCAGAGAGGTGACCTTTTGAATAATTATGTGGTTGAGGAGATTGTACTTGTCCAGGAGAGTGGTTATTTTGGCATTCCACTGAAAACACCAGAGCGTTTGTTGTTCTACTGTTTTGACAATGGCACCTTCAATTATATTGCACTTGTTACTGGTGTAGATAGGTGCTGGTGAAGATGCTGTAGAATCGTCTGTGCAGCATGTCTGACACTTAGAAAAAAAATACCCTAAATAGCTGACAGTGACATAAATTTTTCAGCAATAAGGGACGGTATATGGGCTTATTGGTATGGCATCTTCTTTGTTGCAGTGCAGACAGATTGACAGGGACAAAGGTAGATTGGACAGCACACAGTCCTATGCTCGGTCTAATGTGCCTTTCCATGTCCCTGTCGGTCTGCCTGCACTGTAGTATGTGTATTGTTTTTATTCGATTGTTGTCAATGATATTGTGAAAGCACTTTGTTCACTATAATGATTTATCGTGAAAGCTTTAAATATAGCAAGAAATATTTTGTTTGACTGACGCAAAGGCACATGCAAACACTGCACTCTACCTCCTCTCACTTCAATAAATTTTAATGGTGCAACCTCTCCCCTTTATTTATGAAGATATATTCACATTTCACAAACCTGATCCTTAAGCAATCACACATATAAGAATATTGAGCAAATCAGAAAGGTCAACCAGATCAACCTAAAGAACTACTGGATGAACAAAAGGCTCATGATTAGCGCTAGCGTTGTCTTGTTCCGATTTTTGCCTTTCCTAAGTGTAGTTTGGTTTCTTTGTGCAGGATCAGGGAGTTCTACCTCACCAACAACTACCGAGCATGACAAGTCGCAGCAGAGATGCCGTCTCCGATGTGACTTCTGTGACTATGAAACTGGAGAACTGTTATGTCTGAAAGCACATGTCAGGCTCCACACAACTGCGGGTCCACTTCTGTGCCACTTGTGCCCTCAGAGTTTCTCATGACGAGACACACTCAAGAAACACCTACGCATCCACACAGGCGAGAAACCATTTCACTGCACTTCATGCCCTCAGAGCTTCTCACGAAAGGAATCCCTTAAGGAACACCTACGCATACACACAGGCGAGCGGCCATTTAAGTGCCCTTCATGCCCTCTGAGATTCTCACGCAAGTTCACTCTGAAGAAGCACCTGCGTATGCACACAGGTGAGAGGCCATTTCAATGCCATTTGTAACATCAGAACTTCTCAAAAAGGGGTAGCCTGAATGATCATTTGTGCATTCACTAAGGTGAGCAGCCATATCAGCGCTCCTTGTGCTTTCAGACTTTTCTGACTAACCACCAACTCGAGAGGCACTTGGACAGTCACACGGGCAAGTTATCATACCACTGCCACTCTAAGTCCTTTGTGTGTGCCAGTCACTTGAGCGAACATATGGAAACACAGCAACACGATGCCATGGAGTTGGTCATCAGCTATGTTGGTGTATTTCCTGTAGTAAATGTAGTTGGATGACAAGTATTCATTACCTTTAGTGGAAACAGCTAAAAATAACGGCGTGTGATGAAGGTGATTTTGTCTCTCCCTTGCTCATGTCCTGTTATTTCGTGGTTTCCACTGACATCATTAACCAACCAGCCCAAATGCGCACGCTCCTGCAATTCATCAGCGATTTCATTTGCGAGCCAATTGTTTAGATTCCTGTGCTGTTTTCATTCCTACATTGATTCGCAGGCAATTCTGCAGCCACTGGTGTTACATCTTTCTCTAAGATAGAGATGCTTGAAACGCTTGAAAACCCTTCAATCTGAAAACCACATTTTCAAGGCCTTGTTTGTCCTTGAATTTTTATGGGTTTTTAAAATTCTTTAATTTCTATTTTAAGAACATGTTTGCCAATTGAATATGCAGTTTGGAGGGAGTCACAAAAATTTCAAGAAGTATGAGTGCGAAAAAAAAGGTGGTTACCTTTGTTATGCAGTAGGCTGGGAAAGCTTTCATTGTGTTACCAAGAACATCCAACCTGGCGCACGACACACCTGAATGATGATTGTGTTAAGGGGTATGTCATGCTCTCAATTCACATGTGACAACTCAAACACTTTGGGAACAGCCATCCAGAGTGACAGAAGTTTGTAATAGCAGACTGTACTCACAAATTATCCGTGATCATCTCGCCATTTAATACAATAAATTTGACCATTAAACCGACCCTAGGGATACTGAGTGCACAGAGCTTTCTCGGAAATCAAAATATACGATTGAGTTTTAAAGGTGTTCACTCAGCACGGACTTGTTCTTCTTTGCCCTATCGAAGAACAAGACATCTTGTGCTGAGTTTTTGTTGAAGCTTAGTCACGAGCAGGATAGCATTGAAGGAGCATTCAGTTTTAAGCTGTAGATTGCTGTAGAGAATTTAAAGTGTGTGTTTGCCACTGTTAAGTATTTTATACTCCTGTGTGCATGAAATGTTAATTTCTGTGTTCATAATGACATTTTATATAGGTAATCACTTGGTAGAACATGGTCCCTGAAGATTTAGAGACCGGTGCTTAAACTTCCTTGAAAGGTGTTACATATGTGTCCTCCAAGCCAGCATGAACCCTGGAGTAATATCTTTATGAAGTTCCATTTTGGCTGAAGCATTAAGAGGTGTCTATACTGCACAAAACATTACTTTTGCACTAGCTATAGTAATTTTCCAGAACTGTTTTTCAATCGTCAGAAAAGCTCCCAAATTACAGTTGTGCGGTTGTATGATAGCAAACTCCCTGAAAAGCTGTATCAGTTGACAGCATGTTTTTATGTTCATAAATTTTTAAAACTAGCTGTATGTTGCTTGCAATGCATGTACAAAGGCAGTAATAAACCTGTTTGTGCGAAATTGAGTGTGTAAACACTTAAGCACTGTATGCTCTGTGACTCGAACATGGCAAAGAGAAATAAACTGTCCCAAGCAACCACGAATATCTGTGGGACGTCCGCCACAAGCCCGACTGTCCATTCCTATCAATATTTACCACAGCCATCATAGGACGTCCAAGAAATTCCCATATCCCATTTGGATGTCCCGAGGACATGCTGTTTTGAACATCCCCTGGCTGTGCATAAATGGGCATGTCCAGGACATCAGTTAGGACATGGATCAATGTCCTAATATGAAAAGAAAATATTGTTAGAATTAGTAAAGGTTCGTAGTTTAATTTACATCATTATGTTTCTGCACTCTATTAAACACATAATCCAAGTTATTTTTAAACACAGTTATAAACAAAGTGAGTAGCTGACACATCCTTGCAACTTAGAACAACAGTTATGCAGATTTTAATATTTGGGCAGACCTTTTATAGCATGAAGCATAACTTATCTCAAAGGCTGTGCTTTCACTTAATGCATGGACGATTACAGAACCAAAAAATACATCATAGACATCATGTAGCCATACAATCTCTAAGGCTACAGTGTATTCTAGTACACTGTACTAATGCTTTTGCTATTTTGAATCCAACGGAAGTTATTTCGGGAGCCGAAAACACGCCATAGACATTTGGTTTTGGATGCCACTTATTCCTAAAACAAATAGTTATTTCACTGTCTAATTTTATATATGTTCCAACGAAGCTACTGATTTTTGCGTTGTGTCAAAAGCCTTCACAAAGCATGCTATTCGATGACAGTGTCCTGCAGTGATCCAAACCAAGTTATAGCCATCGTTTTAATGGCGGTGACGCGCCAGTACAGTGGCAATTTGTATGCCTTCTTCACAGCCTGCTTAAAGTCGTCTGCTCAGCTATTGAAGTATGACAGCCACATCGGTCTCTATTTGAGCCATTGGAGTATTGGAATGTATTTTGTTCACTGGTGTCAACAATCCCTAAAGTGAGGGAAAGGCTGTATCTTACGCCGGTAGCCAGCAGTCAACTTCCTGAGAAATCTAAAGTCCAGAATGGTGCTGTGGTGTACGTACAGTCACAATAAAAAATACGCGGCCCACGGCTTCGGGCACAGGGGCTGCTGCAGAGCCACACTGCGGCGCTGCTATCTCTATCATGTGCCTGCTTTGAGGGTGCACTGAGTGACACCAATCTTCGCCCTCACTCTCGTGTGGACAAGTCACGCGCTCGATAAATTTCAAGTGCGGCGTTTGGCTGTTTCGCAGCTGATGGTCAGCGCATAGGAGGGCGCTTTCATTTTGCTTCGTTTGCTGTACTGCCGCAGTTCATGGCACGGCAGCGGTGGACGGCCTCCAGGCACGGCTGGCAGGTTTGGACGGTCTCTGCAATGTGAGCCTAGCAACGCTTTCGCCTTAAACGAAAATGGTACATTAGTCAGGACGGGCGTTGACACCAACAAAGTGGTGGCTTTTTGCTTGCTTCTCCTATGCACCAATGCCATGCCATGCTGTGTTTCGTTGAGAGCCTGCATGCACGTGCGCCATCCATTCAAACGCCAAACACAGAAGCGCAGCACACATGGATGCAAGGCGCACGTAAACATGAAACGTGAAACCAAATCGGACGCTGCCAGGCATACATTCTGTGTGCTTAGTCGAACGGCCGAATGAGCGTCTGCCGGAGCCGGTGCAGGGAGGAAGGCAAGCGCACACTGACGAACACTCTTTCCAACTGACCGTCAGCTGTGAAACAGCTGAACGTTGCACTTGAAATTTGTCAAGCACGTGACTTGGCCGCACGAGAGTGAGGGCGAAGATTGGCGTCACTCGGTGCAACCTCAAAGCAGCTAGGCACCCGATGGAGATAGCAGCACTGCGGTGTGGCCCCACAGCTGCTGCTGCGGCCAGAGCCGTGGGCCGCATATTTTTTATTGCGATTGCACATGGCGCTGCACACACTGTTGTGTTGTGATCCTATCCGTGCGAATGTTTATGTGCTTTGTGATGTTTGCCGCTGTATAGGGGCAACATCAGAAGTTGATGCCGATGATTGTAGCACGACGCGAACATTGTCCGACCTCAGGCTCAGCAGCAATGCTGTAGCCATTCACTAGCACAACGGTTTTATTGAGATTTGATTGAGATTAGTTTATTTCACCATATTGGCACATCAGCACATAACAAAAGGTACCTAAATGGTAAGAATAGCGGGAAAAACTGCATTTTAGCAGCTTGGCTAGCCCCGCCTCCCCTGATTATAAAAGAAGCAATGGAAACAAACTCGCACAGAACAATTCAAAACAATTTTCATGTTTCAAAGTACAAAAACATATTCGTGATATTCATGATAGCTAAAATATCATTTTTGGATAATGTGTGTAGTGTTTCATAATGTTTGTTCAAACTTCATTAGTGTGCTCGGAAGGCAATACTGTAATAGTTGCAGTCTGTAATTAGCAGCCGGTGGATATACTGATGGTGTGTATGTCTTGTTAAGCGGGAGGAGGGATTAAGAGCTAAATGTGCTGAAGTGGGAATGTGGCGGTCTTTTTGAATTAATTCGGGCCTAAAAGCTGTCAAAAAGTGATATTCGTATAGGGTTGTAACATTTAAAATGTTAAATTTGGCAAATGATTCAGACGTGTGCACATTGTACGACAAACCTACAATTGCAGCACGAGGCATTTTTTTTTATGATTTAAGTTGTGCAATGATTTCTTGGTACCAGTAGCCAAGACTAGATAACAGTAACGCAGATGAGAAGACAAGAAAGCGTTATATGCATACCACCTAAGTAACCACCTATACCACCTAAGTAACCCCTCAGAAGGTTTAGGCATTGCCAACAGACAAACACGGTACATAGGTTTTGCTGTAATGATTGTATCGGCAAAATATGTAACTGTTTGAAAAAGGAGATGGGGTTATGATGTACGTATTACATGATTCCTTGTCTCCAGTATAGGAGAAGGCAGGGAAGAAATGTCACTTGCGGACACTAGTCAAGGAATGGGAGTGTCTTTTTTGTCAATGAAGCATGTCTCCTGGCAACATGGTAAAGCATAATTTCTGTTCCTTCTATCTCCTTTTACAATGAACCAAATTGAAAAAATTCTTGCAGTAACATGCTTTCTAGATGGCACTTTACAAGTTAGGGTGTATAACCCAAACTTCTGATGGGGTCTGGTGATGGGGTCTGCATATTGCTTTTTTTCAGTGTTAATGCTCTCAATTATAGGAAAGATCTGTGGGCTAATGTATGATCAGTGTGTCAGTGCCTTATTTATGAGCTCAACAGTATTTCCAAGTTATAAAGAACTTAAGCAGTATGGCTGCATTCGTAGAAAAAAAACCTGTTTCAGCATCTTGTCACAGCACATTACCCTGCATTGACCATTCCTTTGGTGCACACAATGATGTGGATGTGAGAAGTGACCAGCAATTATATCTTGTGTTGCGTCATTTTGTCATTTACGAAAATTCTCAATAAAAGACACCTTGAAACACTAATTCATTTGATTTGACTACATTTGTCTTTCTTCTTCAAGAGCGAGAAAAAAGACAAATGTAGTCAAAATGAAATGAATTAGTGTTTCAAGGTGTCTTTTACTGAGAAGTTTCATAAATGACAAACTGACGCAACACAAGATATAATCGCTGGTTACTTCTATCCTTTCTATCCAATCGGAAGGCCTTCTTCTCGGTCGGAGACATTCGATCGGAGGAACTCTCTCTCGGCAGCACGGGCACACCGCAAGGTTCTGTCATTTCCCCAACACTGTTTAATTTGGTTATGCTCGGAATAGCACAAGAACTACAAAAACTCGACGGCATTGAACATACCATATACGCCGACGACATTACAATCTGGGCTGCAAAGGGCAGTGACAGCCAAATCGAAACGGCCCTACAAGGTGCAATTGATATTGTAGAAAATTCTCTTCAAGGCACCGCACTCCGCTGTTCCCCTGAAAAATCGGAGCTTCTCCTATACCACCCCACACTTTGTGGATGCCCCCCACGGGGCTCCACGAATAAGCACCAATACGAGGAAATCAAACTCCACCTGAGGGATGGCAGACCCATGCCCGTGGTCCCTAGCATCCGCGTTCTTGGTAGGACTATAGAAGCTAATGGAGCCAACTCTACGGCTATCTCCAAGATCCTTCGACAGACCGCTAATACATCCAGACTGCTGAAACTAGTGACCAACCGACAAGGGGTGTATGAAGGAAGAAAGCCTCGTCCGCCTTCTCCAATCTTTTATCATCTGTCACATTACTTACGTTGCGCCCTTTCTCAACTGGTACAAAGCTTAAAAGACTAAACCGGACATCATCATCAGAGGAGCCTATAAGCAGGCCTTAGGACTACCCACCCACACCAGCATGGTAGACGAGTTAATTGAAGTGCAACGTCTATCCCAACTGGAGCGGCTTACCCTCACGAAATTGGCCGCAGCATTCTAACCAAGCTTGATATCACCTACCACCGCCAACATGGAGACAAACACCCAATACCATGCAACATTCAGCAATAGATACACGCCGACCCTATTCCGAAAAACATGCACCCAGACCACAACAAAGAATGCAGGAAGGCACAAGCTACCTCCCTCATCAAAGCTCATGCCAACACTGTGGGCATCACCTTCGTCGACACAGCTGAATACCAAGATGGACGTCTCTTTGCGGTGGTTACCGTAGCAGGCGGCTTCCTCTGACATGCTGCCAGCATCGTTACCCAACATGCCGAGATGGCCGGGGAAGTGGCCATTGCCCTGGCCATTCTTGGCCCAGCCTGTCACACCATACTGGTCACACCATACTGAGCAATTCTCACACAGCAATCAACAACTACATCAAGGGTCGTATTTCTCAACAATCACTCAGTATCTTTCAACAAGCCCAGCATTCATCTGAAAATCAAATCACCTTCGTCTGGATCCCAGCACACACCGGCAATGTCCACCCGCACCTCACCAACCTCAACGAGGTTACACACTCCGTAAGCACGAGGACTAGTCAATCATGCCGGAGATGGTGCAGGTGCACCCGCAGGACGCGACTGCCTTACAAGATACAACGACCGTGTAAAGTCATTATACCTCGCAAGAAGAACCTTCCCCACCCCTCACCGCAAGTTAAACAGAGCACAGGCAACCACCCTTCACCTGTTACAGACCAATACATACCCCTCCCTCACACGCTATCACACCATATACCCCGACATCTACCCGAGCCAGACGTGCAAGGTCTGTAAAACTCGATCAGCAGCACTCTGCCACATGCTGTGGGAGTGCAAACATCAATACCCAAACCTTAATCCTGTGACCCTCTCATCGAGATGGCACGCCGCCCTGCACAGCTCCCATCTTGACGACCAACTCTGGGCTACCCAGCAGGCCTACAAAGTGGCGAAGAGGCAAGACCTCGACGTCCCATCGTGGGAGGTCTAGACCCAACCAACTGAACTGCTGGTTCTCATTAAGGTTCACTCTCTCTCTCCCTCTTGAAAAGCAGGGTGAAATCTGTGTAAGATTGTGCCACTCCACTGAATGCACCAGA
The DNA here is from genome assembly GCF_050947875.1 of Dermacentor variabilis. Taxonomy (NCBI): domain Eukaryota; kingdom Metazoa; phylum Arthropoda; class Arachnida; order Ixodida; family Ixodidae; genus Dermacentor; species Dermacentor variabilis. The sequence continues at coordinate 97,026,187 of NC_134571.1, forward strand.
ATGTATCTTACCCAATGTCAAAGTGAAAATATTTGCAGTGCCCAGCACCAATCCACATTTGATGGTTGTGTAGTAAGTGGTGTGTGTGATGTTCATAATTCACATGTGATGGCTCTCAAACACTTGGAGAGCAGTGTCCTTGTAGCCAGAGTGACAGAAATTTATAGTAGTAGACGATACTCGGAAATCTCCCATGACACCTCTGCTATCTTTTTTTATTTATTTATTTTATATATAATGCAGACCAACACTTTGATCCGAGTGGAAGGGGAAAATGAAACAATTAATCAATCAAAACATAAGAACGGTGTGATACCTTTAAAACATCAGAGATTAAATCTAAACATTTTCAGCGATGCCAAGAAAAGAAAGTATCCAATTCAATGACAATATAAAAAACAGTAAAATAGATTACAAGACTAAACACTGATGAAGTAATCCTCTAGGTTTTCTGCAAAGCTACTGGAAGTGAATAATGAATTCTATTCTGATGCTGTCGTGAGAAAAAAACTGTACTTATAGGTATCAGTTTGTGCAAACACAGGTGCTAATGGGTCATCTTGTTTATTTTGCATTCTTGCTGTATCTGGTTTAACACAATGTGATACACTTAGTATTATTTTCAATGAATGTGACCATCAAATGCAATAAATGTCACAATCAAAGTGACCCTATGTGTACTGGAAATGCAAGTTCGAGTTGAAGTTGTTCAAAAAAAGTTCAGTCAGCATGTACTAGGTCTTCTTTGACCTCTTGAAGGAGAGCACATCATGTACCAAGCTTTTTTTAATCCTTAGTAGTAAGCAGGCAAAGCTGAAAGGAATGTTCAGTGTTAATTAAACTCCAGATTTTTCTAGAGAACTTATTGTGAGTTGGGCACAGTTGAGTATTTTATCTTTTTAGATGCATGAAACCTTAATTTCTATGTTCATAATCACATTTTATGTAATAACTTGGCAAAACATGGTCCCTGAAGGTTTAGAGTCTGGTCCTTGAAATTCCTTGGAAACTGTTTCATATACATATTCGTCCTTCAAGGCAGCCTGAGCCCTGGACTCTTCGAGTAGTACTTGTATAAAATTGCATTTTGATTGAAGCACGCAAAGGTGTCTATACTGCACAAAACGTTACTTTACCAGCAGCTAGAGTAACCTATCAGCCCTGTTTTTGAATTGTCGGAAAGGTTCCCAAATTGCACTTGTGCCATTCTGTGATAGCAAACTTCGTAAACAGCACTATCAGATGACAGCATGTTTTATGTCAATAAATTTAGAACACTAGCTGTGCATTGCTCACTGTGCTGTACCACGGCAGTAATAAACTTGTTTGTATGAAATTGAACATGTGAACCCTTGAGCACTGTATGCCCAGTGACCAATTTAGACATTGCAAAAAGAACTAATCAAATAGCTCATCCTGTCATGAATTTCAGCATTCTAGAGACTGGCAGGACATGAAATGAACATGATTGAAAAACTTCTTTAATAGGAAATGAGTAAGGTCAAACAACACAGGAATACTGTGTACTTTTTAATGATAAAGCAGCTAGCCCAGCTATCTGTCGTTCTAGAATACTATAAAGACAGTTTACATTCATGCAAAATATCTATTCTGTCTACATAAACACAGGATACAACACTTGAAGTATGTCTCAGTTAACACAGTTAAACCTCGATATAACGAAGTATTTAACTTTTCAGATCCTTTTGGCTATAGAACACCATGTAATTAGAACCTCAATATAAGGAAGTGTCTTTGTGTGTGATTTCAATATAAACAAATTAAAGAAAGTTCGCTTCCGCAGCAAAGGAATGCCAAGACAATAAATGGAAACTTGCAAGGACGCAGAGGGTCAAATGATTGAATTACAAGCGGCTCCTTGCAAACGCACCTTCCAAATCGCACACGGTGCGACAAGAGCGACTACCAAAGGGGAGCCACATCATGTTTCGTATAAAGTCCAAGTGTGATAAGATCCTATTGCACCCCGGGCACTTTATGCTTTAGGTGCGAGTGAAAGTGTGCACGGGTCAGAAAGAAAGATGGTGGCTTCATGAGTGCTGTCTTCCCACGCAAGCAACACGTTTTTGTAGGCACTTAACTGCTCGCCAATGCCTTTTATACTTCCTCGACGAATGAAGCTAGCTGTCATTGATGATGCCATCGGAAATTAAATTATCGGGTTTTACGTTCCAAATCCACTTTCTGATTATGAGGCACGCCGTAGTGGGGGACTCTGGAAATTTCGACCACCTGGGGTGCGATCGGAGATGGTTGTTCGGCGCGTTCGTTCGGTTACCGGCGCGCGCGATTGGCCTACTCCGTGCCGACATCGCCAGCCGCGGGGCGCTGCCCCGTTTTTGGTGACGTCAAAATGACGACACGCTCCTGTCAATCATCCGCCCACCGAGCATTTCGTCCGAACGGGACAGGAGTTGAGAAGTTTAGAGCGATCATACGGCTTCGCATGGCGCGTCTGGTGGATTGGATTGGATCCAACAGGCGGCCTTTTCGGCTGCGGTATGGCACGTTTGAATCCAATTCATAGTTTAATTCTAGAAAATGGCGCTTCCGTTGGAAACTTCGGTTGTTGCGCTGGCGTTTCTAGAGGAAGGAGGAGAGCGGGTGGCGGTGCGAAACCCGTTTGAAGAAATGGCAGAAAGTGAATTCCGGCGTCGTTTTTGTTTCTCGAAACAAATAATTCGTTGATTGTACAGAGAAATCGACAACATCATCGGTGCCAGCGAGCCACTGGGATGTTGTCGCTGCCTCTTGAAAAGTGCGCCACTCTTCCCGTCGTTTTTTTTTTCTTTTTCCTTTTCGCTCTGCGCGACACCACCTAGGGACGACGCAAAGAACCTAATAGTTATAAATTGCAGTAGTCACACGTGCTACTATTTGAAAACGTGTTTGGGTTGAGAAGAAAAAATACATTTTTTTAGATAAAGATTTCATTCAATTGAAAGACGAGAAATATTTGGCTTTGTAGTATACTGTTTGCAAGCAGACGACAATCGACGGAGGTAAACTTCTGGGGAGGTCACCGCTTCCTGATTGGCTGCTCTCTCCGCCCCGCTGTCACATATTTTACATACTGCAACTTTGTGACGTTGCAATAACTGAACAGAATGCGTATCGAACAAAATATCTCCGATCGCGCCCCTGGGGTTCTTTAACGTGCACCTAAATCTAAGTACACGGGTGTTTTCGCATTTCGCCCCATCGAAATGCGGCTGCCGTGGCCGGGATTCGATCCCGCGACCTCGTGCTCAGCAGCCCAATACCATGGCCACTGAGCAACCTTGGCGAGTCATCGAAAATTCTATTGCGGCCATTAACATAGAAAAAGCTCAAAACACTTGACCTTTTGGGAATGCAGTTGTTCCTACGAGTCGCAGAGTCTGAGCATGGTTAGTAAGAACCTACGGTAACACGAGCAATAAAAATTGTTTTAGCTATTGGAAAGACACGCTTCTTTGTTTGACTTGTGCGGAAAGGAGAAGCAACCATCTTTACCCTGTTCTCGAGCTCAGCACAGGATCGATACAAACTCTGCTCATCTGGCCCGGCAAAAACCCTACCAAGTGTCAGCATAGGAGCGGAAAGTTATTGCTGAACAAGTTCAGGATATGCTGAAGAAGGGCACTATTGAAGAATTGTGCAGCTCTCAGGCAGCACCTGTCATTTTGGTTCAGAAGAATGTTTGTTCTTGGAGGTTTTGTGTTAATTATAGACGATTAAACACCCTCACCAAAAGAAAGATGTATATCCATTGCCTCGGACAGATGATGTCATTGACTGCCTGCATTCGGCTTCCTACTTCACTAAATCTACGATCTGGGTATTTGGCAGATCCCCATGCACCCTGCTGACAAGGAGAAGACTGCATTCGTGACGCCCGATGGACTGTGCCAATTTAATGTTACGCCGTTTGGGCTCCGCAATGCTCGCGCTACTTTCGAAAGATTTATGGATTCGATTATTGGTGGTCTGAAATAGGAGCTATGTTTGTGCTATCTAGATTAAGTAAAAGCTCGTTAATTCGAACTTCAGTAATTCGAATTTCGGGATAATTCGAACCGTACTACTTGGTCCGGCCTAGCTCCATAGAAGTCCATGTATAAAAAAGCCCGTTAATTCGAACGTGAGTTGGTTCTGCCACGGTTAATTCGAACTACGCGCCGCCGCGCCTGGGCGGCGTGCCGCCTGGCACATGGCCAGGCCAGAGCAGGCCTTGTCGCGAGGCTGCAGCGGCTGAGTTGCCTCCAAAATGGGGAGAGAAGGAAAAAGCGGGTAAAACCGGTGCCAGCACCCGGCGCAGAGGCTGGAGGGCAAGGGGTGACAGCTGTGGCAACAGCTACGCCCTCTCTCTACCTCCGAGAACTGCGGTTTCCGGTTTTGAGCCGCCGATCTCAGAGGCCTAAGAATCTTGTCGTATAGCTGCAGTTGTTAACCGATGGATGGCGCAACCAGCACAAAAAATACAGCGAATCCAGTACATCGCAGCGCCGCTAGCGCTCGAGAATTGAACGAATAGGAGGAGCCTTCGTCAACGTCTTTGTCCTGAACTCGCGGTGGTCTCGGTCGCTTTCGGCAGCCTCGAGTTTTCTGGTTTTCGGCGCGCTTACGACCTTTGTTGTGCGGATCGCTTGAAAAGTTAGGCCTCGGTGGTGTGCTTCGCCGTGCTGACGTGCGGTTTCAGAATGGCGTGCGCCCGCGGTAAATACTACTGCGCCAAAACACTGAAGGATAAATGCGACATCTTACGGGAAGTGGACGCCGGAGTCTTGTCGAAACAAGAAATCGCCAAGAAGCATGGGATAACGAAGAGCACGCTGTCCACTTATATAAAAAATAAGAGGGCGATTGAAGACGCCTTAGAGGCAGAAGTTGCCAGGGAAAGGAAGAGGATGCGGCTGGCAAAGTACCCCGACCTCGAAAAAGCGCTTCTCCTCTGGATTAAGGAGATGCGTGCTCAGGACATACCGCTGAGTGGCCCCGTCATATTGGCGAAGGCAGCGGACTTCGCCCTGCGGCTGGGCTACGACGACTTCGCAGCTTCAGATGGGTGGCTGCACCGCTTCCGTGAAAGGTACGACCTTGTGTTTCGTGCGGTGTCAGGGGAGATGAAGGCTGTTAACTTGGAAACATGTGAAAGTTGGCGCTCCGAGGTCCTACAAGGCTACCTACGGAAGTACTCTTCCTTTGCCGACTACGTAGACGTGGATGCGAGCGCAGTTGTCTGTGGTGTGACCACAGACGAGGACATCATTTCCCAAGTTAAAAACATAGAGCTTGTCGCTGCCAGTGACGACGACGAGGAAGACGACGAGGCACCGGTGCGGCCCTCCGCTGCGGAAGTCATGGCCGGACTTAAAGGGACACTAAAGGTTACCAGAAACTCAAGTTAAAGTGGTAGAGCAATGTTCTAGAACGTCTAAGGCGTCAATATAATCGCGAACAGAGCTTTAGTAACCGAGAAATTGAGGTAAATGCATGACACGATTTGAGACCCCCCAGAGACATTCCGGTACTAGCCCGATGACGAAAGGTCTCCTCATAATTTGTGTTACTAATACTCAACTACTCGTATTAAAAATATCATTTCATTCGATTATAAGCCGGAAAAAATGCTACTTGTCTACGTCTATTCGATTCTAGGAAAAAATAACATTTTGACGTTACCCTTCAGTAATATGGGTGTTCGAAAGGTTTCGTTTTCGCTCGACTCTGCGCCGCGCACGCTTTGGAGTTTCAGTAGTTTCGTTATCGCGTCGTGCTGTGAGGGTTCTGCTCGCGAAACTTTCATTTGGAACAAGCAGCGAGAATGCCACGTCCATGTGATGTCGTGGGAAGCCCTCGTTGCTTTCCCGCTCCGGAGAGCCGGTGTCGAGGCCGCCGTCGTAGTACGCAACGACGCCGGCAGTGCGAGCCCTCAGAAGCAGGTCGCGCTCGTCGGTGCTCAAATCGCTTAAGTTGAGCCCACCATCGCGAGCCAATCTGTCGGTGTCAGGGTCCATTGCGACGAGCGTCGAAGTTAGCGTCATAGAATGAAGTACCAGCTTATGGGCGTCTTGCGCTGGAGTGTGAGGTATAGTAGCGGCGCCTGGTGGCGGTGCGGGAAACGACATCTGGCTCGTGCCAGCTTGGGTCGTATTGAGCCCTGGCTGTGGCGAAGCACGTTTCTAGGCCGAGTTTTGCGTCGATTCGCACATTTTTATGCCCTGTTGCGAGTGCGAAAAGGCTCGTCGCTTCTCATAGACCACGCCGACCACGCTGCGAGCTCGCTGCAGCCTATAGTTTAACGAAAACGGACTCTCCGTGTGCCGTGGGACGTAACGTGGGACGTAATTCGTTTCTCCTTCGGCTAGCCACCATACCCCCGCTTTCGCTCTGCTGTCGGCTCTGTTTCTGGCCGCGCGTTCGCGTTTTGCGCAGAAAAGCCGTAGCGCCGTCTGCGGACGCCGTTCTACTCACCGATGGCGAAACGTCACTATGAGACTATGATGTCAGTTCTCGATCGGAGGGCGGGCGATTTGAACTGCGCTAGAGGTACGCGGACGCTTCAGAACGCATTTTCTCTTAAAATAAGTCTCTCCTTGGCACGAAACAAGCGTTTCGAGGTTTCTGGGATGGTATTTCAACAGTCCACGTTGACTTAATAGTAACCTTTAGTGTCCCTTTAATGCCGCCCGCCTGTTCTTCAGTTTTGAAGAAAGCGAAGAGGAAGCCTTCCGCAACATTCGCTCTTTAGAGCAGAAAGTGCTTGCTGTTGCCTTAAAAAAAAAAAGCAGACCACAATTACGGATTTTTTCAAACATTAAATTCATTTTTCAAACTGGCGCCATGCCCTGCTGCTTCCTGGTCGCGGTGTCCTGTTTTTCTTCATTGCTTTCGTTAGTTCGAACTTCGTTTAATTCGAACTGAGATGGCGTCCCCTTGCGGTTCGAATTAACGAGCTTTTACTGTAATGTTCCCTTTGTACTTTAATATATCATGATTTATACCATGCAGTTAATGACACACACTTCTAATTGCCGTGAATACCAGGATACACAAATTTTTATTGAGGAGGCTCTACATTATTTGCAAACTATTCGAAAAGATATTTGATTTGATTCACTTCTGGCACTATTCAATTCATATTTAATTCAGTCTAAAGAACTGCTATTTGCACACCCATGTTCATGCGTTTTCTTCATTCCTACATTCATTCAACTTTTGTACTAATAGTTTTTGAGCCGTTGGCTTGACAGTTCTCTCAAACATTGGTCTCTGCAGGTTCTTGAGTGCCTTGAACACCCTTTAATTTGAAAACCACATATTCAAAGTCTTGAAAGTCTTGGGAGTTTTTATGGTTCCTAGAAGAATGTTACATTTTCATTTTATGAAGTACAGCTGCTAACTGAATATTCAGGCTTGAATAATGTCGATAAAACGTAATCGAAGAGGCCAAATGAAGAATTCAATAATTAACAAGTGGCTACCCTTATTCTGTAAGCAGTGGGAAAAACTTGTCAGTGCATTGCTGTGTGCAACTATTCTTGTGCACTACCAGTAGCCATGTATTTAGGCTGATGTCGTGATGAATTTACTGTCAGTGGCTCTGCAAAAGCCAAATTTTACAGCTTTGGTGGGGACAGCATGATGTGCTCACAATCCACATGCACCAGCTTTCAAGCACCTGGCAAATGGTCTCCTTGTTATATGACGAATTGAAATTTGTAACAGCAGAATATGCACAAAAGTGTCCCATAACTGCCTCATTTTAATGCATCAGAAATGACTACAAAGGACCTTGGGCTTGCAGAATGCATAGAGCTGCGTCGAAAATGCAAGTTTAAGGTGAAATTATTTATTTAAAAGGAGTTCAGACAACTTGGACCAATGTTTCTGTTACCTCTTGAAGAACAACACGTAACACACTGAGCTTTCATTGGTTCTTAATCATGAGCAGGCAAGTGTGAAAGGAGTATTCATTGCTACTCTATTTACTCGTGTAAGGCCCATACCCTCACTTTGGAGTTCAAAAATTTGGAGAAAAAGTTTCACTAACTGTCACATGCATGCTCGTGAGCTGGTTAACCTCCGCAAGCTGCTACTAGATGGCACTAGTTGTCCTTTCAACGATAGCATTATGATCACCACATCTCACACTCTGCACCAAACTGCAACTTTGATGGTCACCAACTCCAATGTTAGGCCTAGCGGGCAGATGTGGTGACTGGCAAGCCATTGCGGCAAGTACGCTTTTAAAATATTTGTACCATTTGACCAGATTGGCAATTGTACATGAGCTTGCATGTATGGGCTAGACATACAGCCACATGGATGAGGTTGGAGTTTGGGAAAATCAAGTGTGGGTACTTGCTGGACAGAAAGCTCATGTGTCTGTATAAAGGCCATGAAATTACAAGCTGATCTTGTACATCACAACCTAAACTGACGTGATGTTAAGGTTGTGTGTGTGGCATCTTCAAGTCATGAAAACCTGCAAAGCACATCATGTGTGCAGTAGGTGAATGTGAAATGTGCCCCCGAGCTCTGCCGTCACGGAATTTTAAGTGCATTTAATTTTAATAAAGAACAACACCGAAAAACTCTGTAAACAAATTTTACTCTGTGCTGGCATTCTAAGAAAAAATGAAATCTAACATCACAGTTAGATTTTTCGGACTGCCCCATTATTCTGACATTTTCATGACATTGTCCATGTCTGATAAAACTACAAAAAATGTAAATGTGTGCATAGTCAGTCACCACTGGTGGCCTTATTCTATACTATTCTATGCTATAGTTTTTAAGGCTATTATTCACTCAGGTTGGCTATAGTAGTTATGAAAGGTCAAGTGGGCAACATTATATAAACAACTGCAACAGAAGTAGTAAGATTACGTTGACATGAATCCCTCATTGTTGACGCATATTTGTTGGTATGTTACAAAGCAGCAACATTTAAGTTGAAGAAGCAGAAGAAAAAATGGAGATGCAAGTTATCCTGGCATTTGTTAACACTGTTAATCACAACATTAGTGTGAACAGCCCAAGTTAAGTTAGTTGTAATAGAACCACCACTATATATGTAATAGTTTACACATTTTAAGGTCCTGTTATTTATATACTATACGGCACTGTGAGACAATTGCACTTTGAATGTGTTCTATATTTGTTAGCCACACTTTTTACAGTTTGAAATATTAGTGAGATCAATCTGCCAGTTTAGATTCCCGAGAGCAGTTATGGCCATTAGCATTACCAGACTGAGTTATACTCAAAAAACACTCAACAGGTTTTAAGAGGTTAGGGTCACTGTTAAGTTGGATTAGTTTGTTTTGCTTAATTTCTTTAATTATTGCTTTATAGCCTGTGGTGAAGGGCGTGAAATTGTATCAAAGCATTGACACTGTCGTGATGCATAGCACTTGCTAAGATGGCTTACAAAAATCTGTTGTATCCAGTTTTCTACAGAAGTTCTAGCACTACTGTTTTTAGGAGCTCCAAGCAAGATGTTTCAACCAGCTTGGGAATGGTGGACAGTATTTACCTAAACTTCATCCTTCTGGGTTCAAATAATTTACGACTCTTCAAATTGAACAGTTTCAAGAAAATATTGCTTCATATGTACACTGTGGTATAAAGTTTGTAAACAGGGATAAGGTGCCTCAGAAAGGCTGGCCAATGTTTCAATAGGAGGACCTATCTTCGTCAAAGGCGGCCTCGTCATCCTCGGCATGTTAGTTTGAAAGGGTTAGTGCAGTGACGTCACGTGCGGGTGTTGTCACTGGCGGCTGGTTTTAAAGGGAGAGATTTCAGAGGAAACGAGCGCTGTCGTCCGACGTCTGGGAGTTTCGTTCCCAAGACGAGGGGACAAGAGCGGGAGAGTGGGAACACGGGGGAAAAAGAAAAGAAAGAAAAGCAGAAAAAAAATAAGAGAGAAAGAACAAGAAAGAGAAAAAAATTTTAAGAAAGACGGGGGCGTGGGAGCGTGTTGGGGAGGCAAGAGGTTAGGAAGCATTCAGAGGTGTCGTTGGCGGCATGTGCTTGTGGCATTAGAAGAGCTGGTTAGGCGGTCAGTACGCGAGTAACACAAAAGACAATAAAAAAAATAACCATGAGTTGAAAGAGTGAGTTGAGTAGCATAGCAGCAATACGTCGAGTAATTTTAAAGTAGTTAAGATGGTGAGGAGGAGTCTGCGGTGCAATGTATGGGGTGACTGAAAGGCAGCGGCATGGTTTTTCAACGGGCATTACCCCAGTCGCTCAACGTATGTGTCGTTACGGTGGCATCCAGAAATGGCGATACCTTGGGTTGAGGTGCCAACAAAGGGCATATTGAGTTCGGAATGTGTTGGTGAGGGTGTTTCAAAATATATTAAAAGAAAAAAAAGGGGGAAAGAGAGGGGGGGGGACCAAAACCAGAATAACAAACAGGAGGGTGACGTGCAGAAGCGGGCGGAGCAAGTGTACATGGGAGAAGGGGGTCGTACAGTTGATATAGACGTAAAAACCTGAAAGAGTATATTAAATTGAGTAGTAGGCAGGAAAAAATTTTCGAAATGGAAGAGTAGGTGAGGTTAAAAATTAAGGTTAGCTGGTGGCATAATGTGTTTTGTGTCTTGGTTGATATGAGAATTTCAGATTTAAGTTACCGCTTTTAAAGATTCTAAGTCGCCACGTGCCAAATTAATTTCCGCCGGGTGTATTTGCGGAACGTAGCTCACAGACGTCGAGCAACAGCGCTCATTTCCTCTGAAGTCTCTCCCTTTAAAATCAGCCACCAGCAGCAACACCTGCACATGACGTCACTGCACTAACCCTTTAAAACTAACATGCCAAGGATGACGAGGCCGCCTTTGACGAAGATGGGTCCTCCTATCGAAACGTTGGCCAGCCTTTCTGAGGCACCTTATCCCTGTTTACAAACTTTATACCACAGTGTGCTATTCAATCTGTCAGCCCCTTTCCTTCTTGATTTTGGACTTCATATATACAGCAACTCTCAACGATTATACATATGTACTGAGACTTACTGCTGTGTGATGTTTAGAAAACATATTGCTGGAAAATTTAGATATAGCATAAAGCACAGGTAATGCAACAAAAACTTGTGAAGCTACAAGCCCAAACGTTAGACAAATCCATGTTCTACTTATAGTTCCCTTAGTATCTAATGACCGCAGTGCCGAAGTTCCCTCTAGTAAATATTGTAGGAAACTCTATGGTAGTTGGACCTAGTTTAATGTAAAATTAATAATCTGGCTCACAGTAACACAGATGTTTGTCTTGCAGTCTATTACATCTGTGGTTCTCAGATGAAATATATTGAGGATCTCGTAAAAACATTACTAATGGTATAGCTATCAGACTTGGCTCTAGTGGCAGCAAGAGATAGCACAACACTTCACTTCCTCTGACTTTAATTCTTACACAATTAAGAGGAAGCTTTAGCTCGGGCCCAACTCCAACGCGGCCTATTCAAATACATGTAAAACGCAAAAACGTTTTTATGAGATAACCCCTGGACCGATTTTCATAAAATTTGTTGCACTTTTGCGAGAAAGTCAAATTCTAGTGACTCTTGGAAGCAAAATTTTGATTTAGGTCCTGGATTTTGTTAAAAGAATTTTCAAAAATTCTGATGCTCGAAAAGAATAGAAGAACGAAGTTTACAAATTCATAACTCTGCATCAAAAACAGATATCGCAGTTCTGTAAACGGCATCCATTAGACCGTTGAAAGCGGACAAATTTGATTTGTCATTTTATATCTTACGTGAATTTGTTACGCTGTTTACAAAGGTTATGCAAAAGCTGTATTTACATATTACTAAATTTTTTTAGATTCATGTATAGCATATCAATTTTGTCCGCTTTAAATTTACTATTATATGCAATTCACAGAATTGTATTATCGTTTTTCGTTTCTGAGTTACAGAGTTGTAAACTTGATAGTTCCTTTTTTTGAAAATTTGCGATTTTTGCCAGTTTTTAATAAAAAATTAGAGACCTAACTCAAAAATTGGAAACCAACAGTCACTAGGTTTTAAGTTTTTCTTTTAAAGGCAACAAACCTCGTCAAATTTGTTGCTGTGGTTGCCGAGAAAAACAAATTCTCCTTTTACATGTATTTAGATAGGAGCACCCGAGCTAAAGCTTCCTCTTAAATGTTTTTTACATGAGGAAAATATGAGAATTTCCTGAAACCTGTCATTGTACTTGCATTTATGAAAATAAGCAAATCAAAAACATCGGATCACCCTTGTATTACTCAATATCATATGAAGTCGCCATCAAAACCTCCATGAATGTATAAAAACCTCATCATTAGCACAATCATCTGCATTCCTTCATTTCATTGGTATTTCATAATGAGCATTGTTTTAAAATTAAAGATTACATTCGGGTAAACCATTTTGTTTTCTGTGTGCAGCATTGAGGCATTCCAGCTGTCCAGCAACGCTCGAGGGTGAAAAGTCAGCGCAGGGACGCCTCCACTGCTGTCAGTTCTGCGACTACGAGACTGAAAGACTGTCTGATCTGAAAGTACACAACATGGTCCACACAGGCGAGCGACCTTTTCAATGCCAGTTATGTTCTCAGAGCTTCTCGCGAAGCTTCCAACTTAAAGAACATCAGCGTATCCACACAGGCGAGCGGCCATATCAATGCCCGTCATGCCGTTACAGCTTCTCGCACAAGTCCACGCTGTCCAAACACCTGCGCACCCACACAGGTGAGAAGCCATTTCAATGCCCCTCGTGCCCTCAGAGCTTCTCACGGACTACGAACCTACACACACACATGCGTGTACACACAGGCGAGCGGCCATTTCAGTGTCCCTCATGCTTTCAGAGCTTTTCCCAAATGGCCAACCTAAATGCTCACCTGCGCACTCATACAGGTGAGCGACCGTACCACTGCACTGTTTGCTCCAAGTCATTTGGACGAAACCCCGACTTGACGAGACACATGAAAACGCACCAGCGAGATTCCACAGATTAGCTTACCATTTACTTTCAGTAGGAATTTGCATGATAAATTTTAGACTGCTGTATATGTAAATGTGTTTAATGAATGTGTTGTTAGTTCTTGTTTATATTTGGGTGCTTTCACTTGTAGCATGGGATCTTTGTAATTTTGTGTAAATAAACTTGATCTCTATCATTCCTTCTGTTGATGTTATTGGCATTGTATTCTTGCAAGACATGTTCAGTAGTGCACTTGGAAGTTTTTTTGTTGTTGCCATTCGGTGGATTTCTTGTGACATTTATTCATTGGCAATATAAATTTTGGCCAAGGGTTAAGCTCCATTTGCTTATTTCACTACTACATTGGCTTAGCTGCAACTCTGGCAGTACTGTGGGCACTGGTGGGCTGTACATATCTCTTTCTAAAATATGCGCAAAATTTCATTTGGAGTGAAGCCTGCAATTATATCTGCACTGCACAAAATTTTATTGTACAAGCAGCTGGCGAACCTGGTAATCTGGTTTTTTAGTTGTCAAAATAGTTATCGAATTGCACTTGTACCATGCTCCAATAGCAAACTTCCTGAAAAGCAAAATTAACCCTTTATGGTCATGCACAATTACCCAATTTGTGGCTGTTCAAGTCGCAAGCCTTTTTGCTCATTTACATGCTATACAGGAAAAGTGCTCAGGTAGATGAACTCATGTGCGTTAAGTGATTTATTTATGAAAATTTACTTTTTCTCGAGGCTCTCAACAGTACTTGAGCAATGTGTGGTAGTGCTCGAATCACTGTCCTGGGTGGAGGTCAAGATTTGCACTACAGGTATGTAGGGTCCTCATAGTCAGTGTCTTCTGAAGTGCTCTCATTGAAGGACATTTGCTGGCCATCTGAAGGGGAAATAGATTCATAACAGCTCTAAAATTATCAGCTGATTCACTGAACTTATGTGAATTTCATCCATAAAATGTATGCACAGTAAACACTATCATTCTGTCGGCACTTCACACCATGAATCGTGCGAAATCCGTTCACACATTAAGGAAAGGAAAAGGTTCCTGCCTTCATCTTGAGACATTGCGAAGGGGACTTATTACTTGAATAAGTTATCGAAAGCTGGTCCTACCAACCCAACTAATCCAAGAATGCGAACAAGCGAGTCAGGCACTACCCGACATCTGACTGGAACGGATGTTTTCGCATCCCTGGTGGGACTCGGCACATGACTGCTAAGGGTTAATAAAAAACGTGTTTTGTGTTCGTAACCTCCAGGAACTAGATGTAGATTGCTCGCTGTCCTTATGCCAGGGCAGTAATAAAGAAGTTTGTACGAAGTTTGGAACATTTGGAACACCATTATCCCAGTGACACATTTCGACATTGTAGAGGGAACTAAAATAGCATTTAGAACAGTGATGAATTGGGTTAATTGGTGAGCATTCATTTTCCTAGTGCTATGTACTAGAAGATGCCAACAGGGATGAAATGAACGCTGGTTGCAAAGAGGAGTGACGTAGGGGAGCACAAAACTACAGTTTGTGCTCTTCATAGCCAGTGTTCGTTTTGTCCCTGTTAGCATCTTCCAGTACATAGCACTAGGAAAATGAACTAAATAACTTGCGAGTGATTTACTTTATGTCAATGTCATTCATTTCAATCTTTTCTGTGGTAATAGCATTACTGCATTACGATGTTGCTTGCTTCTTTTCATTAAGGGCATAGTGCACTGCTTCTATACACAGTTAAGCCTCAATGTAACAAAGTGGTAAAATTTGGAATTTGCTTCGTTATGTCAAAATTTCATTGTATTGAAATTAGACCTTTTATGCAAATAAGTACAATCGCCAATTGATTTTTCTTACATGGGAAGGATCCGCAGAATTTTACGAATTATCGGGTAATTGAAAAAAGCAAATTTGAATGAGAAAACAATTTCTTTTGTTGAATTTGGGAGTCAGCCACGAATGATTCGGTTTCGTGGCATGCCAGCGATATCTTCACATAGGCGGTACGAATTAAGCGAAGCCAGCCATGCTTTCGTGTGCACTCTGCCCCCGCGGCTAACAGCATCGCCCGCACTGGGACGACACAATCATGAAAAGTGCCGACAGCAGGAAGCAAATGCTTTGTCTGCCTCTCGCTCCAACAGGTCACTGAAACTCGAGATTATGCAACCTTCAATACTAAACGTGTGGGAAGACAGCTTACATGATGCTATCCCTTCTCGGCACGCCGACTGTTTGCACACACGGCAGATAGCCTCTAAAGCAGGGTTCGTGGCTGCGTATGTGCCCAGCCACACGTACAGCCATACGCAGCCACAGCCGAGGCGTGCACCAGGAATCACAATGTGCGTCAACTAACCACCTCCCCGACCCTCGCACGCACATTTAATTAATTTAATTTATTATACCCTCAAGACCACAAGGTATTACAGAGGGGAGTGGGGTAAAAAAAAAAGTTACATAACAAAGAAAACAAAGAAGGCAGCAAGTGATGTAGTCATAGACATGTGAAGCCCGAAGCAATGGTGTTGATTATGGCCGTACGAAATTGTGCCTGGTCTTCAATAGCAATCAACGTGGCGGTAAGGTGGTTCCATTCTTGACACATTCTAGGAAGAAAAGACTCATGACAAGCTCTAGTGCGACACTTCTTTGTAAGACACTTCTTCTTTGATCGCTTGCTTGCTTTCCCACCCCCTCTTTTCCTTTGCTCGTGCGGGGAGGCGGCACTCGTGCCTGAAGCCACCATTTTTCTTTCTCACCCTCGCGCACTTTCACTCGCACCTAAAGCTCGATGTGCTATGGGCACGATAGGATCTTATCGCACTTTGACTTTATACTATGGAAAGAAGAATTATAGGTCTAACATTAAGGGATAAGAAAAGAGCAGATTGGGTGAGGGAACAAATGCGAGTTAATGACATCTTGGTTGAAATCAGGAAAAATAAATGGGCATGGGCAGGACATGTAATGAGGAGGGAAGATAACTGATGGTCATTAAGGGTTACGGACTGGATTACAAGGGAAGGGAAGCTTAGCAGGAGGCAGCAGAAAGTTAGGTGGGCAGATGAGATTAAGAAGTTTACAGGGACAACATGGCCAGAATTAGTACATGAGCGGGGTAGTTGGAGAAGTATGGGAGAGGCCTTTGCCCTGCAATGGGCGTAACCAGGCTGATGATGATGATGGTGGTGATGATGATGATGATGACGACGATGATAAAACTAGCTGTGACACTGCAGGGCATCATATCTGAGCTAGCTGCTTTGTGATGTAAGCATCACCTTTTTCTTCATTGTGCAAGTATTGGTTCAGTTTTTCTACTTTGTTTATGCATACTGTCATTTTGTGACTCAGTAAAACAGCTCAAAGGATGAAAGTGAAAACAGTGCTGTAGCAACATTTGACCATAGTTACTGGCCATGGAGAATTGCTTGGTGTTCTAGATGCTACGCACAAATGTCTGTCACAAACTGTACAACCCACTTAATGACAGTGAGTGTGTAACAAGCTCAATCAGGGTTTGTAACTTGGCTGTGGTGGCGCTTTCTTTAATGTAGACCTCTTGTAACTCGTACCTCACCTTTAGCAAACATCCCATACAATATTTGGTCTCATGGTCAGTTTTCAGTAGACTTCCATTAATTTGAGTCCGGTTAACGCAATCCTGATCGAAAGTTTCAGACAGTGCCCATGCATTTCTATGGGCCCCAAGTTTCATTACATCGATCCTAAATTAGCCTTCACCAGATAATTCAGGTCTTGGCCAGTCAGCATACATGCACCTTATCCCTATGGTGACCCCTTTACTGGTAGTGCCTGTTTTGGCAGAGCTTAGGGGACAGTGAATGCGTTAGACACGCGTCACCTTGCATTGAAAATGCCAATTGTCGGCCTGCTGTAGGAAGATTTTCAAGCAATAACAGTAGCTCACAATGTCCGATTACAGTATTGACGAGATTCTAACACGAGCGATTTTTTTTACCCCAGAAAAACTGTGTGCGGTTTGTACTCTGTTCAGGAACATTAATGTTACCTCCACTTTAGTTTACGCATTTGGACACATGAGAAGCAGGCATGTATTACTGTGGAGCCGCGTTATAATCTGAAAAATACAAATTCATCCGGTGTGTTTTGATGTTTTTTCTGCGTTTTGTTT
Organism: Dermacentor variabilis; assembly: GCF_050947875.1. Classification (NCBI taxonomy): domain Eukaryota; kingdom Metazoa; phylum Arthropoda; class Arachnida; order Ixodida; family Ixodidae; genus Dermacentor; species Dermacentor variabilis. The sequence continues at coordinate 97,043,319 of NC_134571.1, forward strand.
CATTTGAACCACCACATAATTCGATCAATTTTGTTGCCCCCATCAAGGTTGAATTAATGGAAGTCGGCTGTGCAACGTATTTACTTGCATAATGCTTGCACCCCCACTTTCGAGGGCAAACATTTGGGGAAAAGAAGTTACACTATTTGTCACGTACATATCCGCATGCTTTCTCATTTCTACAAGCCACTACTAGATGGCCCTGGTTCTCCTGCTAACAATGGCATCATCACTGTATCTCGCACTCAGCGCCAAACCACAACTTTGGTTGCCAACTCTGACGATGTGGCGCTGGTTAGCTTATTCAGCAGTCAGCAAGCCATTGTAGAAAGATTGCTCTTGAAATGTTTGTACTACCAGTAGACCACACCAAGGACTAGGCATGTGATCATATGCATGGGCTGGACTGACATGCACGTGCATGAAGCGGAGTTTGGGTCTGTGGGCAGTCAGCCGGCAACCTCGAACACCGACTAAGTTCATGTGTGCACATACTGGACAGAATGGCATATACTCTCATTTGGGCTTAACTGCTTTTGTTCCTTGGACTAGCAGGGTTCATCTGTACGTTTCTGATAAAAATGGCCAGGTAAGAGCTCAGCTCATCAGTGGTACTTCGCATTTTCTAGCAATGCCATCAACAAGTCTAGTTTTTTGTCAGTGCTTAGTTCTTTTGGTAGGCAGCAGCACATAATACATGGAACAGAACAAGCATAAGCAAATTTATTGTTTCTGAGCGCATAAAACTTGGTGGCAACTGTGTTCTTTAAAGATAGCTTGGCCATTTTTGGTTGGAACTTGGGGTAATAGTGGCCAATAAAAATCGAGACTGATTTCTTGCAGCACAGCCTAATCTGACCATGGTGGGAAGCAAGATCATGTTTGCAGTATCTGCATTTTGTGACAACCCGTGACACGCATCGGGCTGCGTGATGGGTGAACACAACAGGCACCTGCAACTTCATCCATCACAAAATTTCAGGTGAAGTTTATTTTAGCGAAGCATAACACAGCAAAAGCCTGTAAACAAATTTTCTGCTGAACTGACACTCTAAAAAAAAAGATAATGAAATCAATTTTACTGCCACAATTCAATTCTCAGACTGCCCGATTAATTCAAATATATTTGTGGCCTTGTCCATGACCAAAACATCAATCGGTGACTGTTAACGTGTTCAGATGGGCCACCAGTGGTTGCATTATTTTGTATAGTAGTCTGAGCTCAGTTCGAGGCTTCAGTGGCTTAGCAACAAAATCCTACAGATGAGAATTATATACATCATCAACTTGAAAGAAACTCGTGTTTCTCTTAGCGGTGCCACAGCTAGCAATCATGTTTGTGTTGCAGTATGACACAGTTCTCTCTTGTTTATCACTGTGTGGTCCTTAACTTCTTCTCTACTGAGGATGAGCCACGCTAGTCGTTCAAATACGTACCGCTCCTTCCAAGGACAAGCTGGGCTTGTCCATACTAAAACCTACAAACACAAGTTTGGTTTCACCACACATAAGTTAGTTCGGGCATAAGTTATACAGGCATTCATCATAGCGATAGCACCGCTCTATTTTAATGCAAAGAACATGCCTTCTCAGCGAGCCTTAGATTTTTGAAGCTCTGTAGTGATTTTTCTATTAATACTGGGGTTAAACAAACTCGCAGTGTACAGGGTCTGTCCTGAAAGTAATGTCAGTAAGGCCATTAAGAATCATTTATTGAATTTATCGTTACAAGTGTTTAAAAATCTTCAAAATACTGACCTTTTACATCGAAACATCGGCTTCAGCGAGACTTCCAGGTCTCGAATGTGTTACGGTAGGCCTCCTCCGGAATGGTCTTTAATGCTGCGGCACACGCTGCTTTGACCCCGTCCACTGTCCCAAAATGCTTGCCCTCCAGGGGCGTCTTGAGGCGTGGAAACAGAAAAAAGTCGGGGGGAGCCAAGTACGGGCTGTACAGAGGCTGGGGGATCATTGGCACCCCTGCTTTAACTAGGTAGTCGGTGACGACGAAGGCACTGTAGGCCAGCGCGTTATCGTGGTGCAACTTCCAGTTGTCTGCGATGTCCGGTCGGATGCGTTGAACCCTGCGTTTCAGTCTTTTGAAGACTTCCACATAAAATTTGGAGTTCGCAGTGGTTCCAGGTTCTACAAACTCGTGATGAACCAGTTCCTGGATGTAAAAAAAAAACGATGAGCATTATCTTGATCTTTGATTTGCTCATCCTGGCTTTCTTCCGGCGGGGGAATGAGTGCGTGTGCCACTCCGATGATTGCCTTTTGGTCTTCGGGTCAAATACCCAAGTCTTCACATACCCAAGTCTCGTCACCTGTAATGACGTTGTCCAAAAATTCTCGATCACGTTTGCACATGTCGAGGTTTTCTTGGCACGTTTTGACACAGCGTGACTTTTCGTCGCCAGTGAGCACTTTTGGGACCATTTTTGCGCACACCTTCCGCATGCCGATATCGTTTGTAACGATTTTATGAACTTGAGTTTTCTGAATGTTTAACATGTCGGCCATTAATTAAACACTTAATCGTTGGTCTGAGTTCAGCAGTTCCCTCACTCACTTCACATTGTCCGCCGTGGTGGTCGTGTTTGGCCGTGCAGTGCGGTCCTCGTTGTCGACCTCTTCTCAGCCTTCCAAAAAAACCTTGTGCGACCGAAACACTTGCGGATCTGACAGGGCATGTTTTTTGTAAGCAGTCTTGAGCATAGTGACAGTTTCCGCAGCAGTCTTGCCATTTGCAGCTTTACAGTTTTGCGCAAAGCTTGATCGCAAATCTTTGTTCTAGCGAGCGCTGCATTTTCACTTGCACAAGAATAAAAAACAACTCTCATAGACAGGCCCGTCTTACACTCTCCGGTGCTTGCAGCACACTGAGCGACAGAGCGCTGCTTAGCTGGGTTCCCCCACTACAAGGTTCAACCGGTTAGACCATGCTCCGACGTACAGTCGCGTCGCAATAAATTTACTGACATTACTTTCAGGACAGACCCTGTATTATTTCCTTTAGTATATCTTTTAAAGCCCTGTTCTGAAATAAAGATATTCAATCGTATTTCTTTTACTCTTTCTCTGCATGTACATTTGCTCGAACCAATAACAACACTCAGCAAATTTGGGTCGTTCTTGCAGAAAATGTTTGGTAGCAAAAGGCTTAGCCCCACACGGAATGGCTGTGCCTCATAAGAACCCACAAGTTTGATTGTGCAAGAGTTCAGCAAAATGCAGAGTAAAAGGGCAGCTCACAAGGTCATGACACTTGGTATCAGGCGTCCTAAACTATAAGTATGCTATTCCTAAAATAATTTAATGCACTTCTTTTTATTTATTGTCTTTGTATTCCTTCACAGCTGCAATGAAATTTCATTATGCATTTAAGCCTCAATATAACGAAGTTGGTAAAATCAGTATTTGATTACTGAAATACAGTACTGAAATCAGTATTTGAAGCGCTATGACTTCAATTGATCAGTATTTTAGTTTGTTATATCGAAAATTGACCTTTAGTGTAGATATGCAGTCGCTGATGTAATTTTCTTAAATGGAGAGGCCGTAAAATTTTCCGAGTCATACAATCGGAAAAAATCTATTTTAATGAGAAAAATTATCATTTTGCTTAATTTAAGAGTCTGCAACCAAAGATATGGTTTATTCCATGTCGCTTATATGTTCACATCGACCGTAAGAAGCAAAGCCTACAACACATTTACATTTACTCCATGTGCCACCGCTGTGGGTTGCGCTCTCATGAAGAATGCGGGCAAAAGGGAGGGAACACTTCATCTGCGTCTCGCTTGGCGTCGTGACACATCATATTGGAAGCAACAACAATTCGTCCTCTGCGTTAACTTCTAGCGGAGTTGTCACTTGTATGCTGCAGGAATGCCCTGCACAGCCACACAGGGAGAATAACTGCCATGACCCACCCTTGACCCACGCCACAGCGAATATGTTAACACGTTCAATGCAGCGATTACATTTATGTGAGTGCAAAACAAAAGTACTCATCCATCTACCATGCCTGCAACAGACTTGTGTGCGCTGTAAAATTCTGGGTCATGATAAATTCTGACCATTAGATGTTTCACTAGGACATGTTGGTATACTCCAAATACACTGTTGCCTATTTGAACATTCTGACAGTTAAGCAAAGTGTATGCATTCACAATTAAAGCTGATGGCACATTGCTTTTCTAGCCTGTCAATGCCCTGAAAAGCAGAAAAGTCGCATTTGTTGACTTACAGTGAGTATAGGGATGCCCTGTTGCGTTTGAGCTAGAGTATTTTAAACCCATCCACTACTGCCTGCTGCACATACGTGTGTGAGCTTTCCATATCACAAATCCTTTAACCAAAAGCAGCAGTATGCTATATATGCACTTTTTGTTCCTCCTTGAGCACCTAGAACAAACAGTTACTAGGAAAATTATGAAAAATACTTTTATTTACTTTCTAATATTTTTCACATATCTCTCTACAGTTTTTCAAGCCATGAGTTCTTTGTGCAAAAAAAAAAGTTTTGGCATTCCAGCATGTGCAGAGCCGCACCACACTTTCTTCAATTTCCATGAGCTCTTGCTCTCCTTCTTTTTAATTTTACACACTTGGCATCTCCTTGAGGGGTTCCATTTCAAAAGATTTGGAGGGATCTGGTGGATTCTTTCGCAAGAAATGAGCCCATTCTGCCAGCTCAAGGCACATTGGTGATGAACCAAAGTCATGCGTACCTCATCTTTGGCACCCCAGAAATGCTGTCTCTTCAATTATTCCTTCTGCATTTGGGGCCTCCAGAGGTGAGCTATTCCCAGCCGGGATTGCACTAATTTATCTTTTCAATCCCAGTGACCCAGGAAACAAATTTCTGCTCACTTTTTCAATAGCATCACCTGCATTTTGTGTCCATTTATCCGTTTTCAATCTCTTTGACGTGGGAATGCATGGGTCATCCTGTGGTGATTCTAAATCAGAGCTGCCATCAGATTCACTTTTGTCTTCAGATGAAGGCTCCAAGAAACTGCTGTTATACTGCTGTCGTCATGACGCTTCTCATTGCTGTCACTATTGGAGAATATAGAGAGCTTTAGTTTAGGGGACTCAAGCGGCTTGCATACACAAGAACTAGGGGCCACTGTACTGCGCATGTGCAAACCCAGATGTAGGGGTCCGCGCGTGCGCAGTACTGTGGCTTGTAGTTCTTGCGTATGCAAGCAGCTTGCGTCCCCTAAACTAAAACTCTCTATTGTCAAATATCTCATGCTCAGAAAGGCAGTGCTGGTCACCGGACGTGGCCATTTTTTCAACTAATCGAGACCATCAAAAAACAAACAGTAAAAACATACAAAAGTCGGTTCAAGTAAGACATGTCATTATTTCCATCTATCATTAACATATCTCGCCATACTGAAATGAACTGTCAAGTGCTGCCATCTATGGATAGCTTTGCTAAGTACAAAAAAAATGACTGCCTGGTAATGAAAAACAACTGCCTGATAATGAAAAACAGCTGCCTGGCGGCTTCAGCAATATTACCACTGCAGATACACCCGGCGATTTACCGTCTTTGGCACTCAATGGGTTAACTAGCCATGAACATGAATGGGGTAGGTGTACTCACAAAAGAACCTATTTCATTGTCAATTTCATTGCCTTGTTGGCAAATTGTTTATCTTGATCATTCTTTTTCTACCCAATGTTTTGGAAGCATACAGTGACTTCCAATTCTGTTCGTGTTTACATCATTTTGACCTTTATGAATGCTCTGTTCATTTTAAGACTTATTGGAACACTGAGTATCACTTCTGATCCACTTAGGATTTGGAATTTGGGTCCCTCTTGTAAGAAAAGTTCATTATCTAGGTATGTTTGCATCACTTTATTGAAAAAAATCTGGTTAAGCATGACTCTTATGAAAACTTGAGTACGAATTGCCATCAGAATTAATACCATTTTGCGCCTTGTTCATAAAAATGCTTATTTGCTGATTGATTATTTAATAACAATGATACCAGAGCTTTCATCCAAGCCTTTAGCCATAAGCTTGTGTTTTCTTGACAACTTGGAGGCATTTTTAGGCACTCCTTCACTTTTATGAATGTCAGACATGAGATTAACTTTTTATGTCTTAAGATGTGACTGTTTCTGCACTTGGTTCTATTGCTTCTTTAAGTGCCTTTGTTCTTTAGAACGAGTGTACCCTAATCCATTTAGCTATTCTATCCTACTGTATTTATTTGCTAATTGATTATTTAATAACAATGATACCAGAGCTTTCATCCAAGCCTTTAGCCATGAGCTTGTGTTTTCTTGACAACTTGGAGGCATTTTTAGGCGCTCATTCACTTTTATGAATGTCAGACATGAAATTAACTTTTTACGTCTTAAAATGTGACTGTTTCTGCACTTGGTTCTGTTGCTTCTTTAAGTGCCTCTGTTCTTTAGAACGAGTGTACCCTAATCCATTCAGCTATTCTATCCTACTGTATTTTTCTCTATTTCCTTTCTTGTGGTAAAACAGGTCAGAGCATTGTGGTAGCACGTAGAACTTTACTGGATTAAAATATGCACAATTAGGTACAGTGTGCATGGCATTAGTCAAAAGAAACAAGGCCGGCAATAGCACACTCCGCAGGGGCGTCTGCAGTCTGCAGGCGTTTGGTGCGTTGCGACACCACGTACCTGAGCACTTATAGTCAAACTTTTCCATGCCTATATGTGCGTGGCTGAGCATTGTCCGAGTCAAAGGAATACTAATGGTTGAGTCAAAGCCTGTAGTCTTGTTGTAGTTTTTTGTGTTAAGCGAATTAGGGTGGCAAATTGTTACTTCTTTTCCCACAATCTCATTGCTCTGCTTGTATTGAGTTAAGCTACCTTTTGTGCTCTGAGACGACACATCTGCAGTGGACAGAATGCTGCACCACTTACGCCAATCTGTGCAATTCTGTTAAAGTAGCTGCATCCATGCTACAAATTGCGTAATCTGTGCCCGTCAATGTCAAATGTGTGGTGCCTACCAGCCTGTGCAAAGTATGCTGTCTTTGCATCTTTTGCCATTCATAAGCTATAGAATCCTATGTGAAATGTTTTTGAATGCACTTCTTGTCCATCCCGCTTTGTATTTGGTTGTTTATTTGTTACTTCAGTGATTATGGGGTCATATCATTTGTTGCTTATTATGCCTGCATCACAATTTGTAGTTTTTTACTACTGCAGCTACCAACTGATCCTTAAAACATCCTATTTTCTGGACCTGAGAGATTGTTTAGTGCAACGGTGATATAAATTTCTAATGCTATAGGGTGTTTCACTGAAGATTTAGAACATAATTCGTACTTGTGACATTGAAAAAATGGCATTCATGAACAAAGTTTGCACTATCCTTACCATCATTCTGGTGCAGCAATTTCTCATCCTTTCACATGCCATTTAGGTGCTGCAAAGAGATATTCGTCAACTCGGCAACAAACCTTTTTTTTTTTTTTTCACAGACTTCCCACGAAACAGCAGTGCTTAGGCATAGTGAAATGGGGGCCATCACAAAAATATACTGTCGGACATTGTGGTGCCAAGCGGCAAGGATTTGTGGGAAGCTGGTTGCTAATATATTTGCACTAGCTGTATTGATGGGCCAGTCAGTAACCAAGTCTGCCTTTGGACTTACTGAACAGAACAGCAAAAAATGATGAGCTGTGCAGAAAGCTTTAAATTGAATTCGTGCAGCTCTGGCAGGCTAAACTGCTAGAGTCACACAGGTAATGCTGAATATGGGACCTCTGCATTCGCAACAATGTGTTGTGTACAACAGGCTGCCACCTAATGAATGCAACTACTCATATGGCTTACCTGCAGTCATCACACACGCGCGTCACAAGCACAACTGCTCACAATGTATTTTGAACGTGGTGCTAGATCACTGGCTACTGTCAAAATACATTGCATAACATCAATTCCCACAATGCACAGGATTTGCATAACTTTTTTTTTTCCCAAACTGCCCGATTTTAGGACATTTTCACAGTGGCCATCATGTGTCATAAATTGTGCTTGTCAGTTTTTTTATTCTGCATTTGTCTGCCTTTATCTTCATTTCCTTGCTTCCCCTAAAATAAGTGTATTCATGTACTTTCAGTCACAGTGTTGAAGAAGTTGGAGTTCTTACGTTGGAGCATTTTTATTCCGATTTCTGTTCTGTTCTGTTCAGCATTACATGTATTTTGGTATTCTGCTTGTTTTATCAGACTTTTATTGTTTTTAACACTTGCTATGACAGCAAAATATTGTTCGATAACCAATTTACTTTTTGTATTACCTTTCGAGTGCTCAAGTTGCAATTGTGAGTTCTCTACCTATGCTGGTGCAAGAGACGGTCAATGTGGCAAAATTTTTGTAATCTTATTTTGTTGTTGTTTTGTGTTTCTTGTGTGGTGATTTCTTTTACTCTATGGTGGTTTGCTGCTCATCAAGAAGCATTTAATACCTGCCCATTTTCATTTTAACACATCTCAGATATTAATCTGGCATTTATTCATTCTGGGCAGCATTTAATGTTTTGTTTTTGTTATGCAGGTTGTTAAGGTTGCCCTCTCAGTGGCAATTTAAAAGGTTGAAATTTGTAATTATGATAGAGTAGGTGGCTCTTACTTCATAATCTTTTTTCGACCAGCTGCTATAAAAGAGGAAGCCGCTGCTACAAATTGCCAGTTTTTCCGCTACAATATAAGCTCGAAAACGCTTTTGGTCAGATCCACTATTCTATCTAGTTTGGCCCCTTCTCAAAGGTGCTGTTGCCTCTTTCTTCATAGTGCACTATTTATCTGTGTATTTGTTATACTTATCAACTTCTCTTATGCATGGCAAAACAAATAATGATGCATGAAAACGGTTTAGAGGAAGATCTGCAATAATGCTGCAGTAGCGCCTGACCACAGTGCATAGACATACTTGACCATTGAACATTGCTGTGTTTTCTAGATTTGATGCTCAAATGTGTACCATCTACTGCAGTACATCAGGGTGCAAATAATGCCCCCTAATGTTTTACTTCACGGACTGTTATGCAGTAAATACCTGTGACCATAAATAAGCAACATAACGGCACGAAATATGTATTAATGTAGCATGCTCGATCAAAACTAGGCAGTCTCACTTCAAAACTGCACAATAGTACAAGCATGCTTCCTGTCACCTCGGGAACAATATAACGTTGCATGTTGTAGGAGAAAATTGTTCATTCTTGTATGATCCACGTAGAAGGGAGAGCTCATGTTTGTATATCTATGGTGCCAACGACTTTGTGATTAAGGGGCTTGAGCTTGTGCTCCACAGTGCTTGTATTGATATTGTACTGAGAACACCACATATTTTGTGTCCATACTATTTAGATAATGTAAGCTGCACTTGGGTTGCTTTCATCACTGCTGCATAGGCTTTGCTGAAGGGCGTGAAACTTAATGAAACTGTCGACAGGGTCAGAGTGGATGACATTTTTTATAACGAGATACAAACGTTTGCTCTGCCAAATATGACAAAGAAAATCCTATTAAACTGACAGTAATATAATTTTTTTTCACTATGTTATGTTTCTTCAAAATATTGAAGACTTCATAAAAACATTACTTGCCTGCAGCATGTACAAATGCTGCATTCTATATTCTCTCACGTTTGGATTTTTCTCAAATCAAAATTTTTTTCTTTGTGAAAACATGTGTCAGCTTTGCAAACTTTATCGTTGAGCACTCATAGACACCCCGCAACATGGGTTCTGAGAAGGGCCATCTGCAACACAACTGCTGAAATCCGCCCGCAACATTGCAGCCATATTAGACAAGCAAGGCCAAGTTGACATGATCTTTTTAGACATTGAAAAAAGTTTTGACCACATGTCCCATTCAAAGCTTTTAATTAAACAGACGCCTACACTAGAAAACACTTTACTCAGGTAGATTGAAGCTTACCTTTCCTTTCTAAAACAAAGGGTTACTGTTGATGGTGCTAGCTCTGATTCACAGTAAGTGGTGTCAGGCATCTCGCAGGGATCAGTGACAGCGCCACTTTTTTTCGTAATTTTCATTAAGGACATTGCACTAAGCATTCCAGGAAGCATAAGGTCATTTACAGATGACTGCATCTTGAAGGTGTATCGTGAATTTCATAGTCGCCGTAACAAGGACCTCTTAAATTTGGCATTATTAAAAATATGTTCCTGTTGCACAACAATGCGAATGAAAGTAAATTATGAAAAATCAATGGGCTTTGACTATAATGCGGAAATGGCATCCCCTTTAATCTGTCTACGCATGACCATAAACTCTCTTTTGTAATGTCTTTTAAGTATTTAGGTGTCATATTCAGCTCAGATTTTAAATAGAACAAACATGTCTCCTACGTTGGAAAGAAAGCCTTACTGCAATTGGGCTTCTTAAGAAGGTCTCTGAGAAGGTCCACACCAGAAATAAGGTTACTTTTATACAAAACACTTATTTACCACATCCTCGAATTAGTTCAGTGGTTTGAGATTCCTGTAGTCAAAGTAACGTTAGAAAACTTGAAAGCATCCAAAGAAAGGCAATTATGTTTGTATACAATTTGCATAGCTGTCACATCTTACTGTGCACTTATTTAAAACAGGCAAATATCGAGTTATTACAGACACGACAATGTAATAACAGAGTCAAATAAATGTTTTTTTTATTTACCATGGGAAGCTAGGCATTGACAAAGGTGCTTTTCATCAATCACACAGTGCTCCACACGCTCCCAGCATTCAAAGGAACTGAGGGAATACACTGGTAAAAAGAATGCATTCAAAAACTCATTCTTCCCGGGCACTGTTACAGAATGGAATTGTCTGCCCGCAAAAACAGTTGCGTGTATAGACGTGCAGTCATTCATATCCACACTTAGGGGGCAATCTTAACAGCGCTCATTTTATTTTTTTGTACTATTATCTCATTTCAGGCATTGGCCACTATTTTCAGCCACAACTGATGGTGATTTTTCTTGCAGTTCACTGTTATTGCTCAAATGTACGCACAGTTATTTTTATTACTATATTTTTTAATTGTGTGTTTTTCCGTTGTTTCAGATGTATAGGATCCACTGTTTTCTGTCCACATGATACACTCTTTCATGCCTTATTTTACATTAAGTGTATTGTTTTACATTATTTTTGTTTTCTCACTGTAATGTGTTTGGCGCTCTTTGGCCAGAGGTGGCCCTTGCACCATAAAAACCCATTAATCAGTCTCCTGCTTATGGCCCTATCAGGGCTAGCAGTACTTCTGAAATAAATGAATAAATAAATAAATAAATAAGTAAATAAATAAATAAATAAGTAAATAAACAAATTAATCAGATTATTGACCAAATGACAAAAGTTGGTCAGCCATGCTTTTATTTATTATCTTACCTGAAATCTTCCTCAAGACCACTTGAAAAAAATAAAGAAATAATCCTTGGCATTATTATTTATCTTCTCTTATTTCTTTTGCATTTTGTAATTGTAGTTGGGTTTTTATTGTTTCATTGTGCAGGACCAAGTCATTATTCCTCTCCAACAACTGATGAGGATGAGTAGTCACAGAAAGGACACCTCCACCACTGTGAGTTCTTTGACTACACAACTGAAAAATTGTTATGTCTGAAAGCACACAGAAGGGTCCACACAGGCAAGAATCCATTTAAGTGTCATTTGTACCCTTAGAGCTTCTCGCGAAGGTCTAAGCTCAAAGAACAGCTACACATTAAAATAAAGCGAAGGGGGGGGGGGGGGGGTTATGAGGCAAAACCATGATCTAATTATGAGGCACATCATAGCAGAGGACTCGGATTAATTTTGACCATCTGGAGTTCTTTAACGTGAACCTAAATCTAAGTGCATGACCATTCTTGCATTTCGCCCCCATCAAAATGCAGCCGCCACGGCCGTGATTTGATTCCATGACCTCGTGCTTAGCAACACAGCACCATAACCACTAAGAAACCGCAGCAGGCCACATCAACAAAAGCAAGAACAAATTTCAGGGCACTTCATGCTTTCTGAGCTTCTTGCAAGAGTCTGTCTTAAAACTCTAATCTGGCTAAGATTACGCCATCCCATAGAATATGAACTAGTGAAGCTGGACTGATATGAAACAATCATTGAATTTCTGGTCCTCAGTATGTTCTATGGTGCATGGTATCCTTGATATCACCATGATATCTATGGTGCAGATATGATCTTTTTCTTGTAGGCTCATGTTTTTGTTGCATCTTGGTTTTTCTTTATTATATTCTGTTTGAGGAATTTAATTGTTTTCTTGCGCATAGGTGTTTTACAGCTATTGAGTATTTAACTTTGACTAAGAATTCGAATGAGTTCTGCAGTTTTGCATGCAAAAACCACAATTTGATTATGAGGTGCACCGTAGTGGCGTACTCCAGAATCATTTTGACCACAGGGGATCTTTAACGTGCCCCCAATGGACGGGACACAAGCGTTTTTGCATTTCGCCTCTTGACTAAGAATTCCATTCACATTGTGTTTCAGAGAGCTAAATAAATTACCATGTGAAATTAAGAATTCGATGTAATCTCGTCTGGTCAGGAAGTAATGGCATAATAGGCTTCCATGTGGAAAAGCGCTTCCTGAAGAAGGCTTCCGTGTGGAAGCCGAAACGTTAAACATTTTTTGACAACCCCATTTTGGTCGGCGTTCTGTATTTTTTCCTATTATGAAATTACCGTGTTTACTGAATGTGCATTGTTAATTCTTCTTGATATGTTAATTCTTCACTAACAGCATGTAATCATCTTTTCATGTACTTTTTTTTTACATTTTGTTGCGTTGGATGTTCCATGAGAAGTTAAGTAATGGCACTTGGAAGTGCATTTATTTTTGCCATTGAATGCACTTGTTATTAGATATTCATCAACAATTCAAACTTTTTGTGGAGTGTTACGATTCGTGTTCTTATTTCATTTCTTCATTGGTTCAACTACAGTCATGCTGTTACCAGTGTGGGATATTTCTCCACTTATATCTGCATGAGGTTGTATTTTGACTGAGCTATGCGGTGACATATACACTGTACACATTGCTATTGTACAAGAGGCAAGAGTATGTGCCAGTTTTTGATGAGTGTTTCTGAATACTAAAATCACTTCTCAGCATGTGTCTTTACATTTATAAACTCCAAAAATTAGCTGTGCATTGCTCACTGTGGTTACACAGTGCAGTAATGTACCATCTTGGATAAAACTAAACATATGAGCGCATGAGTGCTATAATCTCAGTGGCCCATTTCAGTATTGCATGGAGTACTAGACAATGCCTCATACAATTTATTTTATGCTGTTCAATGGCTATTGTGTTGTATTCCTTTGTCTGGTAACAACAATGGTGTACTATGGCACATTGTTTTATTCTTAACGCTGGATCTGGCCGTGGAGTGCATTTATGGTGAGCATTGCATGTTCTGAGTTATGCTAGCTCTTGCACAGCGAGACAACATACTTGGCTTACCTTTTTGTGACATGTGCATCATATTATTCTTCACTGTTCATTATTGACATGTGTAGCTTTTTTTTCCCCTTCCTGCTTAGCATTAAAAGGACTCAAATGATGGAAGTGAATGAACAATGCTGTAGCAGCATCTGACGGCACTATGCATACATACAGTCGAACCCGTTTATAACAATATTCAAGTGCCAAGAAAATGACATTGTTATAACTGGTGATTGTTATAACCTGGTTGCGCAAAAAAAAGTGCAGAAGGGACAAACATTGACTTTTGTTAGGAAGAAGTACAGTCGAACCCACTTATGGCATTACAGGTTTTAACAATACTCAGATGTAACAATGAGAAGTGTTGGCACTGTGAACTTTGGTGTGTTCTATGGTAAAACAAGCCACTTACTAGAATGTTCCCATGCTGCATTATGGGCTATAGTAGCAATAAAATCTGGTTACTGGGTGTCTCCCTCAAACAGAAAATTAATGTGAAATCAACAAAAAGAACAAAAAAGAGAAAAGTGAGCTGCTGCATTTGCATGCTCCACACCTGCCTTTGTGCCACACAACCCGCATGGCACGCCTGCATCGAATTGCCAGCCTCGAGCATCTCTCGCCTGTTTCTCCTCCGCCTTTCCAATGCACGAGTCGACATTGGAGGGGTGGAAAGGAGACAGGAGAGGGGTTGCACAAGGCCAGCAATGCATTGAAGGCGTGTCATGCGGGGTGCGCAGCACAAAGGTAGGTGTGGTGAAGCTGTGGGGCATTCCAGCAAATCCGGCGGCTTGCATCTTCTTTGTTTAAGGATATAGCATTTTTTTTTTCTTTCAGTGCACACACCTAGTAGGCAGACTTAATTGTTATGACCGATAACGAGGCATCGGGGCATTGTAGTGAGCAGTTTATTCACCATAGGACACATACAAAAACAGAGGGTACCTCGACTGCTCAATGTTATAGTTGACATATTGATAAAAGTGGTATTGTTATAAGTGGGTTTTGCTGTACTGATTATTCATCATTGCTGTGTTCTAGATGTGAAGCACAGATTCCTGCCATATACTTTGGAACCCATTTGCAAAATATTAGTTTAGACCAGGCATTACATCTGGGGCACATGTGTTGTGCAGAGAAAGTTATTTCACTGACTGTTTGCAGTAAATAGCGCGGAAGATGAATCAGCCTGAAACCACAAGATGCTTGTAAGAATGAAGCATGCTTGACCAAGAGCATCCGGTCTCCATTCATGGCCTACTTGTGCAAGTGTGCTTGTTGTCGCCTAAGGGACCGGATAATGGTTCATCCCTTAGAAGAAAAGGGGGATTTCTTTCTTTTTATGGTCAGTGTAAAAGGGAGACCCCACATTTATAAGTTTGCATTGCTATCAACATTGTGATTGAGGAGGTTATGCTTGTCCAAGAAAGTGATTATTTTGGCATCCCAGTGGGAACACCAGATGCTTAGGACTTCTATTATTTTGATAGTGGCACATTCACTTATATAGCTTTCATCATATAAGCATTGGCTGCGACTTAGGGTGCAAAACTAAATGAGAAAGTTCACATTAACACAATGGGTAACATATGCGAATATTGTGTATGGTTGTGTGTGTATCAAGCTTGAAATTTGGGAAGTTGGAAAGAATGTATCCTAAATAGCTGAAAGTGACTTTAGTATTTTTTACGCACTGTGGTGTGCATATTGTTTTTATGTGAATGTTATTAAGCATATCACGAAAGCTTTTGCTGCACCATGACAGCTTAGCATGAAAACATAGTTGTTGTATTTGGCGGAAGAACTGACAGCACATGCTAGTGCCACAGTCCACCTCTCCCACTTTAATCAATATTACAACACAAAACTTTTTTTCACTGAAAGTATGTTTGGATTTCACAAATGTGGTCATTTAGTAATGACATAAGTATTGAGCAAATGAGGAAAGTCAACAAGCTGTGCTTTGTTTGATCTTTCGTGGGGTCATCGTCAAGACCTACTGGATGAACAAAAACTCATGATTAGCACTAGCATCTGTGCGTTTGGATTGTGGCATTTTGTGAGTGGTTTTCTTTTCATTGTGCAGGATCAAGTCATTCTTCCTCTCTAACAACTGCCGAGGATGACAAGTCGCAGCAAGGACTCTTCCACCACTGTGATTTCTGTGACTATGAAACTAAAAGTCTGTTTGATCTGAAAAAACATAACAGGGTCCACACAGGTGAGCGTCCATTTCAATGCTATTTGTGCCCTCAGAGTTGCTCACAAAGGTCCAAGCTGAAGGAACACCTGCGCATCCACACAGGCGAGAAGCCATTTCAGTGCCCTTCATGCCCTCTGAGCTTCTCACAAAGGCACATCCTGAATGATCATTTGTGCATCCACTCAGGTGAACGGCAATATCGGTGCCCTTTGTGCCCTCTGACTTTTGTGAATAACAGCCACCTGAAGAGGCACACACGCACCCACACGGGTGAACGACCATACTGCTGCACAGTCTGCTTCAAGTCATTTGTGCAGTCTTTTGACTTAAACAGACACATAAAGAAACACCACCACCACACCAGTCAATAGGCCACCAATCATGTATGTGCGCATTATGTATTAGAGTCTAATTATGAATCTACCTTCCTGCATAATATGCTGCATGGCATTCTAGTGCATCAGGAAGCGAGTGTTGCACCGTGTTCTCATATGTTGAACTGCTAGGCAACTTCACAGGATGTTCCGTCATAGTCTAACAAGTTGTAGGGACATTTATTGTAGTGACATTGCTTGCATTACAGTAGCCATATTCTTATGGTATGCCTTCATGTGAAGGCACAGAAAAATTAGCGTCAGTTGTCTGTAAACTACACCTTCCATGCATTTGTGTGTTCAGTAAAATATTCATGATAAATTACAAATGTTAGGCCAGTGATCAATATTTGTTGTGCCCTCCAAGTATACTACTACCTAAGCGAATACTTCCAAGTTAAAAAGCCCCTCACCAGGTTTGGGCATTGCCAACAGACAAATTTGATGCATAGGTCATGCGATGACATTTATCCAGCTATGAAGCCGTTCCACGGCGTAAAAACATTTGAACACCCTTCTTCTTGAGGGATCCCCACCTCCTGCCCGAGAATCAAGGTCACATGTATAAACGCTTGTGCATAAAACACACTCGATATAGCATCACCAGTTACGGCATTGACTTGAGTAAACCATCAAATGCAGAATGCACTAAACCTATTTCTAGCATCACAAGCTCATGACACAGGCTTGCACTTTATTTATTCTTTAAATTTTTAGGTACGTAGTTCTCTGCTGTGTGACCACCATGAGTCATGGTCATGTGGCTTCCACTCACACCACAATAATGTGAATAGACAATTCACTGCTGTGGTAAAAAAGAGAGAAGTTAAAAAAGAACTTTAAAACTGCAATCAGTTTGTTCGAAACTCTTACAGCGATTACCACTATTGCTCGTGCGTATCAAACGAGCATGGTTGGTGCGAATCATGGCTCCGGTCCGGAGGAGTTCATTTAGCAGTTTTACTTCACATTTGATTGGGGTAACACTCTGTAAGCACAAAGTTGCCATTTATCGTTGCTACAACAGCCACCTTGGCAGTACATGCATGCTCCCTTGCATCGTCAATGCGATCCCCACATTAGGCCGACGTCGAAGAGCGATAACAGTGAGAGTCCGCAGCCACATCAGCCGGGGCAGCCCGTCCGTGACACCCTCGGCACTCCTTTTGTGCCAAGAATGAAGTAAAACGTTCACTTAGGCGGCATCGAGCACGAGGGGCTCAACAGTGCACACAACGTGTGGTACTGCGCGAGTCTCTACACTAGGTATTCGATTCGCAAATCGAATTGTTCAAATGTCCACGATTCGATTCGATTCTGTAATATTCAATATTCTCACTCCCCTAATGTTGAGCGCTGGCAACGATGCATGACATATATATGACAGTGCTGTTGGCGGATGTGGCAAATTAGAGCAGTAAAAATTGTACCATTGTCACCATTTGCCCTGCCCATCCTACATGTTGTGACCCTTGTGACAAACAGCAATGGCTGTGAAATATGGACACTGTAGTTTCACTAGCGACATGCTTTTTTGTATAATACTTCAATAATGACCTGCTCATTCGGACAGAAATTGAGACAGAAATTGTTCATTGAGTAAGTCATGGTTGTTTGATTTGTTTCTCAAAATAAAATCTATCATAAAAAGCCTGTGCACTTGAGGAGTCCCGTCGCAGGGACTGACAAGCAGTGAGCTGTCGTTTCAGTGCATGGAAGTCCAAGCTGCGTCTATATGCAGACATTTGCTGCATCTCTGTGTGGGCAGTGGCTCAATTGAGGCTCAACAAAATAGTGGCAATGGGCCTAGTGTTACACTGCTGCTTGCATCATGCCTCACTGCATAGCAGTTGTTCAAACTACTACAGCCATGTTCATTGCAAACTAATTTAGGGGGGACACAGCAGCAACAAGCTCTTGACAAAGTATAAACTCCACTTTAGTGATAAAATGTGGAACGTTCTGGAGTGTGCAAGACATAGTGGAAGATATTCAGCACTGTGTACGAATCACACACCTCAGCATTTTTTTTTTTTTTGATAATGTCACTATACTCTTAATTGACCAATTAGAGCCCATTAAGCAACCTGTGGTGTCTCTTGCAGCCACTGCTGCTGCTCGTCTTTGTTAGAAAAAGTGACTTGCAGTGACCTGTGGCCAGTTAAACAGGGATTTTTGTATTTAGGGGTTGAGAAACTAGTAATTTGCTGAAACCTCACATTTTTCAAAAGGAGTTTGTTTCCTTTTAAGCAATATGGCTGCTCTCACAGAACAGCCTATTTCAACATCTTGTTGGGACCTTTTTCTCTGCACTCACCACTCCTTTGCTGCATACAATAATTTGAAAGTGAAAGATAACCAGCAGTCCTGTCTCATCTTTAAGTAATTTTGCCATCTACATATTGTCTCAACAAAAGACACCTTGAAACATTCAATTATCACTTCTGGCTTAACTATGTACTTGTCTTTCTTCCTCTCTTGAAACATAGGGTAATGTATACGATTGCGCCATGCCATAGTGTTCAACTTAGTGGCAATGGACTGATAGAACAATTGAAATTGGGGTACTCAGAACCAGTACCATGTGGCTCCTTGTCCATAGCAATGCTTATTACGTACTTAATTCCAGATAACACCTGTACTGTGGCTTCCACCCTATATTTATCTGTAAAATTGTATTGGCTTCTAACTCTGAAAGCTTATTGTGAGTACCTATTCTCCGCATTACTTAGGGCTAAGGTGAACTTCTTTACTGTGTCACTTTTTCTGCAGGTGCTTCTATGAATCTGCTGTTTAGCTTGAGGGTACATTTATCCATTTAGATATACCGTCATGCTACCTTGTCCTGTCACTTTTTTTTGCTGCTGATTCTATCAGTACATTGTGGTAGCATGTGGAACTTTATTGGGTCATATGAGTGGTGCTATGCAAAGTTTTATAAGGTATTGTATGTACAGCCTTGTCAAAGGAAGTGAAGCCAATAGGAGCACAAGTGCTCCTTTGTCTTTGAGGAATTATTAGTTTTGTAAAGCTGTGATCAAAGGAAGTGAAGCCAATAGGAACACAAATGTTCCTTCATCCTTGAGGAATCCTTAGTGCTGTAAAACTGTGAGGAGTAAATACTCTCTGATGCTTTGACTGATGCCAACACAGCACGAGGCCAACAAGACATTTTATGTTCCGCTGCCGTCAATAACATGGTGATTCTGTTTCTTTCAGCAAGGGCTGTGCATAAGGTATTTTGCCTTGTGGCTGGCATGAGGAGTTTATTCTCGGCCATGCTGTTGTTGTCCACTTTCTCTACCTGCATGTGTATCACCAATAGGTTAACAATGCTATATTCACACTTCCACTATGTAGCAGCATTTAGAATGTGCGATGGCCTTTGTTCGTTGCTGTGTCTTTGTGAATTTTTCTTCATCACTGACTGTGGTTTCAGTACTTTTTCTGGGCATTTGATAATATGTGATCTTTTATATTCATCTCATATTTTTATTGCCTGTTGCCTTTAAGATGTGTACTCTTTCTTGGTGCTTTGTTTCATATTACTCTGTCTGAACCATGTCACATTATTCTTGGATGTAAGCCTTTCTTTACAGTAATTGAAATAATTTGTGTTTAATTAGAATTCATCTCACAGTCTTTTTTTGGAGCATTACAAGATCAGTGTGCTTTGTGAATGCATTGTTAAACATTGTTTATATGTTGTTATTTTTTTACTTGCACCTATGGAAGTGATCTTTGCAATTGTCTGTTTATAAACTTAATTTTTCACTTTCTTACTTCCACTATCCTTAGCATTTTATGCTGTTGGATGCTCCAAGAGAATTTCAGTGCCGACATTAGGAAGTTTAATTTGTTATTGCAATTAAAAACACTTGCTATGGGAGATATTTGTCAGAAAGTTAAATTGTATGCCAGTTTTTAAGACCCATCTGCTTTTTTTATTCCTACATGTTCATGTAAGACATCGACAATTCTGAAGGCACTGGTGTTACATTTTTCTCTAGTGCATAGTTCATACAGATTCTTAAGAAGTTTGAAGATTTTTTAAATTGAAAATCACATCTGCAATGCCTTCAATGGGCTGGAATATTTATGGGTCCTTAAAAAAAAAATTATTAAATTTTATTTTAACAGTAACAGTTGTTGAATGAATGATCAGACTTGCAGAGGGTCACCAAAATTTCAAGAACCAGAAGTCCAGAAAACAATTAGATACTTTATTCTGCAAGTTGGTGGGAAAAATTGTCAGTGCATTATCATATGCACCTGCCCTAATGCATGACACATCAGAATGTATTTTGCCCAATGTCAAGATAAAAATACTTGCAGTTCATGGCAGCAAATTCATAGTCGATGGCAGCGTTTTAAGTGGCATGGCATGCTCACAGCTTGCATGTGATAGCTCTCAAACACTTTGTGGGCAGTCTCCTCGTTGCCAGAGGGGAAAAATTTACAACCGCCAATGATACTCGGCAATCATTCATGACACTCTCACTATTGAATGCATTAAATGTGATCACCAAAGGAACCCTTGGAATAATTAATATGCAGAGTTCTTTTGGAAGTGCAAGTTCAAGGTGGAGTTGTTTGAAAAGAGTTCAGTCAGCGTGGGCTTTTGAAGAACAACACATCATGAACTGAGCTTCTTTCTTTATCCTTAGTAAAGAGCAAACATGCATGAGAGAACTGTTCAATGTTGAGCTCATATTACTATAGAGAACTTGAAAAAGTGTGCTGTGTCTTTGCCACAGTCGAATATTTTGCCCGAATGCTAGCCTGAGAGGTTCATTGTTGATAACACCTTATTTATTTTCATAATATTGTGGACATAAGTCCAAGCATGAGAGAGTTACAACATTGCCAACTCTCCCATATCTTCAAATCTTTCATAAACTTTATGAATTTGGGGTCATTTTAAGACTGTTGCGCCAATTTTTACAAAAATTGCTGTTTGCAAAAACGTTTCCCTTGTCAGTTCCTGAATCTCCGGTTGGGAACTTTTCCATAATAAAGAAGTGCAAGATGGGTGCATGCTTCAATCAAGTACAGTAGCACCTCGTTAATATGATTCTATTAGTATGATTTCCCAGCACCAACGTTCACGATTGAGAACACAAAAATGACCTAATACAGTTACGGTTATTTTTTACTGGTTCATATGTTCCTTAAAAACGCAATCTTGTGGCACCAACGTTCAGTAGATCGCCAAACTGCGATTGTATGATACATCTTCCAGCTGCTATATCTTATGTAAACAGGAAAAGTCGCAAGGCACGTGTGATCGAGAATACTAAGTCACCCACTGCAACAGCTTCTCTACAATACTTGCCCACCCGTCTCATGTGAAAACGCTGGTGGGCAATAATCCCCGTATTCAGAAAGGCATCTTAACTTGAAGGCCATGCTCGACTTGATCTAAATGAAGCCTGTCGTGAACCGGGAAAGAAACACAGTAAGCGTGAAATGCATCTTAACTTGAAGCTTATGCTTGACTTGATTTAAATGACACCTGGTGTGAACATGCCCAAGACGCTCGCTGTGTTTTTTTCTGGGTTCACGACAGGTGTCATTTAGATAAAATCGAGCATGGTCTTCAAGTTAAGATGCATTTCTGAATACGGGGGTAATTTTCTTATTCCAGTATGAGCAAATCTCCACATGGGTCGTTGCACACCAAATTCACAGCTATCACACCCAATCCTATTGCAATAAACATGTTCACTTATATGTCTCGCAGCACATAGGCCATAGTGCCATCTGAAGCGTACTGTACACTTCTAGCAGGTAATACAGTGAAAGCTCGTTAATTCGAACTTCAATAATTTGAATTTATGAATAAGTCGAACTGTGCGATTTCATCTGGCCTAGCTCCACAGAAGTCTATGTATAAAGAAAGCCCGTTAATTCGAACGCAAGAAGGCTCCGCCACAGATAATTCGAACTATGCGCCACCGTGCCGGCGGCTTGGCGCCTGGCACACAGCTAGAGATACACGCCTACTGCGTACACACAAGGCTGCGTCACCTCCGGAACGGAGAGAACGGCGAGAGAAGGCAAAATCGGGAAAAATCTAACTGGCACGGGATCGGCCAGAAGGCAGCAGCTGCCTTCTCTTTGTTCTCCATGACCTCCGAGACTTCTTGCCCATCGTGAATCTCTGAGGCTTTGCAAATCTTGTGTAGGTGCTAATGTTGTGCGGCAAATGACGCGGCAACCACCAAAACACAGTGAATCAAGTGCGTCGCAGGTGCGCTTGCAATCAAGAACCGACGATTCGGGGCCTTCGCCACCTTCACATGTTCAGCGTCTTTGTCTCGGCAGTCTTCATCGGTTGTGCACGTCTCTTTTCAGCTTAGGAAGTACTGGCCGCCGCAATTCTTTTTGATGGCTATCGTTCGTTTCGGTAGACATCGGTGGTGTGGCCCAGTCGGACCCAGAGCTGCAACTTGAAATGGCGTGTGCCCGAGGCACGCGCCATCACTTTGTGATACACCAAATTTCTGACACGCCCTACTGCTTCCAAATCGCAGCATACTGTTGTTCTCCTTCACTTTCGTTAGTTTGAACTTTCGTTAATTCGAACTAAAGCGGCTTCCCCTTGCGGTTCGAATTAACAAGCTTTTACTGTAATCCGAATGCGCTGTGATTCCGTGCTGCATGTAGCACAAAGGGAACATCACATATCGCTCTGGCAGCATCATAGGCATCGTATTTCAGTGTTGCTCACCAGCTCGATTTCGTTTACATTTTCCAGTTTCACTCTCAAAACACTATGCAATAGGAAAACAACAGTGCGCGTCTCGGGTTGCTAGGTCCTACCAACTTGATGCCTGTCCGCGTCTTGTGCCACAACAATTCACGCTGAGTGGGCATGTTAAAGCTTTCCACCAAAATGTCCTGCTCGAAGAAGCTGCTGACCCAGGATGAATTTGAGGAGTACATACTTAAGCTCACCAAAACTGTAAAAAAATATTAACATTTCGGGGCCACTCGAGCCCCACCAGTTTGGATTGCATTTTCGTCTCATGCTGCAACAATTCACACAATGCTTCGCATTATGTAGATGTCAACTATAGTTGAGTCTGCCAATTTTTTAGTGACTTCTGGTTGTACGTTTTCGCGATTAGTAAGTTTTTTTCTCACTTTTTTTTTCTAAAATGTAAGAATGGAGGTTCTGCTGTATATACAGACAAGTTTCTGAACCAGGCAATATCTGCAACAGCAAAGTTCCGGAAAGACTCACTGTCACAAAAAGACAATGTTTATCTTGTCACTCTCAGCTGTTCTAAGATTGCTGCCACTGCTGGTGGTGGTGGTGGGGGCAGGTAGTGGTTGCTCTTGGCCATTGTCTCTTATTTGGTTTCTCCGTGTTCATCTGATTGGCCTAGTCGATCCTTAAGGATTGCTGTGCAATCGAGGTATGCTTTCAGTTTCTTGTGACACTAGGTCTTATGAATTCCAGCTATTATTTCTTGCATATTTTTAAACTGTTCTTGGAATTTTTCTGTTACTTCACGTCGAAGGGTGTGAAGACCTGCCACCAGTCATGGCACACTGCATTCTAGCGCACTGATTTGTCTGTCCTGCCGTTTGAATCTCTGCGCGAGCATCTTCACTCCGCATGTCCTCCTCCAAGCTAGCATCGCTGGTTGGCAACGTGTTTTGGCATGCTCCAGGAGCTGACACTACCATCGCTTGCATCGCATGTTGGTTCACTACTTGAGAGAGTGTTACTGTCGGTTGCACATCTGTCCGGGACGACTGACTTTTTGCAAAACATTCTCTAAGCTCTCCATTTTCTGCTGCGAGCTGCTGTATTAAGGCTTGTTTCATCTGTTTCTGAAATTGTTAGCTGCATTTGCTGTTGTCCTTGCAGTTGTGATTGCTGCTCGGGGTTTTGGTTGTTGCTATGTGTATCTGGTAGTGTGCATGGCAGGTGGTTGTTGAAAAGCTTTGCTGCCCAGCTCACCTGAGGTATTCTCGTTTTTGGGGCCTTCTGGCTGCTCACTGGTAATGGTGGCCAGGAGTCCTGACCTGGGCCCATTTTGGGTGTTGAGCATGACCACGATCTTGATGATAATCTGGGTCTCAATCGCTGCCTTCCCGGGGTGGGTGTCCACCACACCCTGGAGCTGGATCTTCAGTAGGCATACTGTCCACGAATTCAGCTCCTTTTCCTGGATCTATGAGCCAATGCACCCACCACGAACACTCCTTGCTTACCATCAAGTGCGGACCCCACACAGCTGCCACATGGGTGTACAGGTGTGCTCTGATCTTGGGCCCCATTTGCCATAGGCTTGGCGCACTGATTAGTCCAGGTTGGAGAAGATGTCCACGCAGTGCCTCATTAGGCCGCAAGTGTTAGATTTGTGCAGAACGTCTGTAGGGCTTGCATCGCATCTCTCCTACTATTAGACTTTTAGCGCGTCCGCTATACTGGCAAACCGGGGCAGTTTGGGCGGATTACCGGATGGTCGGGGGCATAAACGTGAGCGGCCGGAGCGATGCAGCCGCCTGGTGTTGTAGAGCTCAATCAGACAAACACAGAGCTAAAATTGCAGTAACCTACTTTATTCTGCTTCGCTGCTGGTGCAAACTTTCGGCAGCGGCGTAATTGTGTTCACAATTATGCCACTGTCGAAAACTCACACCTCAGCTAAGAAGAATATAGTAATTGGCTCTGTGTTTAGGTGGTTGAGCTTTGCACCACCAGCTGGCGCCACCAATCTGGCTGCTCAAGTTTACACCCCCGACCGTCCGGTAATCCGCCCAAACCGCCCCAGTTTGCCGGTATAGCGGACACGCTAAAAGTCTCTAGTATCCCGATGTGAAAAGATATTATTTTGCCTTTAAAAGTCGCAATTGCTGATTAAGATTTCCCCATGGTCCTTGCGTGTGGCCATCCAATGCTAAGATTAAGATGCTCATGAGTCTTTTTCTCAGTGATGCCGGTGGGAACCCCGAGAACAACTCCTTTGACTGAGTTAGAGGGTGCCGAAAAGTACATGGTGACCTCGTATCTTTCCGCGCCGAGTTGCAGGGATCTTTCGAAACTGCAGGGCTAAGTCTTTTTTTGTTGTGCTGGCGATGATGATGTTCTGTGACCAGTAGGAGCAGGTAATGACTATTTTTCCGATGACTTCTCCCTTGAGGCTGCATGCTGCAGCAAGCTCTTGCACAATTTGCATGACCGTGAACTTACATATGTTGAGCCCTTGTTGGGGTCGAAATATTATTTTCGAAGCGCTCTCAGGAAGAGGTGGGGTCAGTACTTGAGTGGTTCGAGTTTTGGCCTGGGTGGCAGCTTTGTTGAGTGCCAGCTTGGCAGCGTTACAGCATCTGCGGCATTGTGTTATGGAGCCATTCATTCAGACAATCACTCTCAGACAATGAAAGGTCTGACGGGTAGCCATATTCCATGCTTCCTTTTTTGTAGGTTTTATGGATAGAAGGTGCCCATTCAGGCTGCCCAGCCCCTCGGGGAAGCCAACTGCCATCACACCTCAGCATGGATTAAGTACAACCAAAAATGGCACAGGCCATACTCCTGGTTGGCCTAGCTGGGCAGCCGCTGCTTTTCAACTTTCAGAATGAATAATTACGTGAAAAAAACACTCACGGACTGGCGGGTGGTCTCTTCTCTAGCTGCGACGAATGATATAAATTCTGTGGGATATTGGAGTGAAAATCAGCAGAAATTTAACATTGAAATGGGAGCCTATGTGGAGAACTTCCATTCCTGTCGGCTTCGTTGGCTCCAACCAGATATGAAATTACCTAGTTATTGTAGAGATATTCCGAGAATATTCATTTTAGGTGTTGTCTTCAAAGGGAAATAGCATCAACCTAACCGCCCCTGTTGGTCACTGAAGTGCGCTCATGGGCTGTGAGTACTAACTATGTAGTTATGGAGTACCCCCTCTAAAGCAGCTGTGTGGCACTAAGTATATTGTTTCATCCTAAGAAATCATTAAGTGACTAAGATGTGCTCTAACACTTTGCAACAGCAACTGGTGAATGATATTGACCAGTAATTACTTACAGTTCATCAAAGACTTCTTTTAAATACTGGGGTTACTTGTACCAAGTGCCAGTCATTGGGGACACCATACCTTTGTCTAAAAATTTAGTAAAAATAATAACCGTGAATCAAGGTACTACTTCTGAAGATCTTTTAAGAAATGCCAAGGGAATGTTACCTGGCCCTGAGGCTTTGACCACGTCCTGCCGCAAAGGAAGCTCAATCACATTTTCAGCAGTTGCGCTGATTAAATTTGTACTGCCAAATATGAAAAATTTCATGTTTTCACTGCCACTACATACAACATTTTTACAATTCCAGATATTTTTGTTAGTGGCTGTAGCATTGTAAATTTTCTGGCACCTACATGACTTTTTTTTTTCAGTGTTGTGTGGTGCATGACATGAGGTGATCTTTTTGTGTTTCATGTATTCTTTTTCCCTCTAGGTTCTAGTACTGGTGCTAATTCTTGAAGCTTTCTTGTTATTATTTTGCTATTTTGTATTATATTTAGTACTCATATTGTACTGACGATTGCAGAACTGCCAAAGAAAATTGAGGAGCTAGAAGTAAAGATTAGCAACATGGCTGTAAGTAAACATGAACTTGTCTTTGGTAAGATGTTGCTGAGAATGATATTCTGGGATCGATATTGTACAGCTGAAGAAAGAGGTTGATTCTTTTGATTCAAGTGCTTTTCACTTGAATGGGCTTGTTGAAAAACTACATAGCCAAAATGCTATGCTAATCACTGAAAACAAGCAACTGAAATCCCAGAACCACTCATTGACTCGCAAGGTTGAGGAGCTTCAACAGCACTCTCACCTTAGCAATGTCAAGATCAAAGGCAATCCCTGTTCTCAAAGGGAGGACTGTGTTGCAATCATGAAAATAGTAGGGGAGAGAATTGGCTGTCTTGTATTGCCTGGCAAGCTCAACATTGTTCCTCGTGTACTCACCAGATCGAATGACAAGAAAAACATCATTGCCCGGTTCTGTTCTAGAGCTAACAAAGCTGACTTTGTTAGCAAAGCACATAAAGTCATACTCCGTTTTAGTGACATTGGATTCTCTGGCTGTTCCAGTGCTCTAGTTGTTGTTGCTGAGCATCAGTCTCCATGTAGCAAGGCTCATTTTTCCAAAGGACTTATGTTGAGGAAAGAAAAAAAAAAACTGAATGTTCCTTGTACTGACAACTACCAAATTAAAGCTAGGAAGAATCATAACAGCAAAATTTTGCACATTTGAAACAAATCTGACCTAATCAGAGTAGACTAAACCGTTTTGTGTCACCACTTATGAATCATGGCTTCTCTACTGAAACCCAATCAAGTGAATTCGTTCTTAAGCAAATTAAGTTCCATTATTCATTTCAGTGTGAGGAGCGATCATAAACACTTCAATGAAATTGATCATTTCCTCACATGGCTAACTAGTTTGTTTTGCTATAACTGAAACTTGACTAACGTATAACAAAAATAATTTGTATTCCTTCTCTAACTTTAAATCAGAATACTGCAATAGATTAACCAACAGTCGTGCTTATGCAGCCATATATGTTTCTTCTAATCTTGCTTATCGAAGAAGACATTACCTATGCTTAATCATTACTAATTGCAGATCTGTTCAGTTTGAATTCAATAAGAGGTTCCTTCCTCAAGGGGACAGGAATTTCATATTTGGCTACATTTATTATTCTCCTTCATTCTCAGTCAATAAATTCTGTACTATTCCTGATCATATTTTACATACTGCATCACTAAAAAATAAAAAGGTTTATAGTGGATGATATAAACATTAATTTCACTGCAATTAACATAAACATCATTCATCTGTATTAACTATACTAATTTATTTTATTCCTACAGATATGATTGCTTAATTGACTTTCTCACACGCTAAGTCTCTAATGGCACAAGTACACTAATTGATCATGCTTTTTCTAACTTCCTTTTTGCCTCTGGTGAACAAAGCAAGTTAGGAAGTTAGAAACACTAGCTGACATCAGTGATCATTATCTCCTTCTCTTGCACATTCTATTAAGACCTTGCCCACCTTTACATACTATGTTCTGGACAACAATGGCTTCATAACTGCTGTTGATAATACAGACTTGTCTGAAATTAAATCACTAAACAATTCACAAAAAGCCATTTCCACATTTTTTTCTGAAGAGGAGGAGGATGTTATAATCTGTAGGCGGACCTAGTCATTGTTAGATACGGACCCTTTTCCTGGCATCACTCGAGTTCACCAGACCACATCGAGTCGCCGTCGCACCCAATTAAGGTGTGCAGTAGTGCGTCTAACATGTTCCCGGACCTGTCAGACAAGTTGGCGACCCCCACCCAAGGCTCCGCATGTCCAGACAAGTGGGCGACCCCCACCTTATGCGCCGCATGTGGAGCTATTGTCCCACTGCTTGACTCTTCCCGAAAGTGCAATGGGAGCCTGGCACGGTTCCAGGTAGTTGATCCTGGTCCCGAGCAAAGCTGCTTTGCAGCTCTGAAAGCTCGTTCGAAAACAACCCGTCTCCTCCAGCTGAGTGCTTTCAGACGGGGATGCAACACCAAGGCAATGCGGGCTGTAAGTCACCGTGAAGCCCTCGGAGCCACACCATCTGCCGATTGTGACGGCAGTTGCAGATCAGGAGGCAATACCAGTGGCAAGTCATCCCTCAAACAGTGGAGCCCTTGGAGCGACACCATTGGCCGAATGTGACGGCACTTGCACGGTCGCCTACCATTGGAGGAAAATGACGACACCTGAGCGGGCTCGACGATTGGCCGAAAAAGATGTGACCCCAAGACACCGAACGGGTTAAAAGCAAGAGACAGGGAGCAGAAAAGCATGCCTTCATTCATTCAATTTCTTTCGTGCTTCTTGCCATGGGCCGCAGTGTCCAATTTGCTGCTGGCCATCAATGACTTTATTACTGTTAATTTCTTTGTGTTCTTACTGTAAATAATGTAAATAAACCTCCAGTTTCAGCTGAAAATCCTCCTCAATGTCGGCCAACTCCCGCACTCAACGGCAAGATCCAATACCATGCAAGGCATTTTAAAGCGAAAGATTTACTGGCTGCGAACTTGCGATTTCGTCGTGGCAGTGCTCCCAGGAGGCACATAACGTCACAATGCGCGCCTCGCCGCAGATATTTCTTTCTCTCTCGCACCCTAGTCACTACTGCGCATGCTCCACTAGTAGCGCCGAGCCACAGGTGTTCCGCCGCTGAGCGGTGCTGCGCCTTTCCACCGCTGCCGTTTGGTATGATGTCACACCGCGTTCCTTGTCGTTGCGCTCGCCTCCGCTCGCTTCACCAACTGGGTCGCATGCCTGACAACATGTCGGAGGATTGAAAAGGAGAGCTCTCCTGCGCCGCAACCACAGTTGAGGCAGCAGTATAGACGGCGACAGTTGTGATAAGCAGGAGGAGGTCTGGAATCGACATCGGAACGAGATGAAAAGGAAACAAATTGCCCAGGAAACAGATGAACAGCGCGCCGAATGACTGGCTAAACGCCACAACACAGCTAGACAACCAGACTAACGTGGGCTTGCAATCAAGATTAACCAAGGCTAACCATGCTATGTCTTAGCTTTCGCTACGTATATCCTGGCATAGCCGTGCTAAGCCACTGCCAATTTTTTTACACTAATCATTTCATACTTACGAAAGTTCCTCCAAAAAGAAATGTAAACAAACTGTGGCATTCTCTTGCAATCCATGGACCTCGCAGTAGTTGGTAACATTGGGAAAACGGGATAAGTTATATAGTGACACGTGTGCTTTTTTATCTTTCTCCTGTGACAGCTGTCCACTGGCTAACAAATGTTAAACATTATCACTCAGTGCAATACGCACCTGCATGATTTAGAACTTACGTGAATGTTATCATTCATTCTATCTATTGTGTGTGTCCTCGCCGAACCTTGTACTGTCTGATTGTGTGCGCGGCACGACTTATGTAATAGTTTCTGGAAACAACGAGGGCACGATTACACTAGAACCTTCCACAAGTGATGTATAGAAGCCAACGCACCTGACCCGTTGATCAGATTTCGATGATCGCCAACTGTATTCGCTACTATCGTTGTGCTTCGAGTGTAACTTGCTTTTGTGGGCACAGGTTCGCACAACGAAAAATCACTTTCATCATTCACAGTTTTGCAACTGTTTTCTTCACCATCATTACTATGTGACAATAGGAGAACTAAAAAGCAGATGTTTAACATGAAGTTACATGCCCGATATAAAAGCTTCTGTAATACTCTGAACTGTCAGCTAAGTTGAGCTAAACAATTGTATTTCAAGCAAGGAACTTTAAAGGCCGGTAATAACACTAAAAAAAATGGGAGATTGTCAACTTCTTTTAAACAGGATCACATGACAAGACCGGGTGTCCAGAATTTTAAATGATAGAGTTGAGTACAATTCTGCTCCTGATATAGCTGAGGCTTTCAGTAGCTTTTTCTTTCTTTCGTAACGATTTGCCTTCTCCTACACAGATTATTAAGATGAACTGTCTGCCCCATTCATTCTTCCTATTTCCGACAATGCTGGAAGAAATATTTAATATTATGTATAGCTTAAAGGTGACGAGTGCTGAAATTGATTAAGTCCACCCTGATAACATTAGATTAATTAATTAATTTTTAATTAAATATGAATTTAGGTATAGAAAAGTCATCCCAGTTCTAAAAAAAGGTGACAGCTCATTATTACATGACTACCAATCTATATGCATTCTACAGGTCTTTGTGAAAATTGTTGAGAAACTAATTGAAATATGGCTAACAGAGTACCTTTCTAAATTTGTTATCCTCTCTTCATTCCAGTTTGGTTTTCATCACGGATATTCCACAGAGCTGGCCTTGATCCATCTTCATCATCATCAGCAGCAGTCTGTTTTATGTCCACTGCAGGACGAAGACTTACTGACCAAATAAAAAAATTAATTGACAAAGGATTTCTTACGGGCTCAGCTTTTATTGGTCTAACACAGGTATTTGATAGCATAAATGATAATATCCTATTTGGTATTTGGTATTTGTGGTCCGGCCTTTTGCTACTAAAAAGCTACATATATTTAAGAGTTCAAGTTGTTTCTGTTTATAATTTTTACTGTCAACAGAAAACTGCTAACATTGGAGTGCCTCAAGGCTGCATCTCAGGGCATCTCTCGTTTTTGGTTTACCTGACTGTCTTACTTCCACAAAATTCATTCTGTACGCTGATGATCCTACTATATTTACCTTTCATAAAAGCATCTCATCTCTCGTTAATGAACTAAGTGCTGATTTAGAAAATGTACTAATGCAGTGTAATGCCAACATGTTGTATATTGATGTCACCAAGACTAAAGTTGTATTCTCTTCACATCAGCGAAACTTAGCATCTATTCCACCTATCATTTTTGTCCCCACCATCTTCCTCTAAGTTCGTATTCATCTTTCCTTGGCATTGTACTTGACTGTAATTGGAAATATCAGAATCGTATTGCCCACGTAAAAAATAAAGCAGCTTGTGGTATATACACCTTAATTAAAACATGCCCTTACTTTACACGAGCCACCGTTACACTCACTTTACCACTATTTTGTTCGCTCCCATATTACTTATGGTATAATAAGTAATGAAACACCTATAACACTGACATTGCATCTCTCCAGGTAGTTCAGTTCCAAGCCTTAAGGATTATTACTTGCAGTTCATGCTTCACTAATGTCAAATCCCTACTAGACGAGGATAACATCCTTACCCTTTCTGGACTCGCTGAATACAACTTAGGTATATTGTTCTGCAGATTTGTGAATAATGAGCTACTACCGATAACATTTTCGCCATCTAACTTGGTGATTTATAGTACCACCAGATTCATGTTAAATAGCAATTTTCTTTTACCAAGAGTCCACACTAACCCTGGTAAACAGACTGTACAATTCACTTCCATACCCATATCAAACACACTACCACTCATTATGAAAAGTGCAAGATCCTTAGACCAATTTAAAAGATAACTAAAAATGCACTTTTTATGAGCAGACTAACGAAAAGGTTTATTGTATCCATTTTCTTTTCTTTTAATGAGTGCTCTTTAACTATGCGAATAAACTTTTTTTTTTTTGTATCCATACAATTTTTCTGTTATGCTATGATTTGCCTTGCTACCATGAGATATGCTAAAGCCTTGTTATTCTTTGTTATCAATTCTGTATTTTCTTATGGTAATGTTCTCTTTTATTTCCTGTGTACTACCTTATTGATGTGCGGCTGCTCCTTTAAGATAACTATTCTAATTGTTTTTTAGAGGACGGCCTGATACAGTCTGACTATGAGCTCTCCTTCTGTGCAGTAAATACCTACCTCTAACATGACCAAACTCCTAATAATAAATTTTTATTTGAACGTTTTTGTCTCCTGGCACATAGGGGTTCCTTTGCAAGAATTGTGTACTTAACTTTGAATAATAATTCAGTTAGCACTGTTTCACAGTGCTAAATAAAGTGTTGTTTAGTGAATGTACACTATTTCTTGCCATTTTAATGCTTGCACTAGTAGCAATTTTCTTTTGGTATCGCTAACATATTATTGTGCTGGATGCTCCAAGAAAAGTTGAGCGATAGCACTTCAAAGCTGTTTCATAATTGGCATTGAATGCATCTGTAATGAGATATTCATAAGCAATTAAAATTTTGAGCAGACTATTATGATTGATGTTCTCATTGCGCTTCTCCATTGGTTCAACTACAGTACCAGCAGCCCTGCAGCCACTGGTGTGGTGTAGTTATTCTCGAATTATATTTGTTTCGGGTAGGTCATATTTTGACTGAGCCATGATATGATATATATATAGTGTACACAATGCCATTATTGTGCTAGTGGCTAGAGTTTGTGCTATTCCTGTTTTCTATCTGTCAGAACGATTCTTCCAGAATCGCATTTGTGCCAGTCTCTGATAGCAGAGTTCCTCAACACTAAGATCACTTCAGGGCATGTGTTTCTATGTTCAATAATTCCAACATTAAGCTGTTCCTTGTTTACTATGTTTATACTGTGCAATAATGCACCTGTTTGGGTAAACTAAACACGTGAACGGCACTACAATCTCGGCAGCCCATCTATATATTGCACGGAATATTAGACTGATACCGCTCACAATTTTTTTATGCTGTGCAATGCTTGTCGTGTTTTATTCTTTTCTGTGGTAAGATCAATGGCATACAATGGCATGGCATGTTGTTTGTTCTATTCTCCACTCCGGACATGACCATGGAGTGCATTGATAGAGTGCATTGCTTGATCTGAGTTAAGCCAGATCTTGCATTACAGAATGACCTACCTGGTTTATCTTTTTGTAAAGTGTGCATCGCCTTATTTTTCAGTGTTTATTATTGATCTAAGTACTTGTTAAGTTAATTGATGTCTTTCGTGCTTAGTGGAACAAACAATGACACATTAAAACAGCTGAAGTGATGTAAATAAACAGGAGGAAATGCTGAAGTAGCATGTAGCCACACCATGCAGACATACTGATCATTGAGCACGGTGGTGTATTCTAGGCGTTATGTCTTAGGCACATATGTTGTGCACAGAAGCTTTATTTCTCTGATTGCTATGTATATTAAATAGCTCAGATAACAAATTATCAGCATAAAACCAGAAAATAATTGCAATAACAGTGTGGGCTCGATCGAGGGCACTTGGTCTCCATTCAAGGCACAAACATGCTTCTTGCCACCTCAAGTGGAGAGTCTTGTTTAAAAAAACGGGGACTTGCTTTTGTGTGGTCAGTGGAAAAAGGAGTTACCTTACGTTTGTAAGACTGCATTGTGAATAACTGTGCGATTGAAGAGGTTATGCTTGTTCAGGAGAGTGCTTATTTTTGCATTCCACTGGGAACAGTACATGCTCTACACTTCTACTATATTGATCATGGCACCTTCACATTATTGCTGTTGTTACTGGTGCATAGGCTGTTGTGAAGGGCACAAAACTCGGTAAGAATGTCGACATGGTCACAATGTGTAACATGTACCAAGCTAGTGTACAAATTTCGGTGCACCAAGTTTGACATTTAGACAGAAAATATCCTAAATTGCTGACAGCAAAAAAATTTTTTGAAGCTTTGTAGCTTGTGAATTGTTTTTATGTGATTATTGTCTTGGGTATCATGAAAACATCGCCATTTTATTTGGCTGAGGTGGATGCACACGCAAGTGCTACACTCCACATCCTCTGCTTTTAATAAATTTTACAATACTATACTGCTGCCTATACTGCTTTTTTTGTGCAAAAGTAGGGTCACACTTCTCAAAACATATAACTTTTGAGCAAATCAGAAAGGTTTACCAGCCCTTGACTTTCTTACATTTACTACAACAAACTCTGGTGCGATGGTTCAGTCACCATGGGAATGATGGGTTGTACATGAATTAGTCTGATATTTGTGCTTGGGGCTTCAGCCGTTCTTGTGACTTCGTTTATTATGCTTTATCTGAGTGTAAGTTGAACTAAATTTCAGAGAAATATATACTTTTTTTTTAGTGCAGGACGTAATAAGACTCTGCAAGCACGCATAATCGCTACTAAGTACAGTGGTTCCACTTGTCCATGCATCCTTGGCATAATGGTTTCAATATCTGGCTTCTTTGCCAGAGGTCCTGAGCTCGAATCCTGCTGTTGGATAACTTTAACAACATTTATTTAATTATTTATAATGCAGTACTTTCTTAAAAATTATCACTTTGCAGTCTTGAAGCCATTTAAAGCCAGAAGGACAAAGTTTAGGCAAATCCATGTACTACCCATCATTTCCATGCTGGCTGAACTGGCCTGCTTGAATCTCCCATAAACACTAGCGCCACAGTTTCCTCTAGTAAATATATGAAACTGTGTGGTCCAGCTGTGCTATGTTTGATCATTTCTGAGATCACCCGCAAGGCTTATTGAATGAACAAAAGACTCATCATTAGCACAAACATCTTTGTTCTCTGATTGTGGTACTCCGTAAACGCAGTTTTGTTTTGTTTGTGCAGGATCAAGGCTTTCTATCTCTCCAACAACTGTCAAGGATGAGAAGTCTCAGCAGTCACGCCTCCACCGTTGTAACTTCTGTGACTATGAAACTGGAAGGCTCTTCCATCTGCAAGCACACATCAGGGTCCATACAGGGGAGCGTCCCTTTCAATGCCATTTGTGCCCTCAGAGCTTCACACTGAATGCCACTCTGAAGACACACCTACGCACCCATACAGGCGAGAGGCCATATCACTGCCCTTCATGCCTTCGGAGCTTCTCGCGAAAAGACACCCTCAATGACCACCTGCGCATCCACACAGGCGAGCGTCCATTTAAATGCCCTGTATGCGGGGAGACCTTTGCCGCAAAGTTCACCCTCAAGACTCATTTGTACGTCCACTCAGGCAAGCGGCCATATCAGTGTCCTTCATGCTCTAAGACTTTTGTGAATAGCAGTGCGCTCAAGAGGCACTTGCGCACTCACACGGGCAAGCGACCATAGCGCTTCACCGATGGTTTCAAGTTCTTTCTGCCTTTGACTTGAACAAATGAAAACACACCACGATAACATCAGTGAGTAGGCCACCAGCCTTGTAGGTGTGCAGAGCACATTAGCTACATTCTAAAAACAGTTACACCCTTTGGGGTGTATATGTGCCACATAACAATAATCGTCATTTGTGTTACCCACATTTCCTTTCTTTAAGGCTGTGAGCCCGGTACTTCCAAGTCACGAACGACATGCGCATTATCAGTATGACAGAGCATTCTTGACAGGAAAGTAGCAAGCATAGTGTTTTCAAGAAAGGAAACGCAAGCAAGACAGATGACGATTGTTGTTGTGTGGCAGATATACACCCCGAAGAGTGCAACTGTCTTTAGAGTGTTGAGCCTGAATTATGAAATTATATATCTGCGCATTATAGCATTCTAGTGCCATATTCCTTATGTGTTGCTATGCATTCTTATATGTTGTCTTATATGTTGAACAGCCAAGTTACTTCGCAGGATGTTTCAGCATAACCTAACAAGTTACAAAGACATTTGTTGTAGCAACATTGCTATACATCACACTAACCACATTCATGTGGCATACCTTCATGTGAAGGCACAAGAAAGCTTGAAGTGAGCATCCAACATCAATGCCTTCAAAACACTTGTGTGCGCAGTAACATAGTCGTAGCAAATTCTGAATGTTAGCTTACTCATTGGGACTTGTTGGTACTCTCCAAATATACTGCTGCCTAAATGAACATTCTTGTGAGTTAAACTGCCCCTCACCGGGTCTGGGCATTACCAACAGACAAAGCAAGGTGCATAGGTTGTGCTATGAAAATTATGTCAACAAAATATGGAATCATTCCACGGCGTTAAAACAGCTAAAGATTTATAGGAGAACCCATGCACCTTTCCTCTCAAGGGAGCCCCGCTTCTTGCCAGAGACTGAAGGCCACATGCCTCTGTGTAAAACACACTGTCCCCAACATCCCCAATTATGACATATGACTTCAGTAAAGCACCTAATGCAGAATGCACTATACCACCACTGGAAGTGTGTCATGGTGTGAAAAATGAAGAAGAATAAGAAGGAGGAGAAAAAAAAAAAAGGCGGGGTTTCTGATGTATACATGACGCAATTTCTCTGCTTGGGTATCAAAGAAACCAGGGAAGGAACGTCACTTCAGGGTGCTAGTCAAGGTAAAGGGGATGTTTATGTTGGCAGTGAAGCTCTCCTCCTGGCAGCATGGTAACACGACAATTCAATTCCTCCTATCTGCTTTAATTAACAATGAACTAATTCAAAAAACTTTTGCAATAAGATGCTCTCTTGGTGGCACTTTACAAGTTCCAATGTATAGCCAAAATTTCTGATGGGGTCTCATGAGAGGTCCTTCAAGATGTTTACATACACACCAGAAAAGCTAACTGCATACTGCTTTTCTTAAGTGTTAATTCTCTCAGCATTTATAGGAAAGGCCTATGGACTGAGGTTCAACTAGTACTATGTATGTGCCTTGTTCTTCTGGAGCCAAACGGTGTTTCCATGTTGTCAAGAACTTAAGCAGTATGGCTGCAAGTAGAAGAACCTATTTAATCGTCTTGTCGCAGCACTTTATTCTGCATTCACCCTTTCTTTGCTGCACACAATAATTTGAAAGTCAGGAGCAAACCACTAATCCTGTCTCATGTTTACATCAGTTCATGATTTAAAAAACTTCTCAGTAAAAGCACTCATTTGTTGCTTCAGCTTGGCTATATTTGTGTGTTTTTTATTTGTCTGTTTCACCATGCCATAGGATTTAACCTAGTAAAGATGGACTGATATGAAAACATTGACTGAAATTGTGGTTCTCTGCATATATACCATGTGGCACTTTGTTTATTGCAATGCTTGTTGCACACTTATATTTCGAATATCACCCATATAATTGCTTCCGTCCAATATTTATTGATACTATTGTATTTTTTTTTTAACTCGAAAGGCTTTTTGTAGGCACCTATTTCCTGCGCTGCTTTAAGGCTAAGGTGAACTTCTTTACTGTATCACGTTCGCCATAGAGTTTCATACAATAATTACTAGAGGAAACTCTGGCGCACAATCGTTCAGCCATCATGGAAATGATGGGAAGTACATAGATTTGTCTAATCCTCGTACTTGCGGATTCAGACATTCTTGTGGCTTTAATTATTACACTTTATCTGTCTTCCTTGTCCTAAATTTCAAAGTGATCTATACTCTTCAAAGTTCAGAAGACACTGCAAACATGCACAAGCGCTACTAATTGCAATGGTCCAGCTTGTCGAGGTGGCCAAATCAAAAACGCGGCAAGCGTCTCAAGGCTTGCCCACAATAAATTCATAAGGGCATTATATGTCGCTTATCAATGCATGGGTTCGTGGCATAATGGTTTCAATATCGGGCTTCTCTGCTAGAGGCTCTGTGTTCGAATCCTGCCATCTGACAATTTTAATGATGTTTGTTTAATTATTCATTATGGAGCACCTTGTTGAAAATGACAAATTTACAAAGTTGCAGAGTCGTTTGAAGCCAGAAGGACGAAGTTTAGGCAAATCCATGTACTTCCCATAATTCCCATGCTGGCTGAACCACCCCCATTGCAGCTCCCATAAGCACTAACGTCAGCATTTCCTCTAGTAATTACTGTAATAAACTCTGTGACATTACTGCAGGTGCTTCTTTAAAATACACTGTTCTTCAGCTTGAGGGTACATTAACCCATTTAGATATATTGTCATGCTATCTTGTGATTTTGCTTTATTAAGCATGAAATGCTTTTAGCTACCATTGCTGGCGACCTTCAAGAGACCTTGAGCCAAAATCCAGAGCTGTTATCCAGGCACTCAAGATGAGGACGGAGCGAGAATGAAACGAGAACATCCGGGCGTCGTTGCAAGAACAAAACATGATCATCCGGGTAACCAGTCAAGACTTAAGAAAATGCAGTCTTGTGCAGGATTACATTGTATATGCTAGTTACTGCCCAAACAAGTTACAAAAAAAATATATTGCTTCCGATTTCTTCCTGTTTGTTCACAATAGCACTCAAGCTGTAACTTTTATTACGCTGAAGTTGAATTTGTCATTTCTAATAGAGACGTTAAAAAGGCAGATACGTGGCACCACACTCTTGATTGTGATCTTTTGGTGCTGAGACAGAGTTGCCTGTGCTCTTTTCAGCATCAGCGGTCCGTGAGTTTTGCGGCGCTGGTTTGGCGCTGTCTTAAAAGATGGAGCCATGCTGTGTGACCAAGCCGGCAGCGTTCGGCGCACAATGGGTAGTTGTTTGGCCGAGGCGCGACTTGCAATGAGGTTCAGTTCAAAACAGATTCATTTTGGCTCAGTAAGCTCTCAGGCCTGTGTCACATCATGGCTGCATTTGCTTCTGCATCATTCTTCATATCAATGAGGTTGCTGTCACAAATGCTTGCAGGAATGCAGCACAATGAAAGAAAAGGTAGGAAGCGTTTTCTGAAACCAATCGCTTAGTGAGTTATACACCAGAGCAGAAGACTGCTCAACTGTGCCGACAGTGACAGGATTATGCAGCCGTCCATCACCACGCACTGTGGCCACCTACCTAAGGCTGCACATTTTCAGCCAACTACTTCGACGTGACAAGAAGAAAAAGTAGCGACAAACGCTGAGTGTGTTGCACTGTTGGAAGAAGAAAAACGGTTGTAACGAGGCTGTTTGCTGTCACTTTCTGTGACAGGAAACAGTTGCATCCATATGGACCACATGACAGGAAACAATTGCGTTCATATGGACCGAGTGACAGGAAACGATTGCATCCATATGGACCAGTGCAAAGTGTGGCGTGGAGTGCTGTGGTGGGGTGTGCCATTGAGAACATGTACT
This sequence comes from Dermacentor variabilis, assembly GCF_050947875.1. Taxonomy (NCBI): domain Eukaryota; kingdom Metazoa; phylum Arthropoda; class Arachnida; order Ixodida; family Ixodidae; genus Dermacentor; species Dermacentor variabilis. The sequence goes on from NC_134571.1 coordinate 97,082,818, forward strand.
ACACCTATTTTAAGATTGTGGCTAGTATCCTCTCCAACCAATCTGCTTTGCCGGTAGCCATTTCATGCTTACATTTACTCTCTATTACGGGAGTGGAATATGGAAAGACATTGTGGTATCGTGTGGACCTTTATTGAGTCATGCTGTACAAAGTTTTGTAAGGTATCTTATGTACAACCTTTGGTGAAAGAAGTGAAGCCAATAAAAGCACAAATGATGCATTGTCATTGAAGAGCTCTCTATGCTAGAAAGCCGTGAAGCTCTGAAGAGTCAGTACTGGGGTTCATGTATGTCTCTGATGCTTTGAGTGACACCAATGCGGCAGGGGACAAACAAAACATTTTTTATTAACTTGCCATCAATAACATAGCAACTCTGCTTCTTTTGACAACAGCTGTGCATTTAGTATTTTAGTGACCTGCGGGAAACAATTTACAAGGGTAAAGTCTTCTTTCACTGTTTTTATTCATTATGTGATAAAAGTTCTTGTAAATAATTCAAGAAATAAATACCAAACTTTCTCTGCTAAATTCCTCATCGAAACCTGTTTCTGTGCATGTCACTCACATATAAAAAATTTTTAATCTCAGGTTTGGTCCATTTTGGCTTTAGACAAGTCAAAACTTACTGTTCGATTGAGCCTTTTCCTTCCAAGTCTCCTTTTCATTTTTTGCCATTCATGATATAATTATTGTGCTAACAAAGCTTAGTTAAACTTTTTTTGTACCTGTATAAATAAAATTATCTGCTTAATATATAAAATCTATTTAATAAAATTGTGTGTGGCAACAAACATTCTTTTTTTTATTTAGAAGTAGAAAACATCATCGAAGTCTTGCTCTAGAACTGTGTAAATTCAAGTAGTGCAGTCAGACGGCCCGCTGTGGGAAGATGACTACATCAAGGCTTACATTAATATTGGACACCGAGCCAAACAAGGACCTTTTGTAGGCACTTTCCTTGTTAGAATGAGAATACAACCAAGCCACGTCATTCCTTTGCGTAGAACATCTACTGGCACAATAATTTTTTAAATATACAGGAGGGGTGAGAGGTGTGCTTTTTGTGCCACTAAGATGAAAACTTGGATGGAAATACTGTGATGGTGCACTTGCTTTATAGCCTAGAAAAACAAATGCAGACTAGCTACTCAAGAATGCCGTACAGAATTGCTAATCTTTCGGCTCACATGCTCTCTAGCACTAAGTTGACACAACAGCAAATTCGGTTGCGCATACCAACTGAGACATCCATGGGCAGACTATGCAAAAAATCCAAGATGCTTTCACAGAGGTTCCCTACTGAAAAAAAAAAAGATATTGAATGCTGTCCTGAGGTCGAGCTCAAGCCGTAAAAATGAACTTGATTGGTATGTTTTGACACTCATGCAGGGACGTCCTAAGGATGTCCTAACATTCTCGTGTACATCCCGAGGATTTCTTTAGGAGTTTATGGTGGTGTTCTGGATGGATCATTGTGAATAGGAGCATTATCAGGGTTGTCCTCCCTGTTGTTTTTCAACCATAGAAGGTCTGATCTAGTGTCCCATGATAAATGATGCATGTAGCAACAAATGATGGAGATGCAGCACACCACCATGATCAAATAATTCACACAAATTGGATGAAATAATATCTCACCAGAATGTCTGTACTCGCAAAGTTACACCAACATAAAATTCACATAATTTACATTAACGAACTCAATTTTTTTAGGTAAATTTGAACCATTTGCTTTTTTTCTGCTTTTTATGCCTGGGAAAGAAGAAGCGGAAAACTTTTTCCCAAGATTCTGTTTTTATTAGTTTTTTTTCTCCAAGCCCTCACATTTTAACAGTGCCACTCAGCTCCAGGTGGCAGATGGATTCCAGAAAACAGTGCACCTCATAATGGGATGTAGCACAGAATCTCTGGCCATTGCAGCCTCAAGCACACCGGCTGACAACACATCAGGGTTAGCATTCTCAAGCACGAAGGCTTCCTGTATTCTTGGTTCACCAAGGGAAGTGATCCAGAGAGGCACATACTCAGATTGTCAGAATTACCCAAACTGGCTCCCAGCCAGTAAGTCAACCTGTAGTTTTACCTGCTAAATATTAACTCCCAACACAACACACTTGGTGAGCTTTGTGCAATAATTAAGCATTCGTGTTCAAGCTGACCCAAAAATGGTTTGTAATATGTGAATATTTCAGACTGGGGAAACTTCATTATGCCAAACACCACAGCCAAGGCTTCTTTGTCCAACCGACTCTAGTTCTCAGCTTCCGTTAAGTGTCCTGATGCAAATCACACAAGCTTTCCTACCCGAGATTTAAGTCGGTGTGCCAGAACTACTCCTATGCCATAAGGAGATGCATCACAGCGAAGCTACTATAGCGCCCAACTCGCTTAGGAAGATATTGTCTCTAATCGACTTCAACTAGACCTCGACTAGGCATAGACTAGAACTAGACATTCAGCTAGACCAGTGTTCTTTCTGTGCTGTCGCTCTCTATCCTTCTGTCTTTCTTATTTCTACTAAGTGCTGAAACTGTGGTCATATCACAAGGATGTCTGAAGAAGTTAGCACTCTCTTGCTTTCCTGAAACCTAGCTTGTTTCTGTAGTCCTCAGTGCCACGGTGCCTTTCTTTAATAGCTGGTGCAAGAGTTGTAGTACAGAAAACAAACTTGGCAACAACGTTCTATAGAAATTGAGCAGTCCCAGAAAACTCTGTAGCTCACATACAATTTGTGGCTTCGGGGCCTTGAATTGCTCCACTCATTCAAGCACTGAGTGCACAATCCTCTAATCAATGACATAGCCCAGGTACTCCGCCCTATGTGCTCCAAAAACGCATTTCTTCATTTTAAACTTCAAACCTATGTCACTCAGTCAGTTCAATACCTTCTCTAAATTGTGGCAGTAATCTTCATCTCATAGCCCAGTTATCATATCGTCAAAATAGACAACCACTCAATGACAACCTTGCAGCAGGTTTTTCATTAGGGCTGGAAAATTGCCAGTGCTGGGCACCACCCCAAATGACAGATGACTGTACTTGAAGAGCCCTTGGGAAGTTTTAATTGTCGCATGCTTTTTTTATGCATCATCAAGCTCTACCTGTTGATAAGTGTCTCGAAGGTATAGCTTCGAGAACAGAGCACCTACCCCCAATTTTGCCCAAATGTCATCCATGTATGGTACTAGGTATGTCTCAATGTCTGCCACCTTGTTCACTGTCAGCTTGAAGTTACCACCTAGTCAGATGTTCACATCCTTTATGAGCACCGGCACTAGGAGTGCTGCCCATTCTAACATCCGCACCGGGTTCGAAGTGCCTTCACGTTGGAGTCTGAATTTCCTGATCTTGAAGGTGCCAAAGGACAAGAGGTACTGTCCTACGCTGAAAAAATCTCACCTGCACGAGCCTCAGGCACTCTTATCTTGGCCTTGACACCATGCCGTGTACCTAGTCCATCAGAAAACAATTCGGGAAGCTTGATTTCCCAGTCGTCACTCTTGTCTGTGCAATGCGCATTCAAGGGGCCATGCAATGCGGTGTACCAAAAGCTCTTGCCCAGTTTCTTCCAAGCAGGGCACGAGAACTGTTTCTAAGGACAAATAATGGCAGCTTGGCCTGCCTTCTTCTGAACAGAGTGAGTACAGTTACCTTACTATCGACAACTCACTATCGGCGGCTGAAGTATCCCTTCAACTGAATTTATGAGGTACCTTCGAATGGCAACATTAAAAAATCCCTCAAGAATTCTGCTCTGTCCATGTCAGAGTACAAGGCACTAGTGCCAGCTAGCCTTGCATCAGCACACATGCGTGAATGCACGGCTCCCATAACCTTTTATGGTCTTTTTTTACTGATGGACCCATTCAGCAATCCCAGCTCCGCAGCTGCATGGCTGTTATTGTCCAGCGATTCAGTTTCACCGTCAGTACCATCCTCCAGCATTTCATTCATTGCCGACACAGTGCGTCAAGCCTGTGTTCTAGACAGAGGCGCACTAGGCCTACGGATCAAACTGGCCACCTTCCCCAGGTCATCTGCTGGCACTGCAAGTACATATCACCTATCTGGAGCATCCAGATTTCTTGCCACCTACCATGCAACTAGGTGCCTCTTTACTATGCAGCCTTTTTTTTTTAACACTAAAACAACTGTTACGCATTACGTATTCACTGCATTACCCACCACAGCAATGCCACGAGCCTAGAGCATCTACCTCTCATGGCAGCTGGTGCATATCCACCGGTGATGCATGGCTGGTCAGCTGTCGTGCCCTTGGTGGTGGTGGTGGCCTTCATGCCAGTGATGATTTCCATGGCCCGCTCCAAGGGAAGGCCTTCCTCTTCCGGTAAATGCCTCCTCATTGAATCATCTCAAATACTGTGGATGAGCCACTCTCTCAGATCCAGTTCTTCTCCAAACGTGCATGGTTCCACCAATTTCTGCAGTTCAGCGACGAAGTCCTTTGCTGCTTCACTCTCTCTTTGCGCCCTACAGTATAACCGGTAGCACAGAACAATTGCAAAAGTCTTTAGCACATAGTATGTCGTCAGCAGTGGTAGGCTTTCTCTAAGCATGATGTCACCAGGTCTCTTGGAGGCCAGTAGCCCCCATAGTAACAAGCATGTTGGCCATCCACAGGGACTTTGGAAAACTTGTCGTTTCTTGTCATCGGAAATGCTGTTGGCAATGAAGTATTATTCCAGGACTTCGACGTATTCCTCCCACTCTTGGGATTCACCAGAGAACGCTTCTAACTTCACGATTACAGCTTTTGGCCTGAGCTGCCGACAAAATTAGAACAAAATAACTTAACAAAACAAAGTTACTCCAGGTACCTTTATTGGCAATTGTTACTGGTTAATAAATATGTTCGTTAGAAAGTGGCCAGCCTCCTTGGCTGGCCAGAACTGGACTCTTGACATCACACCTGTGCTGCTTGATACAGGTGGGTCAACCATACACATCCTGGTTGCTCTGCAGATGCAGCACCGCCTATGATCACTACGCACTGTTTCTACAATTGCTTCCTTTTGTTTTTAAGAGTCAATTGCTTTAGATCGATAGTGAGTTAATCTATTTAGATATTCTGCCCTACTATCATGTTCTCTCTTTTCTTTCTTGCAGGGCAATGTTTATCGGTTTAAAGTGTGCACAGTTATGTTAGCTATGGAGTGTACAGCATTAGTCAAAAGAAACAAGGGCAGTGGTAGCATAGTTCGCAGGGGCTTCTGCAGTCTACAGGGGTTCAGAGTGTTTCAATACCATGGACCCAAGCACTTGTTGTTGGACCCTCTCATGCTTAGCTGGTCTCGACTGAGCATTGTTCGAGGAAAAGGGAATCATAGTGGTCAAGTCAATGTGTAGTGTTTGGACCTTAAAAGAAGCAACTTGCCACTTGAACTTCTTGCAGATGGCACCTCTGGGCTAACCCTACCAGGGCAGAACTGCATGCAGTCGCCTTTTCTTGTCATCCTCTTCATACTTGTTTTTATTAAGGCAAAGCTTTCTCTGCCTCTTGTCTCCAATTTTTGGGTGCTTGCTGCTGTCTTGCATGATGGGTGAGTACCGGACATATTGCAAACGAAATTCACATGTAGTGTAAATTTAAGGCGAATTGTGGCAGCAGGTAATGTGCATAAGGGGGGGATGTCGGCTCCAGCAAGTAAAAAGAAAGAACAAAAACAAGATGACCGGTCACAACGAATAAAGCAAAACAAGGGTTAAGCACAACATACACCAGAAGGAACAAAAAAGATCACTTATGGTCAAACTAAATATAAAAATATTTAAAAATTTAAATACTAAAGTGAAATTATGTGAAAAGAAAAACACAGCTGATTTCTGGGAAACAATCGAGCATCCATAATACAATATCATCGAGGTGTCCATGACGAGGAGCAGACATGATAGAGTCACAGTTCGTTCACCGCAAGCAGAGCAACTCCACCATCTGTGGAGTGTGTGCAGTACCCATAGTCTTCCGAGGGTTAAACTGACTTCACCTCAGTTTAATGTGAAAGGTGGCCACCAAAAGTTAGTGCATGCCGAAATCAGCTGTGTAGCTAGTTTGAGAGGAATCATATCGCCCTCTGGATATCCTCGAGGCAACTAAAACAGCATATACTGATAAATTTGGTGGCAGAGTTTCTTTCCTTCCTCCATGGGCTACATGTCCAGGCTATGTCTTTATTTCTTTTAGTGCGAAGCGTTCTCTGCGAACTTCAGGCACTTTGTGTATTTGTTTAGCCTCCTATGCTGTGGGGCTGGCGGTGCCTTCCAACTTGAGCCGCTGGGTATATGCCGATGTTCACATTGCTGGCATAGTCGTGGCATTGTCATTTGAGCTCCGCCATCCAACTCTTGCCTCTGATTCTCACATACTAGATGCACAGAGCCAGGTGGCATGCGTAAGAAGATCCGGGCATGTTAGCTGTGAAATACTGGTTGGTGGTTGCCTCCGTACTAACAGCGATTCAAAAGCAAGTTTTTTGCCCCCTGCACTCCAACTGGTTCCTGACGCTCACAAAGAACCTCTTGGAAGACCACGACTACATTGCAAAGTGCGTCAACTCGGACATTGTGTTCCTCAGAGCTTTACTTGAGCAGCTGGAGGATGGTGTACTACTGGGGTACTACTGGACGCAGAGGAAGGGGAACATGTTCCCAATGATCGAGCAGCTAGGCAACCCCATGTTGTTTCTGACCCTCAGCATGTCCGTACTCCACAATGAGTGTTTGCTCGAAGTCATCGAGAGAGTGAAAGAGTCGGTCAAGGTGCATCGCTGCAGGGTTGATGCTGTAGCCAGCTACCAGCAAAATGCTTCGCATAACTTCGATTCCCACAGCACGTGGGATCTGCTTAAATCTTTTTTGGTGCCAATTTGCTGATTTGCTGGTTTAGTATTGCTGGTTTATGAGTCTGTAAACGAAATAATTGCATGTTTGCAGGAGAGCCATGCAGGTAAGCATCTCACACTAATGCTCTAAGTGATAGGAAATGTAACAGAAATCAGTTTTCCCAGCATTTGTAACTCGAAATTACGTGCACAAAAGTGCGAGTAACAAAGTGCACATGTGTGGGCATGAAAAAGTGAACTGAAAAATCAGTCTTGCCAGAAGCCGAAGGGTGGCAGCACAATAAGAATTCTTTCTATAAGCCACGAAATATTTCAGCATCTCTCGAGCGACACTTGGCTGCGCTTTGTTTTAAAAAGGCGCATTTTTCAAATGTTCAGTCTCTGCTGTACATGTATGGCCGTGACCACTTGGGATTTGTTTCCGTCACCCTACCAGTTCGGCAGTGACCCTCAAAGGGTTAACCTTGTTAAAATTGCATCATGCCATGGGATTCAGGCTTATGAAGCTAGACTGATTCACAAGCATCAAAGGGAATGCTGATTTCCAGAATCAACATCATATGCCACCTTGTTCATAACAATACGTACTTCACACTGCATCCTCGTTGTCATAGCCTATCATTTATCCATCTACCTGTGTGACCAATGTAGGATCGTCCACACCTGAGAGGAATGCAGTATATCACACCTGCGATGCAATCAATTAATTTGCTCTTATGCTCCTTTTTGCATGCGGTACCTGTGATTCTTCCTGGCCTTGTGTTTCTACACAGGCTCACCAATTTATTAGGTGCCGAAAAAACAATGTTGATGCCGCTCCTTCCAGCAATCTTTTTTAATCTATGGAAGAACCTATGTATGTAGGGGATGACAGCAAGCTTTCTTGTGTTTGTTTATGTCAGTGCTTGTAGCATCCACCTGCTCCGAACTGCTTTCCTGTGCCTTCTTAAACAGTCCTTCTGCAACTGACACAAGCATGTGGCTCAGGTAACCAGCACCGCTTAAATGTGAGGGTTGCCGTCCGAAGCTATCGGGCATTAGGTGCTGGCATGACTTCTTCAGTGCTTCACTGAAACACATCTTCGCGATTCCCCTCTCGCTGTATTTCGTCATTCGATGCTTTATTTCGTCATTCCCTTAGATGGCTGCTATTGGCCAATAACTGAAATCAAGCTGCGGTCGGCTACATGGCAGAGATACCGCGGCCATCACAGGGTGCCACCACAAGTCCACTGGCTAACCACACTGCGGCTCGATGAGGACAATTGTGTTTGACTTGTGTTTAGCGCGTCGTGGGGTGCCTTCATTTTATTTTCATTGTCATACCATTAGGTTTCTGTTCATTCAATAGTACATTCAAGTTAGCAAATTGTACTGTGTTTTTCACATCACACTGTTAATTTATTAGTTGTCAACAAGCAAATGTTACAGTGCTTTTCTTTCATGACATTTACGCACATGTAATTCTTCAGTCATGCTATTAATACTAAAACCTGTAATTCTTCCATGTTAACAATTTGTTGAAACTGATGTAATTTGTGTTTTATTACGTTTACTTTGTAAAGGAGGTCCCATTGCACTCTGACTTCGGGCCTCCTTCTGTACATTAACATCTTGTAATCTTTCTGATCATCTCAATAAAAACTGATTCTGATTCTGAAAGGCGGAGGCCACGATGTCTTCGTTAACATCCAAAATCACATTTGAACTGCACACAACAGTGACATTTAGAAGGCGGAGTGTTGTGGGCACGCCCCACTGTGCCCGTAGCCCTCCCAGTGCAAGGTATTGAAGAAGGAATGGGAGAACAGCAGAGGCCGTGTTTGATTTCCATTAACTCCACTTCTGCTGAACTAATTTAAGTACTTTTCGCAGCAATGTATTTCTAAATAGCCTATTTTCACTTCAAATGCCTTTCTCTGCTGCGATAAAAAGCGGTTCAGGGCCCCTTTAAACGATCATCATCATCATCAGCCTGGTTACGCCCACTGCAGGGCAAAGGCCTCTCCCATACTTCTCCAACAACCCCGGTCATGTACTAATTGTGGCCATGCCGTCCCTGCAAACTTCTTAATCTCATCCGCCCACCTAACTTTCTGCCGCCCCCTGCTACGCTTCCCTTCCCTTGGGATCCAGTCCGTAACCCTTAATGACCATCGGTTATCTTCCCTCCTCAGTACATGTCCTGCCCATGCCCATTTCTTTTTCTTGATTTCAACTAAGATGTCATTAACTCGCGTTTGTTCCCTCACCCAATCTGCTCTTTTCTTATCCCTTAATGTTACACCTATCATTCTTCTTTCCATAGCTCGTTGTGTCGTCCTCAATTTGAGTAGAACCCTTTTCATAAGCCTCCAGGTTTCTGCCCCGTAGGTGAGTACTGGTAAGACACAGCTATTATATACTTTTCTCTTGAGGGATAACGGCAACTTTCTGTTCATGATTTGGGACTGCCTGCCAAACGCACTCCAGCCCATTCTTATTCTTCTGATTATTTCCGTCTCATGATCCGGATCCGCCGTCACTACCTGCCCTAATTTAAGTAGATGTATTCCCTTACGACTTCCAGTGCCTCGCTGCCTATTGTAAATTGCTGTTCTCTCCCGAGACTGTTAAGCATTACTTTAGTTTTCTGCATATTAATCTTTAGACCCACTCTTCTGCTTTGCCTCTCCAGGTCAGTGAGCATGCATTGCAATTGGTCCCCTGAGTTACTAAGCAAGGCAATATCATCAGCGAATCGCAAGTTACTAAGGTATTCTCCATTAACTTTTATCCCCAATTCTTCCCAATCCAGGTCTCTGAATACCTCCTGTAAACACGCTGTGAATAGCATTGGAGATATCGTATCTCCCTGCCTGACGCCTTTCTTTATTGGGATTTTGTTGCTTGCTTTATGGAGGACTACGGTGGCTGTGGAGCCGCTATAGATATCTTCCAGTATTTTTACATATGGCTCATCTACACCCTGATTCCGTGATGCCTCCATGACTGCTGAGGTTTCGACTGAATCAAACGCTTTCTCGTAATCAATGAAAGCTATATATAAGGGTTGGTTATATTCTGCACATTTCTCTATCACTTGATTGATAGTGTGAATATGGTCTATTGTTGAGTAGCCTTTACGGAATCCTGCCTGGTCCTTTGGTTGACAGAAATCTAAGGTGTTCCTGATTCTATTTGCAATTACCTTAGTAAATACTTTGTAGGCAACGGACAGTAAGCTGATCGGTCTATAATTTTTCAAGTCTTTGGCGTCCCCTTTCTTATGGATTAGGATTATGTTAGCGTTCTTCCAAGATTCCGGTACGCTCGAGGTCATGAGGCATTGCGTATACAGGGTGGCCAGTTTCTCTAGAACAATCTGTCCACCATCCTTCAACAAATCTGCTGTTACCTGATCCTCCCCAGCTGCTTTCCCCCTTTGCATATCTCCTAAGGCTTTCTTTACTTCTTCCGGCGTTACCTTACCTTCGGGATTTCGAATTCCTCTAGACTATTTTCTCTTCCATTATCGTCGTAGGTGCCACTGGTACTGTATAAATCTCTATAGAACTCCTCAGCCACTTGAACTATCTCATCCATATTAGTAATGATATTGCCGGCTTTGTCTCTTAACGCATACATCTGATTCTTGCCAATTCCTAGTTTCTTCTTCACTGTTTTAGGCTTCCTCCACTCCTGAGAGCATGTTCAATTCTATCCATATTATACTTCCTTATGTCAGCTGTCTTACGCTTGTTGATTAACTTCGAAAGTTCTGCCAGTTCTATTCTAGCTGTAGGGTTAGATGCTTTCATACATTGGCGTTTCTTGATCAGATCTTTCGTCTCCTGCGATAGTTTACTGGTATCCTGCCTAACGGAGTTACCACCGACTTCCATTGCACACTCCTTAATGATGCCCACAAGATTGTCGTTCATTGCTTCAACACTAAGGTCCTCTTCCTGAGTTAAAGCTGAATACCTGTTCTGTAGCTTGATCTGGAATTCCTCTATTTTCCCTCTTACCGCTAACTCATTGATCGGCTTCTTATGTACCAGTTTCTTCCGTTCCCTCCTCAGGTCTAGGCTAATTCGAGTTCTTACCATCCTGTGGTCACTGCAGCGCACCTTGCCGAGCACGTCCACATCTTGTATGATGCCAGGGTTAGCGCAGTGTATGAAGTCTATTTCATTTCTAGTCTCGCCGTTTGGGCTCCTCCACGTCCACTTTCGGCTATCCCGCTTGCAGAAGAAGGTATTCATTATCCTCATATTATTCTGTTCCGCAAACTCTACTAATAACTCTCCCCTACTATTCCTAGTGCCTATGCCATATTCCCCCACTGCCTTGTCTCCAGCCTGCTTCTTGCCTACCTTGGCATTAAAATCGCCCATTAGTATAGTGTATTTAGTTTTCACTCTACCCACCGCCGATTCCACGTCTTCATAGAAGCTTTCGACTTCCTGGTCATCATGACTGGATGTAGGGGCGTAGACCTGTACAATCTTCATTTTGTACCTCTTATTAAGTTTCACAACAAGACCTGCCACCCTCTCGTTAATGCTATAGAATTCCTGTATGTTACCAGCTATATTCTTATTAACCAGGAATCCGACTCCTAGTTCTCTTTTATCCGCTAAGCCCCGGTAGCACAGGACGTGCCCGCTATTTAGCACTGTATATGCTTCTTTTGGCCTCCTAACTTCACTGTTATATTACTTCACTATTATATCCCATTTACTGCCCTCTAATTCCTCCAATAGCACTGCTAGACTCGCCTCACTTGATAACGTTCTAGCGTTAAACGTTGCTAGGTTCATATTCCAATGGCGGCCTGTCCGGTGTCAATGGCGGTGTCCGGTGTAAACGATGTCACCTCACAAATCTCCTGCCATGCAAATTTTTGAAATCCTTCAAGTAAAGAGATAGTTATCACATTGTTCGCTTGGCACGAGGCGGACACTCAGGCTGTGCCTCACGCCACCGTGCCCCTGGAGGCATAGAGTTACTATACTACTAACTCTATGCCTGGAGGTATGTCACCCACACGGACCGATCGGAGCACATGGTTGTCAGCAGCCAGAGGGTTTGTCGCGACATCTCGTGGTGGCCGCGGTATCTACAGTGAACTAGAAGCAATATTTTCTAGTGCACTGTATACACTACGCAGCACACCAGTGCAATCTCCGAGGCCATGTGCAGCAGATGCAGCCAAGCTGCGGTTGTATCTACACAGGAAATGCAAACGTGAAACACTTTTTTGGTGATTTTGAGATAGCGGACATGTACAAGTCGAACCCACTTATAACGACACCGGTTTTAACAATATATTGGTTATAACGATGAGAATTACGCAACTGCATCGTCAACTTCTGTATGTTTTCTATGGTGAAACCCGCTTACTGCAATGTCCCTATGCCGCATTATAAGTTAAAACGATGAAGTCTTACTACTGGGTGTCCGTGCCGAAAGCTAATGTAATGCGGAATCCTTGAAAAGAAAAAAAAATTCGAGCCGTTGCACGCCACCGTGCGGGATATCCCGCCGTTGCTTCTTTATTCTGTGTCCCGCCTTTTCCGCTTCGCCAGCCTCGCGCGCCTCTCTCCCGCCTCCCTTCCATCCCTCCGAACATGAATGGGCTGCGCCCATAGCTTTACGCCGCGCCACCCTGCCAAACACGAATGGACCGTGCCCGCGCCAACTTCGCTGGCAGATATGGCCGATAGTGCTTGGTGTCTGGCTATGCGGCCTATGTGTGGTGCGGCCATGGTGCGGCGGCTGCTGCTCTTGCTAGCTGCTTATGCTGCGCGGTCATATGGCGCAGTTCTGCCAGCGGATTAGACCACTCGTGCTCGTCTTTGTTGGTTGCGTCGAAGTCGTTCCTGGCCACATGGTTTCTCAGCCTCGTTCAACACGCCGCCGATCATCGGCAATGCGCGACGTTGACGGTGGAAAGGAAGCGCGCTGCTATAGATTTGGAAATGAAGTGCTTTTAACCGATGAGGCGATCGTCGCGAACGTGCTTGCATCGGATAGCGACGACGGCAGAATGACGCGGCAGGGCAGGCTAAAGCCCCTGCATCTACGCGCCACCGCCGCTTTTATGGAGGGGCTTTAGGGCAGGCTGGCGCAGCGTTGTCCTCGGAGGAGGCCCTGCTAATGATTCACTCAGCCCGGGGCTTCGTTTTCGCGAAGGACCTTCCGCTGCACTACGTGGAGCACCTGGATGCCTTGGAGAAGGATGTCGGCAAGCGTCACGTAAAGCAAGCAAAGCTGGTGGACGTGGGGTTTTCCCGTGCAATGCCAGGGAGGAATACGTGGCGAAGTGCTTGTGGCGATCTCGCCCCAGCGTTTCTTCTGGATTTCTCAAGCCGAGAGGCTGCCGCGGCAACCGTCTTGTTTTTTTTTTTTTTTAAGACTCCTTTTGAAGCCACCCAAGCGATATGCCTCGGCGCAGTTCGCATGTCACTTGCCGCTCGTGACCCCGCTTTGAAGTTGTAGCAGTGCCATTCTTGTCCACCCACAGATGCTCCTTGTTGCACGAGATCGGAGCGCTCAGAAAGCAGAGTTTACAGCAGTTGCGAGTCAACACAATTAGACCAATAGAGGAAGGTGGTGGGGAGGGGCACTGGCCTCCTCGCCAGTGTAAGTTTTCACACAACAGCTCTGCCCGGTTATAAAAACGGAATTTTCGTGGCACTTGAATATTCTTATATGTGGGTTCTATCCTTATTTCACCCAAAATTAGCAATAATAGTATTACTGAGAATGTTATCGCAATCACGAAATCCGCCAATATCGTTTGGTTGGCTGCTTACGAATTAGCTGCTGATGACATTGCAAAAAGCAAATCATTTCTACTGGACTTTTTTTTTTTTTTTTTAGGTACACGAGATTGTAAATTTCCTGCTACATGCACTGAAATCATATTTGTCTCGCATGTTTGCAGGAGCCTTCTTTACAGATAGCTAATGTTTTCTATGTTTTCTTACTGCATTCAAAAAGTGTTTTCGGACCCCTTTAAGATTGACGCAAAGGAAAAGTCTGTAAATTCATTTTGAAATTTGAAGCAATGCTTTTAATGTGAGCCAACAAGCAACTGGTTGCTTGTGAAAGCAACAACATGCTGATTTCCCCATCCTTTGCTTGTGGCAACGAGGCCTTTGGGATTCTACATGACATTATACTGATGTCTGCATCAGCTCGGTCGTAGCACAACAGCTTATAAGTTTCTTTGTTGCAGTACAACGAATCAGAGGTCATGCCATCGCTGTCGCACTATTGTCATCACCCCTTAGCTGTCACACACATACACATCACAAAAACAATTCTCACATCGTGTTTGTGTCATGGCATTACCAGATAGACCAACAAATGTTTGGCTATGTGGGAATGCTTTGCAGAGTCTACAATGATGCTCGATACTGGCTAAAGGCAAAATGTTTGGATAACATTTGGTCCCAAAGTGCAAGGGATCTGCGTAACTTTTTCCAAACATCCCTATTATTAGTACGTTTTCACAGTGCCTATCCTGTGATAATTAATAGCTAGTCAGCTTATTACACATTTGTCCGCCTATATCTTGCATTTCTTTCTTGCCCTAAAGGAGGTGTACCCTTGCTCTTTTAGTTGTCCCTATGTTACAAAAGTAAATACATTTCTGCTATGACAGCAAAGTATTGTTTGTTAATCAGTTCATTTATATATATATATATATATATATATATATATATATATATATATATATATATATATATATATATATATATATATATATATATATATCTTTCTGGTGCTGGTATTGCAATGGTGAGTTCTTTGCATGGCTCATGCAAGAGAGCCACATCTCTAACAGAACTGCCAGTGCAACAGAATTTTGCATGTGTGTGTGTATGGTTCTGGGTATGTTGTGTGGTTATTTCTTTTTTGTTATGGTTGTTTGCTGCTCACCAAAAAAGCATTTAGTACTGTCCTGTTGTTATTTTAACACATCTCTAATATTAATCTACTACTTTCTCATGCTAGTCAGCATTTAATGTCTTATTTTTGTTACACAGATTGCCATGGTTGCCCTTTCTGTAGCAATTTAAAAACTTCAGATTTTATTTATGCCACAATAGTTTACCTTTAGATGATAATCTTTCGTGATTTTGTTCCGCTGAGTTCTTACACTGAAAAAAATGCATGGATACGACAAGTAAAAATAAAGTGCAACTTTTCGTAGTAAATTTTTTCAGTGTGAAAACTCAGCACAACAATCATGAATGTGCACCAACTAGCCTCGTTTATCGCCTTACTAGTCATTTTTATTTCGCCATCTGTAGCGAAAAATTCACCGACAATTCGATACTCCCTAATGCGAAATTTGAGCACAGCTCTATGTGTTTTCATTTCGTGATACATACACACAGACAGGCAGATTGTATGCGACACTATGCAGGGTGTTTCAGCCAAGTTCAGCCAGAGTTTAAAAATATGCAGGTGCACTCTAAGATGACACGACCAAATGCGTGTTGCTCACTTTTGTATGTAGTGTGTCACGCTGTTCTTTGTATTTTGCTTAATTAGATAATTAGTCCAGATTAATTAACCAATTTCCCGTTACATTCAGTGAAATAATATTTTGCTCACATGTTTGCAATCGTTTCCATTACAGATCGGTAATGTTTTCTTACTGTGTTCAAAAAGTGTTTTAGGCCCCTTTAAGATTGACACAAAAGAATAGTCTGTAAATTCATTTTTAATAAATTTACAGACTACACACTGAATGCTCCGCTGTGCTCCATGTTCGCTCTGTTACGCCGAGGAAGGACGAGGCACGCCGACGCTCGATGCAGGGACGGTTGCCTAAAAGTTGCGATCTAAAAGGAGAAGCAGCTGCTACAAATTGCTATTTCACCTGCTACAAAATGTGCTCCAGAATGCTTTTAGTCAGTCCCATCTCTATCTAGTTCAGCCCCTTTGCAAAGTTACCAAGATTTCTTTCTTCATCGTGTGCTATTTATCCAATGACTTGTTAAGCATATCAGCTTGTCCTATGCATGGTAAAACAAAAACATAGCAATTTAAAATTGGTTGAATTAATAAAACTGCACAAAAACAATCCTTCAACAGCATCCAACCACATTCTGCAGGCATACCGACCATTGAGCATAGCTGCGTTTTCTTGATTTGAAGCACGGATGCACACTATCTGTTGTATTAAATGAGCTTGTAACAGGTGCCACGTCAGGGTGCATATGGTGTACGGAGTCTGGAGTACATGCCTGAAACAAAATATAAGCACCATAAAAACATAATATACCTAAGACAATGTATGATGCTTGGTCAAAAGCATGCAAAAAACTGCATAGTAGTGCAAGTGTACCTCCCATCACCTCGGAAACTGTCATGTTGCATTTTGTACAAGAAAAGCAATGTGCACTTCAATATTCAACGCAAATGGGACACGTGCGTATGTCAGTGGTGCCAACAGCTTTGTTTATGATTCCAGGGCTTATATTTGTGCTGCAGATTGCTTGTCTTGGCATTGCACTGTGAACACCCAATGTTTTATGCATCAACTATTTTCTTACGGGCACCTTCACCTATATTACTGTCATTACTGCTATATAGGCTATGGTCAAGGGTATGAAACTGAATGAAAATGTTGGCATGATCATAATGGGTAACACTTGTTGAGGTGGCATACAAGTGTATGCTGGACCAAATTCGACATTTAAAAAGAATAATTCAATATAGCTGACAGTAACGTAAGCATTTTTTCTTGTTACAATGTTATATGTGTATCCAAAATATAAAAGACTTCACCAAAACATTAATTGGCTTCCATGCATGCAAGCGCTATGGCTCTGTATCCAAAGTATGGAAGATTTTACCAAAACATTGATTGGCTTCCATGCGTGTAAGCGCTGTGGCCAACCTTCACTCAGTTTAGGATTTCTCACACACAAAAAAAAGTTTGCATTTCTTGGTAAATAATATGTGCAGGTTTTACAAACCTTGTCATTGAGTAATTGCATATCAGATCACATTTAGCAAATCAAAATAGTCTGGCAGCCACGCTGTCGTTGATTTTACCTGAAATCAACATCTAGACCTCCTGACAAAAAATAAAAATCTCATAGTTGGCTCATATCTATGGTTTTTTATTTATTTGACATCTTGTAATTGAAGTTTTGCTTTCTTTGTGCAGCATCCAGACATTCCAACTGCCCAGCAATTGCCGAGGGTGAAATATCTCATCTTGGATGCCTTCATCGATGTCATCTCTGCAACTGTAAAATTGCAAGATTGTTTGATCTGAAAGTACACAGCAGGGTCCACACATGCGAATGTCCACTTGACTACCATTTGTCTCCTAGAGCGTCAAGCGAATATTCATGTTGAAGCAACACTTGTGTATGCATACAGATGAAAAGCCACTCAATGTCCTTCATGTCCTTTGAGCCTCTCAAAGATCCACCCTGAAGAGTTGCCTGCACATCCACGCAGAGAGGTGTCCATTTCAATGTCCCTCGTGCCCTCGGTCCTTTACACGTGATAGTCACCTTGAGAGGCAACAGTTCTGTGATATGGGCAAGCGACCATACCGCTGCACCGACAGTACTTGTCCTTTATACATTTAACTCAGAAATACGGGCTTCTTGCTTATGCAAACTTTCCTGCATTCTGGCAGCACTAAAGAAGGACTAGACAAAGGACACAGACAAACAGGAAAGGCATTGACTTCAAGTCATGATTTATTGCAGCATAGCATGGATGAGCTGGCACATAAAACAACTGAGAGAGGGAAAGGTAGGGAGAAAAGCTTTGTCGAAGCAAACTAGTTATACATTATTCCATACGTGTTACAATCCTCAATTCAGGTATCTTAGTTTTTTTGATTATACCACTGAAGAACCACTCGCACATGTTATTTTCAGTGTTTTTGGAAAGGCCTCAAAAATGTGTTTTTGCTTGTTCATTAGAGAGCTTTAGCTTGTCCGGTATTCGGGTAAATTCAGACGGAGTAGGCGTTAAGGGGAAGAGGCGGAGGTGTAAACGTGAGCAGCCTGCATGGTGCAGCCAAATAGTGGCGCAGAGCTCGGACAGACAAAAACAGCTAATATTGCAGTAACCAAGTGTATTCTACTTCGCTGCTGGTATAAATTTTCAGGAGTGGCGCAATCATGTTGCTGCCAAAAATTTACACCCGCAGCAAAGTAGAATACGCTTGGTTATTGCAATATTATCTGTTTTTGTCTAGGCTCTGTGCCACCAGGTGGCTGCACTATGCAGGCAGCACTCATTTACGCCTATGCCCCAACGGCCAGTCCGCCTACGTTTAGCCGAATGCCCGACAAGGCAAAACTTTCCATAGAAAGTGCACAAAACATTTACTCACTGAATGCTGGAGTACATAAGCACCAGCAACTATGATCATCCAAATGTCACCCTGTAGTCAGTACATCAACTGCTGCTCGGTGCTCTCACTTTCTATCATTACTGCATCTTCCTATCTGCCCGATGTGGCATGTTCCATAGAACAGTGGTGTCGTGTGTGCGACACCTGTCGTGCATACGACAAAGCATGTCTAGTGCTTTTTAGTACAGGCTAGGCTGCTTTTGTTCCCATTTTTCATGGGTACAAAAAAATACTACGGGCGAAGGAATATAATGGGCGCTCTACACTTGGCTTCCATCTTTTTCAGGCAGTGGGAGAACTTGTTTACTTAGGGCACAGCCACAAGCCTTATATTAGGGCGGCCGGGCGCAACTTGTCATGCATGCCCTTCATTCTTGACCTCCTGCAAGAGGCCGCCTGCCACAGATTCATGAAATTCTCCTGAGTGGCCTGCTCTCTTAAGGCAGTTCAGCTGGTGTTTGCTGATTCTGTTCAGTTAGGGTGCCTCATATATACAATGCTCCGATGTGTAGATCCAAGGAGTTGTCGAGTTGACGCTCCTTCTGTCTCTTTCCTCTTTCTTTTTGCAACCTTTTGCATCACTAACATCTACAGCCATAGTCTCATGACTTTGTGAGTGCAGCTTTCAGGCACAGTAATTCCTCTCTTAATCCAATTCTTCCTTCAAATGAGCGAAATTATATTTCAAGATTTCTTTGTGGAGGCCACTCACATGAGCAGACATATGAGAACACAGCACTGTTACACTACTGAGTAGGTCACTGGCTATGTAGGTATACTTCATATATTAAGGGGATTCTAAATGTGGCAGCTACATACGTTTGTGGTGTGCTGCATGGCGGTCTGGTGCATCAAGAAGCATGTGTCACCATATCCTCTAATATAAGGAACTGCTAAATGACTCCAAAGGTCACTTCAGTATAATTTAGGATAAGTTACAGGGACATTTGGTCTTATAAGATTTCAATATATTGCTGTAATCATCTTTACAATTTCTTCATGGGAAGTACAACAAGGCACAGCCATAAACTATTCATGCAAAAGACTCGCATATACAGTAAAATGTTCCGTCGCTATAAATTTGGAATGTTAGGTCTCTCACTGGAACATGTCGATATCCTCCAAATGCCTGTTTAAGCATTCTTCTGAATTTATTAATGTTTACGGTGCTCAAGAAAGAAAAACTTATTGCATAATGTTTTTGTAACCTGGTAATGTCCTCACTTAATGGATAATCCATTTTATTGAAGTACTAGATTATGTGAATTCTTTGTCAAGTTTGAGTTAAAGAGTATGTCTAAGCAGTTATGAACATAAACAGGGTGTTTGCACTCGCAGAAGAAGCCAGTTCATTGCCTTGTTGGCATCCTTTTCTTCTGCCTTGACAACTCCTTTGCAGCACACATTGATTGTAAAGAGAAGAATGGCCACCAATCCTTTCTTAGGTTTACATCATTTTCTCATTTAACCATTTCAATTTCACTGATGTATTGGTACACTTTCACGTTTCTGTCCCACCATGTCACTGATGTACCTATACCTTCTCCACTTTCTCCAATCATATGTGCACTGTAACGCGATGTTGGCAAGTTCCAAGGTGGTTCCGTCATCTGCTGTATATTTCTAGTAGCATAATTTCTCCTTTGCCTGGGTTTGTTCAGTCTGGCATTTTGTTAGCGGCTGCAGAATGCGTTTTTTCGTAGACGTGGTTCCGCCACGCGCATCCCTGCAGATAAGAGGAATGGCTCCCTGACTTTGTGCACCGCTATGGCGGCGATTTTCTATTCAGACATTCATGATGTGTACAAAGCCACCACTCTTGCTTGTTTCTGCCCTCTGTCATATGATTACAAAGTTCCTTTATGTCTTTGGCTACCTGCACTATGGCACGCCTCCTTTAGCAGTGAGGGTGCCCCTTTCGTCGATGTGCTTTCTCCAGGATGGCTCTGTTGTATCTCTTGCATCTGTTGCTCTGTTTGCTTTGTCTGGTCGAGTTTGAATAAATGGAAGTGGTCTTTGCTAAACTCCTTCCTTTCTAACTAAAGTGGCGCCTGTCCTGACTCTCAATATAAGCCAAGCACGGACTCGAAAGATGACAGCTTGTCGTTCCAGGAAGAGGCGATTTCCACCACGTTGTATTCGGACCTTGACCTGGCCATGAAAATGTACCCAGAATGATGGTGCTGTTGAGTCTGATGGGCATTTTATTTTTGTCAGATAGGAGTCTGAGCACTATATTAAGTGAACATTTGCCATTATTGTGTTATTTCGCCCCTTTTGTGTAAACAAAAATAACCTGTGTTTGTTTTATAACATCTGAGGAAAAAACATGCTACAGGTTTGTCACCTAAAAATAACTGAATGGGTTAAAATGCTCTTCTAGCACTTCAGATTTATTCCAGATTTGGTTTTTGTATCTGTCTTGAAATGGGATAATATGGAATAGATTGCACCTCGCTGTAGGATACGGGCTGGGTAAGCTAGACGTATTAATATATAAATTAAAATTCCATTCCGCAGTACCTTCTATGGTGCATGATGGGATGTTATCTTCTGTTAGGTCCGCGCTTTGTTCCCTGTAGGTTCCAGTGCTTCTGTTCCTTGTGGAGCTATTTTTTGTGATTATATATTGTTTAAACTTTTTTATTGTCTTCTAGCTCATAAATGTTCCTTTACAGCTTAACCTTGATTAGGAACTCAATGCACACAGTGCCTCTGAATAATAAGTAAATTGCGGTTTTTGAAATCTGCATTGTTAATTCTTGTTGATATGTTAATGCATGCACTAATGGCATATGATCATCTTTTGGTGTCATTAACATGTTATTGTGTTGGATGCTAAAAGCCAAGTTTAGGGATGAAGCTTAAAATCCTATTTATTTTTGCTGTATAATGCACTGTTGTGAAATATTCATCAGGAATTCAAATTTTGAGCCTAGTGTTATGAGATATGTTCTTATTTCATTCTACTTGACTCATATTTATACCTTGCAACAATGCACATGATTGGATAAAATTAAACATGTGAGCACATAAGTACTTGTAAGCTTAGTGGCTCATTTAGGTTTTGGATGGAGTACTAGACGATTAATTAAATAATTTATTTTTATGCTCTGCAACATTTGTTGTATTCTTTTGTGTGGTGAGAGCAATGGTGTACTATGGCCCATTGTTAGTTGTATTGTCTACAATGAAGATGTTCATGGAGCACATTTCTTGTTCCAACTTAAGCTAGCTATTGCATTGTGAAATGACATACTTTGTTTACTTTGTTGCGAAGTTTATGTCATCTTATTCTTGATAATGTGCAAGCTTGGGCGAGTTGGTGATTCAATATGGACATGTTTGCACAGCACAAAAGACGAGGACTTGAAGGAAGAATACAACACAGGTGCTACACAGGCTTGTTCACTATCGATCTATGTTTTTGTTTATGGGTTATTGATGTCTTGCATGCTTGGTAAACAAAGAGTGACTAATTAAAACAACTCAGACGATGAAAGTAAACAACAGGAAATGCTGAAGCAGAATCTGACCATACTACGCAGGCACACTGATCATTGAGCACTGCTGGGTGTTCTAGGCATTATGTATGTAGTAAATAGCTTAGGTGACGAATTACAGGCATAAAACCACAAAAAACATGTAAAAACTTAGCATGCTCTACCAAGAACATCTGGTCTCAATTCAACACATTGAGCAAGTGTGCTTCTTGTAGCCTCAGAAACTGTATAGTAATGCATTTGTTTGAAAAGGAAGAAGAAAAGAGGGAAGGGGGAGACTTGTGTCTGTCTGGTTAGTGCAGAGGGGTGACCTTTTTGACCAATTATGTGGTTTAGGAGATTGTACTCGTCCAGGAGAGTGGTTATTTCGGCATTCCACTGAGAACTCCAGACGGTTTGTTGTTCTACTGTTTTGACAATGGCACGTTCAATTATATTGCACTTGTTACTAGTGTAGATAGGTGCTGGTGAAGATGGTGTAGAAATGTCTGTGCACCATGTCTGACATATAGAAAGAAAATACCCTAAATAGCTGACAGCGACAAATTTTTCTGCAATAAGGGAAGGTATATGGGCTTATTGGTATGGCATCTTTGTTGCAGTGCAGACAGAATAACAGGGACAAAGGTACGTTGTACAGCACACAGTGCTATGCTTTGTCTGATGTACCTTTCCATGTCCCTGTCGGTCTGCCCGCACTGTAGTATGTGTATTGTTTTTATTTGATTGTTGTCAATGATATTGTGAAAGCATTTTGTTCACTATAATGATTTATCGTGAAAGCTTTAAAAATAGCATGAAATATTTTGTTTGACTGAAGCAAAGGCACATGCAAACAGTGCACTCTACGTTCTCTCACTTCAAAAAATTTTAACGGTGCAACCCCTCCCCCTTTTTTTACGAAGATATATTCACATTTCACAAACCTGGTCCTTAAGCAATCACACATAAGAATATTGAGCAAATCAGAAAGGTCAACCAGATCAACCTAAAGAACTACTGGATGAACAAAAGGCTCATGATTAGCGCTAGCGTTGTCTTGTTCTGACTTTTGCCTTTCCTAAGTGTAGTTTTTCTTTGTGCAGGATCAGGGAGTTCTACCTCACCAACAACTACCGAGTATGACAAGTCGCAGCAGAGATGCCGTCTCCGATGTGACTTCTGTGACTATGAAACTGGAGAACTGTTATGTCTGAAAGCACATGTCAGGCTCCACACAACTGCGGGTCCACTTCTATGCCACTTGTGCCCTCAGAGTTTCTCGCGACGAGACACACTCAGGAAACACCTACGCATCCACACAGGCGAGAAACCATTTCACTGCACTTCATGCCCTCAGAGCTTCTCGCGAAAAGAATACCTGAAGGAGCATCTACGCGTCCACACAGGCGAGCGGCCATTTCAGTGCCCTTCATGCCCTGTGAGATTCTCACATAGGTCCACTCTGAAGAATCACCTACACATGCACACGGGTGAGAGGCCATTTCAATGCAATTTGTGCCCTCAGAACTTCTTACAAAGGAGTAGCCTGAATGATCATTTGCGCATTCACTCAGGTGAGCGGCCATATCAGTGCTCCTTGTGCTCTCAGACTTTTGTGATTAGCCGCCACCTGAAAAAGCACTTGCGCACTCACACGGGCAAATGATGATACCACTGCACCATCTGCTCCAAGTCCTTTGTGTGGGCCAGTCGCTTGAGAGAACATATGGAAACACACAACCACAATGCCATGGAGTAGGTCATCAGCCGCATCGGTGTACTTCTTCTAATAAATGCAGTAGGAATTGGCAATATGGTAGTACTTGTGCAATGTGCTGTCTCGCATTCTGGTCATCAGGAAGTAAGTAACCGTCTTTGCAATTGTGTGGCTCTTACCTAGTATGCTTCTTACTTTAACTATCCTTGGCGTTATGTTGGATGCTCCAACAGAATTTCAGGGATGCCAGTTGGAAGTTTTATTTATTATTGCTATTGAATACATGCACTATAACACCTATTCATGAGCTTGAGCAGAAACAGCTAAATATAACAGGGCGTGAAAAACAGACAGACCGCAGCGCTATTGTCTACATTGGATCATATGTCCGAATCATACTTCCCTAGGACATATCTAAAAAGCCTGTGGATCATTCTTCCATGGGCTCGTCCATGGGCTCGTCCCATGCACACGAATTGACATTCATAGAAACGTTCCATGAATGTCATATTGGGATATTAGGGCGTCCAAGAGATGTTTAAATATAGATTATTCTCGTTGCATAATTCCGAGTACATCCTAAGCACATTTATTTCGGGATGTAGGATGCTTCTGAGACTTTTTGTGTTAGCAAGCGTCCAAAATATGTTTGTGGGATATTTGCCTGTGGATTTAAAACATCCACAGTACATCGACATCAATTATAAGTTAACATAATAGGGACGTTCCTCAGAATGTTCCCCAGCAGTGCAGCAGGCATGCTGCATTTACCCATATACCACAAACAAATTAAGCTTGGCCTGGTCTTGTTTTGACTTGTGGGGCAGGATGAAAAGTAACTGCATGGCTCTTGAAGATCCATCCCAATGCTTCAATAAGGCGACCAAAAATATTTTTCATGCAAAAGTTGGAAGTACCGGGAGAGAGGCCAGGAATGCAGCCCACTGCATCTCAAAGCATCTAAAGAAGGCTGCAGTTCAGCTAAGCACTGAGCACATATTCCCTGCTACAGTAAGCTAATGCATCACATAGACCTTGATAAAAATGCATCATATCAAAACATATAATGCAGTCTGCCAATTCTTTGACACGTCCGTGTGAGCGTTGACTGGCCGGCAGGTCAGCGCCTTTTAACAGTGTGAAGCGACAAGATTGTCAAGAGTAGTGCATGCGCACCAAGTTCACTGGAAGCACAAGTTTCGTCTGCTAGGCTCTTTCCACCAGCACGACACAGCCCTTGGCACAATTAATTCGACGCAAGCTCCCCGTCTTATGGAGATAACAGCTTCCAGTGAACTTGGTGTGCATGTGCTACTCTTGCTGATTTTGTCACTTCGCATGGTTAGAAGGCGCTGGCCAGTCGCCATTCGCACGGTACTGGTGAAGAATCTTTTGAATGTATAAGCTACAATCAATCTGAACATGTAAGCTATACTTTTTTTGTGCTAACACAAACGAAGCTGCAGAACTAAGTTCTGCAGGCTGCTGAATCATTTGACAATCTCTTTAGAAATAGAACATTTATTTAAATAAAACAGCTACAGGAAGATTTCAAGTTCAACTTTTATATGCACTCGACAGTTTTCATTAAAGCATATTAATCAAAACAAATGAAACTAAATAATTTCATCATACTACTAGCTCGGCCATTAGAAGTTATGGCACACCATGGCCAGTAAAAGAGTGAAGGAATTCAACTCTTTACAAATGCACTTTGGCTAGCAAGAAAAGTTGAGAACTCGCGGTGAGGCCACTACGGAAGTTGTCATGAGACTTGCTGCGAGCTCACTTCCGTAACTGCAGGCACATCAATGCAAGATTTGCTGAAAAGTTCAGATATGTTAGCCACTATAAGTTACCAGAGCCTTTCCGTAGGCCATATTTAGTAGTTACATATACTAACACGAGTTATGCTAAAGATGTCGCAACTACATTAGGCATTAACGAAAGTACTTGAGACTAGTTCAGTGGTCATAGAAGCAAACAGTTGCTCAATGATCACATATTTATAGAGTAAATGCACTCTGCATCCGTAACATATTCTTGTAAAAGTCACCAGAGCAAACAATGACACTTTCGAGTAGTGACAAGACCATTTCAGTTGAGGTAATATTTTGCACATGCACCTTGGCCATCTAAAGAAATTTAAAAGCCCTCTGTAAAGGTGAGATGTACAAGGAAAGTTAGTAGGAGGCCTATACTGCAGGCTTGCTCACTTCAACAGTCGCAGGACCATAAATGCAAAATTTGCTGAAAAGTTCACAGATGTCTTAGCCATCAAGGAAGCTACTTCAGATTTTCTGCAGGCTTGCTTCAGTGGTCGTACACACTAAAAGCACTAAATATAGATACATTGGGCATTAGTAACAGTACTAAAGGATCACTTAAGCAGTTGAAGACACGAACATTACTGGAGAGCTTGCAGGTACAAAAACAGTTACTAGACACTTGCTTCAGCATAAAACCAAACCGAGTTCACAGGTCCTAGAAGTTACAAGATACTTGTTGTACTTGAGTGGTCACAGACACAAGTTCACCGTAAGTGATCCCAGGCTCAAAGGCCTCTAAGGAAGTAAGCAGAAGCTGAATGCAACCTTTCTTTCGGGGTCGCAGTAAAATGTTGCTGAAGCCGTCACAGGTACCTTTGCGACTACACAATTGACTAAAGGCTTGCAGCATGCTCGCTTCAGCGGTCACTGACACAAAAATGCATTGTATGAGTTCACCTGTACCAAAAGTTACCAGAGGATTTGTGTGGGCTTGCTTCAGCGGTCACACGCAAACACAAGTTCACCCTAAACATTCATGGGTATCAGATGGCCTCCATGGAAGTTACCAGAAGAAGAGTGTGGCTGTTCATCCATGGCAGCAGGTACAGATACTTCTGAAAAGATCACAGATATCTTGACGACTAAGCAATTTACTAAGGCTCTCTGCAGGCTGGCTTAGTGGTCGCAGATAATTACATTGCAGTTCACAGGTACTAAGAAATTTAGTGGGACATTTCTGTGGACTTGCTTTAACAGTTGCAGAGACAAAAATTAACCCAGAGTTCACAGGTACATAGGCCCATAAGGAAGTTCCCTTGTGTGGTGCAGCCTTTCATCCACAGTTGCAGATACGGAACAGAAGAGATCACGGGTACGTTGGCGACTGCACAACTTACTAGTCATCCTGCAGGATCGTTCCAGTGGTCGCAGACATGAAAATGCACTGTTTAGATCAGAGGTACTAAGAAAGTTAGCAGGCGGTTTCTCTGGGCTTGCTTTGGTACTGATCAGCAACAAAGAATGATGTCGGGCCAAAAGTGACACCAGGCTCATGGCAAGCACACAGCGTGGCTGTAAAGTGTGCAAGAAAAATGTATTAGAAATATGTACAAAGATTACTATGCACCCTGTGGATGTTAACAACCTACACTTTTAACAGCAGTCTGCTAGTTGTGACAGTAACTTTGCATCCTTGTGGCTTTATACAAACTTGATGAGCTAACAGTCACCAGAAAAGAAGTTGTAATAATTTCAATTCTGTGCAAAAATAAAAAGAATTTTCCTATTCTCTACATCAGCATAGTTTTGTCAAACGAGCTGATAACAGTAAAGAATGGCACCGCTTCGCCCGAAAAGCGAAGCAGTGATTGTGACACCAAATTACCAAACAGCTATTAGTAAGTATTGCTGTATGTGTTATTGCCAGTGTAAACTATAGTAAACCTTTGCTTCCCTGTTAAATTAATAAACTTGGTGTTGTGCGTAAAGCCAAACATGAACACGTCTCACTCAAGGTAAACTCGCTGTAGGAACACTGGCGTGATGAAGCAAGGCAGCAGCGACAAGCAATCGTTTCTTGCTGCTTCCAGCTACAGTGCTTTTCCAGAGCTAAGCTTACATGACCTTTGACACTCTAGCTGCACGGGAACAGCGCTCACGAAGCCACAACCCACTGCGGCACACTTCCCTATCAGCGGAATTTCTTCAGGAGTGTCCCTACAATTTCTGTCGCAATAATAAAAAGATCAGGCAAATGTCGAGTATATAGCTTCACTAAGAATACAATGACAATATGGGGATGCAACAGTCTCATAATCTTGTCCAGCACGTCGTGCACACATGTCGGAACATACGGTGACCCAAATGATAGCATATGTGAGAGGAAAAAAAACTGAAGCAGCATGGTTGATCAACCGCCCTGTGTGGGAAGTGCTGTCATTGAAATACAAATGCCTACAACAGTTCTGTTGTTCAGCCCTTCCACGATTTTACGATTACTCTTGCAATCATGGTTATGCAAAGAAAACTGAAATGGCAGACAAAGCTTAAGAGATATGGTCAGTCATCGAAGTCGCATGACAGAAATTTAACTAACAGTCAACAAAGACAAACATTTCCCATGAATAAAAATATGATGACGTGCAAAGGAGCAATAGCCTAATAACTAACACAAACGTTTCAATCGATACGACCAGCTGGGAGGTAAGATTGATATCATCATACATGTACTAGCATGCACCCGACAATGTGCAAATAAGCAGCAGTTTCACAAGAAGTCGCCCAAAAGTTTAGTTATTTCCAGAATCGCACGTGTACAGCATTGTTTGGCATTATACCGGCCTAAAAGAAACGCGTGGAAATTCAGTAGCAGGGCAGGCCAACCATCACATGCAGCAAGTGCTTCAATCATGATACAAATGCCTGCAAAAGCTTAGTTATTCCAACCTTGCGTTGTTTTGCGATTGCTCTCGCAATCACGGTTACGCAAGGAAAACTCAAACGGCTGACGAAGCTTAAGCAACATGGTTAATCAGTCAGGGCGGGCATGTGACACAAATTTAGCAGTCAACAAAGACAAACATTCCCCATTACTAACACTAAACAACACAACCTCATGCAAACGAGCAATAGCCTAAATTGCGTAAATGTTTCTATCGTTACAGGGAGCTGAGACCTAAGCTTGATCTTAGTACCATCATACTAGCATGCATCCGACCACATGCAAATATGCAGCAGCCTAAAAGTCACCCAAAGGTTTCGTTATTTCAAGAAGCGTGCATGGCACTGTTTGGCACAAATATACCAGCCGTAAAGACAAGCATGGTAAAGTTCAGTGGTGCGGCTGGCAAATTTGCCATCACATGCAGCAAGTTCACCAATCACAATACAAATGCCAACAAAAGTTCTGTTATTCCACACGTATGCGGTTTTACGATTATTTTGGCAATCGTGGTTATGCAGACAAAATGCCAACAGCACATGTACAAAAGTTTAAGTGACACACAAAAAGATGGGCCCACTGTACTAGAAATGTACTTCAATAAAACTTGGTGCTGGGCTAGTTGGTGAGGCATTCTTTAAAACTGATGGTAGCGCTAAAAAGAATGGACACACGATGAAAAGACGACACGACGACGAGGAAATGCTGAAGGAGAAAACACACAAAAAGATGGGCCCACTGTACTAGAAATATACTTCAATAGAACTTGGTGCTGGGCTAGTTGGTGATGCATTCTTTAAAACTGATGGTTGCGCTAAAAAGGACGGACACATGATGAAAAGGCGACACGATGACCAGGAAACGCTCTTTTCATCGTGTGTCCGTCCTTTTTAGCGCTACCATCAGTTTTAAAGAATGCATCACCAAATAGCCCAGCACCAAGTTTTATTGAAGTATATTTCTAGTACAGTGGGCCCATCTTTTTGTGTGTTTTCTCCTTCAGCGTTTCCTCGTCGTCGTGTCGTCTTTTCATCATGTGTCCGTCCTTTTTAGCGCTACCATCAGTTTTAAGTGACACGTTTATTAGAGCACTGCACGGGCCCGATTTCTCGCCCTGGGCCCGGCCCAGGCATACATGACCGAGCCCCGCCTGGGCCGGGCCCAGGTATTCATTACTATGCTTATCCAGGGCCCGTGTGTGCATGACTAGGCCTGGCCTGTAAGTAAAATATATATATATATACAGTCGACTCTCTTTGCAACAGACCCTGCTAATCGGACAGAAAATATCCGTTTTATCCGAAGTCTGTAATATCTGAAACTTTCGTCACCATGTCTGACAACTTTATTGCAAACAATGAGTGACGAACATCTAAAGTAAATGGTCGCAGTTTCGCCTGAAAGGCAAAGCATGAATTGCGATAGCAATATAAGCAAGATAAGTGTGACAGTGGCAGCAGGTGAATTGAACTTCGTGCTGTCTCTCGCTTCAACGCAAACTAAGCGTCGAAACCACAGCACATGCGAAGCTACCACCACTGGGCGCACTTTGCCCACATTGCAGATCGCTTTGAAGATGAGGTCTGCGCGGGTGCACACTTTGTTCACATCACAGATTGCTTTCAAGCTACGGCGCCCGCACGGCTGCACCGTTAACAGCAGCCACCAGAGTAGAGCCCCCTCTTTCACTTGCCTCTACCCCTCTCCTCCATGACTCGCAAGCGAAAGACAGTGCGCTTCTGCCGCACTTTCCTCCTTCCCTCACGTGCAAGGTATTGAGCCGTGATCGTCGGCTAACTGTCACAAGTCAGTTGCCAGCCCGTGTCGACACTGCAAAAGTCCATTTTATATGCCCGGTTTTGACAAAAATATCCGCTAATTTCATCCACTGTAGCCAATAGTCCATTGTAGCGCGGTCTGTTAAAAGCGAACTTCATTGCATTAATAAAATAGGTAGAACAAACTAAGGCTGAAATATGGTCCATTATATCCAAAAGTCTGTTGTACGTGGGTCCGTTGTAACGAGCGTAAGCTGTATATAGATTTTTTTACTAGCAGATTGTGCAGTATGTGTCTACCTTACCTTCTCAGGGCATAATCAGCTGCAGCCTGTATGCCGTAAGGCTGACGGTGCCTTCCAACTTCAATCACTAGGGTATATGCTTAAGTTAGTGTTGCTGGTGTGGACGCTGCATCGTCATCATTCGAGCTCCGTCATCCGACTCTTGCCTCTGATTCTCGCATACTAGTTGCACTGAGCCCGGTGGCACGTGTAAGAATATCGGGGCATGTCAGCTGTGGAACACCAGGTGGTGGTTGCCTGCGTACTAACAGCTATTCAAAGGCAAGTTCTTTGCCCCCTGCACTCCAACTGACTCCTGACGTTCACAAAGAAGCTCTTAGAAGACCACAGCTTCATTCAAAAGTGGGCCAACTTGGAAATTGTGTTCCTCAGAGTTTTACTTGAGCAGCTGGAGGATGGTGTACTACTGGGGTACTACTGGACACAGAAGAAGGGAAGCATGTTCCCAAAATCGAGCAGCTAGGCAAGCCCATGTTGTTTCTGACCTTCAGCATGTCCGTACTCCACAATGAGTGCTTGCTCGAAGTCATCGAGAGAGTGAAAGAGCCGGTCAAGGTGCACCGCTGCAGGGTTGATGTTGTAGCCAGCTACCAGCAAAATGCATCGCATAACTTCGATCCCCACAGCACATGGGATCTGCTTAAATCTTTTTTGGTGCCAATTTGTTGATTTGCTGGTTTATGAGTCTGTAAACAAAATAATTGTATGTATACAGGAGAGCCATGCAAGTGAGCATCTCACAGTGACGCTCTGAGGGATAGGAAATGTGACAGAAATCAGTTTTTACAACATTCGTACCTCGAAATTACATGCACAAAAATGCTAATAAAAAAGTGCGCATGTGCGGGCAGGAAAAAGTGAACTCAAAGATCAGTCTTGCCAGAAGCCGAAGGGTGGCAGCACAATGAGAATTATTTCTATAAGTCACGAAATGTTTCAGCACATCTGGAGTGGAACTTGGCTGCGCTTCATTTTAAAAAGGAGCATTTTTTCAAATGTTCAGTCTCTGCTGTACATGTATGGCCGTGACCACTTGGGATTTGTTTCCGTCACCCTACCAGTTCGGCAGTGACCCTCAAAGGGTTAACCTTGTTGAAATTGCATCATGCCATGGGATTCAGGCTTATGAAGCTAGACTGATGCAAGAGCATCAAAGGGAATGCTGATTTCCAGAATCAACATCATATGCCACCTTGTTCATAACAATACGTACTTCACCCTGCATCCTCAGAAAAACATTCGTACCAATGCTGTCATCGCAGTTTTTACCAGTAGAATTGTGATGGTTCGACAAGTTGCAGCTTATTTCACGGGCTTATTCTCTGCACTGAATTCAAGCTTACATGTGCCTTGAGCATGGTTGGATGGATGCATCTCTGAATCTGCTGTCTGTCAGCTTATGACTACCAAGGCTGTGTATGTAGTACAGTCAACTCTTATGAGTCGGACCTTGGCTAATTGACTTTTCAATCAATTTGATTGCATAGGAAAGCCCTGGCGAGAAACCATGCATTGTAATGGAAGTAAGACTTGTTTAGTTCAACTATGGAGGCATTCCACTTATGGTAATTGAACCTGTACCGGCGCACCTGCATGTGTGCAGCAATTACTAAAAGCTTGAAAACACAAGAAACTAATGAGACAGCACTGTTGCATTTCTATATGTGAAGTGTGTTTGTTTCTATCTTTTAGTGGCCAATGGTCCTTCCACCCAGAATCTGTCTTCACTTGTTTGGCGTCATTGCACACCCCCTTATTTAGCAGTCTGCTTTATCTGTTCGGCATGGTGCCACCTGGGCTGTGCCATGTTGTGAGCTAGGCAGAAATCTCCAAACTGAATTCGTGCAATTCAAACAGTTAATGCTGCAAATGAGATCTCTGCATTCGTGACAATACATGTCATAAATTGGTCTGTGCCACTGATGAAAGCAACTGCTTGCATATCTTAAAGTATCGCAAAACTTTAATTGGGGGGGGGGGGATAGTATTTCATTTAGAGGGGCCTGAAACATTTTTCCAACTAATAGAATGGCCTCGCTATTAAAGTATGCTATCTCAGGAAATCTCCTGCTGCACGAATTTTTCAAATCCTTCAAGTGCAGTTAGAGGTAGTTATTGCATTGTTCTATCGGCGCAAGATGGGCTCTCCGGCTGCCTACATTACCATGCCTACAGGTACTTCACCCACACAGACCGATTGGAGCATGTGATTGTCAGCAGCCAAAGAGTTGTCATGGCACCCCATGGTGGCAACGGTATCTACCCTACACAGTACACCAGTGCGATGTCTAAGGCCATTCGCAACAGATGCAGCTAAGCACAACTGTCGTATGTAGACTGGAAGTGCAAAGATGGAATGCTTTTTTGGTCTTTTTGAGATGGCAGACATATATATTATTTATTTAACTCAATATTAGCAATAGTAGTATTACCTACTGAGAATGTTCTCGTGATCACGAAATCCACAAATACCGGTTGGTTGGCTGCTTGCGACATAGCTGCTGATGACATTGCAAAGAAAGAGAGCAAGTCATTTTTACAGTTTTTGTTTACACAAGATTTTGATTTTCCTGCTGCCTGCAGTGAAATAATCTTTTGCTCAATGTTGCTATCTAAAAAGAGAAGCAGCTGCTACATATTGCTATTTCACCTGCTACAAAATGTGCTCCAGAATGCTTTTAGTCAGTCCCATCACTCTATCTAGTTAGCCCCTTTGCAAACTTACCAAGATTTCTTTCTTCATCGTGTACTATTTATCCAATGATTTGTTAAGCATATCAGCTTGTCCTATGCATGGTAAAACAAAAACATAGCACTTTAAAATTGGTTGAATTAATAAAACTGCACAAAAACAATCCTTCAGCAGCATCCAACCACATTCTGCAGGCGTACCGACCATTGAGCATAGCTGTGTTTTCTTGATTTGAAGCACGGATGCACACTATCTGTTGTAGTAAATGAGCTTGTAACAGGTGTCACGTCAGGGTGCATATGGTGTACGGAGTCTGGAGTACATAACTGAAACAAAATATAAGCACCATAAAAACATGATATACCTAAGATAATGTATGATGCTTGGTCAAAAGCATGCAGTCTGAATTCAAAACTGCACAATAGTGCAAGCGTACCTCCCATCGCCTCGGAAACTGTGATGTTGCATTTGTTATAAGAAAAACAATGTGCACTTCAATAGCCAATGCAAAGGGGACACCTTGAGTGTATGTCAGTGGCGCCAACAACTTTGTTTGTGATTCCAGGGCTTATATTTGTTCTGCAGATTGCTTGTCTTGGCATTGCACTGTGAACACCAAATGTTTTATGCACCAACTATTTTGTTACGGGCACCTTCACCTGTATTACTGTCATTACTGCTATATAGGCTATGGTCAAGGGTATGAAACTGAATGAAAATGTTGGCATGATCATAATGGGTAACACTTGTTGAGGTGGCATACAAGTGTATGCTGGACCAAATTCGACATTTAAAAAGAATAATTCAATATAGCTGACAGTAACGTAAGCATTTTTTCTTGTTACAATGTTATATGTGTATCCAAAATATAAAAGGCTTCACTGAAATATTAATTGGCTTCCATGCATGCAAGCACTATAGGGCTCTGTATCCAAAGTATGGAAGACTTCACCAAAACATTAATTGGCTTCCATGCATGGAAGCGCTGTGGCCAACCTTCACTCAGTTTAGGATTTCTCACACACAAAAAAAGTTTACATTTCTTGGTAAAAAATATGTGCAGGTTTTACAAACCTTGTCATTGAGTAATTGCATATCAGATCACATTTAGCAAATCAAAATAGTCTGGCAGCCACGCTGTCGTTGATCTTACCTGAAATCAGCATCTAGACCTCCTGACAAAAAATAAAAATCTCATAGTTGGCTCATATCTATGGTTTTTTATTTATTTGACATCTTGTAATTGAAGTTTTGCTTTCTTTGTGCAGCATCAAGACATTCCAACTGCCCAGCAATTGCCGAGGGTGAAATATCTCATCTTGGATGCCTTCATCGATGTCATCTCTGCAACTGTAAAATTGCAAGATTGTTTGATCTGAAAGTACACAGCAGGGTCCACACATGCGAATGTCCACTTGACTACCATTTGTCTCCTAGAGCGTCAAGCGAATGTTCATGTTGAAGCAACACTTGTGTATGCGATGAGAAGCCACTCAATGTCCTTCATGTCCTCTGAGCCTCTCACAAAGATCCACCCTGAAGAGTCACCTGCACATCCACGCAGGGAGGTGTCCATTTCAATGTCCCTCGTGCCCTCGGGCCTTTACACGTGATAGTCACCTTGAGAGGCAACAGCGCTGTGATATGGGCAAGCGACCATACCGCTGCACCGACAGTACTTGTCCTTTATGCAGTTAACTCAGAAATACGGGCTTCTTGCTCATGCGAACTTTCCTGCATTCTGGCAGCACAAAAGAAGGACTAGACAAGGGACACAGACAAACAGGCAAGGCATTGACTTCAAGTCATGATTTATTGCAATACGGCACGGATGAGCTGGCACATAAAACAACTGAGAGAGGGAAAGGTAGGGAGAAAAGTTTTGTCGAAGCAAACTAGTTATACATTTTTCTGTACATGCTACACACCTCAATTAGGATGTTTTAATTATTTTGATGATATCACTGAGGGTGCGCTCACACATGCATTCTTTTTATTGTTTTTAGAACAGCGTAGAAAATTTCCGTTGTTGCTTGGTCATCGAACGTGCACAAAACGTACTCGCAGAATGCTGGAGTACATAGGCATCAGCAGCGATGATCATCCAAGTATCACCCTGTTGTCAGCACATCAACAGTTGCTCGGTGCTCTGACTGTTTATCATTAGTGCATCTTCACGTCTGCCCAATGTAGCATCTTCCACAAAAGAGTGGTATTGTGCATGAAACCTCTCCTGCGTGTGACAAATTATGTCTTGTGCTTTTTAGCGCAGGCTAGGCTGCCTTTGTTCCCATTTTTCATGGGTACAAAAAAAATACAACGGGCCAAGGAATACAGTGGGCGCTCTACACTTGGCTTCCATCTTTTTCAGGCAGTGGGAGAACTTGTGTACTTAGGGCACAGCCACAAGCCTTGTATTAGGGCGGCCAGGTGCAACCTGTCATGCATGCCCGTCATTCTTGACCTCCTTCAAGAGGCTGCCTGCCACAGATTCACGAAATTCTTCTGAGTGGCCTGCTCTCTTAAGGCAGTTCAGCTGGTGTTGCAGACTCTGTTCAGTTAGGGTGCCTCATGTATACAATGCTTCAATGTGTAGATCCAAAGAGTTGCCAAGTTGACGCTCCTTCTGTCTCCTTCCTCTTTCTTTTCCTAACCTTTTGCACATCTACATCTACAGCCATGGTATCATGACTTTGTCAGTGCTGCTTTCAGGCTGTTAACAGTAATTCCTCTCTTCATGCAATTACTGCTTCAAATGAGCGAAATTATATTTCAAAATTTCTTTTTGCAGGCCACTCACATGAGCAGACATATGAAAACACAGCACTGTTACACTACTGAGTAGGTCACTGGCTATGTAGGTACACTTCATATATTAAGGGGATTCTAAATGGGGCAGCTACATAGGTTTGTGGTGTGCTGCATGGCAATCTGGTGCATCAAGAAACATGTGTCACCATATCCTCTAATATAATGAACTGCTAAATGACTCCAAAGGGTGCTTCAGTATAATTTAGGATAAGTTACAGGGACATATGGTCTTATAAAATTTCAATATATTGCTGTAACCATCTTTACCATTTCTTCATAAGAAGTACAAGGCACAGCCATAAACTATTCATGCAAGAGACTTGCATATGCAGTAAAATGTTCCGTCGCTATAAATTCGGAATGTTAGGTCTCTCACTGGAACATGACGGCATCCTCCAAATGCCTGTTTAAGCATTCTTCTGAATTTATTAATGTTTACAGTGCTCAAGAAAGAAAAACTTACTGCATGTTGTTTTTGTAACCTGGTAATGTCCTCACTTAATGGATAATCCATTTTATTGAGGTACTAGATTATGTGAATTCTTTGTCATGTTTGAATTAAAGACTATGTCTAAGCATTTATGAACGTAAACAGGGTGTTCGCATTCGCAGAGGAAGCCAGTTCAGTGTATTGCTGGCATCTTTTTCTTCTGCCTTGACAGTTTCTTTGCAGCACATATTGATGGTAAAGAGAAGAATGCCCACTAATCCTATCTTATGTTTACATCATTTTCTCATTTAACCATTTCAATTTCACTGATGTATTGGTACACTTTCATGTTTCTGTCCCACCATGTCACTGATGTACCTATACCTTCTCCGCTTTCTCCAATCATATGTGCACTGTAACACAATGTTGGCGAGCTTCAAAGTGGTTCCGCCATATCTGTCGTATATTTCTAGAAGCATATTTTCTCCTCTGCCTGGATTTGTTGTGTCGGGGAATTAGTTAGAGCGGGTGCAGAATGCGCCCCTTCGTAGACCTGGTTGCGCCGTGTGGATCCCCGCAGATGAGAGGAATAGATACCTGACTTTCTGCATCGCTATGGTGGCAATTTTTTATTCAGATATTCATGATGTGTACAGAACCACCACTCTTGCTTGTTTCTCCTCTCTGTCATATACTTACAAAGTTCTTTTATGTCTTCGGCTACCTGCATTATGGCACACCTCCTTTAGCAATATGGAATAGATTGCACCTTGCTGTAGGACACGGACGGTAAGCTAGACTGGTATGAATATATGAATTGAAATTCCATTCCTCAGTACATTCTATGGTGCATGATGGGATGTTATCTTCTTCTGTTAGGTCCGCGCTTTGTTCTCTCTAGGTTCCAGTGCTTCTGTTCCTTATGGAGCTATTTTTCTTGATTATATATTGTTTGAGCTTTTTTATTGTCTTCTAGCTCATAAATGTTCCTTTACAGCTTAACCTTGATTAAGAACTCAATGCACACAGTGTCTCTGAATACTAAGTAAATTGCGGTTTTTGAAATCTGCATTGTTAATTCTTGTTGATATGTTAATGCATGTACTAATGGCATATGATCATCTTTTGGTGTCATTAATATGTTATTGTGTTGGATGCTAAAAGCTTAGTTTAGGGATGGAGCTTGGAATCCTATTTATTTTTGCTGTATAATACACTGTTGTGAAATATTCATCAAGAATTCAAATTTTGAGCCTAGCGTTATGAGATATGTTCTTATTTAATTCTGCTTGACTCATTATATTTATACTGTGCACATGATTGGATAAAATTAAACATGTGAGCACATGAGCACTTGTAAGCCTAGTGGCCCACTTAGGTTTTGGATGGAGTACTAGACGATTAATTACATAATTTATATTTATGCTCTGCAACATTTGTTGTATTCTTTTGTGTGGTAAGAGCAATGGTGCGCTATGGCCCATTGTTAGTTGTATTGTCTACAATGGAGATGTTCATGGGGCGCATTTCTTGTTCCAACTTAAGGTAGCTATTGCATTGTGAAATGACATACTTTGTTTACTTTGTTGTGAAGTTTATGTCATTTTTTCTTGATAATGTACAAGCTTGGGCGAGTTGGTGATTCAATATCGACATGTTTGCACAGCACAAAAGACGAGGACTTGAAGGAAGAATACAACACAGGTGCTACACAGGCTTGTTCACTATCGATCTATGTTTTTGTTTATGGGTTATTGATGTCTTGCATGCTTGGTAAACAAAGTGACTAATTAAAACAACTCATACGATGAAAATAAACAACAGGAAAGGCTGAAGCAGAATCCGACCATACTATGCAGGCACACTGATCATTGAGCACTGCTGGGTGTTCTAGGCATTATGTATGTAGTAAATAGCTTAGGTGACGAATTACAAGCATAAAACCACGAAAAACATGTAAAGACTTAGCGTGCTCGACCAAGGACATCTGGTCCCAATTCAACAGATTGTGCAAGTGTGCTTCTTGTAGCCTCAGAAACTGTATGGTAATGCATTTGTTTGAAAAGGAAGAAAAAAAGAGGGGAGGAGGAAACTTGTGTTTGTATGCTTAGTGCAGAGAGGTGACCTTTTGAATAATTATGTGGTTGAGGAGATTGTACTTGTCCAGGAGAGTGGTTATTTCGGCATTCCACTGAAAACACCAGAGCGTTTGTTGTTCTACTGTTTTGACAATGGCACCTTCAATTATATTGCACTTGTTACTGGTGTAGATAGGTGCTGGTGAAGATGGTGTAGAATCGTCTGTGCAGCATGTCTGACACTTAGAAAAAAAATACCCTAAATAGCTGACAGTGACATAAATTTTTCAGCAATAAGGGACGGTATATGGGCTTATTGGTATGGCATCTTCTTTGTTGCAGTGCAGACAGATTGACAGGGACAAAGGTAGATTGGACAGCACACAGTCCTATGCTCGGTCTAATGTGCCTTTCCATGTCCCTGTCGGTCAGCCTGCACTGTAGTATGTGTATTGTTTTTATTCGATTGTTGTCAATGATATTGTGAAAGCACTTTGTTCACTATAATGATTTATCGTGAAAGCTTTAAATATAGCAAGAAATATTTTGTTTGACTGATGCAAAGGCACATGCAAACACGGCACTCTACCTCCTCTCACTTCAATAAATTTTAATGGTGCAACCCCTCCCCTTTATTTATGAAGATATATTCACATTTCACAAACCTGATCCTTAAGCAATCACACATATAAGAATATTGAGCAAATCAGAAAGGTCAACCAGATCAACCTAAAGAACTACTGGATGAACAAAAGGCTCATGATTAGCGCTAGCGTTGTCTTGTTCCGATTTTTGCCTTTCCTAAGTGTAGTTTGGTTTCTTTGTGCAGGATCAGGGAGTTCTACCTCACCAACAACTACCGAGCATGACAAGTCGCAGCAGAGATGCCGTCTCCGATGTGACTTCTGTGACTATGAAACTGGAGAACTGTTATGTCTGAAAGCACATGTCAGGCTCCACACAACTGCGGGTCCACTTCTGTGCCACTTGTGCCCTCAGAGTTTCTCACGACGAGACACATTCAAGAAACACCTACGCATCCACACAGGCGAGAAACCATTTCACTGCACTTCATGCCCTCAGAGCTTCTCACGAAAGGAATCCCTTAAGGAACACCTACGCATACACACAGGCGAGCGGCCATTTAAGTGCCCTTCATGCCCTCTGAGATTCTCACGTAAGTTCACTCTGAAGAAGCACCTGCGTATGCACACAGGTGAGAGGCCATTTCAATGCCATTTGTAACATCAGAACTTCTCAAAAAGGGGTAGCCTGAATGATCATTTGTGCATTCACTAAGGTGAGCAGCCATATCAGCGCTCCTTGTGCTTTCAGACTTTTCTGACTAACCACCAACTCGAGAGGCACTTGGACAGTCACACGGGCAAGTTATCATACCACTGCCACTCTAAGTCCTTTGTGTGTGCCAGTCACTTGAGCGAACATATGGAAACACAGCAACACGATGCCATGGAGTTGGTCATCAGCTATGTTGGTGTATTTCCTGTAGTAAATGTAGTTGGATGACAAGTATTCATTACCTTTAGTGGAAACAGCTAAAAATAACGGCGTGTGATGAAGGTGATTTTGTCTCTCCCTTGCTCATGTCCTGTTATTTCGTGGTTTCCACTGACATCATTAACCAACCAGCCCAAATGCGCACGCTCCTGCAATTCATCAGCGATTTCATTCGCGAGCCAATTGTTTAGATTCCTGTGCTGTTTTCATTCCTTCATTGATTCGCAGGCAATTCTGCAGCCACTGGTGTTACATCTTTCTCTAAGATAGAGATGCTTGAAACGCTTGAAAACCCTTCAATCTGAAAACCACATTTTCAAGGCCTTGTTTGTCCTTGAATTTTTATGGGTTTTTAAAATTCTTTAATTTCTATTTTAAGAACATGTTTGCCAATTGAATATGCAGTTTGGAGGGAGTCACAAAAATTTCAAGAAGTATGAGTGCGAAAGACAGGTGGTTACCTTTGTTATGCAGTAGGCTGGGAAAGCTTTCATTGTGTTACCAAGAACATCCAACCTGGTGCACGACACACCTGAATGATGATTGTGTTAAGGGGTATGTCATGCTCTCAATTCACATGTGACAACTCAAACACTTTGGGAACAGCCATCCAGAGTGACAGAAGTTTGTAATAGCAGACTGTACTCACAAATTATCCATGATCATCTCGCCATTTAATACAATAAATATGACCATTAAACCGACCCTAGGGATACTGAGTGCACAGAGCTTTCTCGGAAATCAAAATATACGATTGAGTTTTAAAGGTGTTCACTCAGCACGGACTTGTTCTTCTTTGCCCTATTGAAGAACAAGACATCTTATGCTAAGTTTTTGTTGAGGCTTAGTCACGAGCAGGATAGCATTGAAGGAGCATTCAGTTTTAAGCTGTAGATTGCTGTAGAGAATTTAAAGTGTGTGTTTGCCACTGTTAAGTATTTTATACTCCTGTGTGCATGAAATGTTAATTTCCGTGTTCATAATGACATTTTATATAGGTAATCGCTTGGTAGAACATGGTCCCTGAAGATTTAGAGACCGGTGCTTAAACTTCCTTGAAAGAAGTTACATATTTGTCCTCCAAGCCAGCATGAACCCTGGAGTAATACCTTTATGAAGTTCCATTATGGCTGAAACATTAAGAGGTGTCTATACTGCACAAAACATTACTTTTGCACTAGCTATAGTAATTTTCCAGAACTGTTTTTCAATCGTCAGAAAAGCTCCAAAATTACAGTTGTGCCGTTGTCTGATAGCAAACTCCCTGAAAAGCTGTATCGGTTGACAGCATGTCTTTATGTTCATAAATTTTTAAAACTAGCTGTATTTTACTTGCTATGCATGTACCAAGGCAGTAATAAACCTGTTTGTGCGAAATTGAGTGTGTAAACACTTAAGCATTGTATGCTCTGTGACTCATTTAAACATGGCAAAGAGAAATAAACTGTCCCAAGCAACCACGAATATCTGTGGAACGTCTGCCACAAGCCCGACTGTCCATTCATATCAATATTCACCACAGACATCATAGGACGTCCAAGAAATTCCCATATACTATTTGGATGTCCTGAGGACATGCTGTTTTGAACATCCCCTGGCTGTGCATAAATGGGCATGTCCAGGACATCAGTTAGGATATGGATCAATGTCCTAATATGAAAAGAAAATATTGTTAGAATTAGTAAAGGTTCGTAGTTTAATTTACATCATTATGTTTCTGCACTCTATTAAACACATAATCCGAGT
Source organism: Dermacentor variabilis (assembly GCF_050947875.1). Classification (NCBI taxonomy): domain Eukaryota; kingdom Metazoa; phylum Arthropoda; class Arachnida; order Ixodida; family Ixodidae; genus Dermacentor; species Dermacentor variabilis. The sequence continues at coordinate 97,124,342 of NC_134571.1, forward strand.
TATTTTTAAACACAGTTATAAACAAAGTGAGTAGCTGACACATCCTTGCAACTTAGAACAACAGTTATGCAGATTTTAATATTTAAGCACACCTTTTATAGCATGAAGCATAACTTATCTCAAAGGCTGTGCTTTCACTTAATGCATGGACGATTACAGAACCAAAAAATACATCATAGACATCATGTAGCCATACAATCTCTAAGGCTACAGTGTATTCTAGTACACTGTACTAATGCTTTTGCTATTTTGAATCCAACGGAAGTTATTTCGGGAGCCAGAAACATGTCATAGACATTTGGTTTTGGATGCCACTTATTCCTAAAACAAATAGTTATTTCACTGTCTAATTTTATATATTATATGTTCCAACGAAGCTACTGATTTTTGCATTGTGTCAAAAGCCTTCACAAAGCATGCTATTCGATGACAGTGTCCTGCAGTGATCCAAACCAAGTTATAGCCATCGTTTTAATGGCGGCGACGCACCAGCACAGTGGCAATTTGTATGCCTTCTTCACAGCCTGCTTAAAGTTGCCTGCTCAGCTATTGAAGTATGACAGCCACATCGGTCTCTATTTGATCCATTGGAGTATCGGAATGTATTTTGTTCACTGGTGTCAACAATTTCTAAAGTGAGGGAAAGGCTGTATCTTACGCCGGTAGCCAGCAGTCAACTTCCTGAGAAATCTAAAGTCCAGAATGGTGCTGTGGTGTACGTACAGTCACAATAAAAAATACGTGGCCCACGGCTTCGGGCACAGGGGCGGCTGCAGAGCCACACCACGGCGCTGCTATCTCCATCGGGTGCCTGCTTTGAGGGTGCACTGAGTGGCACCAATCTTCGCCCTCACTCTCGTGTGGACAAGTCACGCGCTTGATAAATTTCAAGTGCGGCGTTTGGCTGTTTTGCAGCTGATGGTCAGCGCATAGGAGGGCGCTTTCATTTTGCTTCGTTTGCCGTGCTGCCGCAGTTCATGGCACAGCTGGCAGGTTTGGACGGTCTCTGCAATGTGAGCCTAGCAACGCTTCCGCCTTAAACGAAAATGGAACATTAGTCAGGACGGGCGTTGACACCAACAAAGTGATGGCTTTTTGCTTGCTTCTCCTATGCACCAATGCCTTGCCATGCTGTGTTTCGTTGAATGCCTGCATGCACGTGCGCCATCCGTTCAAACGCCAAACACAGAAGCGCAGCACACGTGGATGCAAGGCGCACGTAAACATGAAATGTGAAACCAAATCGGACACTGCCAGGCATACGTTCTGTGTGCTTAGTCGAACGGCCGACTGAGCGTCTGCCGGAGCCGGTGCAGGGAGGAAGGCAAGCGCACACTGACGAACACTCTTTCCAACTGACCGTCAGCTGTGAAACAGCTGAACGTTGCACTTGAAATTTGTCAAGCACGTGACTTGGCCGCACGAGAGTGAGGGCGAAGATTGGCGTCACTCGGTGCAACCTCAAAGCAGCTAGGCACCCGATGGAGATAGCAGCACCGCGGTGTGGCCCCACAGCTGCTGCTGCGGCCAGAGCCGTGGGCCGCATATTTTTTATTGCGATTGCACATGGCGCTGCACACACTGTTGTGTTGTGATCCTATCCGTGCGAATGTTTATGTGCTTTGTGATGTTTGCCGCTGTATAGGGGCAACATCAGAAGTTGATGCCGATGATTGTAGCACGACGCGAACATTGTCCGACCTCAGGCTCAGCAGCAATGCTGTAGCCATTCACTAGCACAACGGTTTTATTGAGATTTGATTGAGATTAGTTTATTTCACCATATTGGCACATCAGCACATAACAAAAGGTACCTAAATGGTAAGAATAGCGGGAAAAACTGCATTTTAGCAGCTTGGCTAGCCCCGCCTCCCCTGATTATAAAAGAAGCAATGGAAACAAACTCGCACAGAACAATTCAAAACAATTTTCATGTTTCAAAGTACAAAAACATATTCGTGATATTCATGATAGCTAAAATATCATTTTTGGATAATGTGTGTAGTGTTTCATAATGTTTGTTCAAACTTCATTAATGTGCTCGGAAGGCAATACTGTAATAGTTGCAGTCTGTAATTAGCAGCCGGTGGATATACTGATGGTGTGTATGTTTTGTTAAGCGGGAGGAGGGATTAAGAGCTAAATGTGCTGAAGTGGGAATGTGGCGGTCTTTTTGAATTAATTCGGGCCTAAAAGCTGTCAAAAAGTGATATTCGTATAGGGTTGTAACATTTAAAATGTTAAATTTGGCAAATGATTCAGACGTGTGCACATTGTACGACAAACCTACAATTGCAGCACGAGGCATTTTTTTTTTTTATGATTTAAGTTGTGCAATGATTTCTTGGTACCAGTAGCCAAGACTAGATAACAGTAACGCAGATGAGAAGACAAGAAAGCGTTATATGCATACCACCTAAGTAACCACCTATACCACCTAAGTAACCCCTCAGAAGGTTTGGGCATTGCCAACAGACAAACACGGTACATAGGTTTTGCTGTAATGATTGTATCGGCAAAATATGTAACTGTTTGAAAAAGGAGATGGGGTTATGATGTACGTATTACATGATTCCTTGTCTCCAGTATAGGAGAAGGCAGGGAAGAAATGTCACTTGCGGACACTAGTCAAGGAATGGGAGTGTCTTTTTTGTCAATGAAGCATGTCTCCTGGCAACATGGTAAAGCATAATTTCTGTTCCTTCTATCTCCTTTTACAATGAACCAAATTGAAAAAATTCTTGCAGTAACATGCTTTCTAGATGGCACTTTACAAGTTAGGGTGTATAACCCAAACTTCTGATGGGGTCTGGTGATGGGGTCTGCATATTGCTTTTTTTCAGTGTTAATGCTCTCAATTATAGGAAAGATCTGTGGGCTAATGTATGATCAGTGTGTCAGTGCCTTATTTATGAGCTCAACAGTATTTCCAAGTTATAAAGAACTTAAGCAGTATGGCTGCATTCGTAGAAAAAAACCTGTTTCAGCATCTTGTCACAGCACATTACCCTGCATTGACCATTCCTTTGGTGCACACAATGATGTGGATGTGAGAAGTGACCAGCAATTATATCTTGTGTTGCGTCATTTTGTCATTTACGAAAATTCTCAATAAAAGACACCTTGAAACACTAATTCATTTGATTTGACTACATTTGTCTTTCTTCTTCAAGAGCGAGAAAAAAGACAAATGTAGTCAAAATGAAATGAATTAGTGTTTCAAGGTGTCTTTTACTGAGAAGTTTCATAAATGACAGACTGACGCAACACAAGATATAATCGCTGGTTACTTCTATCCTTTCTATCCAATCGGAAGGCCTTCTTCTCGGTCGGAGACATTCGATCGGAGGAACTCTCCCTCGGCAGCACGGGCACACCGCAAGGTTCTGTCATTTCCCCAACACTGTTTAATTTGGTTATGCTCGGAATAGCACAAGAACTACAAAAACTCGACGGCATTGAACATACCATATACGCCGACGACGTTACCATCTGGGCTGCAAAGGGCAGTGACAGCCAAATCGAAACGGCCCTACAAGGTGCAATTGATATTGTAGAAAATTCTCTTCAAGGCACCGCACTCCGCTGTTCCCCTGAAAAATCGGAGCTTCTCCTATACCACCCCACACTTTGTGGATGCCCCCCACGGGGCTCCACGAATAAGCACCAATACGAGGAAATCAAACTCCACCTGAGGGATGGCAGACCCATGCCCGTGGTCCCTAGCATCCGCGTTCTTGGTAGGACTATAGAAGCTAATGGAGCCAACTCTACGGCTATCTCCAAGATCCTTCGACAGACCGCTAATACATCCAGACTGCTGAAACTAGTGACCAACCGACAAGGGGTGTATGAAGGAAGAAAGCCTCGTCCGCCTTCTCCAATCTTTTATCATCTGTCACATTACTTACGTTGCGCCCTTTCTCAACTGGTACAAAGCTTAAAAGACTAAACCGGACATCATCATCAGAGGAGCCTATAAGCAGGCCTTAGGACTACCCACCCACACCAGCATGGTAGACGAGTTAATTGAAGTGCAACGTCTATCCCAACTGGAGCGGCTTACCCTCACGAAATTGGCCGCAGCATTCTAACCAAGCTTGATATCACCTACCACCGCCAACATGGAGACAAACACCCAATACCATGCAACATTCAGCAATAGATACACGCCGACCCTATTCCCAAAAACATGCACCCAGACCACAACAAAGAATGCAGGAAGGCACAAGCTACCTCCCTCATCAAAGCTCATGCCAACACTGTGGGCATCACCTTCGTCGACACAGCTGAATACCAAGATGGACGTCTCTTTGCGGTGGTTACCGTAGCAGGCGGCTTCCTCTGACATGCTGCCAGCATCGTTACCCAACATGCCGAGATGGCCGGGGAAGTGGCCATTGCCCTGGCCATTCTTGGCCCAGCCTGTCGCACCATACTGGTCACACCATACTGAGCAATTCTCACACAGCAATCAACAACTACATCAAGGGTCGTATTTCTCAACAATCACTCAGTATCTTTCAACAAGCCCAGCATTCGTCTGAAAATCAAATCACCTTCGTCTGGATCCCAGCACATACCGGCGATGTCCACCCGCACCTCACCAACCTCAACGAGGTTACACACTCCGTAAGCACGAGGACTAGTCAATCATGCCGGAGATGGTGCAGGTGCACCCGCAGGATGTGACCGCCTTACAAGATGCAACGACCGTGTAAAGTCATTATACCTCGCAAGAAGAACCTTCCCCACCCCTCACCGCAAGTTAAACAGAGCACAGGCAACCACCCTTCACCTGTTACAGACCAATACATACCCCTCCCTCACACGCTATCACACCATATACCCCGACATCTACCCGAGCCAGACGTGCAAGGTCTGTAAAACTCGATCAGCAACACTCCGCCACATGCTGTAGGAGTGCAAACATCAATACCCAGACCTTAATCCTGTGACCCTCTCATCGAGATGGCACGCCGCCCTGCACAGCTCCCATCTTGACGACCAACTCTGGGCTACCCAGCAGGCCTACAAAGTGGCGAAGAGGCAAGACCTCGACGTCCCATCGTGGGAGGTCTAGACCCAACCGACTGAACTGCTGGTTCTCATTAAGGTTCACTCTCTCTCTCCCTCTTGAAAAGCAGGGTGAAATCTGTGTAAGATTGTGCCACTCCACTGAATGCACCAGAATGTATCTTACCCAATGTCAAAGTGAAAATATTTGCAGTGCCCAGCACCAATCCACATTTGATGGTTGTGTAGTAAGTGGTGTGTGTGATGTTCATAATTCACATGTGATGGCTCTCAAACACTTGGGGAGCAGTGTCCTTGTAGCCAGAGTGACAGAAATTTATAGTAGTAGACGATACTCGGAAATCTCCCGTGACACCTCTGCTATCTTTATTTATTTATTTATTTTATATATAATGCAGACCAACACTTTGATCCGAGTGGAAGGGGAAAATGAAACAATTAATCAATCAAAACATAAGAACGGTGTGATACCTTTAAAACATCAGAGATTAAATCTAAACATTTTCAGCGATGCCAAGAAAAGAAAGTATCCAATTCAATGACAATATAAAAAACAGTAAAATAGATTACAAGACTAAACACTGATGAAGTAATCCTCTAGGTTTTCTGCAAAGCTACTGGAAGTGAATAATGAATTCTATTCTGATGCTGTCGTGAGAAAAAAACTGTACTTATAGGTATCAGTTTGTGCAAACACAGGTGCTAATGGGTCATCTTGTTTATTTTGCATTCTTGCTGTATCTGGTTTAACACAATGTGATACACTTAGTATTATTTTCAATGAATGTGACCATCAAATGCAATAAATGTCACAATCAAAGTGACCCTATGTGTACTGGAAATGCAAGTTCGAGTTGAAGTTGTTCAAAAAAAGTTCAGTCAGCATGTACTAGGTCTTCTTTGACCTCTTGAAGGAGAGCACATCATGTACCAAGCTTTTTTTAATCCTTAGTAGTAAGCAGGCAAAGCTGAAAGGAATGTTCAGTGTTAATTAAACTCCAGATTTTTCTAGAGAACTTATTGTGAGTTGGGCACAGTTGAGTATTTTATCTTTTTAGATGCATGAAACCTTAATTTCTATGTTCATAATCACATTTTATGTAATAACTTGGCAAAATATGGTCCCTGAAGGTTTAGAGTCTGGTCCTTGAAATTCCTTGGAAACTGTTGCATATACATATTCGTCCTTCAAGGCAGCCTGAGCCCTGAACTCTTCGAGTAGTACTTGTATAAAATTGCATTTTGATTGAAGCACGCAAAGGTGTCTATACTGCACAAAACGTTACTTTACCAGCAGCTAGAGTAACCTATCAGCCCTGTTTTTGAATTGTCGGAAAGGTTCCCAAATTGCACTTGTGCCATTCTGTGATAGCAAACTTCGTAAACAGCACTATCAGATGACAGCATGTTTTATGTCAATAAATTTAGAACACTAGCTGTGCATTGCTCACTGTGCTGTACCACGGCAGTAATAAACTTGTTTGTATGAAATTGAACATGTGAACCCTTGAGCACTGTATGCCCAGTGACCAATTTAGACATTGCAAAAAGAACTAATGAAATAGCTCATCCTGTCATGAATTTCAGCATTCTAGAGACTGGCAGGACACGAAATGAACATGATTGAAAAACTTCTTTAATAGGAAATGAGTAAGGTCAAACAACACAGGAATACTGTGTACTTTTTAATGATAAAGCAGCTAGCCCAGCTATCTGTCATTCTAGAATACTATAAAGACAGTTTACATTCATGCAAAATATCTATTCTGTCTACATAAACACAGGATACAACACTTGAAGTATGTCTCAGTTAACACAGTTAAACCTCGATATAACGAAGTATTTAACTTTTCAGATCCTTTTGGCTATAGAACACCATGTAATTAGAACCTCAATATAAGGAAGTGTCTTTGTGTGTGATTTCAATATAAACAAATTAAAGAAAGTTCGCTTCCGCAGCAAAGGAATGCCAAGACAATAAATGGAAACTTGCAAGGACGCAGAGGGTCAAATGATTGAATTACAAGCGGCTCCTTGCAAACGCACCTTCCAAATCACACACGGTGCGACAAGAGCGACTACCAAAGGGGAGCCACATCATGTTTCGTATAAAGTCCAAGTGTGATAAGATCCTATTGCACCCCGGGCACTTTATGCTTTAGGTGCGAGTGAAAGTGTGCACGGGTGAGAAAGAAAGATGGTGGCTTCATGAGTGCTGTCTTCCCACGCAAGCGACACGTTTTTGTAGGCACTTAACTGCTCGCCAATGCCTTTTATACTTCCTCGACGAATGAAGCTAGCTGTCATTGATGACGCCATCGGAAATTAAATTATCGGGTTTTACGTTCCAAATCCACTTTCTGATTATGAGGGACGCCGTAGTGGGGGACTCTGGAAATTTCGACCACCTGGGGTGCGATCGGAGATGGTTGTTCGGCGCGTTCGTTCGGTTACCGGCGCGCGCGATTGGCCTACTCCGTGCCGACGTCGCCAGCCGCGGGGCGCTGCCCCGTTTTTGGTGACGTCAAAATGACGACACGCTCCTGTCAATCATCCGCCCACCGAGCATTTCGTCCGAACGGGACAGGAGTTGAGAAGTTTAGAGCGATCATACGGCTTCGCATGGCGCGTCTGGTGGATTGGATTGGATCCAACAGGCGGCCTTTTCGGCTGCGGTATGGCACGTTTGAATCCAATTCATAGTTTAATTCTAGAAAATGGCGCTTCCGTTGGAAACTTTGGTTGTTGCGCTGGCGTTTCTAGAGGAAGGAGGAGAGCGGGTGGCGGTGCGAAACCCGTTTGAAGAAATGGCAGAAAGTGAATTCCGGCGTCGTTTTTGTTTCTCGAAACAAATAATTCGTTGATTGTACAGAGAAATCGACAACATCATCGGTGCCAGCGAGCCACTGGGATGTTGTCGCTGCCTCTTGAAAAGTGCGCCACTCTTCCCGTCGTTTTTTTTTTCTTTTTCCTTTTCGCTCTGCGCGACACCACCCAGGGACGACGCAAAGAACCTAATAGTTATAAATTGCAGTAGTCACACGTGCTACTATTTGAAAACGTGTTTGGGTTGAGAAGAAAAAATACATTTTTTTAGATAAAGATTTCATTCAATTGGAAGACGAGAAATATTTGGCTTTGTAGTATACTGTTTGCAAGCAGACGACAAACGACGGAGGTAAACTTCCGAGGAGGTCACCGCTTCCTGATTGGCTGCTCTCTCCGCCCCGCTGTCACAAATTTTACATACTGCAACTTTGTGACGTTGCAATAACTGAACAGAACGCGTATCGAACAAAATATCTCCGATCGCGCCCCTGGGGTTCTTTAACGTGCACCTAAATCTAAGTACACGGGTGTTTTCGCATTTCGCCCCATCGAAATGCGGCTGCCGTGGCCGGGATTCGATCCCGCGACCTCGTGCTCAGCAGCCCAATACCATGGCCACTGAGCAACCTTGGCGAGTCATCGAAAATTCTATTGCGGCCATTAACATAGAAAAAGCTCAAAACACTTGACCTTTTGGGAATGCAGTTGTTCCTACGAGTCGCAGAGTCTGAGCATGGTTAGTAAGAACCTACGGTAACACGAGCAATAAAAATTGTTTTAGCTATTGGAAAGACACGCTTCTTTGTTTGACTTGTGCGGAAAGGAGAAGCAACCATCTTTACCCTGTTCTCGAGCTCAGCACAGGATCGATACAAACTCTGCTCATCTGGCCCGGCAAAAACCCTACCAAGTGTCAGCATAGGAGCGGAAAGTTATTGCTGAACAAGTTCAGGATATGCTGAAGAAGGGCACTATTGAAGAATTGTGCAGCTCTCAGGCAGCACCTGTCATTTTGGTTCAGAAGAATGTTTGTTCTTGGAGGTTTTGTGTTAATTATAGACGATTAAACACCCTCACCAAAAGAAAGATGTATATCCATTGCCTCGGATAGATGATGCCATTGACTGCCTGCATTCGGCTTCCTACTTCACTAAATCTACGATCTGGGTATTTGGCAGATCCCCATGCACCCTGCTGACAAGGAGAAGACTGCATTCGTGACGCCCGATGGACTGTGCCAATTTAATGTTACGCCGTTTGGGCTCCGCAATGCTCGCGCTACTTTCGAAAGATTTATGGATTCGATTATTGGTGGTCTGAAATAGGAGCTATGTTTGTGCTATCTAGATTACGTCATTTTCGGACGTACTTTCGAAAAGCCTTTTCGAAATGCCCATTTAAGTCTCGTTTTAGACTGTGTCGAGAAGGCGAGATTCTAAGAAGTGCCGGTTTGGCAAACGAGAAGCATTAGTCCTTGGCCACCTGGTTGACAAAGATGGTGTCAGGCCAGACCCTTGGAAAACAGAAGCAGTCAGTGCTTCTAAGCCACCTCAGACACTAAAAGAACTCCCCAACTACCTGGAATTGTGCTCCTACTTTCGATGGTTCGGGCCCAGATTCACGGACATTGCTTATCCATTGACAAGTCTCTTGCAAAAAGACAGTCCATATGAGTGGGCACCTGAATGTGACGCGGCATTCTCTGAACTCAAGTTTCTGCTGACATCAGAACCCATTCTTCGTCGCTTCGATCCGTCTTCTACTACTGAAATGCACAGTGACGCCAGCGGAATCGGCATAGGAGGAGTGCTTGTGCAGCGCCATAATACTGAAGAGTACGTGGTTGCCTATGCGAGCCATTCTCTCAACAAGGCTAAACGAAATTACAGTGACAGAGCAAGAATGCTTAGCGGCTGTATTTGCTTTTCAGAAGTTTCGTTGCTACCTCTACGGACGCCCATTCACCATTCTAACCGACCACCATTCCTTATGTTGGCTTGTTACCCTTCATGACCCCTCCAGTCGTCTAGCACGCTGGGCTTTACGGCTCCAAGAATTTGACTTCATTGTTTCGTACAAAAGTGGAAGACGTCATGCCGATGCTGATTGCCTTTCTTGCCTTCCTCTGTCCACAATGCAGGATAATGTGGACAATCTCGACACCAGCTTTGCTGCTTTTTCTCACACGTTTCCTGATGCGACCGTTTTCTAGCGGGAACAGCCCAATGACTTATGTTTGGACCCCCTGTTCGCAGATGTCTGCAGTCCCAAGGCCAGTGGTCTTTTTTGTCACAATGCAGGATAACGTGGACAATCTCGACACCAGCTTTGCTGCTCTTTCTCACACGTTTCCTGATGCGACCATTTTCTAGCAGGAACAGCCCAATGACTTATGTTTGGACCCCCTGTTCGCAGATGTCTGCAGTCCCAAGGCCAGTGGTCCTTTTCGTCTTCGCGGAGGACTGTTATACAAGACAAATTACGCAGCAAGTGGTGCACGGTATTTACTGGTTGTTGCCGAAAGCATGCAATGTGATGTTCTCCGTGTCGTGCACGATAATCCGACGTGAATGACGTGGTGAATTCGAATGTTTCCATGGTAAGCTTTGCCGTCTTGTTTCAGGCTTGTAGTAGCAGCAACCACGATTCCTCCTCGGTCACAATTGCAGACAAGAAGTCGTCGCCCTCATTGTGATATTGGGTCGGATGAGTCAAGGCAGTGCCTCTCCGTCTTCTGACGGTGGTTCAAAATCTTGGGCATAACTTGCGCACACAAGAGCCGATAACCGAGATGTTCATGAATTATGGTGTGAACTGAACCGTGACTAATTTTCACATGCTCTGCCAGTTCATCGGTACTTATCCTCCATTCTTGTCTAATCAGCTCCTCAAGCTTTGCAATTGTGTTGGAGGTGATTGCACGGTGGCTTTGGCCCTGTCTTAGATCGTCTTTGCAACTTTCATGTCCTTCTTTGAACCGTTTGCTCTAACGCTTTACAGTGGCCAGTGAAATGTAATGTTCAACGTACACGGCAGCCATACGGTGACTAATTTCTTTTTGCGAAACACCTTCAGCTGTCAAAAACCTCACGACACCACGCTGTTCAACTTTTGGAGCATCCACTGTGTCACGCAACCATGTTCAACCCAGCATATGAGAGCATTAAAGAACATTTATACTCACACCTGCATGTCATTCTTGTGAATGAGAGATGTCTGTGTGCTACGCACATGCCTCGCAGATAATGAACAGAACCATTATTGCGCGGGGTGGATTGGCTCACTTTCATTTGACTCGCCCTTGTACATTAGAAATAAGAAGATACAATGGAATATACAAATGCGAATATACAGCTTGATAAAGGGCAAAAAAATGTCACTGGGAACAAAGTTCACTGCATGTGTACACCAAACCTTGCAACAGGATGTTTAACTATAGGTATAAGTCTCCAATAAATCTATGTATCTAAGAAAAAGTCATTACATAATGAGTCAAACAAGGCAAATAAACATGTTGCGCTATCACAGAATGCTAAGACCCTCTCTTTCTGCTCCCCCTGATTTATCACTCGCAGGCGGAAGGTGGCACTTGTGTGCGCTTTTCTTCCTTGCGCACACAAGACTGAGCCACCATCGTTGGCTCACCCATGCCCCCCCCCCCCGCTACACTTTCACTCGCACATACAGCGTGCGGCATGTGGTCATGATGTTATTGCCCTTGGGACTTTATGCGAGACATGAGGGCGACGGCGACGGCAGGAATGTGCCTGGAGTGTCCATATCATTGCTATCACAATAATATAATAAGAGTATCCAGCAAATGAAGCATACCGTGGCCCATTACTTTCTGTAAAAGAAGAAGGAGAATCGAACTTTCACCATGCGACAATTCTCTGCGCCGCAAGAATGTCTTCATATTTTTTTTCTTTTGTGACGCCAGGGTACCGAGATGGCAGAACACAAAGGAAAGCGTGTTGGCCACAATTTAATGCCTAGTTTGGGCACCTAATGTGGCTACCGAAGGAATATTGAAGAAAACGTGAGACACTTGGTTCACACAGAACCATACGGATACTGGCAGGTATCCTACACCGGCGAGATAAGACTTTCCGGAGAAGTTGCACTCAAGCGAACGTGTTGCAATCCATCGATGACCCACAGTGATGGCGGCGAGCGACAATGGTTTCTTTTTCTCATATGCTAGCCAGAAAGCATCCAAAACTCTGCCAGGCGAAAACCCACTCAGCCAGAGAAAAACGAATGCGCCGAAGTGCGCCATGTGGTGTATGGGGCAACACGAGAAAAACGTGTGCACTCTGGCTGGCTCTGGCAGCCCGCAGGCAGCGAGAAGAAGAAAATTGAAGAAGCTCAATGTGTCCTGGCGAATAAAATTCAAAGTAGAAAAATAAATAAGAACATAGTTACCTTTGCTGGCTTTAGTGTCTTGACATGGATGCGTTGGCGCAGGTGAAACAAATTTTGATATTCTTTTCTCTGACATGGCGGCACAAATGAACCATCACAAAGCTTCGTCTCATTGGACCTCACTGCGTGCTTTGTCAACTTTTCTGATAGTGTGTTGATTTGGCTTGTCTTGTTGTATGGTCCGATGTATGACTTTAGAAAAGTTAATGCACCTTTGGCGTCAAATGTTTATAACATTAAACCCACAATGTTCCAGAATTGAAAAACAAAAGCACGACTTTGGAAATGTCAATTCATCTTTCGCATCAAAAGTTCATGAGAACTTTATACCCATAAAGTTTTCGAATTCAAATCCATGCACTCTGTAGATTCCGCGGCTTCCACAAGATGCCGCGACGAGCCTGCTAGCCATCAAAACACCCTTGAAACTTTGTGGTTGGATGGAGCTCCTTGAGTTATGCGACTCTTGGTGCATGGGCGTTGCCGTGAAATCGATTCCGAGTTCGCAATTTTTGCGCTGAAATGTATTTTCGAGCATGAAAAATACATTCTAGACAAAATCCAGAATGATTTCCGATGCCGGGGATTGTTTTAGTCGGTGGTGCATGAAAGCATGAAAAAATTTTGGGGATGGGGGGGGGGGCTAAAGCCCCATGAGCCCCCTCCCCCGGCTACACCCCTGGTGGTCTGGTATATTTATTTAGTAATATTTGTATTAAAATATGTTTTGGCTGAAGCATGTGCTGCAAAAAATGTTGAGGAAATAGCTGCCACAGGTGGCGAGTCCTGTCCTTTAGCTTGCAAAAAGATTCTTCCCAAAATTGTACTTCTGCCTGTCTCTCATAGGAGAGTTCTGGAACAACAAAATCGATATGCAGGATGTATTTTTTACATGTACAAACTCTATGAATCACAGCTTTGCTTCACTCCTAGTGCTCGTGCTTAGCTGTATTAGTCTGTTTGGGTAAATTTGAGCAAGTAAGCACCATGAGCCCAGTGACCTTTTTAATATTGCAAACAGTACTAGATGAATCCCTCACACAGAGCCTATTATGTGTTAAAATATAGATTGTTTCATTGTATTCTTTGGTGTTGTACGAGTATGACTGTGATGCACTCTTACTTGCTTGCTCCACAGTGAACTAAGAACACTTCTGATATTGAATTATAAACTAGCTCTTGCACTGTGAGATATCATGTCTGGTATACACATCTTGCGAAATTAGCATAGTCTGTTTCTTCATCGTGCACTGTTTATGTATTTCTTAAGCCTAACTCTTCTCTTAACGCTAGAAATGTGCTCATAAAGGACACTTTTCCGCTTTAACATCTTAATTCAAGATGGAATAGTCATAATTTATAATGTGATACAGAAAATTATACCCTGATCACTGGTGTTTTGAATGGACATAAAGCAGCAATAATTGTTCAGTCTTCTAGAATTATTATGTGTAACTTCGAAGAAGCACCTCAAAGAACATGAATGAAAGTAATAATTTTCAATTTTTATTAATAAGTACTGAGTGTGAAAAAATGTGAAATATGCGAAATATGTGGCTGGCTTCTAGTTTCCAATTTTTGTAAGTCAGTCCGTGAAAAGAAATTATCATGCAGATTTATTGGCTTCAATAGATACTAGCCATAATGATGCCCATGCTCTGCAGAAAAGCACATGCTTCACAAATGTGAAAATGAGTAAATTCCTATTATGCAGGAAGCATTAGTTTTTACTCATTGCAGCGTGCACCTGGTTCGTATTTTACTGCATTTAGGCTTGCAAAAATATGGTTGTCAGGTCAAGGAGCATGCAGAAGCCACCTCGTGCTTAATTATTGCATTTGATCACCTTTTGTGTGCAAGCAGGCTGGTCTAGTGCATGTTCAATTGGTGCTGGACCTTCCATGTGCTTTGCACACTTTGTGTCCTGTACAGTGTTTTATAGTAATGCGGAGTGTTGCACAATATTGTACAGTAATGAACAAGGTGGTGTTCAACATGTAGAAGGTTCGACTGCTAGTCAAGTTCTGGTCAAAGGTCGGTCTGAAATCGTCTGCGTGCTTTTGAGTGAGTGAAAACCTCACATGATGGGAAGGATTTGTTGTAATAATTCGTACATACACTATTGAAACACTGATAGATAAAAGCAACACGCAATGGGAAAAATGGAGTAGAGCTCAAAGGGACACTAAAGGCAAATACTAAGTTGACGTGGACTGTTTGAATACCATTCCAAAAAACTCGCAATGCTTGTTTCATGCCAAGAAAAGACTGAAGGGTCTGAATACCGTTTTCGAAATTCAAATCTCCCGCCACCCAACCGGGGAGTGATGATGTTGCATATGCCATCTCCACCCTTTGCTGCCGTCGGTAAGTAAAATGGCGCCCAGCAGATGGCACTACCAAACCAAGCTGTGGATTTGCCCCTGCAGTTGCATTTTGGTCAAATGGCCTAGACTGTTTGGGCATCCCGCGACATCACATAGAAGTTGAATTCTCTGCTACTTGTAGTTTGTGTGAGTTTTGCGAGCCAGCAAAACCAGTACAGCACTACGCGATGATGAAACTACTGAAACGTGAAAGCGTGGGCAACGCAGAGTCATGCGAAAATGAAACCTTTTGACTGCCCATGTTGTTGTCAAGGGTAATTTCAATGAGCTCTTTTTTTATAAAAATGACGTAGAACTGTACAAGTATAATTTTTTTCCATCTTATAGGATGCTTTTTGCAATGAATGGTTTAGTACTAGTGACAGAATTTAACTGAGGAGTGCTTTCGTCATCAGGCAAGTACTTGAATGTCCTGGGGGAGTCTCTAATCATGTCCTGCATTTAGCTCGATTTCTTGATTATTAAGGTTCTGTTCACAATAATATTGGTGCCTTAGAGATTCTTGAGTACTAATCTATCAATTTAGCTTCACTTAATGTTTGTTTTAGTGCCCCTTTAATATCAATCGAATACAATTATCAAAATAACACACTCATGAGCATCTACAATTTTTCGAGACACCGTTAAAGCAGCCTACACATCAAATCAGAACATTGGACAACCCAACAGAAGCCTCTGTGTTTTCACAACTACTGTCGTTTAGAAATTATTTTGCCCAGTCGACCAAAGCGCAAATTTTGCTTTGTTTTATAGAGGAAGTGCTAGGAGCACTGGATGCTAGTTTCGACAATACCTACACTCAAAGTTGTATTTTTCTAGACTCCCCAATCCCTAAAAAATTGTCAAATCTGACCAATAGTTAAAGTTCACTCGTCAATTCATATGGTGCAAACGACGTTGCTAGTAGAAGAATTTTAACTAAAATGTTTAATGTGTCCAAAAACTTTCGATCACAATGAATGACTAGGCCTGGTAAGTAGGGTGGGTAGCGTTAAAGGGACCCTGCAATGTTTTTTCGACCACCTTCTGGAGAGTTTTTATTATAATGGGTGAAGACAAAAAGAATTATAAAAATTGTCGCATGGGAATTGAAGTTATTCGTCTTTAAAGCTCGAAATCTGAGTATGCAATGAAGGAAAATCTTTCCTTTCGCATTTCACTCTCTTAGTGGCCTCACTGGTTGCTTCTAGTCACTGCACGCCTCTTATATAGAGATATACTGGAAGCCTCACCTCATGGTGGCCTTTACACACCTCTCTCTTTTTGACGGCTTTGGTACTATGTTTAATGAACCATATGCAAACTATGGCGCAGGAGTACAAAGACAGTGTCTGCAATACTTTTGCATGGGTTTTCGTGCACAATTATCACAGCCCAAAGGACATAGTAGCAACGCTCAGAGCACTCTCATTTCGCTAAGTATGGACAGCTGGGCTAGTTGGTTATGATTAGCATTATGAAACATCGTTCCAGCGCACAATTGAACAAGGACGAGAAAAGAAAGACAACACGAACGCCGGACTTCAACTGAATTTTATTCATGGAAAACAGGGCTTTATGTACTTAGGCGGAGGGAGTGGGGGGCTGCTAGTGCGCAGGACCACTCAAAAATATTTCCTTGGTCTAGGCGACAGTCATCAGATGTGTCAAACCAAAATAAGAAAAAAAAGAAAAAGGAAAAAGCTTTTCCCTCTCTTTTTTACATCACTCAGTGCAATCTTGCTCATCTCCCGCCCTACCTAGCTGATTCGACACACCCGTTTGCCCTGAGATAATCAAGTTCTTTTTTCCCGAGTACAACAGAAGGAGCACTGACACAGTAATCGTTTTCATTGTAAATACAAAACGCTTCAAAAATTTGCTGGTTTTTCTGATTGCTATATTTGCACAACACACGTGTTCTTTCGAAAAACACCTTGCATGCTGGCTTGTGCGAGCAACGGCGAATGTGGTCGGCTAAATGACCAGCGCCACTTAGTGAAGTAGCATTCCTGCGATGCTCTAGCAAGCGTTCATTCAGACAGCGCCCGGTTTGGCCAATATAGCATTTCCCAC
Source organism: Dermacentor variabilis (assembly GCF_050947875.1). Lineage (NCBI taxonomy): Eukaryota > Metazoa > Arthropoda > Arachnida > Ixodida > Ixodidae > Dermacentor > Dermacentor variabilis. The sequence goes on from NC_134571.1 coordinate 97,141,075, forward strand.
AGGCGAGGGGAATACTATACACAACACCGACGTCACATTCAATGAGGGCTTTGGTGTGCTTTATTTTGCAGGCTGGCTTCTTCTGCGATTCGTTTACTAGGTGACACATTCGTCCCAGCTTTTCCGATGCTGAAAACACAACACGCACCCCGCACCTGTCGCCAACCTTCTTGAGGCTGTGAGAAACCGGGTCCAATAGGGCACTACGACAGGGCACTTTTGCGGGCGTGCGTCTTCTTTCAGCGTGCGCCTCCCACCAACCTTTACCTCGCGAATCGGGCTCTCTACCACCGAGGCCACGATTTCTCCATGGAACCCAGCCTTCTCCAGATGCCTTAGCTGGGCGTCGACGCTGTCACGAACTTGATGTTCGCGTGACTTCTCTAGAGCAGAGCGGATGCAGTTTTTTGCTATAGCTCTTTTTACGAGCTTGGAGGGGACCGTTTGATAATTCAAAATTTGTTTTTTCGACCGTGGCTTGTACTGCCAGCACACGCGCGCTCCATGAAAAATAAGACACAAGTCGAGGTACTGGATGCGACCATCTTGCGGCAGTTCATGCGTGAACTTCATTCCAAAGGCGTTACTAGCAAAAATATTGAGAATGTTGCTTATACTATTGCCTTTATCCTGAGCATCAGTTGTATTCATTACCATGAGGTAATCGTCGACATATCTAAAAACTTTCTGCACGCCTGCGTTGTAAAGGGACACTTGAATGCGCTTGTCAATACTTGCTAAGAAAAAATCGCTTAAAAGTGGTGCTAGGCAAGAGCCGATGCACACTCCTTTTTGGATAAAACAGCTGCGTGCGTGCGTGCGTGTGTGTGTGTGTGTGTGTGTGTGTGTGTGTGTGTGTGTGTGTGTGTGTGTGTGTGTGTGTGTGCGTGTGTGTGTGTGTGTGTTGGATGTATTGTTGGTGAATTGGGGGTGGATTGGGGGTTAGTGCATGTGCATTGTTTATTGTTGATATTTATACATTCTATATTGACACTTATAGAATGCAGTATTTCATTTTCATTAGCCATGTGTTCTGTTGAATGCATTATTGTATGTTGAGTCATGACACTTGAAATTTCATTTATTATTGCCATTCAATGCACTTGTTATTATAGATATTCATCAACAGTTTTCATTTTAAGCCAATTGTTAATTTCCATGTGGTTGCTTTATTCCCACATTGGTGCAGTTATGGTACTGGCAATTCTGCAGGCACTGGTGTGGCATATTTTCCTTGGAATATGTGAATGTCATTGCATTTTGACTGAAGCATGCATAGGTATCTCCACTGTACGAAGAAATTATTCTACAAGCAGTTATGTGCCAGTCCCTGTGGTAGGAATGCCATGCTAATCGTATGAATCAGCACCATTTTGTTAGAGCTACTACTTCAATGCTACAAATGAAAATAACTCCAACACAGATGTGCAAATTAGAGCAGCTGTCATTGCCAGATGGTATGATCTGCTACCCATCATTTGGAAAATTTTGTGGAACAATAATGCCTATACTGCACGAAACATTACTGTATAAGTGGCCATAGAATAGGCCAATCCTGTTTTTCACTTCTCAAAAAGATTCTTCCCAAATTGCACTTACACCAGTCTTTCATAGGCGAGTTTATGAATAACAAAATCGGTACATAGCCTGCGTTTAAAATTGTAGCTTTCTTTGCTTCTTCCCCTTTGTGGATGCTGGCTGCTGTCTTGCATGATTAGCCAGTACTGGACATAGTGCAAACTGGCGCTAGGACAGACTGAGACAGCCAGGGATGTGGCAGGTGATGTATGTAATCACACACTTGAAAAGTCCAGCACAAACACATTGTTGTACTGTTATCATTTTATTGCCTTCATTGCATTGTGATCATTCCTTCATTGTCGTGCCATTGTCATCGTTCCACCATTTTCACTCTGTGATTTTAATTCCAGCATCGTCATTATTATGTTGCCATTCGATGTGGCTTTGCGATGATGCCCTCTTCCCACATGCAACACCTGGCACGCTAGCGCGACAGCAGGTGTTCTGATTTGCCCGCTCTGCTTCGTGAAGGCGTGCTCATGACATGGCATCACAGTCAGTGGGAACTTAGGTGCTGTTTCACTGCTACAGACGCCGTCGACTTTTTCGCTTAATGAGCCATTTGACGCCTTTGCATCAGAAAGCTCCAATAAATGCAGGTTCTAGAACCTAGAAGCAACATAACAGCCTCACATGTGTGCAAGTTTATGAAAAGGGGTCATCTTAGGGTTTATGAAAAAGCGCTACACACCATCTGAAAACTCTACCCTTTCTGATTATTAAACAAAACTTGTGGCATTTATTGAGTTGGAAGAATTGCATTCCCAAAATATTTGTGGGGAGAAAAATTTTAATCTACCTGAGCGTCATTTGAATTCCACCTTTAAAAGCAAAGCAGGAAGTACAAAAGAAATAAGAAATTAATCATAATTCAATGAAAGTGGATGTCTTGTCTCAATACCTTAAAAGCGTTGTGTTTTAATATGCACTCTCCTTTGTATGCCGTGAATCTATTTTAAATATATGAATAATATGGGGGAAAGGAAAAAAATGCCTGGAATAGTTCATGGAACAGCTGCTCATAAATCTTATGTTGTCACAAGATACCCCAAAAAGTGCTCTTAATTGTCCTTTTTTCTCACATTATGATTATATGTCTTGTTTTCCTTGTGCAGCATCAAGGCATTTTAGCTGTCCAGTAACTAACGAGGGTGGGCAGTCGCACCAGGGATGCCTTCACCACAGTCATCACTGTGACTATGAAGCTGAGTATCCGTCGAAGCAAAAACTATACCTGAGAGTCCACACCGGAGAGCGGCTGTTTCAACGCCACTTACGCCCCCAGTGCTTCACATAGAGGTACAATCTGACACAACACTTGAGCATTCACGTAAGCAAGCAGCCGTGTCAGTGCTGTTGATGCCCTCAGAGCTTCTCACAAATGTCTCGCCTGAACACACACATGCATGTCCATACAGGTGAGCGATCATACCGCTGCACTGTCTGCTCCAAATCATTTGTGCCAAGCTCTTTTTTTTTTTTTTTGATGAGATACATGGTCGCACAACACCATGATGCTACTGCAAAATAGGTTACCTGTGTTGTAGGCACACAAAGTTCAATAAACAGATTCTGAATTGATAATTTCCATTGTGCTAAGACTCATAGCTTTGGCCATCTATACTGAAGGTGAGGGGAATGATACTTGTAAAGAGGTTGGAAGCAATTAAAGCTGCCGTGTTCATGTGATGTTTGCCCTTGTGAAGACAGAAGAAATTAGAAGTGCCCAGCCATCACCTACACCTTTGAAATACTTCTGTATGCAGTAAAATACTCATCCACATGGACCACTTCTGTGTCAAACTGTGCACTGTTACATAAAGAATGGTGTGTATATTCTTTTCTGAAAGAAATGAGACCAATAAGAGCATAAGTTTTGCTTTGTCCTGAGTAATTGTACATTCTTGAAAGCATTAACATATGACGACTGGTATTCATATCCCCCTGTGGTGCCTTGAGTGATGTCAGTTCAACAGGAGGCAGATAAGACTTCTTGTATTCTGCTGCCATAGTGAACTCAGTGGCTTTCTCTTTTTGAAGAAAGCTATGCATGCACTAGTGTTTTGCCTTGATGATGGCCTGAGAAGTTCATTGTTGACAAAACTTTTGTTCCTCTCTTTTGCTTTTTAGTACATGTGTGTCACTGGTTGATGGAGAATGCTAAATTGACATTCCTACTGTGCAGCACATTTGGGATATGCAGACTTAATCTTTGTTAGGGGCAGTAACTTTGTAAATTTTTCTGTGTCTGAGAGACTTATACTGTTCTCATTGTTTGGTACATGATTTGTTTGGTGCAATGTGACATGATCTTTTCCTGCAGGGCTCATGTATTTTTCACTTCTAGTGTTTAGTACATATGTATGTTCTCATAGTTCTTTCGTTATTATTCTGTTTGAGCTCTTTCATACTCTTCTTGTGTATAAGCATTTCTTTACAGCAGTTGAATGTCACCATTAGGAATTCAGATTGTTTCTTTCAGAGCACTGTATAAGGTACTGTGCTTAATGAATGCATTGTTAATTCTTGTTTTTATTTTATTGATTGCAGTTATAACATTTAATCCTTTTTGTAATTGTTTTTAAACAAACTTATTCTCTCTCTCTCAACCTCCCCTTTCTGTATCATTACCATTTTATTCTGTTTGCTCCAGGACGAGTCTAATGATGGCACTTGTAAGTTAATTTATTATTGCCATTCATTGCAGTTGTTATGATGTATATTTATCAGCAATCCAAATTTTGAGCTGTGATCAGATTCATTCGCTCAACTACGGCACTGGGGGGGTATATTTCTCTAGTAATATGTGTATGAAATTGCATTTTCACTGAAGCATACCACGATGTCAGCACTGCACAAACTGTTACTGCACAAGTGCGTACAGAATGTACCAGCCCTGTTCTTTCAATTCTGAAAAAGATTCTTCTCTAAATGCACTTGCAACCATCTCCACTACCAGAATCCCTGAATAGCGAAATTAATACATACGTTTCTGCATCCACAAATCCCAGAATTTAGCCGCAGGTTGCTTGCTGATCTTATGTTGTGAGTTGCTACAGTAGCAGACATTCTCCATAAAACAACTGCCCTCAAAGCCAATTCACATGCAAAAACTGAAGCCTTAGCTACCGCATGTAATCTGACCACCTGGAGACCTGAATGGGACTCTTGGTCATATCTGTACTGGAGCATCTGTTCTCTCTAGACTATCTCGTGCATGCCAAAAGATATCCATTTTTATTGATACCTATTGTTCTTGTTATAGGAGATATTTTAGGAGTCCAGTGAAACCAGCTTGCTTTCCTTGCTCTTTATGGGGACAGTGTATACAAAAATGATGTCTCTGTGTTTGCCATCTCTGCTATGTTTTGTGATTTGTGCATGCACCCATGATGAAGGGCCTCATGCAAGGGTGAAAATGAACACGGAAAAGATGAAGAAACACATTTGATTACAGGTGTATTTGTAGTATGAAAATGGAAGACATTTTAAATATTTTAAAAGTCAATACTTTAGAAAGAAAAAAAAAACAGTGCTTGCCAATCTTGAGTAAACTAAGCAAGGCAAGGCATAGAGGAGGAATGCAGCTAGACTAATTCAAAGGAAGCACTGACTGTGAGAGCCAAATTTTACTTCATCTGGTATCTCAGTTTAACCAGTGTGACTTAACAAAAGAATATCACATCAGCTATGTCTTCTTATCACCCATGCTTCTAGCAAACAGAAACTTCATTTTCTTGATACATCTGTAAATCTTCCTTATTTGTCATAGATTCAGAGTGAGCCTTATAGAATTGTGTAGGCTTTTTCTTCACTTTTTTTTAAACAAAATGATGCACAGTTGGCTAAGCCAATTACTTTTTATGCTCCTGTCACAGGGCGGTACCACGAATTGTCTGCAACAGTCAAGCAGGAGGAATTGCAGGAGGAGTTGCAGGAGAGTTGTCTCAACCATTGTGACTGTTGTGAGTATGAAACTGCCAGGCTGTCCACTCTCATCATACACAAGCGTAAACACATGGGTAAAAAGCCACCTCATTTGCCACTACTGCCATCAGAGGTTTTCACACAAGAGTGGTCTTAAGGGACAGCAGTTCAGGCCACCTGAAGAAATTTAAGCCTGAAAACATGGAACCACAATACAACAGCAGAGTACGTTGCTAGCCATCTAAGTGCACCTGATGAATTAAACAGAATTGGATCTAGAAATCTTACATGTCTACATGTGCAGTTGCCTGCATGGCATTCTGGTACATAAGGGTGCACAAGTGCCACCATGTGTCATTATAAACTGAACTGTTCAGTCAATTTACAGGATATCCAGCATGATTTGCATCATGTTAAGATGTAGATGCAGTCAGCTATGTTGGAGGTTGCAGAGTCATTTATTCTAATGAGATTGAAGTCCGTTCCAGCAGCCACGTTCATGTGGCATTCCTTCATTGAAGGCACAAAAAGGTTAGTGTGCCTTCAGAAGATCATGTAGGATGGTGGTCCCAAAAGTAATAATAATTTACCATCATGTGCTCTTAACTCACTACTTATGCATATATCTGTTTAGGTTATGGTAATTTGAACATTTATGCCATAGTGTGCTAATTTGCATTGCTCTTGGCAGATGGAGAGATTTGTTCTGACTAGTTCTTTACATTTCGTGCAAACATTTGCAAGATGTGATGGAAGAATACGAAGAGCAGAGTGTTTGTCAAGTTCTGTTTTCTTTTGGGCAGAACTGAAACTGAAAACACTTGTCATCCTTCAGCAAGCCTGTAAGGGCAACACTTTGAGTAAAGCCCAGGTCTGTGAGTGATCTTTTCTGATGAAAGTGAGATGTCACTCAATAACTTGTTAACTTGGGCTGGTTGGTACATGTCTGAAGACAGCACTTTGTCTGTCACATCCCACTGTTCAGCACTGTTACTCATTTTCTTCATATTGCAATGTCACTCAAAGGAAAGCCATGTCCTGATTCCTGCAGCAATCTAAACTTATGAAAACATTGCCTAATTTCTGCATGTTATCAACATTGGAAAAGAACTGATGAAGTCTCATAGGAGATAAATATGTTATGGACTTAGTGCCAGCGAATCACACAGAAAATTTAAGTGTCACATGTGGCCACAAGACTTGTACCTCGAGGGCTCGTTGAGAATGAGAGAGAGAGAGAGAGAGAGAGAGCTAGGTTGAAATCTGCTATTTGACACAGTTCTCTGCATGTTGTTGAAGGTGCTTGTTTTATACATTAATTTCTGGCTTAGTTAAACTTTTTACAACTTTAATACAGCATTCATTACATTCCACGTTTGTTCTAAACAGTAGTGAGCCTCTCAGATGAAATCAAATGTGTGAGCACATGAGCACCATAATCCTGGTTACCTAATTAGATGTTGTATGGAGTACTAGAAAATCCCATTAGGATCAGGGCAACACTTGAGGCTGACTTCAGGAAGGGGTATTCTACAACTGATCACATTCATGTCATCAACCAGGTAATTGAAAAATCTGCAGAGTACAACCAAACTTTTTGTATGGCTTTCATAGAATATTAAAAGGCATTTGATTCACCAGGGATATCAGCAGTCCTGGAATCATTGTCTAGTCAGGAAGTACAGGAAGTATACATGAATATAACTTCGCAAATATACCTATGAAGACCTTATTGCTACCTTAATTCACAAAAAAGCAGAAAAATACTGGTCATGAAATGGGTCAGGTGAGGAGAAGCAATCTCTCTAATGCTGTTGGTTGTATGCACAGAGTAAGTGTTTGAACTATTAGACTGGGAAGCATTAGGAGTGAGGATCAAAGGCAAAAACTGTTCAACCTGTGGTTTGAAGATGACATTGTCCTGTTCGGTAATCATGGAAATGACTTGCAAAAAATGATTGAGGATTAGCCAACAAAGTAGGTTAGCCAACAGTTCAATAGCCTTGACAATTCGTTATTGGCAATCATCCTCTAAATTCGGTGAGAGAAAACAGACATCTAGGCTAGTTATTCACATGTGGCTCAGATAATGAGAAGGAACCTTGGAGAAAAATAAAATACGTTGGAGCGCATACAGCAGCAGGCATTACCAAATGGGCAACGACAGATATTCCGGACGCTCGATTTTTCGGACATGTCCGATAAATGGGACGCATTTGCGGCACCGCCACGATGAAATTCTGATGACTCGATGAAACGTCTGAAATTTCGGATGCAAAAACCGTTCGCCGTCCAATTTTCCGGGCCTTCTGTCATGACCGCAGGTCCGAAACGGCGTTATCGAAGCCACCATCGCCGCCATTTTGATTATCTGGCCGCTTCGAACAGGCGCTCTCGCACGCCGATCCGCAGGCAGCCGTAGGTACCACCGGGGCAACGCTAGGCACATCTGCTTTGACGTTCGCTACCAAGCTTCTTGCTGTTCAGTGCCATGTTTTTAATTAAAAGAATTCGCCGCTGTCAGTAATGGCGTTTACACCGCCTTTGTAATTCTCGCCAATGGCTTCGAAGCTCGGAAAGCGCAATGCGTTGCACAATGCCGGTTTTCGAAAGTCAGCTTCGCCTCAATACAGAAATGGTAAACGGTGAAGCATATGCAAAGTATTGCAGTGAAGCATACCAAGAATGAAAAGGAGCAATTGTTACGGGACACAGTATGTATTCCTTAAATATACACGCGTGAACCCGCCGTCTCCTGTCACAGTACGAGCGCCGATAGGCTTGATAAGTGTACTGGCAGGCCTTCAGAGCTATTTCGGACGTGCATGTGGCGATTTGAGTCATTTGGGGCAGTAAATGGCATGCATTCATTTTTTTTTCCCGACTGCCCGACTTGGACGTTTTCACGGCCCGTAGGAAGTCCGCAAAATCGAAAATTGTCTATAATGACTGGCAGTTTGCCACTACCCTTAAAAATGAAAGTGTACAACCATTCCATTCTATTGGCATTTACTAACATATGGGGCAGAAACTTGCAGGTTAACATCGAAACTTAGATGAGGCTAAGGACCGCATAACAAGCCATTAAACAAAATATGTTAGGCATAACGTTAACCCTTTAGCTGAAGTGATGAATTGAAAAATATTGTGAGAAGTGCATATTTCTTTAGATCTGAACATTTTCTTTAAAAAAATATTATACCAGGAATGACGCGAACAGTTAGAAAAATTTGAAAAAAGTGCATGACAAGTTAAATTGGCGTCGGCACTAGAGAGTGCACGTCAGCACTTAAGGGGTCAAGGGACAGTGAAATATTCTAGTTGACATTAAGAGGAAGCAGTGGAGCTGGGCAGGCCATGCAATAAGTTGGGCAGATAACTGGTGATCTATTAGAGTTACAGAATGGATGCCAAGGGAAGGGAAGCGTAGATGAGTACAGAAGAGAATTAGGTGGTGGGACGAAGTTAGGAAATTTGCAGGCACAACTTGGAATCGGCTAGCACAGGACAGGGGACGTAATTGGAGTTCTCTGGGAGAAGCTATCCTGCAATGCACAGTGTTTCCCATAAAAATTACTAGGGTGAACATTGGCGCCAGTGTCTGTGTGAGCCATGGCAGTTCAGCCAGCATGGGAATGATGGTTAGCACATGGATATGCCTAGACTTTGTCCTTCAGGCTTCAAATGAATTTGACAATTATAAAGTGATAATTTTAACAAATTATGGTGTAACACATGTATGTATGCATATTCTAAGTAACTGATAAGTGACAGTAGCATAATTTTTTGTTGCAATGTTTGCTACATGTATACTTCTATGTTCAAGTATCAAGGTTGTAATCAAAATATTACTAAATGTATGGGCTATCATATTTGGCTGTAGTGGCAGCAGTTTCTAACACAACACACCGTTTACCCTCAATTTACAATTTTTTTCAATGAAAAAAATTTATTGGTAAATAAATGTTCAGATTTCTAAAGCCTTGCCCTTGAATGTTGAAGGCTCACACATAATGATATTGAGCACGTGAAAATGTTTAGCCAGCCAAGCTTTGTTCAGTCTCTCCTGAAATCATTGTTAAAACTTCATGAACAAAGAAGCAGCTCATCATTAGCACTAGCAACCATGTTCTCTCATTTTGTTGGCATTTCTTAAGTGCAGTTTTGTTTTAAATGAAAAGTTTTACTCTAATAACCTGTCTGACTTTTGCAGCATTGAGGCATTCCACCTGTCTAGAAACTGCAGAAGGTGAGAAGTTGCAGCAGGCACACGTCCATCGCTGTCACCTCTGTGACTATAAGACTGAAAGACTGCGTGATCTGAAAGCACACAACAGGCTTCACACAGACGAGCGTCCGTATGAATGTCATTTGTGCCCTCAAAAATTCACGCAGCTGTGCAAACTGAAGGATCACCTTCGCATTCACTCAGGCGAGAGGCCATTTCAGTGCCCTTCATGTCCTCTCAGCTTTTCGCAAAAAGCCCATTTGGTTCAACACCTGCGCATCCATACAGGTGAGCGACCATACCGCTGCACTGTTTGCTCCATGTCATTTACGCGAAACCCTAACCTGACGAGACACATGATCAGAAGACACCATGATACCACGTCAAAGTAGGTTACTATGCTTTCAGGCAGATATAGTAGATGAAAGAGATATTGAATAACAAGTTCCATCATGAAAAAAAAAAATTGACATCCATTCGTATGTAGCACGAAGCTACAAAGGAAACCCACATGGATTTTCTTTGTAGCTTTGTGCTACATACAGGCAGATGTCAATTATTCCTTTCATGAACCTTCCTCCACCTTGCAGAATTCCACAGAACTGATTTGCCATATTCGAGTTGACAATTAATTCTCCTTCGTGCTGTGCTCTGCTAGTCCTGCTACTGCTATGGGCCATGTTTGGAATGTCTTTACATCTTTTTTTTTTGTAGACAGCATAAAAAATGCGGGGAACTAAATTACTGTGAAGCGTAATAAAATGAGCAGAAAGGTTTTTCAACATGATTTTTTTAGTTTTCATTTAATTCGGCCGTGTAATAAAAGAAATATTTTGGTAAGCAATAGGGGGATGCTCGCGCCACCACCTCCAAATATTTTTTGGTTTTTCTGGGATCACCTTTCGGGAATAAAATTTTTGGTTGCATGCAGTTTGAATATTCCTACAGGACATATAAAAACCAGACAAAACAAAAATATTGAATGGACATGCATGTCCGATCTCTCGAGGAATCACCCAGGTGCTTCTGTGAGTCTGCTGCTCTTGAGCTGGTACTGAGTTTGTATGTCATGTTATCTTGTTCTCAGCGTTTTTTTTTTTTTTTTTATTTCCACGCATACAGATATTGTGGTAGCATGTAGACATTTTGTTGTTTCAAGCTGTGCACTATTACATAAGGAATAGTATGTGCAGCCTTTGTCAAAAGAAATGAGGCTAATAGGAGCATAAGCATCGCTTTGTCCCGAGTAATTTTTTTCATTCTTGAAAGCTTTAAAAAGGAATGACTTTTGTTCATATTCTTCCACGACACTTTGAGTGACGTCAGTTCAGCAGGTGGCGAATAAGCCTTGTCTCATTCAGCTGCCATGGTTCAGTCAGTGGCTTTGTCTCTTTGGAACAAGGCTACACATTTAGTGTTCATCCTTGATGCTAGCCTGAGAAGTTGATTGTTGATAACGCTTTTGTCCCTGTCTTTCTCTGCTTGCATTTATGTGACTGGTAATGAAGAATGCTGCATGCGCATTTGCTTTATGTAGAATTTTGAAAAGATGTGGGTTCGCTTCTGTTAGTGCCTATACCTTTGCAAATTTTCCTGTACCTGCGAGACTTGTGCCTTCGGTATTATTGCTTGCCATGTGATATGTTGTGATTTTGTTTCAGTTAGGCTCATGTATTACTTGCCACTTGGTTATAATGCAAAAGTTTATTCTCAGATATCTTTTTGTTATCATTCTGTTTGAGCCTTGTTCATACTCTTCTTGTATATAAACATTCATTTGCTGCAATTGATTGTATAACCTTCATCAGTAATTTAGCTAATACTGTCTATACAAGAGCAAATTGCATTAGTTTCTGTATTTAGTGATAGCATCCTTGAACACTACCACTTATAGCATGTAATATTCTTCGCATTGCTTGGAAATAAAGTTGATCTCTCACTTTTTTCTTCTTTCAGTGTTATTGACATTTTGTCATGTATGCTCCAAGACAAATCCAGTGATGGAAATTGGAAGTTTCTTTATTGTGCCGTTGTTGTCTTGTGCTGTATTGGCCCAGTGCAGTTTTTACAACAGTTATTCTTCAGGAATTTAAATTTTAAGCCAGATGTTTAGATTCATTTGCTTATTTCATTCCCCCTTTGCTCAAAATTCACATGTACAACTATGCCACTGGCAGTTATGCACCGTCTGGTGTGGTATCTTTCTCTAGTAATATTCGTATGAAGTTGCATTTTGACTGAAGCATGCAGTGATGTCTATAATGATATACATAGTGTGTGAAATTTTTTTTAATCTGCTAGGTGCAACGAGTAGCTGTCGCGAACATTATTTGTTCTCAGTGTCTTGGGTGAGCTAGATTATTCACCACCTGGATATTTAGATGCCTGCTATGGTACCTGAGTGGCTGGGGCATTGTGTTGCTGAGCTTGAGGTGACAGGTTCAATCCTGGCTGTGGTGGCTGCATTTCGATGGGGGTGCAAATGCAAAACTCTCATGTGCCGTGCATTGCATGCACATGAAATAAGCCCACGTGGTCAAAATTAATCTGAAGTCTCCCATTCCAGCGTGTCTCATAATCAGGTTGAGTTTCAGCATGTAAAATGCCACAATTTAATTTAACGTTAACTAGATATTTAAATGGCGCTTGAGGTATGTCAGAGGTGGTGTGCAGGCAAACTTTGAAATGCCTGTGTTAATTTGTAAATAAATGAATGCTGCTAAATCCTCATTTTTCTGCCTGTTCAGAGGCAGTATATGAAATACTTTGAAAGTATCCCCTCTTCCCTAGAAGAACATGAGAGCAATATTTATTTGATGAGAATGAGGACTACATAATGGGGTATGTGCACAGAAAGTTTGAAGTTTGTAGTTCAAATATAAGGTTAACAAAAATTGCTGAATACTCATTTTTTACTTATTTTCATGCATTATACATGGCACATGTAATATTGCCCCAGTCTCCTTGGGCAACTAAAGAAGCGATTTTGTATATTTGGATAAAATACGGAGCATGTTGTGGATGATGTACAGTTAGTTTGAATGATATAGGGTAATTACAGCTTTTGTCAAAAATGACTTATATGCATGTGTTCCAGAGTGTTAGAAGCATATTTTATGTACCATGAAAGTTTTCTGACCTCCTAAAAGAAGTCAACATGTCTCAAAGTTGACATTCCAGAAAATGGGGACATTATCCACATTGTTTTCTAGAGTCTTAGGAGAAGTATAGATGACACTGTGTGTTTGCATTTGGCAAAAATGTAAATGTAACACATTGCAAGTGACTGTGTCACTTGTAATGTGTAGAGAAAGTCTGTTTCTGCTAAAAATGAATGTATCAAATAATCACTGAATGCTCTTTTTCTCTCTGTTTTTATGGGTTTTTCAAGTTATGTAGTAAGTTCCCCAGAATTCTCAGGGAACTTAATGAGGTACCTTGTTTATGTTTGGTGAAAATAGGAGAAGGTTATAGGTTATGTATGGAAAAAATGCAAAGTGTATGAGTCAATCGTGGCCTTTGCAGTAAGTTGCTTATGCAAGGACTCTTTATAGAGCTTTGTAATGATGCTTTATGAATTGTACTGATTTGTATCTTCCATCCTACAAAAACTAGAACAGCCACTGAGATCAAATTTGTTGAAAATGGGGTAAACGTGCAAAGTTAAGTATGTACAGTTGAAGTGCGGCCTTTTCTAAATATTTCTGAAGCAAGTACTCAAACACTTTATATGTAGAGGTGGGCAAATATAAACTTTTTCAAATGAGAATTGAATACGAATAGCAAGTAATGAATACGCATTGTCAAATGCAGATGCATATGTATTTGAGCAGGAATATTTATTTCGGTATTGCTGGGTGCCGCGCTTGCACTGATTACTGCAAGAAAGACAACACTCTATAAAAGACAAAGAGTCAGTTTAAACATGATATGTCTAATTGTCAAAAGAAAATATTATGCAGATCCCACTCACTGTGGAAATCGACGTAAGTGAAGCTTTCTGTGCTGGGTGCTTTGATTGACGATAATTAGCGGTGATGTTGACGGCCAAAGCCTAATTTCTTCAACGTTTAGTCTAAAACTAGAGTGGTGAGTTGATGTTAACCATAACCTTGCGTCCACCACTGCTGTTTGTCTGCATAGTACCCATAACACACAGGGAGAAGTGTTTGCTTGAGGCGTTGTGCCGTATTTCATAACCTCTGAGAGGATTGAGCATTGTCATTGCCTCACATGGCACAACCCACCATAGCAGAAGTATTAAACTTGAATTGATTATGGGGCTTTAGGTGGCAAAACCACAATCGAATTATTAAGCACACTGTAATAGTGAACTCCGGAATAATTTTGACACTGTGATGTTCTTTAACATGTCCCAAAATCTAAGTGCATGTGCGTTTTTCTATTTCGCCCCTGTCAAATGCGGCTGCCGTGGTTGAGATCAAATCTGCGACCTATAGCAATGCCATGGCTCCAAAGCTACCGTGGCGGGCACAAAAGTGTTGATTTGACAGTCGACCATTACTGTAATTTTGACCGTGTTAGTGCGCTCTAAAACTTAATGGAGCTCCGCTTCTGCACGCTATGCCTTGTTTATCCACTTGACATATTTGCATGGTGTTTTTTTTTTTTTTTTTTTCAGAAATAGCAGCAACGTACTGTACCATACCTTGAACTTAAGCTTATCCAGTTTCCCTGCAACCGCTGTCTACTGCAACCGTATAGTAGTAGAGTTTCCTTGCCTTCTCACGTCACCTTTCCCCCCTTCCCTTCTATGGCAACTGCCTCTTCTCCCCTCTCTACAGTTCTCTCTACGTCCCTTCAGGACTCCCAAGTTAGTAGAAAGGGAAGCGCTACAGTTTCTGCAATGCCTCTGAGGGGCGACATGGGTAATTACAGCTGTCAAAAAGTTAATGTGGCGACACCCAGGGAGCTCCAGAGGGCATTGTGCACATTCTAGGCAGGGGGGTGAAAACAAGTTTCTCATCACTTTTCCTTTTTGACTCGCTTCTGTCATGCATATACACACTATGAACAACTGGACAGCAGCAGCCCCGGCAGAAGCCGCGCAGAAGCAGCAGTGGAAAAGTAGAAGGAAGAGGCAAAGATAGCTTTGTTTTAAAACTGCACGAATAGCCTCTCAACAACATTGAAGCCTGGTTTCAGACAAGCTTTCCAAGATATAATGGCTGCTGTATGGGTAGCTTTCCAGAAACGCGAAAAAGTTGGTTGCCAAAGAAAGATCAGAGGATGTCGAATAAGAAAAAGAAAAGAAAAGCTGCTGAAGAACCTGTGTTCCGCAGACACATAAAACGGTCCCTTGTAAGGAAAACATTGCAGCTTGTGGCATAAGATGAAACTGCTACATGGCTGGACTGCCAGAAACACTATATGACATACTGCAAGCAAAAATCGCACGTCATGTAGGCTTGCACCGTGAAACCAAAAGCAAAGCTTACATTACTAATTCTGTTTCTGCATTGCTTCAAAATACCTTTGTCGTATCACTTGTGATGGTTTGCTATATTTTGTTTAGCAAACAGAGACCAGTAATAATGAGACTTAACATTCAGTTGTTACAAAATATTTGGTTAGCTTTGAATTTTCGAGCATACCAAATAGTTCCTTTTTTATTATGCAAAAAAAGGTTATGCAGAAAGGTTATGCAATATATATATATAATTTCTTTTTCTGTTTTATTATACTGGCTGTTTGCTGATTTGTATTGGATTTTACTCACTTGAATTTATTCATCAAAATTATGGATTTCTAAATTTATTCACTTAAGAGGAAGCTTTAGCTCGGACCCAACTCCGACATGCTGCCTATTAAAATACATGTAAAACGCAGAAATGCTTTCCTGAGATAACCAATGGACGATTTTAAAGGGACACTAAAGGGAAAAATGATTTCTTCCGCATCTGTAAATTACCGTTCTAAAACACCAAAAACGCCGCTCTTACAACGATAAGACGTTTGGTAAGCCAGAAAAAGCGCAAGAACGAAATACGGGTGGCGACGCCTACTTAAGTTCCCGCGCTTGGGGGCTGTGACGTCTTCGATTTTGATGGCATCTTCTAGGGCCTACTAATTATATATAGCCGTACAGATTGATTACATTGTGTTCTAAAGGAACCAAATATTCAACATGGCAAGCTTCGGAAACCTTTATTCAGCCAACGCGGCCCAAATGCGAAAAACATACTTTGGAATCCATGACGTCACGCTGACGTACCGGCGCTGGGGTTTCGGCGCGAAATTCAAATACTGATACTTGAACCTTCGTTTTCTCATCTAATAATCAAGCAATTTTTTTTAAAATGATTGCCTGCAAGGTTCTCAAACAATGCTTCATTAGTCTAAACTGATTTATTCTTTCACTTTAGTGTCCCTTTAATGAAATTTGTTGCATTTGAGAGGGAATGTTAAATTCTAGTGACTGTTGGAAGCGGAATTTTTATTTAGGGCCTGAATTTCTTCAAATGAATTTTCAGAAATTGCTACGTTTGAAAAGACATAGAAGCACGAAGCTTACAAATTCGTACTTCTACACCTAGAACAGGTATCGCACTTTTGTCAAATCCATCCATTAGAGCATCCAAAGCGAATAAATTTGATATGTCAATTTATATGCTACGTGGATTTGTTGCCATGTTTACAAGGGTTTTGCAAAAGTTCAACTCAGAAATGAGTGGTCTATTTGAAAGCCAGGCATAACATATCAATTTTGTCTGCTTGAGATGCACTATTATGTGCAATTGATATAATTTTTTATTGCGGAGTGAGTTATAGAGTTATAAGTGTGATCAAAATATTGACGACCTAAATCAACAATTCGCAACCAAATGTCACTAATTCTTACCTTTTTTTTTTCAAATGTAACAAACCGATTTGTCATCTCCCATGTACTTAGATAGGAGGCCCCGAGCTAAAGCTTTTGGCACACATGTAAAATCTGCCCGACTCTCGGCAAAGCCCCGTGAGTGGGCGTGTGCCATGGTGTGTGCCAGAGACGTCAAGGTCATCATCAATAAATCAGCGCCAGCTAGTCCTATCGCCATCGCCTGTAGTAATGGCGGCCCCCAGAAATAAGAGTGCGCAAATCGGCAATGACTTGACTGCAAAGACTGCGAGACCGCACTGATTAGTCGTGAAAGATTGCGGAAACAAATCGCCGGTGAAAGGGGGGCTTGCATAAAGCGTTGCCCTAGCCCAAGGTCGATCGGCAAGTCTGCGAAGGACGCAAGGAAAGATATAAAATTTGTGGATGCTTCGAGGCTTTGGTAACGTTTGACGATGCGCAGTGGCGCAGCATGTAGAGATGTCAGATGTTTGCTGAGTGCTGCTATACTGCTAGCCGCCCGCGTTATCTGCGAGCGAGCGAGAGAGAGATGAACTTGGTTTTACAAATTGCTTATTGTGGCGTATAGGAGTAGCGAACGCGACGGCTCTAGGCGCAGTATCAATGGCCTGAAGAGCATCGCTGCATGGTTCCTGAATAATGTGCGACAGCCAGCGCGGGCTCAAGAACCGCCGCGCCGTGATCGCTGTCGCTCTGCAGCATGGATTTTATCACACGCTCGGAACTGCGTGCAGTCGCTGTCGGTACGGTGTGCAGACTTGCGGTACATAAATGCGCGTTCTCATTCCTATCATTAAGCCCGGTTCACATGGTGCGATTTTAGATTGCGTTTTTCGCAGCTACGATTTCCGCAAATGCGAACTTCGCAATGCCATTTCACATGCACCCAGCGCTGCAGCTACGATTTTTACCTGAATACCTGAAAACACAAATACGAGTACTTTGTGTGTAAAAGCAAGGCTGCCTTTTAGCCTTCAACCTACAGAAAGCCTATCATACAATGTGGCAGCATGGCATTGAAATTTTCTTTGTGTGTGTTGTGCTCTTTATATGTCGACTGTATTCAGTTTCCATACAATTCTGTCACCTGTCAATATGTGAACAGCAAACAGATATGACCATTAATAAATGAGAAAGCTGGGTGCTACAAAAGGGCTTGCTGTTCTGTCCAGAAAATACTATACATCTACAAATCTAGAATCCTGCCAGTACTGGCACTTGAGTACTAAAGTACGCCACTTCCTGTAAAACCAGAACACGAATTGGGCATAATTTTTTACCAAAAGTTACATTTGTCCTGCAACAAATGTCTTGTCACAAGAAGTGACTGCTGTCACTAGACATACTCGAACTGTTAACCAACAAATACTTGGACTCATTCAGGATATGCCCAAAATAGATATGTGTATTACTGGAAAACTGAAAAGAACGAAAACTGGTGTTTAGGTCGCCTTCTCATGCTTTAAGTGGCACCAGTGTAACACTAAGCAACATGAGCGCAGAAACCATATTTGTGGAAGCAGCTAGATAATGGGCCAGTCTCATCTTTCAGTTCTCAGATTCTTCCTGAATTACACTTGTGCCAGTCTCGGAAAATTCTTGAACCTGGTCATGTTATTTTGACGACGTCATTGTTTTTTCAACTACGTTTGCCAGGTGTTTTCATCACATCTCGCCAGTTCTGCACGTGTATGCAGTGCCAGTTTCCAGCTAAAGTTGTCCGGATGCCACTTTCGTTGTTGCAAAATAACTTTGCTTGGTCACCTTGTTCACAATGCCAGCACCCCACCTAAACCCTGTGCCCTCCCGTGCTAAAGACATCTGCTTTTTCATTGTCATGTGTTCCTACTTTTGTCACTTATGTCAAGCACCCATTTGCCAACCTTCTAAAGAAAGATGAGCCTTTTTTATCCTTATGCTCCTTTCCACAAATTTTCTTATATTGGTGCACTTTGACCCATGAGCTCCTACAATAATTCCCACAGATACCAGCAGCCAGAGAATGAATGCTGTCCTTGGACAGTGCTGGCATCGTCAAGACTGCATGATAGCATACGATCTGCTGTTCTCCCCCGGAGTGCAACTGCTTGATTGCCAAGCACGAATGCATTGCCTTTGTCTGAGCAATTGCCAACTTTTCTCTGTACCTGCTTGGCTGTTCATTTTCGGTAGCGACGAACCACTACATGCTCTACTAGCTTTTCTCATTGGAGGACCCTAGAAGCTGCCTTGAACGGTGGGATTAGTGTTTAAAGCAATACTTGTTTTATGTAATGTATAAGTCTGGGCACCTGCATCAGCATGCTTGTCCAGATATCCTGCCGACCCACCTGACCTGAGCGACATCAACAACGATGCCTATGCTCTGTCGATAACAGGCTTCCTTTATTCCCGTGATGATAAACAGCACTGGGATCCTGCCTAAAATCCCATAATAGACCATCTCATCTCTGAGGCCTCATGACACACAGCTCTAGAGCTTTACTGTGTACAGTGGAACTTTAGAACACCACCGTGTTCTCGTCAGTGGCCCTGAGAGCCTGTGCTCCACTGTCCTCCAGCAGCTTCATAACATATCCACTGCATCGCTTTTTGGTGTGACTTAATTATGACCACTTTCAGTGTTATTTCTTTTGGCCTGGGCTTTATTCCGTGCAGAAGCATGTTGGCAGCTGTGAACCGTGCCAATGAGACACGAGGCCACCAATGCCTCCCACTGGCCTTCTTCAGCCCATTGACATTCCAATAGAGCCCTTCCACATCAGCCTCAACCTGGTTGCTTGACCCTCTCTTAATATTGGCCTCGATGAACAAATGGGTCGCTATCACGACAGCGTATACTACTCATTACACAATTACTCACAGAAAAGCAATGGATGGGGCTAGTTAATGTTCATAATTTTCTTGCACAATGTTTTTGACTGAAACAGAACAAATGAGAAGGAACAATGCAATTGGTAATGTGGAGGCATTACTGATAATGTGAAAGCGCATAAGAATTCTACGCCTCCATACTATTGGTTGTGTTCCTTTTCATTCTTTCTGTTCTCGTCAGAAACACAGTACAAAAAAAAAAAAAAACATGTAGCTTATTACTCATGCATTTCAGACCAGCTATGCTGCAGATCTTGCTGACTTTCTTCTCTATGGTGTGATTCCGTTTTACAGAGCCCCCACTATCTACAATCTTTAGAATTTGTGCAATGTGACTTTTTTTTAGCCGTTGTACATTGTAAATTTTCCTGCATCTTTGCAACTGGTCCATTCAGTAGTCAGTTTTCTTTTTTTTTTTTTGCATGCGCACAATATAACATCATTTTTTTTCTGCTAGGCTCAAGTTTATTTATTTACCACATGCATGGAGTTTCACATGAGAGGTTGGGATGAGGGAATAAAAGCTGCATTAAAAGCAGCATGATATCCCCACGTCCCCGGTTCACTAAGGCAGCATGGCAGTAAAAGAAAAATACATTTCTACGTCAGTGTCAAATAAAAAAAAACATGATATCCACATAAAACATATTTTACAGAAAGTGAAATTTAACTGTGAACATATTTAACACAGCATGCTTAAAAAAGAAATGTTGGAGAGTGTGCGAACGTTTTCATAAGAAATCTTGGATTTATTTAATGTCTTCGGCAAGCAATAACTTAATGCCATAGTTTGTGCACGGCCATGCCATATACCATTGTTCCGCATGTCTGTTTAGGTGCAAAGAAGGATTTAGTTGCAAGTTAGCTACACTGTGTATATAACCGCGATTTTTTACAGTATCAGATCTAAAGGAAAGTAATAAAGTGTATTCATATAGCATGTTTAATTTAATTACATTATATTTAACGAATAGTTCTGAAGTATGTGTATTAAATAATAGGTTTGCAACAGAACGTAGCTCATGTGTTTGTTCCCTCCAATTTCTAGAACGCTCACTTTCTTAGGAGGCCTTTTTGCCCCATTATTATTCCATTTCAGCCTTTTCATTATCTTTGCATGTAGGCCTTCCTTTATCATAATTGAGCATTTAACTTTCATTACGAGTCCAGTTCGCTAAGTCTGTTTCAGCACATAAATGACGGTGTTTAATGAATGCTTCTGCCTTGTTAATTCTTGTCGATATATGAATTTTTGCACATTTAGCATATAGCCTTGCTGTCATTAGCATTTTATTGTGTTCGGTGCTCGAAGAGAAGCAGTATAACCACACTTGAAAGTTCATTTATTACTACCAATAAATAGTAATTGTACAACTGCTCGAAAGAAATGGATTCACTGAAAATTGGGCTGTTATTCTGCTTGCTGTTTTTTTTAATTCTGTCATTTTTTCTTTCTTACAGCTTGTTTTCTTCGCTGCCTTTAAAAGAGGCACCGCCTTGTTCCTTCAGCCTCAGCACTCGAGCTGTAATGGCGGATTAAGGCAGTTGTTATTCAACTTTCTGTTGTACAGAATTGCATATGATCTGGTATTCTGGTTTTTTATAATGCATGTTTATATAAAAACGTATTATATATACAGTGTATTTATATATTATTGCAGCAAATAATTTGTGTGCTGATTCCTTTTTTTTTCTTTTCATTTACCTATTTGTTTCTTTTATTGCAATTTTAAATTTATTGTATTTTTTAGTGCAGATGAGTTGTGTTTTAGCAGCTAAAGCGGGCCTGGGCCAAAAAATCAGGCCCGTGCAGTGCTATAATCTGGTTCAGCTTTTTACAAATTTAGAACCATCATTTTCTTCATTGTGTGTTTTTTATCTATCGGTTTATTATATTTATTCACGTGTTTTACGCTTCACAAGAAATTGTGATGCAACGAACAGGTGCCACTTTCAGCACATGTGTGCCCACAGAAATATAATTTACTAAGTGTTATGCACGAAATTGCTGAGAATATAAATACCTGCATTGAGCAAGTGTGCTTCTATTCAAATGTGGAACTGTGTCGTACTGCAACCTGCATTAAAAAGAAGTTGCTCTTGCATATACAATGTAAACAGGAGACATCGTGTGTATATGCTTGTGCCAGGAACTTTTGTTTTTTTTTGCTTTGGGGCTTGTGCTTTTTGCAGCAGAGTGCATGCTCTTGCATTGTACTTTAAATTTCTCAGATATAAAACTTTATAGTGAAAAAAAAAAAACTTCTCCTAGTTTAAAGATCAAACCCATTACCAATGGCTTCTGTTGGGCCATTTGTGACTTGAAAAATTTTTTTTACAGCTCACAGTAACTTACATTTTTTTATTGTGATGTCATCATGTATGCAACCTTTAAGTGAAAAATATTGCTTATGTCATCAAGACATTGTAACAGAGAAGGACGAAGTTCAAATATATTTATTGTAATTGTATGTGATAGCGCACAATATGGTGAATACAAGCTTGAGACAAGACACTGCCGCCTCTTCCTCATTTGCTCACTGAGCTCAGCCTCTTTTGTAGCATTATTTTACTAACTGTCCTGTGAAGATATTGCTGAAGATTCAGGCTGCCACACTTGACTGCAGTAGCAGCTTGCACTAATACTACAGTCCAAATACCCTTACTTTATAGTTTTTTACTATTTGAAATATTTTTCTTAGCGACAATGTGTGAATTTTACAAACTTGGTCATTGAGCAATTAGATGTAGATACATTTGTCAAATAAAAGATGGTCAACTAGCCGTGCTCTGATCAGATCAGAAATTACCCTCTAGACTTCTTGAATGAAAAAAATAGCTGATCTTTACTATTAGTATCTATGTTTTCTTTATTTCTTTGGCATTTTATAATTATTCATGTTTCAAATGAAAAGCATTACTCAGGAAACCTGTCTTGTTTTATTTGTGCAGCATCGATGCCTTCCAGCTGTCCAGCAACTGCAGATGGTGAGATGTCACATCAAGGATGTTTCCATCGCTGTAACTCCTGTGACTATAAAACTGACAAACTGTCTAGTCTGAAAGTACACACCAGGGTCCATGCAGGCAAGCGGTCAGTTGAATGCCATTTCTGCCATCGTAGCTTCCCCTATAGGTCCGACCTGAAGCGACATCTGCGTACCCACACAGGCGAGCGGCCATTCCAGTGCCCTTTATGCCCTCAAAGCTTCTCACAAAAGGTAAATCTGAAGTCACACCTGCACATCCACACAGGCAAAAGGCCATTTCAATGCCCTTTGTGCCTGCAGAGCTTCTCACTGAAGGGTAATCTGAAGAAACACCTGAACACCCATGCAGGCTAGCGGCCATTTCAGTGCCCTTTGTGCCGTCAGCACTTTGCAAAAGTCCACCCTAAATGATCACCTGTACATCCACACATGCGATGGGCTGTTTCAGTGAGACTTTGCCCTCAGACCTTCGCACGTTAAAGCCTGCTCTGTAGGCATGTGCGACCACGAAAAGTGAGGATTTCAATGCTAGTTTTGCTCTCGGAGCTTTTTTGTAACAACACATTCGACTGGTCATGTAAGACAGCTGTAGATCTATGGGTTCAGTAGTTAAATATAGCTTTATCATCACTACTGGAGCATTCTTATTCATACAGTAAAACTGAGTGACTATCATACATGAACTTTTTAGCATTCCCATGTAGCATTCCTAACTGACCAGTCAGGTGTGCCATAACACACAACCTCAAGGAAAACTTGCTTATTCACACAGGAGAGTGACCACACCTCTGCATAATCTGCTTTGAATCCTTTGTGCCAAACCACTCACTTGAACACACATTTGAAGACACAGCACTCTTATACCACCAAGCAGGTCACCAGCCATGTAGGTGTACTTTTATGTTTTAAATAAAGTCTGAATGGGGAATCTATATATGTGTGCAGTATGCTGTATGGCATTCTAGTGTATAAGAACGCAGAAGTATTATGGTATGCTCTTAGTACATTGTAGAACAACCAAGTGACTTCGCAGAATGTTCAAGCATAATCTTGCAACTTCTTCCATTATGTCGAGATGCAGCGGAACCCAGAAATCTGAGCTGAGGTTAAACATATGCAGACAACACCATGATACAGTGTAGTACAGGGTGCTTTCTTTAGCTGCACTTCATGTTTAAAAATTGCCTGTGGCAGATAACATAATGACTTCATGAGGCAGCCATTACTTTAATGAGATAAATGATTAACATATACACTAATTTAATTTTAATTAATTATGATTCATATTTCAATCTGGTATTTGTAGTTAGTGAGTATGCAAGGCACGTGACTTGGAACGAATTTTCGACACTGCGCCAGTTTTGAGATATTAATTTTCGAAATGTTTAATAAAGTGCATTGGTTCTATTTACTTTGGTACTTCAATGCATAACACAGCATTTTGTTGAAAAAGTAAGTGGAGCAACAGTGAATTTTTACCGCAAGTTTGACGGCACATATACCAAACTGGTGCCGCCCTCAGAATTTGTTTTGAGTTGATATGCCTTGCATACTCATTAGCTGCAATTTTTATATTAATATTTGTGCCTTTAACAAATTGATTTAAATGTTAATTGGTATAATTGTGTTAATTGTTCAATTAAGGACTTTGATTTCTCATAGAAGTAATGGCCGCCTCATCGAGTAAGTTAGACCAAGGGTTACAAATATGCTATCTGTCAGGCAATTTTAAAGAATTTGGTACACCTAAAAGAAGAAAAGCACCCTATATGTTACGGTTCACGTAGATGCACATGGCGGAAATGAATAGATTCTGAATTAGAAGGTTGTTTCATCTTGTTAAGACATAGTGAGACCACTTGTATTGAATGCTGCAGGGATGTTTCTTGTGATGAATTTTCAGCACATCACTGCAGCCGTAACCTTGGGATATTCCATTATGTAATGCCAGAAATTTGGATATACAGTCTTCTCAAAATGAGTTGTGCCAGTAGGAGCATCAGTTGTATTGGCTTCTGGCGAAAAAGTACAAAGCAAGTCAACACGAATCTGCATTGGAGAGATGCAGAATTTTAGGTGCTGGAAAACAGCTAAGAGTAAGGAAGGTGCTCATTTTCCTCATTGTTGCCTTGAGTGATGCCAATGAATCAAGCCTTCTCGTATTCAGCTACCATCATTCACACTGGGGCTGTATTCTTTTTATTTTTTTTTGACGAGGATTATGCTAATAGTCTTGTGTCTTGATTCTGGCCTGGGAAGTTGAGAAGTTGTGTTGACAAAACTTTTGTTCCCCTTATTATGTCAGTGGTAGATGGCTAATGTTGTATTCGCACGCGAGCTAAGTGTCATGGTTAGAGTGTGTGACATTACTTTTTGTTAGTGGCTGTATCTTTTAGTTTTGCTGCATCTCTGTGACTGGTGCCTGCAGTAGCGTTGTTTGGTGCACAATTATATGTGGTCTTTTTCTGTTAAGCTCATAGTTCTGTTGTGTCTAAGGAGGCGGAGCTTTTTTTTTAGCTATCTTTATTATTATAATACAGCTGTTTGTTGTCTTTCTATGACAATCAGTCCTGCACTCATGCCAAGATAGACAGGGAACACATGTATCATAGTGGAGGGTGTTAACCTCACTGACTCGCTGTGCCTGTTAATTAAGGAAGTGACAGTTGCACCATCATGCAACTTATGACATGGTTACTTATCACACTTTCATATAAGTGCTTATTTGCAGCAATTAAGCACTTAACCATTTATTACGAGGTCAGTTCTGTAAGTGTTTCAGTGGGACTAAATAAATGACTGTGTTTTTTAACTGTGCATTGTTAATTCTTGTTGATAGATCAATGCTTCAATGTAATCTTTCAGGTTATTAGGATTTTATTGTGTTTAATGCTCTAAGAGACATTGAGTGACAGCACTCGCAAGTTCATTTATTATTGCCATTTAATGCAATTGTTACAACAGATTCCTATTGAGAAATTAATTTATTTTGTAAATGTTGTAATGTGTGTGCTTTTCTAATTCCTACTATTGTTCAACTATGGTTGTGGTGGTTCCGAAGTCACCTGTATGACTTTTTTTTCTAGTACAATGTCTTTGCAGTTCTTTGAGAAAATTGAAAGTTTCTAAATTTAAAAAAACCATGTTCTCAAAGTGGTTAACGTTCTCGAATCTTTATGCATCCATAAAACTTTCAGACAGAGCCCATTCTTTGGGAATGCTTATTGTAATTAAAACGACATTAGCAGTCAAGTGGTGGTATACGTGTAATTTGATGGTGGAAGGTCATAGATGGGTGACTTGTCAAGAGCCATCACCGAAATGCATTAAGAGGAAGCTTTAACTCGGCCCCAACTCCGACGCGGCCTATTCAAATAGTACATGTAAAATGCAGAAATGGTTTTCTAATCCTTAGACAGTTTTTAATTAAATTTGTTGCATTTGAGATAGAAAGGTAAATTCTAGTGACTGTTGCAAGCGGAATATTGATTTAGGGCCTGAATTTTGCTAAAATATTTTCGAAAATTCGCAAGCTTGAAAAAGATAGAAGCACGAAGTCTACAACTTAATTGCTCTGCATCAGGAACAGATGTCGTGGTTCTGTAAACGGCATCCATTAGATTATTCAAAGCGAGCAAATTAAATGTATGAATTTATGTGTTACGTGAATTTGTTACATTGTGTTCAAGGGTTCTGCAAAAGCTGTAGTTACACATTACTAAAAATTTGAAATTCATGTGTAACCTATCAATTTTGTCCACTTTAAATGTACTGTGAAATAAAGTTCACAGAATTGTGATATTAGTTTTCATTGCTGAGTTACGAAGTTGTATATAATATAATATAATATTTGGGGTTTTACGTGCCAAAACCACTTTCTGATTATGAGGCACGCCGTAGTGGAGGACTCCGGAAATTTTGACCACCTGGGGTTCTTTAACGTGCACCTAAATCTAAGCACACGGGTGTTTTCGCATTTCGCCCCCATCGAAATGCGGCCGCCGTGGCCGGGATTCGATCCCGCGACCTCGTGCTCAGCAGCCCAACACCATAGCCACTGAGCAACCACGGCGGGTCTACGAAGTTGTAAACTTCATAGTTTCGTTTTCTGAAAATTTACGATGTTTGCCAATTTTTAATAAAAATTTATCACCTAAATCAATGTTTCGATGTCAACAGTCACTAGATATAAAGCTTTTATTTTAAATGCAACAAACCTTGCGAAATTTGGTGCAGTGGTTGCCGAGAAAAACGAATTCTCCTTTTACATGTATTTAGGTAGGAGCACCTGAGCTAAAGCTTCCTCTTAAGTGTGAGCTGTGTATGGCAGCTGAGATCCCCACTTGTGCTTCCCTCAGGACATGCTGCGCCATTTAGTGGCACTCGCGAAATTTCCCTTCCTTTGCCTGGGCACTGCATGTCAACACTGAGAGTTAAAATTGTCAAATATCAGCACATTAAAAAATGTGGGGGACGAACATAGAAGAGACATACACAGCTTCTATGTTCGTCCATTGTTTCTTTTGTGGTGTTATTTGACAATCATGAATAACCAACCTGCCTGAATTATAGCTCTATTAAGAATGACTTTTGAAGGAACGCGCAATACTTTGCAAAATTTGTTGTCGTTCATTCAACCGTAATAAAGTGCCAGTCACAACGAAATTTGTCCTTGCCGTAGCATAATGCATTAAGAGTGCTGTCACTCCCGAGCTAAAAACCAAGAAACTGGCATTGGGGGACATGCTGATTGAAGTACAGTCGAAGAGACAAAGTTAAAGTCTCCAGAAACTGAATGTAATTGCTGAACAAACAGTGACTCTTACGCTGCACTGCAGTCCAAATGGTATGCAAGGTGTCATCTGGGAGAGAGATTTGTTAAATGAGAAAGACACAGACATGGTAGATGCCCTGCATGACCAAGTGACTGCTGTTTGGTGTATAACTGTTTGGTGTGTTTGGCGTAAGGGAGTGGACACCACGTTTCTCCCACTTCCATGGTTGAAGACAGTACGCCGTCATCGCAGCCTGCTCCCGCGGCTCTAGCAACCATGGTCCTTTCGCATCCCCTCAACACCAGCACATTTTGTGGTATGGACAACTGTAACATCGACGATTGGCTCCTATTGTACGAGCGCGTCAGCAACCACCATAGGCGGTATGAGACGCTAGTGCTCGCCAACATCATTTTCTACCTACGGGGCACAGCTCGCGTGTGGTTTAACACGCACGAATAACTGAGAAGTTGGGACGTATGCAAGGAGAAGATGGTGAAAAATTGTTTGGCCGATCGGTCATACGACAAATGACAGCCCGGCACGAACTCGTGGCCAGAGCTCAGACGTTGACGGAATCGTACATCACATATATCCAAGACGTGCTAGCTTTGTGCCGCACCATTGACAAAGACATGCCAGAGGCGGACAAGGTTGGCCACGTGTTGAAAGGCATAGCTGACAATGCCTTCAACGTACTCGTGTGTAAGCACTGCAGCACGATTGACGCCATCATAACAAAATGCTGCCGGTTTGAACAAGCAAAAAGCAGGCGCATTACTCACTGCTTTACCAGTCTCCTGAACATGGCTGCAACATCCTCATGCGAAGATCCCGTGACGCCCCCGCTGTTCTCGACGCCTAACAACCTAACCAGGATTGTTCACCAGGAGCTCGAAGCCATGGCTCCAGCTGCTTATTAGACACCTGCTCATGACCATTTGGTGACAATATCTCGCATTCAAGTTGTCATCCGTCAAGAAGTTGGGAATATGGGCATTCCACAAGCCACCTGTCATGCACCTCAGCCCATGTGCGCTTCTGGTCCTCACACTGAACACTACACCGTCCCAATTGTTGCTGCTGTTTCTGCTCCTTGGTTCACAAGTGGACGACGCCAGACGATTGACCAATCTGTTTTTCTTGCTCTCACGTCAGCCACATTTCACGCCACTGCTGCAATCGTCGGTATTACCGACCAAGTTTCCTGGGTGACCGCCACCAAGATCGTGGCCCGTCCTCTAGCATATCTCTTCTCAACGACCACCTTCCGGCCCATGAACCTCACCATCTATCTTCGCGCTCTGCACTGATGTACACCAATGGTGCTGCTCCAGTACACTGGTCTAACCGACCGCCGTCACCTCAGAGTCGCCAGTTGCGCTCTCCTCAACACCGTCACTCTCCATCCCCCGCTTACTCTGGCCACCACCCAGGAAACTAGCCAATGCAGCTCTGGGAGGTGAGGCTACATTGACGACATGGACCAAAAAACCTGTATTGACACCTACTTCAAGACACCATTTGCTCGGTGTTCTCGTTGACAGTGTGGCCATTACTGCTCTCATTGATACTGGCCGCCACATATCTGTTATTAGTTCTACGCTCTGATGCCGCCTACGAAAAGTGCTGACACCTGCCGTCTCTCCTACTGTGCAAGTAGCTGACGGCACCCGAACAGCGGTTCTTGGTATGCGCACTGCTTGCATTACTGCTGCCGGCCACCACACTTCAGTTCTCTTCGCTGTTCTCGACGCTTGTCCACGCGATGTCATTATTGGTATTGACTTCTTGACCGCCAACTCTGCCCTCATCGATTGTTCTGCTGGCATTTTGCAGCTCGAACTGCCGTTGTGTCCTGATGACGCCGCATTACATAACACTCGCCTACGTTCTGTGGAGTTTCTGTGACTACCTGATCAAGCTGCTACCTACGTCCTTCTGTCACCATTTCCCCCAGTCCCTGATGGTGACTATGTGGTCGCTCCCCTCACGGATCTGATGCCAACCAAGGCACTTCTGAACAAAATGATATCCCCCGACCTTTTACCTTTCCACAGTGAAGCACTCCGTGCTGCCCTATTTTCTTACCTTGATGTTTTTGATGTTGAGAACAGCCTACTAGGCTGTACACATGTCGTTGTCCACCGCATCGACACTGGAGATGCCAGCCCCCTTCACATGCACCCTTACTGAGTGTCTCACTCTGAGCGCCAAGTCATCCAAAAGGAGGTAGAGAAAATGCTTGCCAAAGATGTTATGGAGCCTTCCTCTAGCCCTTGGTCATCCCCTGTCTTGCTTGTGAAAAAAAAAGACAACAGCTGGCGGTTTTGCGTCAATTATCTCCATCTCAATCGGGTAAGGAAGAAGCATGCGTATCCTCTCCCTCGAATTGATGACGCGCTCAACTGCCTCCGTGGTGCCAGATATTTCTCATCGCTACATCTCCGCTTAGGACACTGGCAAATTGCCATCGATGACTGCGGCTGCGAGAAGACCGCTTTCATTACATGCGATAGCCTCTACCAATTTAAGGTCATGCCTTTTGAGTTGTGTAACGCACCTGCAACTTTCGAATGCATGATGGACACTCTTCTACGTGGTCTTAAATGGTCGACCTGTCTTTGGTACCTGGACGACATCATCATTTTCTCGCCCAGCTTTGAAAGCCACCTCCCTCGTCTGTCGGCCATTCTCGACACATTGCGCTAGGCCAGCCTCCAGCTCAACTCCTCTAAGTGCACATTTGGGTGCCACCAGATCAAATTACTTGGACACCTAGTTGGGGCTACTTATGTCCAACCAGACTCTGACAAAGTCCGTGCTCTCCACGAGTTCCCGGTTCCGTGGTCCACGCATGAAGTATGCGGCTTTCTTGGACTTTGCTTCTACTTTCACCGCTTCGTCCTGAACCTTGCAGACATTGCTCGACCCCTCATGGACCTCCTCAAAGAAGATGCAACCTTTTCTTGGGGCACAGACTAAGTGACTTCCTTTGCATCGCTGATTTCTGCCCTCACATCACCACCTGTGCTGGCTCATTTTGATCCAGCTGCTAGAACAGAGCTTTGCACCGACGCAAGTGGCCATGGCATAGGTGCTACCCTCGCCCAAACACAGAAGGGAGGTAACCATGTGATAGTGTATGCTAGTCGCCTCCTGTCACAGTCGGAAAAGAATTACACCAATTACTGAGCGGGAGTGCCTATCTCTCATCTGGGCTGTCGTGAAATTCTATCCATACCTATATGGACGGCCTATAATATATATATATATATGTGCGTGTGTATATATATATATATATATATATATATATATATATATATATATATATATATACATACACATTCTTGGTTGTGTACAAATCTGGCGAGTTACACAATGACGCTGACTGCCTATGTCATCACCCCGTCGAACCATCTGTCTCCACTGAAACAGACCCCTACACCTACATCTTAGCAATAACAGACTTCATCCATCTGGCCGACAAACAACGTACAGATCCATCCTTGCTCTCTCTTATTTTGACCGTCTGCAATCCAGCACTCTCGACTCCTCACTCCACATGTTCTTGCTTCAGGATAACATTCTTTACCGCCGCAATGTGCACTCCTCACTCAACTTGTTCTTGCTCCAGGATAACATTCCTTACTGCCGCACTGTGCACCCAGACGGTGCAGAACTCCTGCTAATTGTCCCGCGTCATCTACACAGAGATGTCCTTGTCCAGCTTCATGTCGTCCAACTTCCGGGCACTTAGGCGTTTTCAGAACTTGTGGTCGCATACGACGATGTTTCTTCTGGAAGGGCCTTTATCGTTCCGTTCACTGCTACGTAACGTCTTGTGACCTGTGTCAGCGCCACAAGAGACCTGCAACTCAATCTGCTGGTCTCCTCCAGCCAATTGATGTTCCAACCAAGCCGTTTTATCGAGTGGGCCTGGACTTGCTCGACCCCTTTCCGATTTCTGTGAAAGCCAACGAATGGATTGCAGTCGCTACAAATTAGTCGAGCGTTACCAACCAGCTGCGTCATGGATGTAGCCGACTTCCTACTGTACAACATCATCATCCAACATGGTGCTCCACATCACCTACTCACAGATCGCAGTCGCTACTTCCTGTCTCGTGTGCATAGCATAGCCATCAATGTACAGCCAAGCACTGCTGTCATGATACCATTTGTTGGTTAGCATAATGGCATCGAACTTGAAATAAAACAGATTAAAAAAGATTACTAATAATTTCTTTTTTGTTGGCTGCAGATCAAGAATTCAGGTGCAGAATGGAAATGTTGGAGTTAGGTTGTAACTGTAAATGATGCGGTAAGATGAACTCGTGATATGCCATGGCAATTTTTAGCGAGTATTCCCAGTAGCTTTAGAAACAGCAGACATAATCCTAGCAAGATCCCATTCTGCCAATATTTGCACAGCATCAGATAGCATCAGGACAGCATCTCTTGCATAGATTTTCCCATTGCTGGTTCACACAGATTTCCATTTATGTTCATATTTCCTTTTCAGGGCCATGCG
The DNA here is from genome assembly GCF_050947875.1 of Dermacentor variabilis. Lineage (NCBI taxonomy): Eukaryota > Metazoa > Arthropoda > Arachnida > Ixodida > Ixodidae > Dermacentor > Dermacentor variabilis. Next base: position 97,172,846 of record NC_134571.1, read on the forward strand.
AAGCAGCCTCTTTAGCGCTGGGCACAAATGTTCGTTCATGTAAACGGAGCACGTAGATTCTAATCCTAGGTCTCTGTTCGTGATTCCCGTTTTCTTTGCTTTTTTCAAGGTGGCGTCGCGTTTGGCTCTAGATTTAGACTGAACGTCAATGTTTGTTTTATCCAGGTTGCGAGTTGGAACACAGTGACAACACTCAACATTAGATGAACTGATTGGCTCATGAATTGCAGTGCCTATATCAGACAAAATAGTAGCAAGGTCCTCATTTTTTTCTTCACAACACCCTGTATTTCCAGATTAGCGTTTCACGAGTACTGCTCTGAATATGTGAGTCGCCTTTCAAGTTCTGCTGCTTTTTTTCCAGTGCAGCACATTTAGCGCGTAGTTTGTCATTTTCCTTTGCCTGACTTGCATTCTGTGAGAGCTCAGAACCCATCTTATGCCTCATTTCTTTGATTGACTCGTGCAGAAAGTCAGTGTTCGTACTCATTTGGCGTTGCTCATTGCACACCTCCTGGATCTCGTTCCCGAGGTCACGTTCCAATGCGTCGTTGAAAGTGTTGAATTCTTGTCTATCTTTTTTTTAGCAATTCAGCCCTTATCTCTTCGTTCAGCTTTGCGAGTTCCTTAACCATATTGGCAATCCTACCATGCAGCAACTGATGCACGAATCAAGCAAATACAAACTCAAATTTTGCAGTGGCGATGACACTGTATAAATAGAAATGTAAATGTATATGTACAATGGGCACTAACCTGTAACCTTTAGTTGAGCGCCAAGCAGCATGGCCACCAATGCCAAGTAAAAGGACGGGTGGCTGGCAGTCTGCTTTTATAGCAGGGGTGGTATCGCAAAGATGCCAAGAGATTCCCTAGAGCTGATGATAGGCACCACCACGCCTCCTGGTGGCAGCCACTCCAAAAACTATGTCTTCCGTGCTTGTGTGCCTTGTGTGCCTTGTGCAGCCTTGACTAGCCAAGTGCTAGCCGTTTACTGTTGAGTAAATACTCCCCGTAACAATATGTATATTTTTTCTTCTGTTCTGAAACTTCTGAGACATGGTTTCTTCCCCCACCCGCATTTATAACCAATCCAACTTTCGCTGACCATATGCTGTGCAACGGTTATTAAGGCACAAACGCCGGGGTCTGCGATTTCACTGTCATGGACCACAGACCTTTTTGTATTCTATATTGTTGTTTTTCTCAAATGTGTTTGCTTCCTAGCCTTCAAACTGCTTCATAATACTTCATGTGCATGAATTATTCGAGTGTGCACAGCATTTTGTAAAAACTAACCTTGGAACCCTATAAATTGAGGGTGTTCATGCTCTGAATGTGAGAACAATATTAATTTCATTGCTTACGTGATAAGTCAGTGAAGGCACGACACATTTACCACACCTATGAACTCACCAAATGTCCATCAATCAGTGATTCTATACTTGCCTTACCAAAGGAAAAAGACAGTTATTATCACTAGTTAAAACAAACCAAACTGAATGCTTGCTGTAAATACTGGGTCAAAATTGTTTAGAAAAAAATTTGAGCGGAACCCAGTCTTGACATTAATTTGATTATCATTGAAGCAAGCTAGTGAGGCTCAAAATTGTTTAGAAAAAAATTTGAGCGGAACCCAGTCTTGACATTAATTTGATTATCATTGAAGCAAGCTAGTGACACAACATATTGCCACCACAGATGATATGTATCAGGCATATATGCAGCCTTGTACCTCTCAGACTTCACACTGAAATGCTGCACCATTTGTCGGCACTGCTGTAAGTCCGCAGGTGGCACATGTGTGAATACATATTCAGACAAAATTCAGCATACAGTTGAACACCTTTATAATCAAGCGTTTAGGGCCTCTGAAATGATTTGTTATATAGGTCACTTCGCTGAGTGAGTGAGTGGAACTCGTGGCGCGCCCGGCTAGTCCCACATCGGGACCGGCAGGTCTAGCCCACCGGCCAGGTCCCGGGCACGCTGGACGGCCACTTCACTGTAAAGGTTGAACACCGTACAGCTCACATTAGAACCGAGACAGAATTATTCCTTCGTTATAAAGGTCATTTCGTTGTAGAGGCGCTTGACTGTACATGATGTGCGTTTGATTACGGCCAGCACCGGAGACATATTTAATGATTCTTTTTGTCGTTGAACAGCGGCACATAACCAGTGGTATATACCCAGTGACCAAATTCGGCATCAAAGCGCTTCATAGAAGAGCAGCACGTACTCGGGGAGACATGCCCAGTTACCCAAGTTGGTCTGATAGTTGGTTTTGTACCCTCTTCCCTCAGCACAGCAGCCCTACGCTGTACCCATTATTGACAAAGAACTACCGAGTGATCCAAGTTGGGGGGGTTAAGGTTATATAGGCAGGCAAATGGTCTTGTTGAGTCTTGCGAGCACTTGACGCAGATGGAGCTTGTGAGCTTCAACATTGGTGCTGTAAACAAGGATGTCGGCAAGATAGGCAAAGCAGCAAGTCAAGCCACATAATACCTGGTCAATGAAACACTCAAAGGTCTGGGCTGCATTACAAAGACCGAAAGGCATGTGCAGATATTCGAACAGGCCGAAGGGTGTTATAATAGCGGTCTTGGGAATATCTGAGGGTTCCACAGGAATAAGCTTTCACCAGGTCGTCCTTGCTAAAAATGGTGCAGCGGTGCAGTGCTGATGTAAAGTCCTGAATGTGAGGTATTGGGTACCGGTCTGGAACAATGGCCTTGTTGAGATCACCGTAATTGCCGCAGGGGCGCCAGTGACCGTTCTTCTTGGGCATCATATGGAGTGGCCAGGCCTCAGGACTGGAAGAGGGACAAATGAAGCCAAGGTCAAGCATGTGTTCAAACTTTTTGGCGACAGCTAGACAATCTGGCGCAAGGCGAAGAACCCGAGCAAACACGGGAGGGCTATTCGGGATGCTATGCTGTGAGTGACCGAGGACTGAAAGGAGGGGGGCCAGAAGACATCTGCAAACTCAGCAAGGATGGCTGACCAAGGGTCAGGAATGGCCATGTGCACCTGGAGAAGCCGAAGTGGTGGAGCGCAACAGGAAACTCCTTGGACGGTTAAGCTTGTCTTGGAGTCCAAGATGCAGGTGTGCCTCATGTTGACGACAAGCTTGTAGTGCCAAAGAAAGTCAGCTCCAATGATGGGCTGGTGCACGGCGGCGATGACAAAGTTTGAGCAAAAGGTACGTCTGAGGCCGAGTCACCGACTTTTCTCTGTAGGTCCGGATGGTTGATCTGTTGACCGCAGTGAGAAGAGGTGATTTGAGGGACATTGCAGAAGAGGCAATATGAGGGACATTGCATTTTACACGAAAGAAAAATCTAGGTGTTTGGTGTCAACATGTTATCCATGTTAGAAAAACACTGCCCAGCGAAGCTGTCATCATGATTCTTATTACTCTCGTGTGTTATTCTAGTTAAATATGGCCTCTTTATTATTGCGTAAAAGAAAGGGTTAGGGGCACATTTCATATGAAAATGTTTGCTGCTACTTTCACCACTCTCTAAAACAGGCCCCCATAAACGAATTGCTCATTGCTGCTAACACAACGGCATGTCATATGTAGAGTATTTACACATATATTTCATTCGCAAATACCATAACAGTGATCACCTGAAACAAAGGTTTCTGGGTTAAGATCGAGAGCCAATCACTTGCAAGCGATGAAGTGTTTCATAGTGGCCCTCAGTAGCCTTTATCGACAATATGGCACACCCCTAATGCCACGGTAGCAACCAACTGTCGTTATGGCGAGGCACGCATTGTTTGCGAAACCCATCAGTTCACTACAGCTTCGAATTCAAACCACGAAGCAATTTTTTACAGCGCTAATTGCAACGCCTAAAGTATACTCGAGGTACTGCAGTGCAGGTAGGGTGCCTAGAAAAGGAAAATTCAATCACCCTCTGCCTCACCATGTCTCGATCCAGCATTATCTAATTATACAAACAGAGAACTATTCACTTCGTTAGTACATAAGAGAACCTCGCAAACCTTCATAAATAAGACACCACAAGCCTTACATATTTCACTTGATTTTTGACCCTCCACTGGGCAATTATATATTCAATATGTCCCATACTACTAACGAGTGACGCTTTGGCTTCTTTCTGGCTGCAGCCATACGGCCAAAAAGGCATATTTCATTAAAACTTTTGGGCAGAGCAGCCTGTGTCAGTTCACCAAACAGATTCGTCATGTATATTCCTCAAGCAACAAACACCAGTAAATTGCTGAAGTGAGTTGAACATGTAGCACGGAAAATGGAATATATACTGGTACATTCCTTTTTGTATGCTGCAAACAGCTGTAAGCCTCAATTAGCCTTACTTCAAATTACTGCCACTTAAAATAAACATGTGAAGAACCGCCTAATTTCGGGAAGCAGTTAAAGAAGCAAGTGGTGCTGGTGGGATCCAAACTGCAGTGTTAGTAAAGTTCTTGTGCTACTGCCGAGCATTTCTGTGAAGAAATGCAAAAATTCGCTGTTATACAATGAACTACTCGTCGTCAGCAAACCTGTTTTAGTGGATTAAAATTAAGGTAACTGTTGTAAAAGTCATATATATCCAGTGCTTGTGACATACTTGTTGCACCGCGGCTGGTATGGTATCATAACTGGATTCTTACATGCTATGTTTTTGCGGTTGCCGATTCACGCATGAAAAACCTGCAATGGGCTGGTATGCACTCCTTCGGCTCTCGCTGTAGCATTGCCTTTGAGAACTGCGTTGTCATCTAAGAAATAAGCTCCTTGAATAAATTTTTACGAACGAAGACGCCCCGAACTGCAGCAAATGACAGGTGCGAGTCCATGCCTTGACGTCACGTGAGCAGCGCTTGCAGCGCCCATGTAGTTTGTTCTTGGAGGTAATAGTAATAATTGGTTGATTGGTTGACTGATTCATTGACAGGTAATCACAGTCTTGTTTTAAAATTTAAAGTGATACTCAGATAAGCTAGCTTGTTTTCTTTGTGTAGCATCGAAGCACTCCAGCTGCCCAGAAACTGTCAAGGGAGAGAAGTCATGGCACAGATACTTTCACCGATTTCATCTGTGCAACTATGAAGCTGAAATACCGTTGGAAGAGAATAGCACAATTCAGGGTTCACACAGGCTGGTGGTCATTTCAATGCCATATACGCCCTCAGTGCTTCTCGGAGATGATTAATCTGGACATACACCTGCGCACTCACCCATACAGTTGACTAACCATACTACTGCGTTCAAAAGACGAAAAGCCAACAGTGACAGCACACTAAGAAGGAAGAAAGACAGGACCAGGCGCTAGTTGCAACTGTTTATTGAAGTCAAAGGCGGCTGATTATATAGCCATGGGGAGAGGGGCAGAAAAAAGAGGGAGCACTGATTATGTGAATGCGCATGCGCGACAACACTGAAGATGTATATGAAGGGAGTCACGATTAATCAAAATCTAAAACTTATCAAAAACATGCTTTCATTTGCGTAAATATTCAGAGATGGGGTGCTGACACAGGCGTTTCCTCTTTTTAAAATCTGGTTGGCCTCCAACAATTCACGCACCACAGAATCTTTGCTTTTAAATGTGATTGTTGTATCATGAAGCCTTGCTTCACATACTTGCTTATTCTCATTCCTGCAGGCCTTGCAATGAAGCGGCAAGTTTGAGTCATAACCATTTTTCAATGAAAGCTTATGCTCCCGCAGGCGTTCATTAATACATCGGCCAGTTTGGCCGATATACTCTTTCCCACACTTTAGCAGTATGCGGTATACGACCCCTTCTACACACTTCACAAAAGGCTTTGTATGTTTAACAGAACATTCTACTTTTTTAGAGTAATCAGATCCAATCAGGCGGCACAAAGTAGCAAGTTTTTGGGGTGTGGACAAAAACCGGAAAAAAAGTGTCTTTGTTCTTTCTTAGTGCGCTGTCACTGTTGGCGTTTCATCTTCTGAAAGCTATGCGCCAACTAGCCCCGCAACATGCAACGGAGTGGAAGGGCTCAGCCATCATCTCCACCTCAGAAGTATTTATGAATGCAGTAAAATAATGAACCATGTACATTTATGAATGTTAGGCCTCTCGCTGGGACATGTCGGTGTCCTGCGGATATACCAGTGCCTATTGGAACATTCCTGAGAGTTGAGACATGTTTATGTATGAACAAGAAAAGCTAATTGTATGTTGCTTTTGTAAGGTGTTAATTCCTTGCCTTGCAGGAAAGTCCTGTGTACTATGGTACAACCAGTATGTGAATGACTTTTGTTGCGATGTGGTTCAGGGAGCAGGCTTATTGGTTGGAGTCAGAGATGCCTCTGAGGGCAGCAGGGAAGAAATGACAACAATCACAGCACACAAAAATATAGTCACACATAAAAAGTGCAAGTACATGGGCGCAGGGCATGGGGCAAGTGAGATCAAGCCTCCCTTCAAAGTTTTCGCACCAACTAACACAGCACGCTCACCGTTTGGCTGGCATCCCACAAAGCTGGCATGGTGCATCACTTAATGAATTGCACAAGAGAAGATGGCAGGCAAGCTATCGCAGACTGTTGTTCATTGGATGTTTGACAGGAGTGGAAAACATGTTGTTTAGAGGTCCCCTCATGCGTTGGCGCTCAACTGGGTTCCTCCGATAGCTGTTGGCCTCCTGAATGTTGACGTCCAACCTAAGCCAATGCACCTTCCTTGCTCAGCTTCTTAGCTCCGTCTGCTCTGCCAACGTGGTCTCTTCTCTTTTTGTAGGCTTCTTGAGCAAGCATTATATTATGGTTTGCTGAGCACTCTTTTGTGTTGCTTGCTTATTCGTAGGTATTTGTCTTCTTCATTTTTTTTTTCCACACCATTAGCGCACGTGCAGGGAAGTGTCGTCTTTGTTCTGGACGATGCAAGCGCCATGGTGCACGTGCTTGCATGTTTTCAACGGCACTTCATTGTCATCATTGAAGCGTCTCGTGGCACTTCACCATAACTTTTTAGAATGACAGAAAGTGCAGCTAGTTGGCAGAGATTCATGTTAGAAAAAAGGTTGGCGTGCAGACACGAACATGAAAAGGGAAACGGACAGCACAAATACTGATTATCATCTGAAAGGATGTATAGTATAAGAATATATTCAAGTTGTCAAGAACATAAGCAGTCTGAATGCCTTCGTTTAAGAACTTATTTTTTGGTTGTTGGAATCTTTTTTAGTCTCTTTCCTTTGTTGCACATGAATATTTGGAAGGCAAGTAAAACGTGGCTGCCAATGTGATCCTATATTCCACTTACTTTGGCGCTTTTGAAAGCTCTCCTCTCTGTGAAAGCGACCTTGCACATCTTAGAGACACTTTTGCTTGACTAAAGCAATGCTTTATGCACACCTCATTCCCAGACAAAGCTAACACTGTAATGAATAGACAGTCGGCCATTTCTCTGAAAGTCTGCCTTTACTTCCACTTCTCATTTTTCTTCCTTTCCTGGTCTTTCCCCTTCACACTCCGACACCACTGCCCCTCATGTGGGTCTTTTGCTCAAAGGTTGTTTTATGCGGGTCTTCTGGTAGTTAAGGTTGTTGTTAGTTACAAGCGCCCTGTTCCTTGAAGGTGGCTATGATGAGCTGAATTGGCTTTATGGGTTGGTCTTTAGTGTCACAGACATTTGCACTCTCATGGTTAGGGAAGGGATACAGCAAATCTTGAAAACAGAACTGACATCAGCCTCACCAATTTTCTGCTAAGAGAAATTGTCCACACAACCGTCAATAGTATCCACGTGTTAGGCACGTGATGAGCTTCCTCAGAATTCATTTCCTTGACCTTATAAAGATATGTCGAGGTTGTGTTCATTGCAATGACACCAAGGATGCAATATTTTGTAATGATGCACGACATCACTGTTGTTAACGTCTTACCACTGCGTGGGCATCAACGGCAGTAGCCATTTTGTGCTTCCAACTTTGCAGGTTTCTTGTGTTGTAAATGCAGATTTGTCACCTGTTCCGCAGTGCAGCGACACTTCTTTCAGCAATCAGCTAACTTGCACAATTGCAACCTGGTCCCTGATGTGTTTGAATCATAAGAGTTTGATGATGACATGTAGCTAGTCATATCGAGTGAGCCATCGGTATGATGGTTACGGGAAGTAGTAGTGTCCAAGCCTTTGCTGGGTTGGCATAGGCAGCAATATCAAATTGGCAGCATCAGTCTGCCATGTGTTTGGAGATTTTGGTGGAGCCAATGGCGTTATTTTGTGAGCTTGTGCTGCCATGGGTTCAAACGAAGGTGGACATGAAGGTTGTGTTGAAAATGGGTTAGAGTTTTCCTAAAACCAATGATAAAGTTCCACTCAATTCCACACAACTGGTACATGTGGCTTTCGTACTGGTCCCACGCCTTTGTGGCACCACAGAATCGTTTCTCTGCAACCATCGATTTTTTGTCATTTGGCCAGGCATGGTGAGCGCCCAATGTATTGATTGTTTTCAACCAAAATGTTAAATCAGCCTGGAACCCATGAAATTCCGGTAGCTTCGAGGTGGCCTGCGATGGTAACAGTATAAAGCTGAATGTGAATGAGCTGATGCAATCCTCACTGCAATAAGACAGGTGGCTTAAATGACTTCTACCAAGTCACCTGGTAAGCTGCTCGAGGAGCCAGGGGTGGCATAAGCAGACAGTGCGGTGGTAATGGTAGCTACGTCACCGGGATTTCTTACCAAGAAAGTATGGATGGCATTCCTCGGCAGCTCGGAGGTAAATGTAAAGCTGGGAGGGATATCCACAACACGGGAACAATAACCAAGAAAGCATGAATGGCATTCTTTAGTGGCTCGAAGGTTGGTGGAGTCCAGGGACAGAGATTTAGGTAAAAGAAAGCATGGACACTGTTATCTGGTATCAGGAACCCAGGACGGGGTGACCCATAAAGACAGAAGGACTCCGCAGCATGGTGCTTGAGGCTTGATTGCTTTACAGCTGGGATTTCGATAACTGTGCCGTAGCAGGGATGGGACAGCTGGCCACTCCTCTGAACAGCTGCATTTTCTCCTGCTTCTAACTTATCATTGGTGCTTTCTTGGTGTTTCCTTTTCCCAAGACAAAAGCTTCCATCAAACTTTCAAATCAATTTTTTGGAAAGCCCACAAGGTGGAGGAAAAATTACGAAAAAAAAAAAATACTTGTCATCCACCCCACATTAGCTGAAGCTACATAAGAAACCTAATACTGGTTTCTTAGAAAATAAAGCTTTGCAATTGCAGAAAAATTCATTATATTCTGAGAATTGAACTCGGGACCAACGCCTTTCCGGGGCAGTTGCTCACAATCTGCGCTAACCAAGAGGCTAGCAGATCGCAGAGCAAGGGCGAATTAATCAAGGGCTAAAAAATTTTCAGTTTCATGATTCTTTCTCCACATTGTGGGCTTCCACAGAACTGATTTGCAATATTCTTTGTCCTTGTGCTTCGTGTTGTCATGCCTAACATGGAAAGGAGGCAGGTAAGGTAATTGGAGCATGTGACATAGTGGTTCTTGCATGTATTTAATTTATAATTTGAACACTTTAATGTAGCTATTCTTTGGATTGCTGCTGATTGAGCAAAGAACGGCTCAGGAAAATATGAAACTCACTTTGTAGGTGAAGAAAACAGTGATAAAGTATGTTTTTCCACAGACATTAATGTAAAAGAGAATAATAATAAATTATACGATAGTATGGGTGACCAAATTTGGTTGCTGACTGCAAGAAATGGAAAACATCAACCAAAGACAAAGTGCATTAAGAAAACCTAAAAGATGAATTAACAATCAACAATGTTGATTCTATGCACAAGGTAACACTGAGCTTTATGAATTGGCCTGAAGAATATTGCAAACATATTAGTGATATCTGTGGAATGGGTTTGTCAAACTGTTCATGAGGTACTATGAATGAGAAAGTTGTCTGCAATGTGGTATCCAAAAGAGTTGAATACCGATCAGAAACGGCATTGTGTGCTTGCTTAATGTGAAATGGTGATCTGTTCTGACCACCTTTCCTTAGATTACATTTGCTGACTGTTGAATATATGTGGTTCTGTGTGAAAGGTGTTTTCAGTATTGCTGTTTGGTGCATGATATAATGAGATCCTTTTAGGTTAGGCTCACATTTTTATTGCATCTTGGTTCTGGTATATATAGACCTTCCCTTTTTTTATTAATAATGTTCTGTTTGAGCCTCTTTGTTGTCTTCTTGCAAACAAGCATTCTCTGCACATTCTGTCAATTTATGTTTGTTTACAATTCAGAAAAGCTTTTCTTAGTGAAAATATCTGTGAACTTCATAAACTCTGTCATTTATCAATTACATGTGAAATTGTTGAGCAAATCAATGTAGTTGACCAGCCACGTTGTGTTTGATATGATCTGAAATCACCTTCAAAACTTCATGAATTAAGAACAAGGTCATCATTAGCATTACTATTATGTTGCTTCATTTCTTCATATCATAATTACAGTTTTATTTTTAAAGGAACACCGATAACCTGTGATGTTTTATTTGCGCAGCATCAAGGCATTCCAATGATCCAGCAACTGCCAAGGGTGAGAATTCACAGCAGAGACGCCCACACCGATGTAACTTCTGTGACTATAAGACTGATAAACTCTTTGATCCTAAAGTACAAGTCAGGGTCCTACAGGTCAGCAACCATTTCACTGCCACATATGAGCTTGGAGCTTCTCAGTAATGCCCACCCTTTTGCAACACCTGCGCACTCGCTCTGGTGAGCGGCCATTTCAGTGCCATTTATGTACTCAAAGCTTCTCACAAAGGTCCACACTGAATTCACATGTGCCTGTTTATAGAGATGAGCAACCACACAGCTGCCCTGTCTGCTCCAAATCATTTGCATAGAACACTGAACCGAGAAAACACATAATCACACGACATCCTGATCTTACACCAAAGTAGGTTACAAGTCATGTGTGCAGATATATTGGAAAAAACAGATTCTGAAATTAAAAGTTGTTCCATCACATTAGGACAGAGGTGTGGCCATTTTTATTGAATGATACAGGGATGCACATTCCGATGAGTCGGCCACATGACAGTGGCCATGTTCACATAAAATTCCTTCATCTGAGGGCTTTTTTTTTTAAATCTTGAATGTTAGGTGTTTTACGGTTATGTTGCTGTTCTTCAAGTATTCTGCTACATATTTCAGTATTTTTATGAGTGAAGAAACGCTTATGTATGCACAAGAATGCTAATTGTACACTTTAAATAAGTTATTAATGTTGTGGCTTGTAAAAGTATCTCATGTGCTGAGGAACAACTAGTATGTGGATGTTTTTTTAAGGCTAAGCTGTCAAGAGCACTACTGGTGGACACAGTCATGCGAGAACTTATTTCATTGCTTTGTCAGAATCTTTTTCTTCCACATTAATCAATCCTTTGCCATACAGTAGTTGAGAAGGGGAAAAGTGGCCATCACTCCTGTCCTATGTTTACGTCATCTTCTCATTTATGAACACTTTTGCTGTAAAAGCAACCTTGGAACACTTAATTCATTGCTTTATCTTGACTTAGTATTCATCTGTAGAGTCCCTCTTGAAACACAAGTGAATAATCTAGCTAAGATCACAGCACACCACAGAAAATAGTCTGGGGATGCTGTAGTGCACAGTAATTCTTATCTGCACAATTAACACCTCAGTTCACTTTGTTCATAGCAATTATTCCATGCTTCATTCCTGGATAAAATGAATACCAGTGCTTTCATCCAAGCCATTTGCAGGAGACTTGTGCTGGCTTGACCATTTGGAGGTTCATTCTAGGTGTTCATTCTCTGCAGTGGTTTCATTATTTGGTAACCTTTTTACAGCTTGAATACCTTCCATGTCACTTTTTCTTCAGGTTCATCTGTAAACCTGATGTTGTTCAGTTGGAGCATGCCTTAATCCATTTAGATATTCTGCCACATCTTGCCCCCCACCCCCATCCCTCTCTCTCTCTCCATTTTTTTTTCCCTGTGAAATGTGTCAGGACATTGTGGTACCAGCTGGACATTTACTGGGTAAAACTGTGTACAAGTATGTGTTGTATGATGTGTACAGCTTCAGTCAAAAGAAACAAGGCCATTATGAGTATACAAGTGTGTTTTCTTAGTTCTGAGGAACTGTAGATGCTTGAAAACTGTGAAAGACAGTGAATAGTGTTCAGGAGCTTTCAGCAATTCCACTGCAGCTGGTGGCTGACAAGATGTCTCATACTCAGCTGCTGTGACTAACACAGCGACTTTGTTTCTTTTGACAAAAGCTGTGCATATGGTATTGATGCTGGCCTGAGAAGTTCATTGTTATGACCTTTGTTCCCCACTTCCTCCCCCTACATGTTTGTCACTGGTAGATGGAGAATGTTATATACCCATCGTGGTTGTTCAACGGCTATGGTGTTGGGCTACTGAGCATGAGGGCGTGGGGTTGAATCGCTGCCGCGGCGGTCGCATTTCGATGGAGGCGAAATGCGAAAACACCCGTGGTACTTAGATTTAAGTGCACATTAAAGAACCACAGGTGGCCGAAATTTCTGCAGGCCTCCACTACCGCGTGCCTCATAATCAGAAAGTGGTTTTGGCATGTAAAATCCCATAATTTTTTTAATGTTATATCCTTATTGCCACCATGTACTACATTTAGAATGTGTGATGCTAGTTTTAGTTAATTGCATGAAATATTTCTGCACCTGCGTGACTTGAGCTTTCAGTGTTGTTTTTACATGTGCAGTAAAAGATATGTGATATTTATCTGTGAGGCTCATGTTTTTTTTTCCCCTGGATTCTAGTACATATAGTTAATTTTGAAGCCTCCTTTGTTATCGTTCTTCCTGAATCTTTTCATTTTGTTCTTTTACAGTGATTAAGGTGAATGTTCAGTAGGAATTCAGTTTTTTCTCTCCATTTCGGAGTGCTAATTGAATTATGTGATTAGTGAACGTGCATTGTTAATTCTAATTCATAATTTAATTATTTGGCTTATGGCATTTAACTAGTGTAATTGCTTGTGAGTAAGGTTGATTTCTTCCTGTCTTTCTGTCACTATTATTAGAGCTTTATTGTGTGGTATGTTCTTCATTGATGGAAGTTGGAAGTTCATGTGATATTGATATTGAATGTACTTATGACAAATATTAATCGGTGATTTAAATTTTGACCCATGTGTTAATGTCCATGTGCTGATTTCATTCTACGAGTTAATTGTAACTATTGTACTGATTCTGCAGGCATTGGCACAACATATTTCTCTAAAATTATTTGTACAAAATTGCATGTTGACTGAATCAAGTAACGACAGCTGTATGTTTTTGTACAAGCAGTTTGAGAATTGGCCAATCACGTTTTTCAGTTCTCAAAAAAGGCTTTTCTGAATAGCACTTGTGCCAGTCTCTGATAGCAGATCTGTAGAACCATATTGGTATCCTGCATGTGTTTTCACATTCATAAAATCCAAATATTTGCTGTGCCTTGCTCACATTGTATGTTGCAGTAACGAGCCTGTTCAGGTGAAATTGAACATGTGAGCATATGTGCACTATAATCCCAGCGGCCCAGTTAGATAAAGCACAGTGTACTAGATGGATACATCACAATTTTATTAATTCTATGTTGCACCATTTGTATTGTACTCTTCTGTGTTGTAATTCCATTGCTGTGTCACATTATTACTTGCTGAGTACACTGGTTGTATTAAACTAGCTCTTGCAGTTTAAGTAGCGGGAGGATGCGTACACCTACCAATTACAATAAAACATATATATTGACATTTTGGCGCGTGAATGTGTTCAGTTGCATGAACATGTGGTGATTCTTAGTACTCACAAGTGTAGCAACCTCCCCAGGTTCAAGCTTAGCAAGGTGCAGGAGCATATCAGCAGTGTGTGCAGCTCAGCACATGATCTGGTCTGTGGTTGAGTGCATGCACTTAGCCTTCAAAGGGAACATAGTGCCATGGTACGACGTAGTAGTGTCGGGAGTTAATGAAGGACAATTTTTTTTTTTTTTTTTGCCTCCGGCACCATCCAACTGTCTGAACCTGAATGCTCGTCATGGGCAGCATGAGAAGCAGAGGCCCCCCCCAGGCCATGAGTGAATATCAGAATGAGCACTTCTAGCTTGTCACTGTGAGAGGAGAGGCCCCTGCAACATACAGGAGACAGCAGCTAAGCTGCATACCCTCACACTAACTAAGCACCTGGTCACAAGAGCATAGGGCCGTCTCCATCACTGTTAGCCTTGGATGAGTGCAGCCCAGCATAGTACAACACCACGTGAGCTCTGTGCTCCTCTTCAGCTTAGAATTCAGAGAGGCACAATACAACGTATGCACTCAGTGTAGGTACTAGGCACTGTAGATAAACTCAAGTTTGAGCAGTTTCCAAAGGGGCCATCAGAAGAAAGAAAAGTGTGTGCACACCTTGACTCTCCCAGAAAGGTTTCATTGCATTCGCTCACACAATTGTGCCTGTTGCACTGTGCAGGGGCTCCAGAAGTGCATTTTGAGTATGGGGGCAGAAGCTGGGATTCATTTCACCAATACAACCTTTTTTGTTTTGTTTATTGTTGTGAAACCATTGGTCAACTTATTAGAGGGAGGTCTCCCCCCCCCCCCCCCCCCCCTTGTATCTGTTCTGGAGCCCCTGGCACCACATGCACTTGGAATAGCGAGGGCACAATTCCGATCAACAAAGGCTTAATGGAAACTAATTACTGGGCCTTGCAGTGCAGAGGGATGTCCGAGTGACAGCCCAGCTGTCCATCCCACAGAAGGAGGAAAGGGAAGAAGGGCAGGGACAGAAAAATAGGCATGCATCCACACAAAGGCAGCGAGGCATGCAATTCTTACTTTGTACATGACCTCCTGAGTGAACAATAAGCTCATCATTAGCCCTAGTATCTGTGTTGTCATTTCTGTAGTATTTCATAATACCAATTTCACTTTCAAATGAAATGTGATACTCAGGTAGTTGTCTCATTCTCTTTATGCAGTATCGGGGCGTTCGAGCCGTCCAGCAGCTACTGAGAACGAGAAGTCTCAGCAGGGACGCCTTCACCGTTGTCATCTCTGTGACTATGTGACTGAAAAGCTGTTTAATTTTAAAGTACATTACCGGATCCACACAGGCGAGCGACCGTTTCATTGCCACTTCTGCCCTCAGACCTTTTCACAAAGCCCCCACCTCAAGTCACACCTGCGTCTCCACACAGGCGAGCGACCGTTTCAATGCAAGGTCTGCTTTCAGAGCTTCTCTGTAAGGTACAACCTCAAGTCACATATGCGCCTCCACACTGGCGAGCGACCATATCGCTGCACAATCTGCTCCAAGGCCTTTGTGCAGCGCGGTCAATGGAACAGACACATGAGAGCGCATCAGCTCCAGGATACCACCCAGTGAAGTAGATGATGTAGTTGTTTGAGTGGACTTTGCAATCTCAGAAGTCAAGTGAGGAACTTCTTGGTACATTAGAGCAATGGGATGTTATTTTCCTCCAAAGAGCCAGCTATATCAAGATTCGTTTATTTGGTTCCCTAGACAGTGTCTAATAGAAGCTGAAGGCTAAAGGCTAAACTGCCTGACGAGGCCTTGACCTCTTTTGCATACAACATAATTACGTTCTACTTTTTACACATCAGCTTGTTGAAAGTGCGCACAATACCATGGAAGATAATAACACAAAAATTAGAAGCATAAGAAACGTAACATATAAACACATATAGCAGTTACACAGCTTAATAAGCCCTATCAATAAACAGGTAGTAAGCATCAAAACATCTGAGAAAATGAAGCACTTCTTCTGTAGATGTATGCATAAAATTGTGACGTGGTAGGTGGAAGTGAAAAGGAAATATACAATTTATGTCCATGGGGAGATCGTAGGAGGAGAATGAAGTACATGAGTAACTCTCAAAAGGCATTGCATGATGCATCAATGAGTTACAATGGCACAATTCAGTGGTAGTAATACTAAGAAGTCAGCGTGCATACCTTTTAAGTAAATGACATGCTATTGGAAATAAAACCTGTCTTCACAAATAATAGCACCTGTCCATTGTACCTGTCTTCTTTTCGTCCTCGTCTCCTTTGCGCTGTTTTTTCTTCAAGTATGTTACACCAACTCACCCACATCAAGCTCTTACAACTATTGGAAATAAGGAAGCCTCTAGTTTCTTGATTGTTAGGAGAGCTTTTCTTGTTCATGCTAAGGCCACTCAGATTCTGAAACCAAGCAAACAAGTTGGTTTATTATCTTGTGACAAAATGAAACTTTATGACACTTTAATGACATTTTTTTAATGACAATTTATAACACTCTAAAGACTAACATGAGAATTTCTCCTGCTTTCTTTTCACCAGTGCTTATGTGCTTGTAATGTTTCTGCATGTTAGGACATAGCAGATTAACACTGAGGCATGCATTAAAAGACTCACCCATTACGAGCTTTTACTTGTTTTGCTTGATGTTGCTCAGCAATTCAAATGCGATGCTCAGATGCTGCTATTGCTTTTTGCATCACTTATGGGTGCTGGGGACACTCAGCTAATGCATTATGGTATAGTGTAAAAGTGAGGGCCTTTGTGATGCATTTTGACTGCATCTGACTTTCCAGTGATCACGCAGCACTCACTGGTGGTGCTAAATGTGCCAGCCACCATGCGGTCAAATTATTGCATTTGAATTGCTGAGCACTATACTAATCTTATCACTTAGTTGTTTTTTCTGTGTCGAGGTGCTCTGTCCAATTTGATAACTATTGCAAACTTTGGAATGTTTTTCAGGCGTACAAAAGAAGTTATTCTCCTCACATTGTTCCTAAGAGCTAATTCGCCAAGTCATGGGAATGTCCAATTAACAAATCCTAAGATATTGGAAAATGTTTAAACACCTTCGCATATTGCAGCATAGTAACACACTTTGTGAGCTTAATAATTCTTTGCAGCAATAGCTGTTATGGGCTGTTAACATGTTTGGATGTGCTCAGAGTTGTAATTGTTCCATTACAAATATAGTATCGCTGCAGAGTCATGGAAGCAAATACTTAAAGGGCTTCTGACATAACATTTTTGACTTGTCATATTTTTGCATTAAATAAAGGTCCCCAGCACTGTAAACCCTATAATAAATACAGCAAATACAATAAATGGCAGCTGTCAAAAGTGCCATCAATAATTTACTAATACTTTGTTTCATGAACTAGTTTCGCTACTAAGGAGATGTATGTGTCGTAACATAATGACGCACTGCATTCCTGTGATCACTGCAGCTGCCGCACATTAGCACAGCCGGAAAAAAATTGTGCCACAATATTCAAATTTTTAATGAGCAATCTCATCATAGTCATCCTTATTGTTACATGTCGTCACCAAATTTTGCTCATGGTCATGGGGTCATGAGAATGTTCATGACGCCAGGTGTGGCATATAAAGGCCAACTATTGCATTAAATCAATGTATCTTGAGCTTTCCAACCTTCATACTAAGTGTCATCCTTGGACATGTGAGGAAGGGTGTGGTAAAGGTTAGGATGCTTCCAAAATATGTTACAGCACCCTTTTAAGGGTTGTGGCACATGTGGCTTTTGGTCAGCACAAATGATTTAAGACACATGCACAGAGTTACCACCGCACATCACGAAATACAGAAGGCTCAATTGTGTAAGCTGTCACACTGGTCAGTGCAACCCTGCACACGTCTTTGTGTGTCCTGGAAGGCACAAAATGACTGCTCAGTTGCTACTTCCCTGCATATTGTGCAGCATACAGAGCACTCCAGGGTCTTTCTTATTCTTACATATTGCTGATGGCCAAATTTTGTAGGAGACTTAGATTCAAAGCATGTGAAATGTGGTAAAACTTTCAACACGTTAGAAACATACCTTCTCATAAAAGCTACGCTGTACACAGCAAGTTTTTGTCCAATATTTTTAAAAATTTAGTTGCCCGAGTAAACTACTGTGTGCTGGCACAACATTTCCTTATATAATAAAGGGGAAAATGAGACATCCATTCAATCGTAGCAATTGCTACAAAAAATACCCGTACGGGTTCCTTGAAAGAAAAGCCTCGCAGTTGAAGAAAAATTCTGTTGGTCGGTCGGTCGGCTGGTTCGGTCGGTCAGACACTATCGCCAACTGAAGCGCCTGTTAGAGTAAGCCCATAACAGCTTACGCTGTAAAATATGAGTGCTTCAAGCAATTTTTTGTTACGCTGTAGCTCATTCACACTTCTCTTTTGCCTACTATTGGTTATGCCTGTCTAATTTTCATTTATATATAATCTTGTCCACAAGCATTAATCCCAGTATTGCTCTATAGTAGCCGTTCCTTCTTTCTTTTTTTTTTCCTATTTGAAGAAGTAGAGATCCCCTTGCTTTCATATAAAATGGTGTCACTGTGTTTTCGTTCAGTAGTGGGTAAAAAAAAAAAAAATGGGCAGTTTCACCCAAAGGGCAAAGCATCAACGATTGCAAGGTTTAGCACTGCTCTTCAACTCCTCAGACAATGTTCTAACCATAAGTGGGTGTGACATGTTGGTGTAATACAGCACGCAGCGCAAGTGTTGCTGGGCGCAATCATCCTCGCATACGACACTGGTGTGACAGGGATCGCCACCAGTGGTGTTGGATGCGTCGCACCTCGAAAGTGGGCACGATGAGACCAACCACAAACCGTTGGCATTAGTCAGCACTCACTAAAATATTAGATAATGTTAGCTTTATGTATACTATTAATTAAGCTTAGACTGGTGCATACACACAGCAACTCAGAAGTTGTGTGCGTGCACACAATGTTCTTGCCAGCAGCGAAAGGCAGAATACTGTTCTTCCTCTGCCATCAAGACAATTGAGAAAAGCACGGGTGGTGCATCCACTTCGCCTCGTCGTTTTTGCAGCCAAATGCAGTCTGCATCTCTGGAGACCCTCTAAGTGAATGAGTAGTGCATGTGCTGTCAATACCGGGACAGCATGACAGTGCGTACTCCAATGACATCACCTGTGGCAATGGTGTGAACACACCTCAAGCATGCATGTAATTGCTGTCGGAATAAAAAAGAAATGTATGTGTCTGCAGCTCTTATAGCTTTGCAAACAAATGTCTTTTATATGAGTGTCATACCTCGCACGCATGCACCAACATTGGGAGCAAGTACACCGCAGTTAGCTTTATCTCCAGAGATGTCAGCATACCTTTACATGCTTAACCCTTTAAGGATTAGGCATGTAAATAACCAGAAAAAATATTTATTTTCTATTTAAATGTGCAAAACACATCAAGATTAAGCGTAATCAACAACAACAACAAAACAAAGATGTTGCAGAAATTTTTTCAGCAATAGGGGGAAAACCATAGTCAGAAAACTGGAAGTGGGCTTCACTCCGAGCTGCCTAAGGCTTCGTTTTCAATTTTTGTAGACAGCTCTCATCATATGTGAACCATAGATGTACATTTCATTTCCTTTACATCACGTGTGGCACCACTGCAGCTGGATATCTTGCATCGGCCTGTCTCCTCTGACCTTGCTTTCAAAAAGCAGTGAGTTGCGTGCCAAACTTCCTCCTTGTCCAACGTTCCTGCTCTAAACCAACAAATGACACTTGCTGCCTGTCAGTCAGTGTTTGCTAAAGATGTTTAGCCAGAAACTTTGTACTTAATCTTGAAACTCAGTAAGAAAAAAAAAATTTTTTTTGGTATGTTGCCTTTATGGCAACACTCGCCAATAAAAGGTTAAAGTGGTCCTGAACCACCCTTTGGGCTTGGCGAAAAAACATAGTCCACTGATAGCATACACTGCTGTGAACATGTCAGCACTTCTCTTTTCAACAACGCTCGCTTTTCAACAGAAGCCTGCTCTTCACTCTTTTCTGGAAGCTTTATTTTGTAATATAGAAGATTCCCATATGCGGCTTGCTATAGGCCACCAGCTGACATCAATCAAGAACGGTGTTTGGATCAGTATGCTGCTTCCTATTGTTACTGTGTGTATTTATTGACGCAGTTTAATAAAAAGACTGAAGTAAGAGAAAATATGCTTTCAAAGTTTCATAATAATTGCGTATTTCAAGAAGAAGCCAACTTTCGTCTGCTCCCACTCGGCTGCTGTGGCCCGTGTAGGAATTAAACTGTGGCCACCTTGCTTATCGGTGTTGTAGGTGTCAGGTCTCACTAATTTCAACTAGTTTTGAACACTCGCATCTAGCCTTGAGCCACACGAAACTTAAGGTCAGACCACATGATACTTGTCAGTGCATGAGCACTCGCTCTTGGCTGCTCCTGGTTAGATGCCTTGGCAGACTTCGCTTCACGTTGAGCTATTCATAGTGCTTCAAAAGGTGCAAGTTGCATGTGGCTACTATATGTCAGTCAAGCTGGTGCAGGAAGAAGCTGGTCCGCTCTGTGTAGCATGGCCAGACTGGAGCATATGAGCACGAGCATGCACTCAAGCCCTGTCGTGCTCACAGCATATGCTGCACACACGCACTGCAGTTGCACACAGGTGTGGCCTGCTACATAACGTAGATATCGCGGCCACCGCAGGGTGCCGTGACAAGTCCGCTGGCTGAGCGCACTGGGGCTCGCTGAGGACACCCGCGTTTGGCGCGTTGTAGGTGCCAAAATCGGGAGCAGTGGCGTCTGCGTGAACGTCCAAAATCAATTTTGAACTGCACACCATGGTGACGTTCAGTAGGCCGAGCATAGTGGCCACGTTCGCTCCGCCGTAACCTTCATAGCGGAAGTCATTAAAGAAGGAGTGGAAGCAACACGAGGGGGATGTTTGATTGACAATAACTCTGCTTCTGCTGAATGTATTTAAGTAGTTTCCGTGGCAAAGATTTCTGAAGTAGTCTAATTGAACTTCAACTGCATTTCTGGTGGTTTCTAGTGGTGCAGGGCCCCTTTAAATTTGTTTCTGCTTCATCATCTTAATTTATGTCCACAGCAGAATGAATGCCTCTTTCAAAAATCTCCAGTTACCCCTGTCTTGCATCAGTTGGCTCCTCCTTCTGCTTGAAAATTCCTCACCAAATCATAATACTTAATCCCCTGCCATAGTGAACTTCCGTCACTGTAATAGACCACTGGCTATCTGCTCTGCAAGTTGCATGACTTTCTTACCTTTTAATCTCAACTAGCAATCTATAATTCATAGTGCTGTCTGTCTGTCTCTGTAACAGCACTACAACTATCATTTTCCTTTCTTTAGCTTGTTATGTAATCATTAGTTTTGCTACAGTGAGGGCTATTCAGCTAACATGAAATGTTACAGTAGTGCCAAGACACTTGCACTTGTCTGTTTGACACAACTAGTTTCAGTGTTACAATTGTACAAATTTCCTGTGGCTGACATGTGTGGTGTGGTTCTGAAATCTGTTTTATTGAGACTTGCAGATGCCAAACACCTACTACACCCCTGATTTATTTTTAACAAGAGTTTATTGAGAATGACTTTGTCATTTGGAGGTCTGGCTTCAGTGTAAATTTTGCAGTCTTCCACAATTAGTCTAGCTTGAAAAGTTGAATGCCCTCTCACCAGGCCCCATTGAAAATTTTGGTTATAGACAGCTTGGAAGCTGTAAAACAGCGTCTAAGGAGCGTTTTACCCATTAATCTTTTTCATATCAGTTCATTATTAGAGAAAGAAGAAAGTAACTGTCCTGTTATCATGCCAACAGGAGGTGAGCCTCACTGCTAATGGAGACTCTCTGTCTCTCTGCCTCTAGTATTATCCCAAGTGGTGTTTCTTCTCCGCCTTCTCCCATACCGGAGTCGAGGGACATACTGCGGCATTGAGCCTCACCTCCTTTTTTCTCTTCGTTTTTTTACGGCATTGTGCCTTCCGCAATGCATGATTTGCCATGGTGATTGACGA
Organism: Dermacentor variabilis; assembly: GCF_050947875.1. Lineage (NCBI taxonomy): Eukaryota > Metazoa > Arthropoda > Arachnida > Ixodida > Ixodidae > Dermacentor > Dermacentor variabilis. The sequence goes on from NC_134571.1 coordinate 97,194,738, forward strand.
AACATGCACTGTGAAGATGTGTTTGTGCGTGTAACCGTGACTGTCCAACACGCAGTAAGCTTTCTCAAAGGGGAAGACATGCAGTGTTTGGTTATGAAATTTTAGCTGTTCTCACACGATCGTCAATGCATCATGTATACCCTACACTTGTTAGTTCAAAATGGCCAAACCTAGTGGCCCTTTAAGGCCACTCACAATGTTAAATACAATACATGTCTAAAGATTTGTGGCATATGTGATTTCATGATGCAAATGTTTGACCTATTCCCATCTATGCATATGAATTACCAAACATGTTATGTACAGTTTGGAGATTTTGCACAAGATTGCATGAATTTTACACAGAGTCAAGGCATCTGACGTCATCAGTGACATACAATTTAACATATACTAATGGCATTATATGTCCATTATGACAATGTTCTACTGTAGCACATAGTCGTGCAGGCCACGCCACAGATTGTGTGTTTCTTGGTCTGGACCACAGTCAATAAAGATGTGATGCATTCATGAACACACTTGTATTCTTAGAACTAAATGAATGCCTTAAAAGGATGTACTCAAATGCCATTACGAGAATAAGTGCAAGCAAGAAAGAAATACTATAACAAATTCACAGTAGAACACCAAGTGCATTTAGGAGCTCATTTGAAGTCAACAAGTTGTACTGGTTGTGGTGTTCCAACACATTTCACATTGCCTTCACACATGTTTGGGCAGTGTGATTAAGGTACTATAGTTGGATACAACTTAAGTCTGCAGTGAAGCCTCACCCAGGCCCCATAACCCCAGTCACTGTTTCTCCACGAGGCTGCAAATAGTTTGTGCTTCAAACTTTCCCTGTTACCTCAACAAGACAGTAACCACAAAAATAAAATTATAAGCACATAATTTTATACTTTTTTACTCGTCTATTATAGTAGAACGGTGAAAGCCTAATTCTTTATTGAACTGAAATAAACCGCTTGCTTCATTGCAACTTTTTATTGTCAAGTTTCACTTCAGTTGGCAGTGAAGTTTCATGAGTAAAACGGGATCAGCAGTGAAATTAATTGTACCGCGGACTTTTGAAGAGTGAAATGCTCAGACTCCCTACACTTTGTTCGTGTCTGTCGCACACCTCATCACTTCCACCGATGAAAAGACTTTCCAAGAACACTGGATGCTCGTGGGGTATCTAGTATGATGCCATTTTGAAAAGGTTGCATGACGAAGATTTTGTTTGCTTCTGTGATTGGCTGGCAGAGCAACACAACCCCACGCAGTCCATGTGCCTTGCTTGCCAACTGCTGTTTTTTTAAGTTGTATCCTACTATAGCAGTATTGAAACATGAGTGACCTTTTCTTATGCAGTGACTTTTAGAAAAAGAAAATTGCATTTTATTGACATTTTTGTAGATGTTCCTCCTTCAGAGCCCTCAGATGGAAAGAAAAAGCTTTTTTTCAATCTTTTCTTGATTTTATTTTTTTCATGTGTCAGTTTGAAATAGTATGCAAAAGGCTCACATAATTATTTTCATGCAGCAGCAGGAGGCACGCAGCTACTGTCAACACAAAACCTCTGTGACTGCTACAGCTATGCTATCCCATGCCAGTGAAACCTCATAGCCCACAAGCACATGCGCAAAGGAATTGTGATGCTGCTTCTGCCCTCCGAACTTGTTGGTTAAGTCGAACCTCAAGTTGCACCTGCATATCACATGAGGAAGTGACCATTCTGCCGTACAGTTTTCTTCGTGCCCTTTGTGCATACTGGTCAGCTGAGCAGTCACTTCAGAACAGATCACCATTCATCAGTGAAGCAGAATGCCAACTGCATATGTGGACCTTGTGAGGAGTCGCTGGATGAGAAGATGAGAAGATATGTTTGCCTGCAGCATGTCATGTGCTGTTGTGGTGGGCAAGCTAGGCAGAAGAACTGTATATGATGTGGTGTACATCATATTGCCATGTCACTGTGCAAGACACTCAAACATTGATTGAACAGGTTGTTTTCTAGTATATTAAGATGTTATTTCTTGCTGAAATGAAAGTCATGAGGAAGTTTGTTGTAATTAAATAGCAGTGCATGGTGATGTTCCATAATGTGAAGGCACAGCCAAGCTAATAGCTTGCGTATCAAACATGCCTACCTTGGGTAATGAGGCACACATTAGAGGGCTTAGACATCATGACCTCTTACTCAGTGAATGATTAGGTTGCCTTTCATGGAGACATAATTTGCAGCTAATGCTGCTGCATGACGGAATGTTATCATGGAATCAGCAGTGTCTATGTGATACAGTAGCAGCTAGTTGTGTAATGCTGGTATTACCTATGAAATCTATGGAAATATGTTATGTGTACTATGGTATGAATGATGTGCAGATGCTTAGTTGCATGGAAGCTCATTAGTATTTCAAAAAGTGCTATCAAAAACACAATTGGCAGATGCACTCTTATGGCTTGACCTTTCCTATGCTGAGCTATTTTGAATCTAAAATTTACAATTATTCCTTTTTTTTTTTTTTTTTTTTCAGGCTTGGAATGCATATAAAATGATGTCCAGGTTTGTTGCAGCGTTATCGAAATTCTTAGAAATTTTTAGGTGTGAGTTGACATCATGCAGTAGAAACAGCGGGTATGTGTTTTGGTTGAGGTTGCCTTGTTGCTCTAGGAAACAGTCTGAAATCAAGCTGGACTTGCAGTGTGGAACAAGTCAGAATTGTGGTGCTCGCGTTCACCATTACTTGACAACTATGCCTTACTTCTACATTTCTCAATATATGCACAGTAGTAAAATTGGCAGCTTTTGAATTCAGGCACTTGGGAGCAATTATATGTTAAGCACTTGTTGTAGTGTCCCACCTTATGAGTCTGAATTCATCCATTCTAGGCGAATATATTACATAGCTTGCATGCAGACTGAGCCGCTTGTTCCTCAAGTAGTGTCAGGAATGCTTTGTTAATGATGTCATATTGCCTGATTTCGCATAAACAATATGCATGACTGAGTGATTCTATATTTGTAGCATTTTCAGTAATAAGCTTACCATCTGAGTTTGACATTAGGCATGTTTATTGTCCATGGGAGCAATCCTCCTTTGTAAGTGTGAATTGTGTTGGAATCAAGGGACACTGATGAATTGTGATTTGACAGCCCAGGTCACAAAATAGACAACAATTAGATCTTATGCAACTGGCTTATGGAAGCATCAGCACTGGGCCATGTTTCTCTGTAGAACTGCTGTGTGAACTAGTTCTGAATGCAACAGCTGTTATTTATGTGTTTATTTATACTTATTTGTATGTATGTATGTATGTATGTATGTATGTATGTATGTATGTATGTATGTATGGTGCTATGTACCTGTGGGCCTGTGATTATATCGAAATTATATTCTTGTGTTCTTTCAAGCACGATATGACTAGCAGCATGGCACAATAGCTGCATGCACTGATGGTGATGGTGATGGTGTCTTCAGGGAATAAGTAGCATCCATTCTGTTAGTTGGCCAAATGCAGTAGACTTTAGTTGATATATTCCTGTGAATTCATTCTTTTTTTTTTTTTTTTGGCCAATTCGATCTCAACTCGAGGTCTTGATCGGCCTGCTGTTGGACATTGCTGTGCGCCCAAACTGTCGTTATTTCTGGCTTGGGCCTCGCCGAATTGGTGAAAGGCATGTCACTTTCGCCGCATACGCCGATTTTCGGCGAACTTTAGGCAGATTTTGAAGCGATCATGGCGGCTCAAATTACATGGTTTTCATTTTTACCCAATCCTAATGCACAGTTTCATTTTCTTACGTTTTTTTTTTTTTTTTCAGCAAAGCTGTTAAGGGCTGCTTTCTCCACTATCGTGTCCGCGTGTAGAAAAAAGAATCCTGAGGATAGTGAAATGCCGGGCCGACCCGCGGCGGAGGCGATGCAGGCGTTAAGCACTCTCCATGCGTGGGCCGATCCCGAAGATAGTGCAATGCCGAGCCTACCCGCGGTGGAGAGGAGGTGCAGTTCGTCATTAAGAGGAAGCTTTAGCTCGGGCCCAACTCCGACGCGGTCTATTCAAATACATGTAAAACGCAAAAACGTTTTTATGAGATAACCCCTGGACCGATTTTGATGAAATTTGTTGCATTTGTAAGAGAAAGTTAAATTCTAGTGACTGTTGGAAGCGGAATTTCGATTTAGGATTTAAATTTTCTTAAAACGATTTTCAAATATTTGACCGTTTGAAAAAAATAGAAGCACGAAGTTTACAAATTCATAGCTCTGCATCAAGAACAGATATCGCGGTTCTGTAAACGGCATCCATTAGATCATTCAAAGCGGACAAATTTCATATGTCATTTTACATCTTACGTGAATTTGTTACGTTGGTTACAACGGTTTTGCAAAAGGTGTATTTCCCTACGATCAAATTTTTTTATATTCATGTGTAACATATCAATTTCGTCCGCTTTAGATGTACTATTAGATGCAATTCACAGAATTGTATTATAATTTTTAGTGGTTGAGTTACAGAGTTGTAAACTTGATAGTTTCGTTTTTTGAAAATTTACGATTTTTGCCAATTTTTAATAAAAAATTGACGACCTAAATCAAAAATTCGAAACCAACAGTCACTAGATTTTAATTTTGTCTTTTAAATGCAACAAACCTCGTTAAATTTGGTGCAGTGGTTGCCGAGAAAAACGAATTCTCCTTTTACATGTATTTAGATAGGAGCACTCGAGCTAAAGCTTCCTCTTAAGAGGCTCACATACACAGCTTCGTTGGTCATTCTTCTTCACAGAGTGGAAGAGCACTGAACTTTATTATATATATATATATATATATATATATATATATATATATATATATATATATATATATATATATATATATATATATATATATATATATATATATATATATATATATATATATATATATATATATATGTATATATATATATATACTTACATGCGAAACCGAAACTGCGTTCGCGACGTTAGCGTGCGATGGCCTGTAGGGTTTACCGGTTTTACTGTCAGAGCGAGCGCCATCGTCATCACAAGATGGCGGCTGAATTCTTCTTGTTTATGCGTTGTATGGCGACGACGACGCGCTGCATTCAAGCTTACGAAGGCTCATTCAAAAGATAAGTTGTTGTACATGCAGGCAGCGACAACAGAGGCGTGTAACGTGCTTTTGGCGCTGCGGATACTTGCATGCATCGCAAGATCAACTGGCAAAGTGGTTAGTCATAGCGTAGGCCGCCATCTCGTTCGCAATGGTTGCGGAGTTGGTGGACTGCACGGTGAAAAAACATGTGAAAAAGGTCTTTTAGATAGACAACAATAGTCATCAATGTAGGTAAATCTCCCATTATATACTCATTCTTTTTTAACAATGAAAGACATTGCGTGCCACTTTAAGCCGACTGGACGATAAAGCGTCCACAGAAGAAAAACTGACTAAGGTCTCGAAAGTCACCCGTGCTGTGGGCCGCAAAAGCACTAGCTGCTGTACTTTTACAAGGCTACTGAGCTCTGCGATTTTCTTTTGTGCGGTGAAGGTTGTTATCTGTGCGTGCGCGCACCACGTGTTCATTTCCATAGTTTCTGCCAGCTTCTTTCCCTCCCAGTGTTGTAGGGTCGCAAACTAGGTGAAACCTGGTTAACCTCTCTTATCCTTCCTTCTCTCTGTGAAGGTGAGCTATTTGCCATTGCCAGAACCGGCGGCATACTACCGTTGCTGTATTTGTTGTGAACATGTGTGCGTGTGATAACATCTGGCGTGTTAGATTCGGGATTGTTACGTATTATGAACTCGTAGAAACGCTGCGCATTTGATACGGGGGCGCGTTAAAATTTTGGTAAGTACCACCAAATGAAGCAATGGCGTGTTCGAATGTTTTTTTTTTTTTACTTACTGTTTCTTTTGATTCGGCCTGCTGTGTGGTTTGATTAATCTTGTCGTTCTCGTTAAGATTGAATAAACGGACGTTGACTATACGTCGGCACGGTATGTTCAAGTGGGGAATCAACCTGTCGCTGGATATGATTCCTGAACGTGTCACATTTTAAAGCTAAGCTTTTATTGCCTGTCTCCCAGCGGTTTGACATGGCCTCGTTGGTCTAGTCAGGTAGTCTCAACAATGGGTACTTTCACGGCTATACAGCACCAACTAGCTAGTCAGCACTGCTAGTTGACGATGAGGAGATCAATTTTGTGCATTAAAAGAAAGCCTATCAATTCGTGAAGTCATTAATTTGCAACCACAATTCTACAATTTCAGTGGGATAAAACGGCATGTTTATTAAAGCTTTCTTTGTGCCACATGAAGGCTTAGACATAATAGGCGTGGGTGACCCTGTGATCAAAGAGGTCCATACCCGGAGATCCAAGTTGGCGTCAGGTTTATTGTAGAGCGGTACATACTGTGTGTCATTTACCCAGTGACCGCAGTGGTCTGACAGTTGGTTTCGAACCTGGTTCCCTTAGCACAGCAGCCAAATACTCTACCAGTTAGATCATGGACTACCCAATGACCCAAGTCGGCGGTAAAACGGTCAGAGAGATAGACCCACAGATGGATACCAGAATATGCTTGAAGTACTAATATGCTTGAAGAATGCTAATTGCATTATCATTAATGTTTATTGGTCATCATGTTTTTGTTTATTTGTCAACATTCATTTTCACCAAAAACGATGTGTCTTCATTGGTGGTAATTGGACGAAGGACTTAAGATGGTTTCCCATATTTCTGTGCACATGTCTGCAAAGTTGGCTTAGCAACATCACCTTTTATTTTCCCCTGCTTTCGTCTTATTTTTTGCCTGTTCATTCTGTGTATATGGTGGGGCATGTTGGCTTACACACATTCTCACAAAGAACCTTTTGGCTAACACCGTCTTCACTGCTGGGCTGCTGTACTATGCAGGGTGTTTCACATAACTTGTGCTAAGGAGTTATAGTAGTTAGCCACAACTGAATGAAACCAACGGCTTATGGTTTGCTGTCATGTGGCGCTCCTTAGAGTATTTTTTATATTTCGCTTAGTTAAGATGAATTTTTAATATTCATTTTTAAGGCCAAGTGCGTTTTGTTGCACTGTAGAGGAGGTTCAGAAACGACCGATACAATTTTTTGTGGCAATGTACATGCTGCGTGGTGATTTTCTATGCGTTTAAAGAAAGCCCACGAAATTTGAAATAAAACCATGCGATGGCACTCATGCATTATCGTATTGCAGCGCTCTCAATTGCAGTTAGTGCTAAAGAACCGTGCACGCGAACCATGGCGAAGTGAGTGGCCGCAGCTCTAGGCATTGGCTTCACAGTGTGTCAGCATCTTTGGCGCTGGCACACTGAAAGGAAGCACCGTCGTCCCTGATAAGCGATAGGCTTGACGCATGGTTGAGAGCACTGCAATACGATAGCGCACGAGTGCAGTCACATGGTTCTATTTCATATTTCGCAGGCTTTCTTTCACCACCAAAAATCGCCATGCAGCATGTACGTTGCCACAAAAAATTGAATCGCTTGTTTCTGAACCCCTCTACAAAGTAATGAATGGCACTTGGCCCTAAACTGAATATTAAAAATTTTGCATAATTCATCTTAGTTAAATAACTAATTAAGCTCAATGTAAAAAGTACTCTATGGAGCGCCACATGACGGCTAACCACTTTTTTTAAATCCTTGGCACAAGTTACGTGAAACAGCCTGTACATTTTTGGTAGTGTGGTGCATAGGTGTTGTTTATTCGTTTCTTGTACATTCATGGGCAACAAATAACTAATGGATTAGAATAGGTTAAGCCAGTATGTCAGAGGAAACAGAAAAAAAACGTTTCAAATGCTGTAGTTCATGATGCAAAGCTAGCAGAAATTTGTAGCGATAAAGAAAAGGTAGGGTGGAAGAGACAGTGTGTATAGACTTTTGTTTGCTTAGTGTCTCTTGCGCTGTGTATGTGTGACACGGCACAGACTCTAATGCATGAAACATTGCAGAACGAAACCACTATAAAACAAAATGCAAAATATAGATTTGATTAAGAAACACTCATACAATTGCAAAGTGAAATTTTTACTCCAGCTCATGTTATGTCGCCGTTGATTTCTGCCGCAGAATGAAGACATGCTACAACCTGTCATATGGCCACTCATGAATGCCAGTGAGATCGGCAGACTGATAAACCTGCTGTGCTGCGTGCCTGCCGGATTCTTTACTGCACAGAGCTGTCTATGCCTAAGCTACTTGCATATTTATGCTTAGCCTTTCTGAATGACAACTATGGCCAAGACATTTTATGCTTATAGTGGCTAACACAAAAAGCTAAGGTATATGTGTAATACCAGTGCCACATGAAAAAAAAATTCCATTAACTAGTCTTTTTTATCCAAGTTTAATGCCATTCAAACAGTGTCGCACAGATGTACTTAAAGGCCAACTGTAACAAAATTTTCAACAACATAAAACGCTTAGATTCAGATAGATATACAGCAGCCTTCATGCAAAATTCTATGTTTGAAATACCAGTGGACATGACAGGAAAAGTGTGCTGCTAACCTGAAGGTTAATAGCTTTATTCTTCTCCTTCCGGAAGTTTTGCCAGTTAGTAAATGTCTCATTCTCCAGCCTCTATGACGTGTGTGTTTCTGAATCAATGTCATTTCCTGGGTGCCCTTTCTGCTGATGCCTTACAATTGAAAAAGTATTTCTTTTTGCTGCTGTGTACGGCTTTGTGTACCTTCTCCCTGGCATAGTTTATTTTTGGATCTTCTCTTGCTGTTATTAAATATCCTTTCTTATATTCAACGTTGATTGCACATTGTTGTTTCTATAGCAGTGTGATGGTGAAGCCTAAGAATGGGCTTGGATTCACATTGTCTGTTGCAGACAGTTAAATAAAAGAAGTCTATGTCATTTACAATGTCGTAAACTTTTATACTGTTTGTATGCTTCCAACGAAGCGGAGGTGAATAACTATTGCCATAGAACCCATTTGTGATTACAAATGGTTGGCAGAAAGGTTAAGAAAAATGTATTTTGAGATATCTTAAGGTCAATGTTTTTGCATCATTTCTGCGTCCATTAAGCTGTGATATTGGTGGCTGTGCAAATGCTACTTGACTGTGTATAAATTATGCTTTTACTTGAAGCATGCTTTAGTAATTGCACTGTTAAAAATTGTTTTGTGATGTTCAGCCAACTGAAGGATGTGGCCGTTATATTTTTCAACTCTAAAAAAGCTTCTTCCTTAACTGTATTTGTTTGCTCTTTGGCAGTGCAATTCCTAAGAAACACTCTTTATGTAGGGTGTGCCTCTAAATTGTGAACCTCAGGAATTAACTACATGCATCTGCGCGAGGGAGCGGTGGCCCTGTTTGGATGTGACAATGTACGAGCAGCATAAACTCGGTGCCCCTTTTGGACATTGAAAGAAATATGAGAGTTAGCCCTTGCACATAATTTAGGGTTGTGCAGTGCCTGCTGTCCTGTTTTACTCTTTTCTGGTGTAGTAGCACAACTGAGGTACACTATTTTGCTGTTTTTACACTGTACCGGTTGCTTTCTCCGAGTTAAATCTCTTGGATTGTTGTGATAGACGAAATTTGCCACTAAGCATGAACCGCTTTAATATACTTGTGCACTGTGCGTTTTCCATTTATTGTGAAGTGTTTTATGCTATCTTATGCTTGGGCAAGAGTTCACCAGAGCCAGCTTTAGAAGCCATTCACCACGCATTATTATTACTTACAGCACGCACTAATAACGAGGACAACGAAAAGAGACGAAACACAAGCACCTTGTTATTTGTCCTTGTTATTAGTGTGCGCTGTAATTACTAATAATGTGGATGTACCAACTTGCCCAGCTAGCTACCGTTCTACAGTTTATTCGCCACACAGCAAACATTCACTTGCACTGGCCCAGTGCAGTTAGCTGTATTTTTCGGCATTTTCACTTTTCCCAACAGTGCATACCTCATTCGTTTTGTGCCGCAAACCTCTGAGCAGCACGTGCATGCTAGCCAAGCAACAAATAACACGTTGCAGCCCATGCAATTTAGCCTATCTTTAACACGTTCTGTGTGGAAATAGATTCTTAAGAGTTTTTGTATCATTAGTAGTAACCTTCTACTAGGGCAGAAATATTAAGGTGAACTAGGCAACTTCACGAACAATCTACTGTAAACACATGACCCAATCATCCTTTTAGTTTGCTGTGCCCGTTGACCACTACGTTGCCAATAAGCACTGAAACTTGTTATAGGAAAGGCCTTTCTTTACTGTTCTTGTGTTAGGCAAGTTGAGGTTTCATTTCAGTGACACAAGCCTTAGCCTTAATGAATTGTCATAGGAGAAGAAGAAAAATTTGTTGTTTGCATTAGTATGTATGCACTCTAATTTCTTTGGTGTTTCATAGCTGCAGCTTTGCTATCAATTAAAAACGATACTCACGTAGTTCTTCTCATTTTTCTTGTGCAGCATTAGGTCGTTCCAGCCGTTCAGCGACTGGCAGAGGTGGGAGGCCAAAGCAAGGACCACGCCGCCACCGCTGTCACCTCTGCAGTTACGTCACTGAAAAACTGGCACATTTGAGAACGCACGAGCGCATTCACACAGGCGAGAGGCCATTTCGTTGCCACTTCTGCTCCCAAAGGTTCTCGCAAAACTCCCACCTCAAGTCGCACCTACGCCTCCACACGGGCGAGCGACCATTTCCGTGCGCCTTCTGTTCCATGACCTTTACACAGCCCAGCCAACGTAACAGACACATGAAAAGGCGTCACCCAGATGCTACACAGTGAAGTACATTGCTCTATTGTGTGAGTAGACCTGGCTTATTTATAACAATGTGCATGACAATCCTAAGTGCAGGGAAGCAACTAGGTATTTTATTCGCACAGAAAAGGAAGTATCATTGCACATTCAAACCTCAATAAAATGAAGTCTGTAAAATTAGCACTTTACTTCACTATAAAGAAACTTTGTTATATAGCAATGTCAACCTTTTATTCAAGAAAAGTAGCCGCCATCGGATTTTTCTTAGAAGAGGCCATAAAGCTTTCCAAGTTACTAGGCAATCCGCATTTTTCATAAACGTTTTGGAAGGGTGCCGGTACTTTCGCTGGTTGGTTTGTGTACCTCCCTCCGCCCATGTTGAGTGCGTGTCTGTTTTGCGTTTCGTGGATCACTAATCATTATTAATGGCTTCTTCGAGTAGCATGGTGTCCCTGGAAGCCATGTAGCACTCACCGATTACTGGGTGAGCAGGCCTGAGTGCGCTGTTGTGCAAACAGTGTGGCCGATAAGGGCACGCCAAGTTCCGTTTGCCGACACGGCTGCCTTGGAGTTTGTTGTTGCTGATTTCTACACTTGGAGCTCGCTTTTTGCATTCTTTTTACACATTATTTAGACATTTTGCATATTCAAGAAGTCTTCGAGCGCAGCCTTCGGTGTTGGATTTATCAAAGTGGTTCACTTGTTTACATTGACATATACAGCTGCAGATCTTTGTAAGCATCAAAGATTGTGGAAGAAATGCACCGTTGATATGAAATAATGAAAAAATGTAGCAAAACATACATATCTGCGCAAATGCGCCGTGTTGTTTCAGTCTGAAACGAGCCAAATGTGGTGAGAGACCGCACCACTCAAACAAGTAACCCAAACACATATATTACCGGTAGTTAATTTATTACTGATTCTCACTTTTCTCTAACTCAATCATACTTGCAGTTGGTATGTGCCATAAAGCATTATTAGAGAAAACTGCTCGCATATGTGCTCATTTATAGGCCGTGTTCTCTCATGAAAACGCGGATGCCATCACTGACACCGTTGGTATAACTGAGCAAGACGGATGTTTATGCAGCTGTATACCGAATGTGCCAGCTTTTGCTTGCCATTGGACGCAGAGTTAAACAGTGAATCTATGAAATTGAGAAGTGTGTTGGCATGAGACATACAGGCCCACCCATGTAAGTAGCGAATGCGACTGGTAGCCTACGAGAATTGTAACGTATATAGATCTTGGCACAGCGCTGTGTCGCCACTTGCTGCTTATTGTGTACGCATCGTGCGAAGTGAAGGGTAGCCAGTTTCAAATCATTAAGGCCAGTACTGAACTATAAAAGTAGTTTCCTTTGTCCTAACTGCCTACTTTTCAGTTCAGGTCTTCTGGCTTGACCTTCACTGAAGGCTTGACCAGGCTTGACCGGCACCAGGCTTGACCTTCACTGAAGATAATCAACATTGGCTCAAACTTAATGTGCACGGCTTGAAATGGTTGAAGCTTGTGCATTTAAATTTGGTAGGCGTGTTTGACTCAATTTTAGCGTGATTAATTATATATACAAGTAGAGATGCTGTTGCTATTGCGTTGTCGGTTCGACGCAGGGTTCGGTCGATCGATGGTCGGTACGTTGTTTGTCGGTGCAGTTGACAAGAAAGCCCATTGCACTACAACTCGCGCTCATCGGTTGCGTTGTCGGCCTGGTATGATAAAATGGTCTCAGCAACGCACTGTGCTAAACAGTCGGCCAATCATACGTTGGCGTAAGCGTGTTGTCGCTCTCATATCGACCCAGCATTACTGCTCCTTAAACAAGTACGTGAAGTCAAGCACGTGCTACCACCACCAGCAACTGAAGGCCAATGCTGCAAGAAGACTTCGTCGGTAACATGATGTTTTTTAAGTGTCACTCAAGTGTAACGCATGGGTTTTTCGTTATATTTGCTAGCAATCAATAAAACGCGGCGACTGTATACCTGGCTTACTGTGCAGTCCGGACAACTCGGACAAAGCCCTGACTGCTTTCTGTTCTGAAGTGGAGTTGCAGTCTTATGTTGCATACGTTTACAGCACCACGCTGATGTCGAGCTACCAGTGGAGTTTCAACACGGTAGGCGGCACGAGTGTTTACAACAGCGCGCGTCTAAGCATTTTTTTTTTCTTTTTTTTTTCTTCTCCCAGGTGACTTTTCGACGCGCGGCCTGTTCAACCCTTCCGAAACGTTTCGTGACTAATCCGCTAGGGCAGGGCACATGCGCCGTCGCGGCATGACAAAGGTGGATTGGAAGAAACAAATATTTTGCTAAATTTGAGAGTTGGTGGCCAATGATATGCTTGCGTGCTATTTTGACAATATTTTCGCAATGGCGGTACAAGGTACGCCTTGTGAAGCTTGTGTGCCTACTCCGCCATGGCGGCTGTTACTGTTGCCGACAGTGGGACGGTGCTGTCATGAAAAGTGCAAACCTCTTGCTTCAACAAATCTCCAAAACTGGATATTATGCCACCTCCAGCACTCGGGGAGGCAGAGCACAAGAAGCTACAGCCATCTAGGTTTGCCAGTCATTGCACCCGCTGCATATTACCTCCATGATGGGGTGCGCAGGCCACATATGCGCTTGCCATGCTCAGCTACTGCTGGGCTAGAGGAGGAGATGTGCACTTCCCACAACTTCCTAGCACATCCTTCATCCTATTACTGCTCACTAGCTGCCCCCTCCCCCTGCTTGCCTGCATCAAGTCACCATCATTTTCGTCTCACCTTCGCACACTTTCCCTAACAACCTAATCATGCGGTGCTTGATAGTCTTATCACACTTGGACTTTATATGGAAGATGACAGCAAGAGGGTCTTGCTGCCATTCTGCTGTGCTTCGGCGGCCATTCGGTCGTGCGGCGTTCATAAGCAGCCGTATTTAATTCCAGTTTACATTTATTGCTTCAATATTCCTTCACAGCAACAGGGAGATATTGTTATGTTAAAATTGCGTATAAACACATTTCGTTACACTGAGGTTAAAAATACATGGTGCTCTATTGGCAAGAAGTTTGTTATATCAGGTTTAACTATATTGTTCTTAATAAAAATGCGGGCGCTCTTCCGTAGTGCACTCAAAAGTTTAGTTAATGTTGCGCTGAAGGCAGGCACCACCACACAGTGAGGAGCTCACACCACACAGCTTGAGGAGAAATGGCAGGCATCATGCTAGCATCGTGTCACATTGAAATGTAAAACATTGCAATTTGCTGATTTTGTTGGTGCAGTGAAATGCACGATGAATTGAACTTTGTGCTTGAAAATTCACTGTCAAAACAATGGAGTGAGGAAGCGCGGCGGCAGCAGCAAGTGCATTGACCTTTGTGCTGTGTCTCACATCAATGCGAACTAAGCTGCAAAAACAGAGCGCTAGGCAGGACTCTGTCGCTGTCGCAGATGGCTTTCAAGATACAGCAGCCAGTGGGGTGGGGATTGTGTTAATGTCGAGAGGGTGGAAGGGAGAGGGAAGCGCAAGGCCGGTGATGTGATGCAGCAAAACCATGCAGTGCAAGGTGCATGGCACAAAGGCAAGCGTGACAAAGTGGCTTCTCCTTCCTCCTTGGGTTTTTGCATTTTTTTTTCTTTTGAGGTGCACACCCAGTAGTCAGATTTAATTGTTATATACTGTAACGTAGCACGGGAGCATTGTAGTATGTGGTTTATTTTTCCATGGAACACATAAAAAAAGTTGACGGTGCATCAGCTGCTCATTGTTGTATTCGACATAGTGTTAAAACTGGTATCATAAGTGGGTTCGACTGCACCCCAAACTTTTGACTGTTGCGGAAATAGATTTGTCTAGTTATGAAAAATTGAAGCAACAATCTGCCTCCTAGGAATCTGAAGTCTGCTGTTAGCATTGTGAGAGACATAATGCTGGCCCTGTCTCTTGCTTTCGTTATTTTTCATAGGTGCTTGAACAGGCTTGTTTCAATTTTCTTCTGTAGTAAAGGCCTCGCTACTTTTCATTTAAAAAAGCAGTTCTTTACATTGCTGTATTATGGAATTGTGCATTTGTTGTATTCTGTATTGCCGCATTTTTCTTGCTATTTTGTTCTGTATTTGTATATTGCTGTGATATAATGATAACATTGTTCATCTCTTATTTTATTGCCTAAAAACTAATTACATTGCTGGTTTTCACTATTATGCAGCACCTGTGCGACCCAGAATTTCCCAAGGTAAACAGGGCCTTCGTGGGGTGCTGCAAAACACCTTTAGCCCTACATGATATCGGGATCAAATGAAACGCAAACAACGGAGCACATAACTGAAAGTATAGGGCGCACTGTCCAGTCACCACCATTTACAGGCGCGCACATCCGGTTTGACTGCACATGATGATGGTCCCTCTATACTGTGATATTTTCGTTTGTGTTCTGGTTGTCTTTTATTTGAAAGTGAGAAAAGATGACGGCGCAGTAATGATGACTGCGACAACTGTACCACACACACCGCTGTTCGCATTTCATTTGACAGCACATATCGTTTCGCCGCACTGGGCAATAATACTGACCCTGTCCTGTGATACTTTCGCTTCTGCTTTCTTTGCTTTTCCTTTCCTCACTTTCAAATTAGAGAGAACCAGAACAGAAACGAAAAGGAAGAGCATCATTACACAGTGTGGTCAAGCCAGATGGTTGCACCTTCCAATGGTGATGACTGGACGGTATGCACTATACCTTCAGTTATGCTCTCCGCTGTTCACTTTCCATTGGACACTGATAGTACCTCAGTGTGCAGTATAAGCTTCTAAACAAAATGAATGATAAAATGAAATTCATTATTTTCAGATTGTCTAGTCTTTTCTATTTTGCATATAGTAGTAATTACATGTTGTAAATAAAATGATAAATAGCTCTCTTGTTTGACTTTCCTTTTTTTTTTTTTTCTGCAGCCACAGGATGGCATCATGGCCATCTGGTAACCATCAAGCACCAAGTGTCACTGCACAGGTGCCGCGACCCTTGTGGCCAGTGTTATTCTATGACCCTCAGACTATCATCTCTCATAGCAAACTGGGGAGTGCGTACCCACACAGACTGGAGGCCATTTTGGTGTTTCTTTTGCTCTTGGAGCTTTTCGCAGACGGGAGACCTCAAGTTGTACTTGCGCATCTAGATGGGCAAGTGACCATTCCTCTGCCCAGTCTGCTGTATCTCCTTTGTGTGGGCTGCTCGTCTGAACGGTTTTTGTGAGCATGTCAGTGTGCTACCATAGAGAAGCCGAACACCGACTTTGTACGTGGACGTGGTTCACTAAAGGGGGATAAATGAAGTTCTGCTACATATGCAGTATGTTGCATAGCGCTTTGGTATGTTGGGGAGCGGAAATGTAACCATGTACTATAATATGTTATAATAATAAAATAAATAATAAAGTCGCTCTTTAAAATGGTGCAGCAAAGCTAAAGAAGCTGTTGAGACACTGCTGTGGCCAGTTAAGGTTGTTCCACTGATTTTCCAGTGCCTTAGTATAGTGGGTGGGGCATACATAAATATAGACAGCCGTGATATTACGCTTTATTTGAACACTGATATATTCATAGGTGTAAGCGAAAGAAAAGCTTGCTATGTCAAAAATTTTTGATACCGAAATACTGCGAAGCAAGCCGTTGTTGCAAATTCAGACATTTCCTGTAATTTTTGGAGGTTGCGGCAAACATAAGCTTACTGAATGGTGCATCTAAGGTTTCTAAATTGCACGGCTTTGTGAAAGGACATGCTTCATACCACGGCATCGTGAGGACATGCACAAGTGCAAAGCACAAGTACCTGATCTGCCATCATTACTAGACTTAACTGGCACTCTTTGCTGAAGCACAACAGCAGCAGCGAGAGAAGCAACCATTAAAAAAAAACATTTCTTTTTTTGGGGGGGGGGGGGGGATCTCTGAGAATGCACTGCCGTGACGACGCACTTAGCAAGAAAAAGTCAGTGGCTTGCAGTTTTTGTTTCTTAATCGTCTGTTTTTTTTTTCTTTATCATTATTACTGTTAATATATATTTTGTCCTGATTTTTCTGAATACCGGTATCCTTTGGAATTTAACTTATGCCACTTGGCATTGATTTGTTTGGTTTTGATTCTTCATTTTTGTGTCTAGAGTGTTAATATTGTGCAACAATGTAATTTGTTTATAGTTTCTATGGATCAGTATACAGTGAGCTTTGCTGTATGCTGTTCACTATGTTCAGTGAAATGTGTTGCAGCTAGTATTCAGTGCAAGTAACCTTTTTATCTATCATCATATGGTATGAAGTCTCAAGAACCTGAGTTTGCAATATATAGTTTATTTACTATACTTATACCAAATAATGCTGCCTTCTGTGACCTGCTATTAATGGGTGTGTTACAAAAACTCATTAGTCAATTTACACTTCATTTCAAGCAGTCAATCAAGATATCTGCTTGAATTAAACTGACAGTTCATGCTTACAGAAAGGGGCGAGAGACACAGATATAACTTGAGTAATCTGCATACATTTTTGTGGGGTTCCCACAGCAGCCAAGCGAAGCACAGTGTACTTGCTTGACGAACGATGGGATACGACTTATGTCGCAAGATGTTGGTTTATGGTCAACAAACAGTTGTGTTAGACTTATTGGCAAAGGTAATTCTCTACCAAACTGCATAATTATTGTATTCCTTCTCTTCTTGAAGATTATGGCATTGAATGCAAAGTTATAGGCATGAATATTTTACCACGTTAGTTTCCACACTCTGTACCTTGCTGCACCAAAGATTGAGAGAGTGGCTGGAAAAGCTCACTTCTGGTACGTTAGAGTGCTTTCACTTTTATCACTGACATTTCAAAAAAGAAAAAAAAAGTATCTTAACAATTCAACAGTGTTTTAACAAGGTCATCACACTGTCTGCATTCAGTAAATTCCAAAACAAAACTTTAAACCCCGGTTGATTCTTCCAGTGTACGGCCAGCAGGAAAACAAAATCTGTGGAAAAATGGAGAATCGAGGTAGGAAGTGGATGGGGAGAAGAGTGTTCTTACATTCCATGAGCAAGGTACAGCTGCTTGTGTTGGCCTTTTCAATGGCCTGTACCATGTTATTCAGTATAGTGCATATGTCATGTAGTGGGAGTTCAAAATAAACAGGCAGTGTTTTAATTTTTTTGAGTGGTATCATCAAGGGAACTTTTGCACTGCTTGATAAAAACAACTTAATCAAAATATTCAGATCCTGTATATGCAGGTTCGACTGTGCTCGCAGAAATGATATCGAACCTTTCAAAGGGACATGTCGCTGTGCAAATATGTGATTTCACATTTTAAAATTATTGTATCTTTGTGTTACAGGAGAATGGCTGACTTCATATTGCTATTCTAAACTACCAAGTTCCTAACTCACAGTATCGTATTATAATGTTGATTATACCAATATATTATACGGTGTTTGGACACTTGCTTGTGTCAGTGATGCATTGTGTTTCAGAGCTTTTGAAGCAGCTTGCCCTATGAACCTCTTTAATTCCTTTCCCCAGTGCTTTCCTTGGCTTCATCTCGGTTAGCTTCATGTTGTAACTAGCAGAGAATGGAGCCCATACGTTCTCCTTATTCTTGTCACGCAAGGATGCCAAATGCTTTATTCAATACTGTGGACTGAGAAATGCATTCTTGTTGCGACATTAGAGTGAGACCAAATTGGCAGCAGTAAGTTCAAAATCATTTTTGTAGAAGTTGTTAGAATAAAAATGCAGGTTTCTGTACAACGACAGTTCTTTTCCATTGTGTTGGCTGTGCCTGTGTGGCATTAAAACATGAGCAAATACTGTATTTGCCTGATTCTAACACACCCCCAAATTTAACGCAAACCCAATTTTTGCGGGTTAAATATAAGAAAATAAAGGTGCATCTGAATGTAACATGCCCCCCAACGTTCACTATCAGAAAAACGAGAATGCAGAAGTTACCTTTCTTAAAGGGACACTAAGGCAAATATTAAGTCAAGCTAAAGTGATAGATTAGTGCTCGAGACTCGCGAAGGCGTCAGTATTATCGCGAACAGAGCCTTAATAATCGAGAAATTGAGGTAAATGCAGGACATGGTTAGAGACTCCTCCGGGACATTCAAGCACTTGCCCGATGACGAAAGCACTCCTCGGTTATATTCTGTCACTAGTACTCAACCATTCGTTGCAAAAAGCATCTTTGTATTGTATTATAAGACAAAATAAAATGCTACTTGTCCCGTTCCATTTTATTTTTTAGAAAAAGAATTCATTGAAATTACCCTTGACAATGACGCGGGCGGTCAAAAGGTTTCATTGCCACTCGGCTTCGCGCCACCCACGCTTTTGCGTTTCGCTATATTTGTTATCGCCTAGTGCTGCACTGGTTTTGTTGGCTCGCGAAACTCGCACAAATTGCAAGTAGCAGAGAATTCAACTTCCATGCAATGTCGCGGGATGTCTGAACAGTCTACGCCGCTTGACCAGAAAATAGCTGCAGTAACGAATCCACCACTCTGTCTTGGCTCGATAGCGCTGTCTGTCGGCCAGGGTTTTACTCACCAACGGCAGCAAAAGGTGATGATGGCATATGCAACGTAACCACTCCCCTGGTTGGGTGGCGGGAAATCTGAATTTCGAAAAAAGCATTCACACCCTTCAGATGAAATTTTCCTGCAAACTAAGTCTTTTCTTGGCACGAAACAAGCATTGCAAGGGTTCTGGAATGGCATTCAAACAGTCCATGTTGACTTAGTATTTGCCTTTAGTGTCCCTTTAATGAAAGTGGCATGTCATCGTCTGCATTGTTGCTTTATTAAAGGCCACAGATACCAAGTATTCTCGGGCGATCACTTTTAGAGATAGTCTACGCTCGTTACAATGGACCCGCTTATGACAGACTCAGTTATAATGGACCATATTTCAGCCTTAGTTTGTTCTACCTGTTTTATTAATGCAACTAAGTTCGCTTCCAATGGACCGCACTGCAACAGACTGTTGGCTACAGCGGACGGAATTAGCGGCAATTATTGTCAAAATCAGCCGTATAAAAGGGACTTTTGCCATGTCGACTGGGCTGGCAACTGACTTGCGAGGGTCAGTCGACGATCGCGGCTCAATATCTTGCGCGCGAGGGAGGGAGGAAAGTGGGGGCGAAAGTGTGCAGTCTTTCAAGGGAAAGATAGGGGCGGGGGGGGGGTTCTACTTTGATGGCTGCTGCTAACGCCATGGGCGCGCATCTTCAAAGTGATCTGCGATGTGGACAAAGTGCACACCCGTGCGGCCACCATATCTTGAAAGCGATCTGCAATGTGGACAAAGCATGCCCAGTGCCAGTAGTTTCGTATGTGCTGTGCTTTCGACGTTTAGTTCATGTTGAAGCGAGAGACAGCAAGAAGGACAATTCGCTCGCGGCTGCTGCCGCACTTATCTTGCTTAATTTGCTATCGCAATCGATGCTTCACCTTTCAGGTGAAACTGCGACTTTGTTTTTCACTTTGGACGTATGTCACTCACTTTGTGCAATAAAGTTGTTAAACATTGCGGCGAAAGTTTCGGAAGTGAGGCGTCTCGGATATTACGGACTTCGGATAAAACTGGCATTTTTTGTTGGATTATCAGGGACCGTTGTAACGAAAGTCGACTGTACTACTATCACTTTTGCAAGATTTTACATGACTCTGCATTGTACTTGTTTAAATACCGTATTTACTCGCATAATGATCGCACTTGTTTGTCAAAAAAATTGGCGCAAATTCGGGGTGCGATCATTACACGGGTTAAATTTTCCGCGGAAAGAAGAAAATTTTTTCATCCCGCGTTTGCTGCGGGATGGCAACAGGTCAACAAATAAGCGGCTGCCGCTGTATGTAGTGCGGGACACCAAAACAAAAATGGTGGCCGGCGGTGCAAGCCAAACATGCCGAACGTGATTTTTTTTTCTTCTTGTGAGTACATTATGTGCATTGAAACAGTTTTTTCCATATCAGTAACGAATAATATTGTTAATATCGGCAACTTTGCGGCAATAACATAGCCATGTCCACTTTGAGGGAACAGAAACAGATGGGCGCGCTTAGCTGCCAGTGACATAGAAACACATGGCGGGCATACTGTGGAAACTGCGGCATTTGTCTTCACTACTATCCTAATATGGCACGTTTCCACTGAAGGTGGGCGAACATCTTAGCTGTGTTACAAGCGTCGGCGTATGAATAGGGTACACTTATAACGTATCAGTGTAAATTGGACTACTGTTGTTGCCGCTTGCGATTTGTTGTGTGCCCACGAGTGCAGATGAGAAGAATCAAAAGGCACTTTTTTTGTTGTTGACCACAACCATTATAAAGCCTACACATAATAAAGGCAAGTTTGATTGTACTTCTTTTTGTCATGGAAGTGCGGAAAGTGATGAAAGGAATGAAATGGGGCATCTATAAAGAATGTTTGGTGCGTGCAGACCGCTTGGTTTGTCTGTCTTGGAAGAGTCGTTCGCGTAGCATTCGACAGATGGTAAGCACGATAATTATTAGCTAGACTTGGCACACGACATATTGCTGAAGCAAGTTCGGGGTGTGATCATTACACAGGAAATAAAAAAAATAGAATTTTGATGACAAAATTCAGGGGTGCGATCATTACGCGAGTAAATACGGTGTGCAACTGACAGTGTTCCTGGCACTGCATGCAGATAGCAAGTGCGGCGCATCACACTGGCAGCCATATAACCACCGCTTCTGGTGCTGAGTCGTGAGAAATCTCACGAAAGTGATAGCGCCATATTTCCTGGACTACAAATTATACCTTTTTGTAAGTATAATTGATATGCAAGTTGTGTCAGTGTGTAAGACGCGCTTATCTCACTTTGGTCGACGTGATGAAGCTTGATTATGCACACTTGTACATGCGTCGCAAAAATTCCATACTTACCTGTTTCAGGGCACTAAACAAAATCAGGGAGGCCAAGTGGGCTGCCACTGCGCTGCCTGCTTGGCGAGCCCAAGGAGCTAACATCTATCGTCACAATCATTCCACTGTTAATACAAAGTTCGATTTCTTTCAAAATGTTGCCGTGCACGACTTCTTGTTCTCTGGGAGGGGAGGGGGGCGCTCACGTTGGTCTCACCTATCCGCATGCCTTTATGCATATAGAAGTCACACCGTTGCACAGGATGCGCTGACAAAATTTTGTTAAATAGAACAGGACTTGTAGTCTGTGAATTGTGGTATGTACCTCGAAAAGTAATTGACCGAGAATACCGTTCCAGTTCATAGCAGAGCATAAAACTAAACCCATAGCAACCTTCACGAAAACGTGCTCCATTGCCATCTTGTGATGGTGATGATGCTGCGTCTGACAGTAAGCTGTTGCCAACACTGCAAATGTTGTTTTGGTTCTGTATCCTATTGTAATGCACAGGCAATTATTTCTTCTGAATAAAGGTGTTTGTTAGATTCTGGTAAATACAGTATGTTGGCTACGACTTCACCATGCCATAGAATATACTGTCTAATGAAGCTGTACAGACATAAGAGCATAAATTGCAAACCTGGATCTCAGATTCTACGTCATGAAGCACCTTTTCTACATTTATTCCACTCCTCATTCTTTAATTACGTTGTGTCTGCAGTTTGTTAGAAGTGACCATGATTTCCATTCAGGTGTTAAGCACGACACTTTCATTTGCTCAGCAATATAAATACTTATCCTAGCTGCCCATTTTTAGCACCAATTTCAGGGTGATGTAAACTCCTTACATCTTGGGTACCTTTCATGGCACTTGTATGAGAAGTCTTTGTTAATCTTCTGTATTTCAGTCTGAGAGCACATTAATATATTTAGACATTGTTATATTGTGATGCTTTTTCTCTTTTCCTCTTTTTTTTTTTTCATGTGATAAATATTGAAAGGATATGTGGTAGCATGTTAACCTTGTTAGAGTCAACTTGTGCACAATATCAAATGGTATAATATGTACAGTGTTTGCCAAACATGACAAAACAAATCCACTTAGAGGTTGGATTGCTGAGTGATGGCTACATTGTGTTGCACCTCTGGAGCTTCTGGTTCTAGAAAGCTCAGAAGGGTAAGGAAAAGTGTTTTCCTTTTTGTCCAGATCTTTTGGGCCGAGCAGATCCAGTGGGTCGCTGACTAAGTGCAGTCACTGAAGCATTGTCTGCTTTGTCAAAAGCTGTACTTCCTACCATATATCTCTGCACCCACATTCATCCGCCTCGATGCTGGTGCAGCTGATTCATTGAGATAACATTGTTCCCCCCCTCTTCACATATGCGCCGTTTGTACTTGGTGAATGTTTTGTCTGTAGCCACGAGAATAGATATTTATTTTGAGCCTTCGGGTTGAGTAGCTATATGTCTGAACTTCTTTACATTTCTGTAATTGCTATCTTCAGTGTTGAATTTGGGTGCATGCGGGAACGTTACCTTTTCTTTATAATTTTTATTAGACATAGTACATTTAGCATTTCTCATTGAACTTATTCTTTCATACTGTTCAGATCTCTTTATTATATTCTTTTCATGTTGGCTATTTTTCACAGCAAATAGCTGTTTAACCTTCGTTATCATTTGAACTCACTATATGTCTGTTTCAACCAACTGAATAAATGACTGTGTCTAGTGAATCTGTGCTGTTTACTTTTGTTGATGTATCTGTGCTTGCAGTTACATTCGTAAACTGTTTTCGATAATATGAACCCTCTTTTTTAAAATGAGGAAAGCTGCTTAAAAATTGAAATGGTTTTTGTAGAGCACACTTGTTATTACAAATAATTGTCTTTAAAAGGACACTTAAAGGCAAATACTAAGTCAATGTGGGCTCTTAAAATTTCAAGAAACCTCGCAGTGCTTGTTTCATGCCAAGAAGAAACTTGGTTTGCGTGAAAATTGTGTCTGAAGGGTCCGCATACCCTACCCTCATTTGGGGTGTGGTAATGTTGCGTACACCATCACCGTCCTTTACTGCCATCGGTGAGTAAAACAACACCCAATAGTTGGTGCAACACTTCCTTGTGCAAAATGCAGACGCACAGTCATGGCAAAACCGAGCTAAGGCAGAGCACTGGATTTGTAGCTGCAGCTGCTCTTGGTCAAGTGGCGCGCGCTGTTCAGGATCTCGAAACATCACATGGACCTGGAATTCTCTGCTACTTGCAGTTTGTGTGAGTTTTACAAGCCTGCAAAACCAGTGCAGCACTGCGTGATAACAAAACTACTGAAACACGAAAGCATGGGCAACACAGAGTGGACAAAAAATTGTTTCGAGCGCGAATGTCGTACTCAAGGGTAACGTCAGTGAGTTCTTTTTTCTCAAAATCAAATATAACTGGACAAGTACCATTTTCGTTTATCTTTTAATGTAATACAACAATCTTTTTATTACGAGTGGTTCAGTACTAGTGACAGAATTATAATGAGGAGTGCCTTCATCATCAGGCTAGTACTTGAATGTTCCAAAGGAGTTTCTAATCGTGTCCTGTGTTTACCTCAGTTTCTCAATTACTAAAGCTCTGTTCACGATAATATTGATGCCTTAGACATTCTCGAGCGCTAATTTATCAGTTTAGCTTGACTTAATATTTGTCTTTAGTGTCCCTTTAAAGCTATGGAAAAAGCCTCAATGACATTCCAAGCTAATTGTTAAGATCCATGCACTTGAACCATGTCCTTGTTGAACTATCTTGCTGGTAGCTGCGAAAGTACCAGCATGAAATTTGCGCCCTAGTTTTTCTGTACAAGGCATTATTTACCTCATTTGAAGCACTTTGAGTTAAGTAGGTAGGTGGCTTCCTCGCATCGCTTTGTTGCCTCTTCAGCAAAAAAATGTTTACCCGATGCTGGGATTGAACTCTGGCCTCCCAGTGCGCCAGCATGATGCTCTAACAATTATGTCACACTCGTACACTTGTCGCATAACAGCGCCAACTAGCTACCTGAAATGACTGGCGTGTGAATCACATTGAATAGCATAAGCAAGGGCACCTGCATGTGCCAGATTTCTTCAAACTACAAACACTGAAATTAAGTGCACAGATGGCCAACTTTACCACTGTCTTTTGTCTGTGTCTCGCTGAATAGCAACAAGTTGCTTATAAAAAAGAGCATGCCAATTTCTCCCACTCTTCTCTACTAGCAGCAGCACTTTGAGGCACTGTGCTTGACTGCAACGCCTTCGGGGTTGGCCCACATTCCTGTCTTTTCATCTTACTACCTCGTACAACATAGATGTCATGAGGCATTCTACCACCTTCATGATCAGTCCACTTAATGGAAAAAGTTTTTTAATTTCTTTGCCAGGGTATAAAAAAATTAAGTCATGCTGTCTCATCTATACTAGCGGTGTCACTCACATCATTGTCTTGCTGCTGTCATCACACGAATGTGTGCCTTGCACAAACTTGTTGGTCTGTGTGGTAACACTTGACAAAACCCCGCGTGATGTATAGCCAGCTGTCTACTCGTGGCTGTAGCTCGGTGGCTACGGTGTTGTGCTGCCGAGGTCTCGGGTTCGATCACGGTCACAGCAGTTGCATTTAGATGAGGGCACTTAGCAAAAACGCCTATATATTGTGCATGAGTGCACATTAAAGTACCAGCCCTAGACCTTGCAACTCACTTAGATAAGGCTAGCATGAACGAATGTGCTGGGGAGACCCAATACATCATACTTGGTGGCTTACCCAAGGAGCAGAACAAGGTCTGTCTCAGGCTAGCAGATCAGACAATCCATAGTCCGGAAAAGCGTCAGATCCTTATCCTTGACACGCCCTTTCATGAAGATGGGGGGTGCCAATGCATGGTTTAAGGAAATGAAACACATTGGGAAGTACTACCGCCATTCAACCAAGGGGACCTCACAATGAACCAGGGGAGCAGGCACTAAAATTGACCACACGCTTGTCATGGCACCCTTCCTATCTCATGCCTGCCGTAATGCTGTATGCTTCTCGCCTATGTACAAAAAGAGGAAGCTAGAATTTTTATATCACGAATCTAAGCAATGTTGTAATAGGCCTTTCTCGGCACACAAGAGCATAACTTCAGTGCCTCTGCAGTCTTTTCTACAATGGGAGCCAGCGTTGAAGAAAGAAAATGGAACCACAGTAACTGTCAGACATTGGCTTCCTCTGCGAGACTACCCCAAGTCCCATGAATTTCCAAGTATACCTCCGAAGACTCCGCCATAGGAAGATTAAAGGATTCTCGGAAACAAACCTATTATGTGAAAGACAAATAAGGAGGCCCACACCCCTCAATGAGCCTTGCTTAGGCCAGTGGGTGTGATAAGACTCTCGGTGCTCTCTTCACTGATGCTGCTTGGGATCCTGTCACCCACTCTGCAGCCATTGCCGCCCACCATCCGGGTCAAAATGGAACCCGTGGCTGGCTACATCAGTACGAGAAGAAGAAGGACCTTTGACATGTGTGCTTGAGTTATGTGCAATCAAAATGGCTTTGGAATGTCACATAGCAATCCATGCAAGGCTTGCCAACATCTAACATCACGTTGGGCCAGGCTCCTTAAGCTGAGTCTGTGACTGACGGGATAAAACAAGCAAGCAAAAAGCAGTTGTGCATTCTGCTTGCAAAATAAAGTAGACGTGTAGGTGAACTTGGTGCCCAGTTATGTGGCTGGCATCAGTACTTTTGTCACTTGTGTCTACGAGAGCGTCAGTGAAACTCCACTTGCAGTACGGGCACACCTCCACACCCACCTGCACTTTAGAGGACCCAGAGGAGAAGGCCAATTTGCTTAAAGAATGAGGCAAAAGAGTTCTGTATTCAACTGTTCCAGCTAACCACCATCCACTGCGCAAGCCACAATCACGTTGCGAGTGCAAATCCACATTCATGAAGTGAGAGCAGGTGCAACCTTTAGAGAAAGCATACTTGTCAGATAGTGTGCATATGGAAGTCACCATGGCACACAACAATACTTTAGTACCATCAGCACCTGCTGGATGTGCAGCATGCATGCCTGCCTTACACTGAAGCATCTTGTGTGAGATTGCTCTACTCTAGGGACTACTTGGGCACTCTATCGTGTTAGTGTGATCATATGACACTGGACTTCAACCCTCAAAGGCAACACTACACGGGTCATGCATTCGCTGTAGGATGTTCCCCTTGGAGCAGGCACCTTTGCAAGGATATCATTTTACCTCGTTTTACTATTCCTCATTTCCCCCAACGTTGGGCAGCGTGCCACCAACCTGCGTAATAGTTTTTCCATTGCATTCCATCATTTACGTTAGAAGAGGTGCATTCCATGTTGACACTACATATCAAAGATGAAATCATCCTGTTATATGGGAAGCATGGCACAGCATAAAATGAAGACATGGGAGTCAAAGAAGACATCGTTTGTGGAGACACTAAGCTCTGTTGCATACTCACATATGTCTTTCTTGCACAACTCTTGCATGTCTCCTTACATTCAGATTTCCTGTATGGCACACACAATGGTAGGACCCAGTGTCGTAACATAGCTACAATAGCTGGCACAAGTGCTCCTATGTTAGTGCCACCTGATGGCATAGATAGTTCATGTATGCGAGAAAGTTGCTTTCTGCTTTTTGATTGTGGGACTTCAGTGTGAAGTCTAAAAGCGCACTTTTTGGTGCACTCAAGGATTGTCCTGCAGATGGCTTCCCTTTTTAACTTAGCAGCACGGCAGCAGCATAGGTAAACCTGATTGCTTAGGCATGCTTTTGGTTTGCAGGACCATACCTGTGAATGACCCAGACCTCTCAGTTCAGCATGGGCAAACTTTCCTTCTGTATTCCCAGCTGGCGAGTCTAACATTCTGAATTCCTCAGCATGTCTCAACAAGAAACTTCTCTCAGTAAACCAGCTAGCTGGAATTATGCATTCAAGGAGCAATGAATGCCCTCTTTGTGTAACTACACTACTGTATGTTGCATCTCTTGTTTCAAAGAGCCAATCAGTCTCGCATCTTTCATAATTTCTGTACCTCCCCTTGGGTCCTGGTCTTATGTGCTGTAATTTTTTTTCATGTTGCAGTACCGACGAGCCCAACATTGAACATTGGTGAAAGAAACCCTCAGTGCTGCATTGAAGAGGCATTGCCATTTGCAATGGTGCATTCTTCAGGAAGAAACGAACTTGACTTTTTCCAGTGCTGTATAGAACATGTGGCTTTCAATTTCTTTTCTTAGTCTCCAGCATCCCTTCCTCTTGCTCATCACAAATTTTTTTAACAACAAACACTGAAGGTGCGGGACAGATCAATCCCAAAAGTGGTGTTCTAAATGTGGGCCATAAACCAAAAGAGAATATGGATTTTTGCCGAAGCTTGTTCTCGAGCTCAAGTTGCTTTCCATCTCACAGTGCCATTTCTAGCAAAGTCGTACATTTCTTCCATTCCTTTTGTTATGCATGTTTTTGGCAAGCTGAAATGTTATCTCGTTTACACCTTTGCTTGTCCTGCTTGTTCTAATGTCTGAAAGTGAAAAAAAAAATCTTAGCAACCATATTCAAGCTTGCCAGTTTTCTACATTCATGAGTGCAGTTTTTGTTGTCCAAAGTATGCGCAACTGACTGTTCTGATTTATGTTATTTTATTTTGTGCAGTAACAAGGTTTCGTGGCCATTCTGCTGCAACCAGAAAGCATAGACCATCACTGGAGAAGCGCTTCTACTGCTGCCACCACTGTGGCTACGTGACTGATAGGCCGTCACATTTGCTAGTGCACAAGCGTACCCACACTGGAGAGCGCCCATTTCAGTGCCAATTTTGCCCTCAAACCTTCTCGCACAAGTGCAACCTCAAGTCACACCTACTCCTCCATCAAGGCCAACGACCTTTTCCCTGCAGCATTTGTTCCATGTCCTTTGTACAGCCAGGCCACCTGAACAGACATATGAGAATGTACCACCATGATGCTACACAGTAAAACTGGAAATGGGTGAATATTTTAAACTTTTGAATGGTAAATCGAATAGTGTCTTATTCAATTCGGTCTTTGAATTGAAGTCACTATTCATAAACGAATATTTTGTAAATAGTTTTCTAATAATTCAAAACATAACTGTGTGCAATCAGACATGAAATTAGAGCAAAAGTGCAATAAATTTTATCCCGGCCAGCATGTCAAGACATGAAAACTAACATAGTGCAGTAAGAGGCTACGTCGCTCAGGGAGCCAGACTTTACCGGCTATACAGTGAACACTCACACTTTCTGAAAAGTTCTGTGCATGCGAACAAACTGCTCGTTTGTTTCTAATAATCAATTTGTGCTTTTGATAACCCTTGTTAACATGCAATGCGGTGATATCATCATAAGCCTATTTTATGTCCACTGCAGGATGAAGTCCTCTCTCTGCGATCACAAATTACCCCTGTCCTGTGGCAACCGATTCCAACTAGCACCCGCAAATTTCCTAATTTTATCATACCACCTAGTCTTCTGCCTTCCTCTACTGTGCTTCCCTTCTCTTGGTACCCATCCTGCAGCCCTAATGATCCAACGGTTATCTAACCTGCACATTACATGATCTGCCCACTGCCATTTTTTCCTCTTAATGTCAATTAGAATATTGACTATACCCATGTGCTCTCTAATCCAAACCGCTCTCTTTCTGTCTCTCAAGGTTATGCCTAGCAATGACAGAAACTTGCCAATGTAACGATTACTATGATGTGAACACCGTCTTATGATATTTGTAAAAACTGTTGTTCATTATTTGAAAAGTATTCAATATTCAATTCGCTTCTGGCACTGTTTGAATTATATACGATTCGGTCTCAAAAATAACTATTTGCGCACTGCTATTTAAAACAGATCATCCATTCTTTCAGGTGGACCTAGTATGCTTAAAAAAAGGGCCGGACCAGGAATTTTTTAAAGCGTAAATCATGGTGTGAAAATAGTTTAGGTGAGAGGACGCCGCCACTCTCCACTTCACTGCAAAGCTCTGCTTCTCGAGCGCCCTAACAGATGGCGCTAGCAACATAGGCCCCCGAAAGGCCGGTCACGGTGTGGGCCAAGTAAACAAAAAGCCAGCCTGGTTTCACAATGGCATCGTTGCGAGGCCAAAGCAAGCTGTCCAGTAAAATAAATACCTTGACTTTACCACCTTCGTGTTCCGGATGATAAAAGTGCATCGTTTATCAAGCCCCTAGTGTTCGGTTTTATATGCAGCCAAGGCGAGACAACGAGTTTGGGGGCAAAGTCCCATGTGTCTGGCTGATGTCTGCGCATGCGTTGGGTAGTTTCTTTGATGCCAGCTATCGCATGAGTAAATGTCTGCAATGTTTTCGTTTTCCCTAGTCAATCATCGTAGGCAGTCAAGTGCAGCTACTGTTATAACACCGAGTTTATTTTCCATTGCTCACATGTGGCCCACCATGGCGATAACAGCGTGGGTTGGCGATAAGCATGAAAGAAAAGAGAATTCACAGGAAGTAGTTGCAACATCTTGGCCTAGAAAACAGCTAATAAACTGTTATAACCCTTGCAACTTTATTCAGCTGTGTCTAACATACGTGTCTTTGACAACTACAAATTTGATGCTGTCTGTCATGTATACTTTTTTATTCTAACTTTAACCCTTTCAGGGTTGATTTTGTTTTTTTGCCATATACGACCGCTCAGGGTTGATTTTTTTTATTGCAGATTCCAGTTCTTCTGCGGGACCTATCTTGAAAAAAATTTACCGTGATTTTTCTAGGGTGACCGTAAAAAGAAAACAATATTTTGCATTAGTATATATGCACTCTTTAATCATGAGTAACAACAATAAAAAGAATAAGCTTATAAGAATTAAAAATTTCATGCATTGTTATTACTCATAGTTCAAGGCTTCGAAAATGCGCACACGAGAATATTTCACAAGTCTCAAATGTTCCTTTTCTTACACTAATATTTGCGTCCATAGCGTAATCGAACTGCGTAGGTGAGCGCACTCAAGAAAACTGTGGTTGTGTGCCCATCAAAAAAGCGAAATGTGTGACAAACTCCTGCTAATCTTCATCTTATCGCCAACCAGAGGCAATTAGATTTCGCGAGTCTCCCCCCAAAAGAAAGGAAAGAAAAGGAAACGCATTCACGGTGGCATCCTTCCTATGCTCACCCCCTTTGAGCAATAAACAAGCGAGAAAGAGGCGGTCGCCCTTTGAGCGATTAATAACGAGATAGCCATCAGTTTTGCAAGTGCAAGAAGCCAAAACCGCCCGCAGAACAAAACCTGAACCGCCGCACGCCCTCATGCACACCAACGTGCGAGCGATAGTATAAAGACGCGCCGGAGCAAACTAGCTCTAAAACAAACCATGCAATGAAAACCGATTGAGGGAGGCGCGAAAAAAAAATTCCATGCTTTCCTACATAGTGGCAGCACGTGCCAGGAAAGAAAAAATTAGGAAATTGGCGGACTTTTTAAACATACAGACGGCGCCATAAATATACGGCATCGACCATTTTGGACTTGTTCGCGGCGCCGTATATTTACGTCATCAACCCTGAAATGGTTAAGATACATACAGTTTATAGTCTTGTTCATGAGAAGAATGCATACATTTGTGTGGATGACAACTAAGCCTTGACCTCATAAATGCCATTTATGTGCAATACAGAAAAATTACATTTGTAAGAGTGACAGTGTACATCACACCATACACACACAAAAGAAAGTTTAGTCATATATATAGTACACATAAGTACTATATCACACAATTTGTAACACATTGCGCTCGTCCCGGATAAAGGCAGTCATACAAGTTTCGACAATTTATGCAAGTCTTGGTTTTTTTTACATGCTTTTTCTTTAACTGTTGGCAGTAATGACGCATGTGCAGGCACACATAATAGTGCAAAAGCTTAGCAAGCATTTCTTTTTTATGAACAGCACATGGAAATGTGAAGTTGAAGTTTTCTAGCACAGCGTCAGTCGTGCGATCATATACAACCCTTTTGCCAGCATGTTTTGCGAGGTGCTCCTCAGCCTTTTTAAAATAAAGAAACAGATGCACATTCGAATGTGCGAGCCTTCCTCTTGTTTTACAGTTTACCAAGTCAGCTTCAGGTAGCTTTGAAATACCCTTCTGTCTGAGCAGAGCCTCCTTACAAACTGTACCGGATGTTTGAGTGCGAAGCTTTCATGCCACAAATCCAGTGACATAATACACAGTGCAGTCAACAAATGCAGCATTCAAATAGTCATGCTCAAACACATCATCGCACTCCCAGGTTTTCTCACTGATAAGGCCATCCAGCTTCTGCTTGAGGTCATGCATTTTATCGGTGTGCTGAATAGCTGCAGGTTTAAACACTTCTGTAAAATCGTTGAGGGTGAGAAAAGCAGATTGCTCTTTTTCTCAGGAGCTACACAGTTGCCAAACTGTGGTGGCCTCAATAAAGAATAAAGAGAAAGCATGCGGTAAAGCTGCAGGGGTGGGGAATGTTGGAAATGTGGGAAGCTCTTATAATAAAAAAAAAAAAAACACTCCAAGGGGTGCTGATTCATTTTGGCTGACAACAGCACATACTTGAAATCGCACTCCTTCAGAAGGAACGCTGACAGTTCTTGAACAGACTTAAGGATAACATGTAATCCTTTGGCTGTAGATTGTGTTAAAAAAAGATCTGTGTGAATGTCACCCCTCACAACTTTGTACCATGCCACAGCACGGTACAAAGCACTTTTCCATTGCATAGCACACCAGTACATTGAACAATAAAACAGATCAAAGCACAAACGGGTGCGTGATCACAAGAGCAGGCGCAGCGGGTACGACCAGCATGGATTGGGGGCTAGGTGGGCGCTAGTTTCACACGTCACCTCTCGAGAGGTCTCCTAACCAGAACTTAATTCGCCTCTCCCCACGAAGCGTCACATATACGCCATTCTCTCATCTGACCTGTTTTACACCGTGATGTAAATTGTTACCACTGGCCACACTGTGACGTATTTTGCTGAGCTGTGTGAGTGTACCTGGTAACTTCAGAAGATGCTGAATGAGAAGCTTATGAAAGGGTGCATGGAAACAGCGATAGCTTGCAGCAAAGTGTGACCATGTGCTGGACACTGAAATACTTTGAGGATACACGAGAACACTAGAGGAATGTGTCATGTTAGGACATTACAATGGTCGTGTGGAGATATGTTGCATGGAAGTTTGTTTTGCTGATGCTGCAATGCATTTCAGTGCCTATGTGCAGGTCGTATTTCTGTATGTTAACATGCGACAGACTCTGAAGCCCAAGCACTTAAGAAACCAAAGTGGGCGCAAATCAACCATTGCTTTTATTTTCGTGAAGTCAGCTTGTCTGTACCAAGGTGCTCAAGCCAAATTGATCTTGTAGATTCAGGAGTGCTTATGCATGATAAAAGCATGATGCTGTTATCAGACCAGGTTGTTGAACAGGAACCTTTTGTGCCATTAACTTTGACTACTGCCAAGCCTACAACTGTTTATCATTCATATGTTCTGGTAAAAAATGCAAGAACGAACATGCTAACCGAGAAAATATGCGATCCAAAGTCACTACAATAGTGACAGACTCAACTGGAATTGACATCTACATAATGCGCGAGTCATTGCAGCACAAAACGCTTACGCGTGCTGTGCTAGAGGGGCCCAAATGCAGGGCCTAGACTAGCGGGGCCTAGATGCACATTATCATTTTTGTGGCTTCGGCAAGCTTGCGTTTACGCTCCTCGAATTCATCCTGAGTCAGCAGCTTCTTCGAGTGGGGAATTTTAGCAGGAAGTTTTGACATGTCCACTCGGGGCGAATCGCTGTGGCACGAGGGGCCAATAAACCGCGAACAGGTGGGGCCTGAGCAACCTGACACGCACATTATCGTTTTCCTATTGCGTAGTGTTTTAAGACGGCGACGGGAAAACGAAACGAAATTGAGCTGGTGGGCCATGCTGGAAGATGATGCCTACGATGCTGCCAGAGCGAAAGGTGATTCTGACTGCTGCCTGCAGCAGGGAGAGGCGGCGGTGCATTCTGGTTATCTGTTAAAAGCGTACAGTATGCTTTCACTGGCGCTGCACCCCGCACCCTGTGGAACGAATAGATGAAGATGCTTATTGTAATAAGGTTGGCAGTGAAATCTGTGAATGTGGTGTACGACACTCCAGGAGATTTGCTGGTATTGGAATAGGAAACTCTGTGCACGCCGGCGTTTTCATGTGGGATGGGCGGATGAGTAGTATTGCAGAGAAGCTGCTGCTGCGGACGGCTACTCTTGTCGATTGTGTGCGTCTCGTGCCTGCTCTTGTTTACATGGGGTCTAGCAGCCAGAAAACATATCATACGATCGCAATTTGGCAATGTACTGAACATTGGAGTCGAAAGACCGTGTTTTCCGAGAACATATGAACCGGGAAAAAAAAAGCGTATCTGTATTGGGTCATTTTTTTGTGTTCACAATCGCAAACATTTGCATTGGAAAATCGTACGTAATTGCATTGTATTGGCGAAGTTCTACTGTGTTTCCAAGTCGTATAAACTCCTCTCTCTTTCTGGGAGATAATTTTTGCTCTTTTGACTCTCTATTTCTCCTGTCATAATGCTGAAATATGGTCATCAGGTCCATGAGAATACCAAAATGGGAAAGGTTCCACTGTAGTTAAGCACCAGTAAATGTGCTATTGCAAGCTGACCATCTGTGTTAATACAAAGTGAATATTTTGAATAATATACATTGGGTGTTTGGAAAATTATTTAGTTAAAGAAGGGTTATGCTGGTGTATTAGTATGTACCCGTATAATAATGTACATAGAGTTTCAGTAAATTTGCTTGAAATTTCTTATATAAGTGATGAGATACTTAAGTGATTGCCCTGGAACTGCCTTGTCTACAAGTGCAGACATAAAATAAACCAAGGTAGTAATTATACAAGTAATTAAATAATTACACTAATCAGCTTTTTAAGCAGAAGAGTGTAATTATTTGTCATAATGTGAAACTTGAAGCTCGTTTCCTAAGAGTACTTAACCAATTCCAAACTTGAGAAATACCGACTCAATACCTACAAAGTGATGAATTCCGCCGAATTTGACCTTTGAAACCCAAACTGAAAGACCAGTGAGTGCAATTGGCATGCCCTAGCAGACATTGTGAGTCACGTGACTGTTTCCACTTCGCTATTGGTCGAGTTTGAAGCAAGCGCGATAGAGGCTTGATAAATAAGCTCACTTATGCTCACCCAGCAATGAGGCAAAAACACTCTCATCACTCATGGGCACTTCTAATTCTGCAAGGGCCTGCAAGGGCCTTGCACAGGTGTGTACTGGCACATATTTTGCTATGCACTGTATTGTTTTAATGCATCTGCAGTTTCTCTTGTGTTAAATTCATTTTTGCAAAAGTGTGCTGGCTGAGCTCTTTGTTATGGATCAGATTCAAGAGGTTTAATAACATTAGCTGTAAGCACGTTTTAAGCAAACATTGTTAAAGGGACGCCAGAAAGCAGCAGCTAATCACTTTAGTCTCGCAAAGTAAGTAAGCAAAACTCTTATTTTCCCTGGTTTAATGGGAAAAGGTTGATTATTGCTGCAGAAAGTGAAGGCCAAACATCCCTTCTTTGAATTTCATGGGGAAACCTACCTGTCACTGGGATGACACAGATTTCAAAGTATTTATTTCATGATTTTACCACTCTGACACAGAAAAGCTCTTGAAACTTTCTATGGTAAGACTGGTTATTTTAGTGTGCAGTGCAATCCTTTATAAATAATTCAACTACCCCCATGCATGTGCTGTCAAAAATCTGATGTAGTGAACTGGTGCAGGAAGTTCAGGGAGGGTTGCCACCCATCTGATTTTTGTGTCTTTTCTGGCTTACCAAGACTTCTGTTATTGTATGAGTGCTTGCTTTGCTTTTGCAGAAGAGTTATTTGGTTGTGCTACTTGCTGCTTTTATTTAGTCTTTAGTTAATATCCATGTAGTTTTTGTGTTATCACCTTGTGCATACTAGTTCAAACCATCCTGTTTATGGTTTTGCTGGGAGTACTTGCGGATTGCTCACAGAAACCCTATATTGAACTGTGTGGGATTTGCTTATGTGTCCAATAATGGCTGCTCTGTTTATTACTGTATCAAATATGTGTATTACTAACAAGGATGTGCATCTTGATTTTGGTGATGGACTTCTTTTGTATATATGTGTGTTTGCTTTGTAGTAGTAGCAAGGTGCCTAAAACAAGTTTGTATACTCATACAGCCTGTATTTGTACATTACTAATAAATTTCGCATTGCAGTTTACTCAATGCATGTGTTTGGCATGAGTAAATATTCATAAAAAAGCTACACTAGCAGTTTTAGATATTACTTGGAACATAGACATGTGCTACCAAGAACATATATTTTACTTAGCCGACTATCGCACTGTTTTACTGCGATAGCAATCATATGGACATCCAGGTGCATTTCCACCGTCGGCATGATGTTCCGTATAAAGTCTAAGTCTGATAACATCGCAGCTGTGTTCTGTATGCTGTGATGTGTGAGTGAAAGCATACAAGGTTGAGCCGAGAAGTATGGTGGCTCGATCTCGCTTGCGCAAGTGAGGAAGGTGAGAATGAAGTGCACCATCTTCCATTGCTTGCAAGACAACAGGGGGGAGGATGTTCGCTTCCATGGTCTATCTTGAAAGCCATCTGTGGTGGGTTCGCAGTCTAGGCGTGCCGAGGGCTGATAACGTCACCTGTGTTGTGTTTTCGCCACTTAGTTTGTGTTGAAGTGAGAGGCAGCACAAAGGGCAATTCGCTCACTGCTGCTGCCACTCTTCCTCATGCCAGCATTTTGATAGAGAGTGTCCAAGGTCATGGAGCAAGAGGCGTTTGTGTTTGCCTTTTTGTACATGACCGTGTGCTTGTTAATTTGGTTAGTAAGCGAATGTTTGCAGCAGTTTATGCAGCTGATAAAACGACAAACCTCACTTTGTATAGCTGTCTAATAATTTGCTGTCGCAATCAATGCTTCACCTGTTGTGCAAAACTGTGACTTCTTATTTTTTGCCAAATAACTATTCCTGGCTGTTTACTTTTTATCACAGAACGGTATCAGAATATTATATACAGTGTCATACTGTACAGTCTGGCCCAAATGTACCCGCGATGATAGCTTAGTGGCTATGTTATTGCACTTCTGAGCCCAAAGCTGCGAGTTCAATCTCAGTCATGGCAGTCGCATTTTGATGGGGTGAAATGCCAAAACCCTCGTGTACTTGGACTTCAGTACACGTTAAGGAATCTCAGGTGGTCAAAATTATACCAGTGCTACCAGGGTCCCTCATTACGGGATGTCACATAATCAGATCGTGGTTTCAATATGTAAAACCCCAGAATTCAGTGTTAAATTTAATGTCCCGAATGTGTAACAAGCCACAATCCTTTCATTGGTGCATAGTAGTATTTGTAAAGTGGAGCTGCAGTTGCTGGGTTTTATTTGCAGTAAAATGGATGCCGTGTTTCACTCCAAGCAAGTGCAAGCCAGCAGAACTGCAACATGCAGGAGCTGAAACAACTTGTCAACAAGAACAGTAGCCTTTACATGTTTGCAATGAACTGTTTACCTACTGTGTATATGTATATTGCGTATGTTTCCAGTTTTCCTTAATACTGTTGTGCAACCATTAAGAAGTTAATAAGTGTGACAGATCAGACACCAAAACATGCACGAATACATCCATGCACACAAAGTGCATGCATTTGCAACCACCATCTGTTCAGCTGTTTTCAGGAGAGTCAATCCTTATTGCTTATTATCTTGCATTTCTGTCTGCCTCCAAGTAAGGACAAAAAGCCATGAAAAGCAATTACGAACAGTGGGTTGCAAATGTGAAGTGCCATTGTCACCGTTATGTCAGTTGTGGGTATCATTTGATGATACAGTGCAGAAGGCAACTAGGCACAAACATATAAAAATGTGTGCATGCTGTAATATATATATTCGTGAGCAGATGTGTAGATAAGAGTTGTTGAAACTGAGCGCTTGCCCGCCGTGGTGATGTAGTAGCTATGGCGTTGTGCTACTAAGCCCGAGGGCGCAGAATCAAATCTCGGCTACGGTGGCCGCATTTCGGTGGGGGTGAAATGCAGTAACACTCATGCACCCTGCATTTGGTGCACGTTAAAGAGCCCCAGGTGCCAAAATTAATCCAGAGTCCCTCACTATGGCATGCCTCATAATCGAATCGTGGTTTTGATATGTAAAACCCCAGAACGTAATTTTAACTCAGCGCTACATTTGTCTAACTTTTTATTCGTGCTCGGTCATCTTCTACACTGTATTGTGAAACCATGCTATGCCAACTCACCCAGACCTGCTCATTTGTGTGTTGCAATAGACACATGCTTTTCTCATCATCGTAGGTCGCATTAAGAGATGGTAGCAGTCAAGGTGGTGGTGCACTCGGAGCTGTAGCCTAACAAATCACGGCCACAATTCCATGCAAACTTTACGAATTATGCATCATCTTGCCCGTATTGCCATTGTGCACCATCATACAGCACCGGCTATCTGGCTGGTTAAAATGAACATGATATTATAAAAAGGAAAAACCTTGCAATAGTGTGCACAATTCCAATCTACATGTGTATAAATGCACATAACCATCATGCATTATTATTTACATCAGGTGCATTATGCTTGGTTATGCATCGTATCTCACATTGCCTGCCAGTATTTATGTTTTTCTGTACAATAATTTTGGGCTATTCTTTTATTTATTTGGTATAGGACATGTTTTACGCTGTCTGTGTATAATTTTAACATGTCAACTTAAACCATGCACATACAGATGTATAAATATTCAAGAGGTTGATTACAAATGGGCACTCGTTACACTCACTTAAAGGCTATGGCACTGCGCTGCTAAGCACCAGGTTGCAGGTTGGATTGCTGGTCGTGGCGGCAGCATTATGATGGAGGTGAAATGCAAAAACGCTTGTGTACTTAGATTTAGAGGCATGTCTTTTTAAAGAGCCCCAGGTGGTTAAAAGTAATTCCGAGTCCCCCAGTACAGCATGCCTTATAATCTGATTGTGGTTTTAGCTTGTAGAACTCCATAAAAAACAAAAAAAGATGTCCAATATTATTCTATTCAATACATCTGACTTTTCCTGGTTTCATTTGTGGCCAAATATTTTGAATAGCAAATGTTATTGGAACCTACAGGGGGCTGAGAGACATGCCAGTGGAGGCCACACACTGACCAGTCAAAATGTCCACTGTTAGGCATAGTCAGCTAGAGATGTGTTAGTTTCTTTTTAACTTTTATTTCATATTATTCTGTTGATATTGCAGTGAAGAGGCACTGGTTACTGGCAAGCGTATGCAGCAGTTAATATTGTTGCACAACTTGCCCATTACATAGTCTAGGTTGTCTGTGTCTGCGGACTTATCTCAGTTTATGCATAATAATACCTTGCTTCCACTGGGCATCTCGCTATGTTTGAAGTATTGAAGTTGTGCATGGTATTGTAAGACATTACTTGGCTTATTTCTGAATATTGGCAGCCATTTTCAGTTTTGCTATAGTGCTTTCCTAATGCAGTACATTATATTGATGTAGCTCACTTATTTTATTGCTAGTCTTAATGGCAGCACAAGATGTCATCGTCTCACTTGCATGCAATTTATAAGTTGTCCATTACTAGAACCTGAGTTGCAAATGTCGTAGTGTGTTTTACAGGATGCAAACAATCTGTTGGCTAGAATGCACATGTTTAAACTTTTCCTCATACTGAGGAAGTATTCAGTATGTGATCCAACATTTAAAGGCATATATTTTTTGGGATATTTGTATGCGATTTCATTTGAAGGTTTCACTATTTTAATAACCACACATAACAGGCAACAAATGGGAAAATATTTTGCACTTGCGGTCCTTTTTTTTCTTATTTTTTCTAAATATAACTTATTTTGCCTTTGGACTGACCACTGCATGTACAGGAACAGTCTCATTAAGAGAGGGTCTGTAGAAACCAATTTTGTTCCCTTACTGTGTAATGTTTTATTAAATTTGGGCTTTTGTAGGTCATCCTTTTCTTGAAGTTGGAGTGAAGCTAAAGCACCATGTTAATGTTATGTATGCTCTGTCTTATGTTTATATTTATAACATTTATTGTTTATGTAGCACAATGTTGACCTTCCTTGCACCTTCTCATACAGCAACAAATTGCCGTAGCTTCCAAGCAACTGTCAAGTACCGAAAATCACTGCAAGGGCTCCTCCGATGCTGTACCTGTGTGATTATGCAAGCAACAGATCAGAGCTCATAGCACACATACGCGCCCACGTGGACGAGCAGTCGTTCCAATGCCAATTCTGCCCTCAGAGCTTCTCTCAGAAGGGCAACCTCAATTCCCTCTGCAGGCGAGCGACCATTCTGCTGCAGCATACGTTCTGTGTCCTTTGTGCGGAGCAGTCACCTGAAGAACCACATGAGAAAGCATCGCCAGGATACTGCACTGTAAAGTGGATCGCTCAGCTCTGCAAGTGGGCTTGTTCCACTGGAACTAGGTTGTTGTAGGGACACTAAAGTAAAACACTAAATTAGTTTAGACGGATAAAGCATTCTTTGAAAAACTCTGGTTGTCATTAATTTTAAACTAATAGGTTGATTACTAAAAAAGAAAGTGAAGGTCAAAGTTTGTTTTTAAATTTCGTGCCAAATCGCCAACATCAGTACGTCACTGTGATGGCAGGAATTTCAGAGTATTTTTTCATGTTTAGGCTGCGTTGGCTCAGCAAAAGTTCCCGAAACTCGCCAGGTTCAATCTTTGGCTCCTATAGAACATGATGTAGTCCATCTTTACTGCCAAAGAATTAGCCAGGCCCTAGAAGATGCTGTCAGAATCCATGACGTCACAGCAACCTAGTGCAGGAACTTCTGGTCACCACCAGTCTTTTGTCATTGCACTTGTTCTGGCTTGCCAAGTATCCTATTATGGTAAGAGTGGTGTTTTTGATAATGTGGAAGGATAATATACTAATACAGAAGAAATAATATTTTTCTTTAGTGTCCCTTAAAGTGTGCCTGCCAGAAGCAGAAGGGTGCTCTGATGCAACAAAAAAGGAGACTTGAAGAAAAGCTTTATCTAGGGACCAACTCTGATTTCTTGGTTCTAGTACATGTTAAATCCAGAAGCGCTTTGATTAGGCAACTGCTGAACTGGTTTGAATAAAATTCGTTGCATTTAAGAGAGAGCTAGATTTTTTTACTTTTTGATGATTTTATTTGGTGTCAAGCTTACCACGAAAATTGCCCAAATATTTCTATGTTTAGCATTGCTCATTAATTCTGCACTAAAAGCAGACTTCATGTGCACTCCTGTGTACGTTATCCATGTTAGAGCGCATAAAACAAACAGATGTAGTAGTTAACTCTTGTTATAATTAAATGGTTTACAACAAACTAACGAGTATAACAAAACTACTTATTCCCCTTGAAGTTCTCATAGAGAAATATGCGTTCAAATTTTTGTTTTAACCAAGCAAGACTTTCCTTTGAACAGATAGAATGAAACTTTATTTTTGTTCATAAAGAAAAGTTTGCTGATAATTGAATGTTGAGTAGGTAGGAATATAGTGGTCTGCTATGTTACTGGTAACTCGCCTGATGCAGCTGTTAAGAACTCCCACACACTAAACCAGCTGCTCTGTCAGGTCATTAGCCTCTCCACTTATGCGCTCTGCTTATTCCAGAGACCAACTCTGCTACCACAACTTCTATGCTTCCATGCTACTACCTCGCTGCTGTGCGCTACCATCAACACTAACTCGACTCTCACAATATGTGCTTGGCACACCGCACTTTGGTTGAGTAAAACAAGGTCAAACCCCTAGCTATGGCTGCAATAAAATGCTGCATATCAGCAGTTATGTGGTTCACAAATTTGTGTCCTGACCTGTTGTTCTTGGTAAACACTCAGCTTATCAGCATTTTGTGAGCATGTTAATGAAGTCCTGCAAGCCTACAATTAATTAAACTCTCGCCACTGGATACCACAGCAAAGATTTAGCCTTTTAGCTGTTGTTTAGCAGTGTCTGCTTATGTATAGTGATGAACATGTTGTGATGTTGGAGGCTTGTAGCATTATGTCGGTACACTTGCAAAACGCTAAGCACAGCAACAAATACCATAAAGCAGGACTCGAAGCCATCCATAGACTTAACTGCACATGCTTAGCAGTTTATTGCAGCCATAATCTGATGGCACAGCATTACTGTAATACGGAAGAATAATTTGTTTACGCCAGAAGAATAATTTGACACATGTGCCCCCTACTCCCCCAATTTCGCATCTCATCAGCAGTGCATAACAGGCTGTTACAACATCTCTGGCTTGCCTAATAGTAGCTCCCTCTCCCATAGTGGGCAATGTTGGCTGTGTGGGTACACGACTGTTATAACAAAGTAATAATTATAATTAAGTAATGCCCCCTCTCTCCCTCTTTAACTTCAATTAGAAAGTTGTCACTGTACCATAGTTTCTGGTGTA
Organism: Dermacentor variabilis; assembly: GCF_050947875.1. Taxonomy (NCBI): domain Eukaryota; kingdom Metazoa; phylum Arthropoda; class Arachnida; order Ixodida; family Ixodidae; genus Dermacentor; species Dermacentor variabilis. Next base: position 97,237,022 of record NC_134571.1, read on the forward strand.
TAAGTTGCAGTATCTTTTCTGAATTTTTCGTTAGTGCCTTTTGTAGAATAGTGCGACTTATGTACATTTTTTTTTTCTTCCTGAAAAAACTCGTCAAAATCAGATTGGATGCTATGGCCATGCTAAGTCCGCTGGGTTGACCTCCTCTGGCAGTTGCTACGGGTTGTGTGCGCGCCATTGAGGTCCTGGGTTCTTCTTGTGATTGAGTTGCCGAGCGTCATGTGAGAAGGATGGAGCAGCAACGCAAGCGGCAGCAGGCAGATCGCGAGTCAACTGACTATGGAGTTGTCGCATCTGCAGACTGCTTTCAAGATACGGCACGCGCTGCTGCGTAAACTACAAAGTTGCTACCAGAGTAAAAGCCATCCCCGTGCTGCCATGCCTTCCCGCTTACTATTCTTGTGCACGATTTAATCACCATCACGCGCTGTCACTCGCACATACAGCATACAGTGTGCGGGGATGATGTTAATGCCCTTGGACTTTATACGGAACATTGTGACAACCACGACGGCAGAAATGCACCTGGTGTGTCCATATCATTGCTATCTCAATTCTGTAGTAATGGCGCCAATACGCTTGTGCGTGACCCGCGTTCACAAAGTAAACCGTGATTGTATTTTTTTTAATCGCTTACCGAATGAACAGGTGCATCCTATGCACCGGTGTGACTTATAGACCGGAAAATAGGGTATGTGAGTTTAAATCTTACTTGAAACTATTGCATTGTTCACTAAAGTAAGTGCTGAAAATGTGCTTTTCAGAAGTTAGAGGGTATAATTGAGAGCAGTGTGTATTGTAAAGTGGACATGCTGAGCGCCAATCCCTGCAAACGGCTCCTTTTTTTCTGCCTTGTTTTTTCACTTCAACTTCATTACACTAGACCATTCTGCATATCTAAAAAGAAAGCTTTGTACACAGCAACATCAGTTTTGCCCGTAGACTCCCTTGGTACAAATTGTAAACCACAGAATTGTTTTTTATTCTCCTCTCCAAACTTCCCTTACTACTTCTGATACTACTACTAAATTCCCATTTGCTGTGATGCCATGTCACGAACACACCTCGATTAAGCAGAGTGGGCAAAAGGGAACACCTGCTGCAGCAGTAGCGTGCCAGGTGTTGCGTGAGAGGAGAGGGAATCGCCGCGTTGCCAAATCACCCTCGCTCTCGCAAGCCTATGTTATCTGCGCATTCCTTGTCCGCACAAGCTCTCACCTGCGTTCTAACTGTGCCTTGGTAAGGCCAAATCGAAATGCATCAAGTGTCTCAACGAGCTAGCTTGCCCGCAAGGAGGTCATAACTCGAAAGCCCACTCAGCGGTGTTTAATTGGGCATTAATGCTTTCACATTTGCAACTCGTAAAAAGTGCTTAGGTGTCCTCAGATTTTTGTGCTGGCTGTTTGTTAAACGCTCTTGCAAACCTTTTCTCTATCATTCTGGCTGATAGTTTAGAATATCTGACTTTGATGGGGATATCCAAGTTGTGCACTTATTCAGGGTAGCTTTTATGAAGTAGTTCATACAGCAATGTCCCTGCTGAAATCTGTAGCAAAGTGTTCACTGCACAAACAGAAGCCTAGGAATGTTGATTCCCTTTTGCTCCCAGCCTGCTATCAGTATACTGTTTCCAGTATCACACTAAATCTGTTTAAATGTGCCCCCCAAAAGCACTCCTGTGTTTTTTGGAGGCACTGCCCCATAAATCAGAATCATGTCTAGATTAGCTAACATCTGCAGCTTTTTATAAATTCTTTCCCTTGCACTTCTTTCTGTCTCTCCCTGCCCTAACTTCTCTTGCAATGATAAATATGTTACATGATGGGCTGCTACCCCTCGTTTTGAAACTCGCCTTGTTTTGTATCGTTCCCTCCCCTTCATCTTTTTTCTTCTCTTCCCCATCTTAGTTCTCCATCAGTATTCTTAGGCATGCGATATGCCAGCACACATTCATTTCACATTCATTCTTTTTATTTATTTATTTATTTATTTATTTATTTATATTGCAGATAGCTGCTGGTTACAGCTACCCTACCACTAATACTAACACACCAAAGATGTCAAGGCAGCCTTAGACAAAAATGGGTCTACCCGCCAAACATCGTCCAGCGTGCCTGAAGCAATTTATCCTGGTTCATCCAATTTTTGCCAAACACTGTGCTCCCATTTGTCAGCCTTCATCTTGACTGATCTGTCGTACTGAGACACTTTGCTGTGCTAAAATGCATTTGTCTATTTGAATATTGTCACAGATTCTCAATGCTTTTGTGTAAAAAAGAAATTAAGTGCATCATCCAAAATATTAAGTTGGCAGGTCTCTAGAATATTCAATATGTGAAGGCACTTTTAAGCACATGAATGCTGTGGTCTGCTGACGATAGTATATTGTATAGTAGCATTTCAGATAGTATCCGTCAAACCTGCTTTGTGTGAGCACACACATGAAGACAATTTTGCTGTGTTTCACAGGACTCACTCAGCTGCTGGGGCCCTCTTCATGTCATTATCGATTGGCTAGCCATGTTCGCTTTTATTAATTCATTAAGATATTCTAAGGAAATTAAAAAATCTAAATTGACCGTGGGTTTGTTATTAGCTGATGTTGAGGCTCCTGGTGACACCATGGATAAAGTTGTTCTCATTTGCATGGCCCTGATAATGTGTGTAGTGCAGCAACACAGCATTGTGGGACTGCTTTTGTATTCTGTATTACCGTGTCACTGTTTACCATATGCAAGCAATTTATATATATATATATATATATATATATATATATATATATATATATATATATATATATATATATATATATATATATAATGATTTACTGTTTGCTTTTGTAATGTCACAATAGCACTTTATAGTTAATTTTTCAGTTCTGTACCAATGTGTGTTCACTTGTGTTTCTAAAATGTTTCTTGTGGCATGTTTGCTCATATTTGTCCAAAGTAGTCTGCTTATCTTGGACTATTTTTGCATCTGTAAAGTGGGATGAGGCCCCCGTCAAGATGTAAGTGGTTTGTGTATGTGTGTATGCACACACACACCATATTTTCCGGACTAAGTTGTCCACAGTTTTCCTCGGTGCAACTCATACCACGCTGCAATTTACCTATGCATAAAACCTTGCATGCTTGCATGAACAATATGAGCTATATTTTCCCAAGCACACCATGCCACAGAAGCAATGCAAGCAATGTGCCTACGACGTCTCTAACAGTTTTATTGGCCAATGACTGTGACCTGGCGATGCTGCTGTGAGGCTGAAGTAATTGAACTGTTTCACTGCGTCGAAGGCCTCATCCTTCGATGGCTTCGAGTGAAGTGCAATAAATGTTGCTTTTTTGGCACCTAAAAGGAGTGTTTGTTGAAGTTTTTTTTCTGATAGAATTTGCAGCTCGTAAAAATTTTATTTGTAGAAATTTAGTGCCCTGAAATTGGGATAAGTACAGCGTTTTGAGATGAGTGCACAAGCTTGTGTAACCACGTTTTATCATGCCGGCCGAGTTAAAACAGGTGTGTCTTGTACACCGGTGCGACTTGTGTACAATTTTTTTTCTTTGAAAATTGCGAAAAGTAGGGGCTGGGACTTATACAGAGGTGCAATCTATATTCCAGAACATGTGTGTGTGCATGTGCGTGCATGCGTGATACTCTTCTTTCTATTAGCACACAAAATGCTCAATTTAACAGTGCTCATATTAAAAAAAGTGGACTGTAATTTATTCTGCTATACACTTGAATAATTAAGCTTAATTATGACATGTAGCCACATAACAAGCTTGTGTGACAAAGGTTCAGCAACGGTAATAAAAAGTGTTGCAAGAACATTTTAAACTGGCAATATTAATACCTGCTTTTCATCATGTGCATCATTGTTGCACCACCATGTCAGTAGTTTTGCATACACGGGCACCAAATTACCCTGTAATAATTTTTGTGAGCTGTGTATGTTCACTGACGTTTGCAATAACAGCGGCACTGCTTAATATTCTATTAAGTATTAGCATGAGCGGGAAAAGACGTGCACCTTCTTGTTTCTGCATTTTTTTTATTCTACCATAGTGGAGCATCTGGAGTACAAATTGAACATTGTGGGGTTTGCAATTTTGCATTAATAAACTTGAGAATATATTGCCATGTGCTCGGTGAATTGCGTTCTGTTCAGGACTAAGCCTGCATAAAGGAGCACTAATTTATGCTGAGCTAAACCCACCATCCATATTATGGTATTGGAAGCAGCCCAAAAAGACTCTCATGAGAGTCATTTAGTTTACACACTGGAATGCTTTATATTCGCCCATAGTCTTGCCTGTCATAATAACACTGCTTTATTTACATTGCTAGATGTTGTCTTAGCTGCCATGCACAACATGCATAACAGTATAGGAGTCAGCTTACCATAGAGCATGCAATATAGTGCATATTACTTGCTCTACGGTGAGCTGACTACCATATTGTTATGCATTGTATTTAACTATTCAATTTAGTGTCTCTGAGAATGCCATTTCTACTTGTGCTAAACTGTTGTTGGATTTTAGTTATTAAGTTTATCAGCATATCACACACAGCATCATGCAGATTGTGCAGTCTTGTATGTAGATCCTGCAGTATAATGCAGGCATCATCTGGTGCATTGGTCAGCACATTATGATAGAGCTTGGACCACTGAGTGTATGCATGTTATTATTTCAGCAAGAAAGAAGCTGTGCAGCAAAGATTACTATCCCTTACTATGCAAGATTTTGGCAGGTCTCTCTTAATTCATGCTTTCATAATACATGCAAGTCTTTGTAATGGGTAGAGCTAAAGCATAATGTTAGTCTAACGCAGGCTCTTGTGTCTTTTTAAATGTTCACAGCTGTGACTTTTATTCCGTGGTTTTTGTAGCACACTGGTGACCTGCCTTTACCTTCTCATGCAGCAAAAAATCGCCCGGGACGTCGAGCAACTGTCAAATACCAAACATCACTGCAAGGGCTCCTCCAACACTGCCACCAGTGTGATTATGCGACCCACAAACCATCAAATCTCGTAGCACACAGGCGCATCCACACAGGCGAGCGGCCATTCTCATGCCACTACTGCCCTCAGAGCTTCTCTCAAAAATGCAGCCTCAACTCGCACATGCGCCTTCACACGGGCGAGCGACCATTTCGCTGCAGCATCTGTTCCATGTCCTTTGTGCAGCGGGGTCACCTGAACAAACATGTGACAAGGCATCACCAAAATGCCACACAGTAAATTGTTGTACTGCTATGCAAGTGGACTTAGTTATTTTAGAATGGACTATGAATCTAAGTGTGCTTGATGAAAGGTGCAAGCTGTTTTTATGCACAAATTAAAAAACTCTGTAGAAACATATGCTGTTGTTATCCCCAAAATGCTGAGTCACTTTCAGTTTCACTTTTTAATTAATTGAAGCCGTTCTGTCATGTTGAAACATTCAAACAGCCTGAAGAATGTCACAATGTTTTTTTCAATGACATGCACATGAGCCACAATGCTCATGTATGTGCATGGCTTGTTCCTGCATGAAAAAATACAGTGCATTTATATCACTTGATTACGGCTTAAGAGGAAGCTTTAGTACGGGCCCTCCTGCCTACATACATGTAAAAGAAAAATTCGTTTTTCTCGGCAACCACGGCACCAAACTTGACAATATTTGAAAGAAAAACTTACAATCCAGTGACTGTTGGTTTCAAATATTTTATTTAGGTCGTCAGTTTTTTACTAAAAATTGGCAAAAATCTGAAATTTTCAGAAAACGAAACTATGAAGTTTACAACTTCGTAACTCGGCAATGAAAAATGTCGCAATTCTGTGAACTTCATCTCACAGTACATTTAAAGCGGACAAAATTGATACGTTACACATGAATTTCAAAAAAATTTATTAATGTGTAACTACAGCTTTTGCAGAACCCTTGTACACAACGTAACAAATTCACGTAATATATAAATTGATATACTGAATTTGTCCGCTTTGAATGATCTAGTGGATGCCATTCACGGAGTCATGATATCTGTGTCTGATGCAAAGCTATTAATTTGTAAAATTCGTGCTTCTATTTCTTTCAAACTGCCAAATTTTTGAAAATTCTTTAAAAGAAATTAAGGCCCTAAATCGCAATTCTACCGCCAATAGTCACTAGAATTCAATTTTCTCTCTCAAAAGCAACAAATTTCATTAAAATCGGTCTAAGGGTCATCTCAAAAAAGCGTTTTTGCGTTTTGCGTGTATTTGAATAGGCCGTGTCGGAGTTGGGCCCGAGGTAAAACTTCCTCTTAAGGGATTGCAAAAGGCAGGTATTGCATCTGGCTAGAATGACTGATTACAGTCCTGAGTAAACAGGTGGCCTAGTCACTAAGACAGCACAGTGCCAAAGATCACACGAGAAGAGCTTGTGGAGATATGTCATCCACACATCTTTGCAGCACGGTGATCCTGCCCTGCACTGGCAGCGTAGGAGGTGACGCTATTCTGAGCACTTCACCGCAGTGATTCAGTGCCTACAGCATTCTGCTGCTGAGCACAAGGTCATGGGTTCAATTCTCGGTTGCTATAGCCACAGGTTTATATGAGTGCAATGCAACTATACTTGTGCACTAAATATGAGACGCACTTTAAGGAGCTCCAAGTGATCAAATTTAATCTGGAGGCCCGGCCCCCACTCGGGAGTTTCTCACAGCTGCAGCCTTTGGCACTTTGAGCCCCATAGATGATTATCATTGAGCACTAACACATTAAGTTGGTGGACCAAAAAGAGAGGCACTGTGTTCCAGCAAGTAGTGCTGACAGAGAAGCATGATGGATCAACAGGTTCTTGTGAAGGAAAATTTAGTAATATCAGTCAAGCTGCATTTTCTCTTGTGTTGCAACTCTTTTAATTGAACTGCTATTTACCTGTTATACATTGGACCGAAGTCCTATATATAGGAAACTGGTTTAATATTCTCCCATTGAAGGCACCAATCCTGCCTTACATTTACATCATTTTATTCTTTACAAAAACGCTTCTCAACTGAAGTGCCGCTTTAGAAATTTTGTTGCTCTAGCTCTTGCCACTTTAGCTTGGCTTAACATTTGCATTTAACCTTCCTTTGCCTTTAACCTCTTGCAGTGTGTTCCTCTGGCAGATTTGCATTAGTGAATTTTAAGCGTGGTCTGAGCACCCACACAAAGTTTCATATGGTTGCTTTATACCTGCCAGTGCAGTTCGCTATTAGTGTATTACTCAATTCAGGTCAGTCACGCAACTGTCCACCACTCAGTTTAGTCTGTAATGCATTGCAGTGCTTAATTGTAATGCAACCTCATTAAAGGAACCTTAAACAGGCTTTAGCTGCACTAGTGTCAAACATTTGAAGCAGTGAAATATATTCCTCTGTGCCCTTGCATGCGCCTGCTTACGTAACTTTCAGAGGTATCCACCCTCAACAAGTGCACAATGGTACACAGTGCGGCTGTCTACCTCCGCTTGCTACAGAACAAAGCTGAAGTCAGACAACTTATATCATGTTGATGCTCAACGCATCAATTCTTGCTGCAAAGGTGAAGGTTTTATATTTGGCATTTGAATTCTCACTGTTTGCAGCTTTATTAGATGTCCGTTTCTTCTTTGAAGTTTAAGCTTTTTGGGGTGAAACAATGTGATATAGGTAGAAAAAACCCGGAGTGCTAGGCCAACAAAAGTATACATTTAATAGACGTCTCAGCTCCCACAAGGAAGCCCTGTTCACAGTGGTACTGTGAACAAGGCTCCCATGTGGGGACCAAAATGTCTATTAAATGTATACTTTTGTTGGCATAGGACCCCGCGTTTTTTCTACCCATCATATTGTTTCATTTTCATTGAAGGAAATACAGTGACGATGGTCACTATGCTTTACTGAAAGAAAAGGCAACTGTTGTGGTACAAGCAAGAAACTACAATTCATGTGTATCAGCACTTGAGTCTCCTCTGCTGTAGAACTTCTCTCATGACACTAGTGCAGCCCTCAAGCTGCAGAAGCTTGATGTGGGCGAGTTGGTTTTACATACATGAAGAAAAGAGTGCTACAAAGATGCGGACTAAAAGAGGAACATGTACGACGGACAAGGCGCTACAAGAAAAGAGCGCTATGAAGATGCGGACTAAAAGCCTTCAAGCTGCACGATTCTCCACTAGGGTTTTCTTTTCATGAACGAAAACATTGCAGAGACTATAACATAGCCTGAGAAATTATATTAGTAACAAAAATGCTTCCTTCAGTCATCTGCTCCTTCAGTTCACTTTTATAACTCAAATACAACTGCACACCTCAGATGCTATGTTGCGAAGCATTAGCATTCTTTTGCTATCATTTAAAAGTGTTGTGCCATTTTGGTAACATCAGGTATTTACAATAATTAGTACGGTCTAATTAACACAATAAGTATGTTTTTGTGGTGAGGTAGTCTATAGAACATAACAGAATAACGCAAGAGGCCCCACATGCTGCTATTGATGCTAAAAACACTTACGTCGATTGAGCTGGGACATTACTGCAACCACACAGCATCGGTAAATGTTGTACCATCAGCAACTCTAGAACCAATGTCAAGAAAATACTTAGCCATTAAGTAAGGATGCCGGGAATGGTCTTTACTGCAATAATAAACAGCACAGATAGTTTCGAGCAGCACACACTGACACAAACAGTAAGAAAGGGACGACACACAATACCTTTGTGAACTAAGGGGAATGCAGAAATTAAATATATTGCTGGCCCAGAGCTTACGTACTGTTTGTATAATTCACAGAAACCTTGGCACATGGTCCATTACTGACTGGCCATAACAATTAGTACTTAGCACAACAGTTTGCTTCTGACATGTTTGTAGTGGTTAGCATATCTATGGGCCTTGCCAAATGTTCTGTATTTGTTGCTTATAAGTGAGCAGTCAACATGATTACCTCTGACTTTGAAGTTATGTTCCTTCACATACAGTGAAAACCAAAGAAGAGGTGCAAATGAGTCTCAGAATAAAGAATTTATAACTGGCAGAAATTTGGTTGGCAGAACCTGAACTTGAGTATCTTGTTATTTTGGAACAGTTTTTAAGCTTAACTACTGCATTTGCCATTGCTGTACTGCTGCCATTGATTGCAAAGCATCACTGGCAGAGGAAGGCAGGAATTTAATCTGCCTTCCTCTGACAGTGATGCTTTGCAATCAATTAAAGGCAGATTAAATTCCTGCCTTAAAATGATTTCACTTTGCTGTGTTATGTGTGTACTGGGTGGATGTTTTAATGCTTTCTCTTAAAATTACAATTCTGAAGGGTGGGATGTTGATAATATTGGATGAACTTATATGCAAGGAAATACAGTGTGACATCACTGTACTTCCTTTCTTTAAAGGCTGGCCTAGCAAGTTCATTCAAGTTTACTCCTACACTGCTTCTGTTAGCATTGTGTATGATTAAGAGAAATTGGTCTGTTATACATGTGGCAAGTTATGCAACTGCATATCTATTGTGCTTAAACACAGTTCAAATCACAATGCCAACATAAGGTGAACTTGCATCAGGAAACTAGAATAAAGAGTTTTTGGTGAACTGTTGCTGCTGTTCTTCCATATGTCTGGGCAGACAGGTTGAAGAGCTAACCTAATGCATACACTTTTCCACCAAGTGGCTGTGCTTATTGTATGCATATTAAGTTTTATTAGTGAACATATTGCTGATGTTTAAGTTTAGCTCTGTTTCAGTATTCATGTTTGCTCATGTTTTCAATAGTGTTTTTGCAGTGATTGACTCATGTTACTGTTGTTCATGCAGTAGGCACTACACACTAGTAGTGGACATGTGAAACACGGATCTGTGCCGCCACCCCATTGTGTTTCTAGCTGTGCATGCAACATTGTCCATGACTAGCAGCATTTGCTCTGATTGTACTACCTCAACTTGAGTCTCAACTTGGGTAATGTGGTGCCGAGATGTCTGCTGCAAAAATAAATGGCTACTATCGAGTAAGCAAAGTACTAGTTGAGTACGGCATTGCATTGGTGCAGTTGAAGGCCCAAGGGCAAAGCACACTTTCTTTATTTAGTTCCCTTCATTTCTGCAAGGAAATAATTTCTGGCAGGAAAAGCAGGTTATCACAAACATAACTAACATTTCACTGTGGAATTTTTACTAAAAACGATATTGTTATCAAGTGCATTGAAAGTGCCCATTCAGCTTCTGCTAATTCAGCCTCAGCTATGCAGTAAATTGATTTGAATTATCCAGAATTTGCGCTAAGTAGGCGTCTGATTAGTGTATAAGAGTGGGTACCTTTTTGAATGTTTAAGCAAAACTGAAATTAATGTATCAGCCAAATTTTAAATATTATGCACATTTGTTAGTTAGCTGATTGATCGATTCATTCATTTATGAAGAACATCTCAAAACAACACTGGGGCTAAAAGAGAGGCTGTAATGTAGAGCTCTGGTTAATTTTCGACAGCCTCAAGTTCTTTAATGTGCACCTAAATCCAAGCACAAAAGTAATATTGCATTTTGCACCTATCGAAATACAGCATGATATTGATGATGATTTATTATTTGTCTGTCTGACCTGACCTTCAGTTTGTTCTTTATGCACTCTAATGTCTAAACAATGGTGTGCATAGAATATACATGGCATTTTGAAAATGTGCAGAATTCTGTGTGCTTACATTGTGCCCATCTCTGGCTTGCTGCTGTTACATTCACCTTCCAAAGACCTGTTAGCATGCTGTAAGCATTTCCAACATTTCTGTTTTATTTATAAAATATTTCTTCTTAGAGGATTGTAGCAAAACTGATTTCTTTGTATTTCATGCTGCAACAGTAAGGAAGCACACAGGAGATATGCATTAGTGTGCATATAGTATGCATCACAGTAACTTCACGTAGGGCATAACAGAATAGCAACGAAGACAGTAAACACATTTAAGGTCATTGTGAATATGTTAAAATGTGCTAAAGAGTTGTTTTCTTGGGTCCACGGCTTTCCTATAGCGCAGTAGTCGTAGTGAATTATGAGCTAGCAAGATATCAGTCCTCAGAAAAAAAATAAAAAATTATATATATATATATATATATATATATATATATATATATATATATATATATATATATATATATATATATATTTATTTATTTATTGTTTAGAGCACTCATTTGAATGTTCATGAAAGAAAACATTGTGAAAGGGCAATTGTAATGTGATCCAATTCGCTTGTGCTAGCCAATCCATGGTATTGCATGTTTATATGCTCTACAGCACAATATATATGTGATTGATGGCTGTTAAGCTTGTGCCAGTGTTCAAGCGTAATGCACTGTTACTGCCAAGCTTAACATGAAGTTGGTGTTAGGCTGCTGAGCACAAGGTTGCGGGATCGAACCCAGGCCATGGTGGCCGCATTTCGATGGAGGCGAAATGCTAAAACACCCGTGTACTTAGATTTAGCTGCACGTTAAAGATCCCCAGGTGGTCGAAATTTCCGGAGTCCTCCACTACGGCATGCCTCATAATCAGAAAGTGGTTTTGGCACTTAAAACCCCATAATTTAATTTAATTTTTAATTAACATGTGTCTTTTTTTTTTTTTGTAGACAGGACTGGAGTTTACCAGTGGAGTTCGCCTTTCATGGCCAGCATCTGTAGAAATAAAGTAACTATAAGCACTTTTACATTCCGACATCAGCTGTACTTGTGAGAAAAAAAGTGCAGATCTTTCTTTTGAATATGCCAATCTGGTCACCATGAAAACAATGGTTTGAGCATATTCCATTGCAGCATCCTGTAACCAAAGTGTTCTAGGCAGTCCACTGTAGTCAACAGCATTCAGCATCCCCATTAACATCACAAAAAGAAATTCAGTGCCATTCCACTCTCTGAAGGTGGATGACCAGCGAAGCTGTTTAGCGCACAACACAGAGGTGACCCAGAATATTGAACAAAGGTATGAACATATTTGTTTTCCTAATCTTGCGGTCATCATGGCGATATAGGTACGCACACACAGTCGCATCATGTAAGATAATGAATGGCTCATGCCCCTGTAAACGCAGCCTCCCCATTACGAGAGGAGAGAAGTGAAATTATACACTGGAATGATGAGTGGCAACAGAGCGAGCCGTGGAAGATGACAATGCTCGAGCCATTGCTGACGATGATAGATTTTTGCACAACGGAGCCAGCTGTAGAAGAAGACGATGATGATTGCACAAGCAGTAGCACTGGGGCGTTTGCGCAGTTGTAGGCAAGAATTTTTTGAACAGTCCTTTTTGAATATGTTGTACAAAGCATTTTTTCAAAAACACCTTACCCTTGCGCCTGGGACCTCTTTGGGTCCCACGTGTGACAAGGGTAGTTCAAGGGTGCATTACAGGTCCCTGAGCCTACAGGGGTATGTGTCATTTAGCTTGGACTCTTTCTGCACTATCACCAGGATCGGACCACATGATGATTTGCTTTTGTCAACGTCTCAGACACATTTTTTTCCAGATCCTAGCCATTGACAGCTTCGTTGTAAAAAAAGAAAAAAAAAAAAGCCAGTAATGTGGATTTCTCCACACAATGCTTTTTATTGTGGAGAGCGCACTTTTCAAGCAGGTTGCAAATGTGCACACACGTGCATGGACATATGGACAATGTTAGTAAGCACTTAGTCACCATTGCTGTGACTGTGTATATCATCTATTAAAAAAAAATGTCACTGTGATGTCTAAGCATGACAACACGTTCAATTGCCATCGCAGCGATGTTCGCATCAGAAAGCAATAACCAAATACCCATCTGCAGAACTTATGACAAAGCTACCTCTGGTTGAAGTTAATTCTTCCCTCCACTATCCGTCATGGTCCACAACCATAATTTATTGCACTTCTGCTTTAAATATAGTCTTATTGTTTTAATGCTGTGTTGGTCTCCCACAAAAGCTTCATTATGCTCACTATATAGGTGTATCGTGAATTAAAGAACCCCAGGGTCGCCCGGGGGTGCGGTGATGATAATCTAGTGAGAATAAGCCATGCCAATGCCTTGGGGGTGTAAAAAAATATAGTTGGTCATCTAAATATCGAACTAGGAACATTTGAAAAGACTTCTATTCGCATCATCACCTTTTTGTAGTGTTGTACACAAATTTATTCGCTGAAGAGATGCGTTTACGATCTGCTTCTCGAAGAGAACTGAGTGAATGTGTGTACATTTCAGGAGGCTTCCCTCGGGAACGGCAGCAGCAGCCACAGCCACAGCAGGGCATTGCTACAGGATTGCACTACAGCTGTCACTCGTGTGGCTACCAGACCAGGCGCAAGAACAACATGGAAAAGCATGTGCGTGTGCACACAAAAGAGCGGCCATTCGCATGCCGTCACTGTGGTAGGATGTTCAGTGACCCCTGCAACCAGCGGCGCCATGAGCGCAGGCACACTGGTGCCTGTTACCGCTGTGTGATCTGTTCTCGCACATTCATGTGCAAAAAGTACCTGACAAACCACTTAAAGAAGCACTAGAGAATAAGAGAACCCCCCAGGTTCACATGTCACTGCTGCAGCGATTGATCAATAAGTTCTAATAAACTATTTGCGGAATGGTGATGGCAGATGGTCGAAGCACAGGAAGCGATAGCAAGGGCTGGTCCAGTGCTCTAGCTTCTTGTACGGTGTTGTAACAATATAGGTGGAGGCATCATGTTGGCATGGCACAGCACGAGGCAACTGCTGCTGCACACAAGAAACAGCACCCTGGCAGCTATTGCGCATCTCGCAACATTCTCATCATGAGGAGCACTGATGGAAAACCATTGGCATTTGTCAGTTCCCAAGGAAAGAATTAGATGGTTTTAATTTGAGATGTGCTGTTCATTCCACTTACACCAGTTTATGCACCACGGTGTGGTCTATTAACCATGTGTCTGCTTACAACACTCATGCCAACATCGGAAGGCAGAACACTGCCCTGGCTCCCCTGCAGAGCAGATTAAACAAATCGTGGCAGTGCGTCCACTTGGCTAGGTCAGTTATGCAGCTAAACACAATGTGTGTTGCTTAAGTCTATGGAGGCCTTTTAACCCTACGCACGTGGGCCTCACATGCACCGTCGATAACATGGCAGTATGGCGGTGCCGACAGCAACAGAACAGATGCCCAGAGTGCCTGTATAATTGCCATCGCAATAAAAGGAAAGGTCAGAGATGTATAAGCGGCATGTGGGAAGAAGAATCGGCAAGGTGTTGGCATCATGTTAAGGATTCCAGTTTCATACGTAGGATAGTGGTGGGTCAGGAGTAATTTCCAGGTCTCTGTTTTCAAATTAATCAACATACTATGGTACGGCCACTATTAGCTAAGCATCACCATTATGCCAGGCGACTTGGCTGTGGTGACGGACCCCATAATGAGAACCTGCCCAGGAGCTTACGCTCTAGAAATGGAAAGCTTACACTCTAGAAATGGAAACACCTACACTCTAGAAAGGGAAAGGACATGTACTTGTGCCCCGATGGAAAGGTGAGAGTACACGGTTGGACTGTATGTGTATGTTAGGCCCCGAGTTCTGTTGAATGACCATCAAAAAATAAAACGCTTCTTACACTTTTTCTAACAAAGCAGATGTAAAACGGTTATTTGTAAAATGGTTAGCCAGCGGCATAACTATAAACTCAATGTCCTTGCACCAAGCTCGAATGAGTGCAACGCGTCTCCCTATCATTGGATAGGCAGACAATAGTTGAATGGCTGCTTCGAATTCCAAGAAGCCATTCAATAACTAACCTTTGTATGCAAATCTTCTTATTACTCCCATTTTGCACCGACGCGAGTCCATGCTCACGCATAATCAGCTGATGCAACCCAGCGCTCATATAGCACAATCCTATCACCACCAATACTACCAACTGCATTAACTACAGCTCACAGGCCACGATACAACGCCCGAGTGACTGTAATGCAATATGTGGGGTACAAGAAGAGGTAATCTATTATTGTGATAGCAATATTATATGGGCACTCGAGGCATATTCATGCCATCACTGCCATCGTGCTGTCATGGTATCGATGGCACATGCACAAAGAACACATGGATGTCTAAAGAAGACCGGAGTGGATTTAGCTGCAAAAACAATGAAGCCAAGTCGACACGCTTTCACATACACCACTCAATCGGCTCTGCAGCGTAGTCAGGGCAGCGTTCTGCCTTCCACTGCTGGCATGAGTGTTGTGCACAAAAACTAGAGTTCCTGCTGAGCAGCTCTGAGTGTACCACACCGTGGTGCATACAGTAGTCTCAGCAGAACATACAGTACACTTCAAACTACAGACTCTGACAGTTTCATCAGGCCATATGTAATTAGCCCTTTTGTGGCATGCCAGTATCACTGCTAGCACAAAGAAAACAGTTCTTGGCCTATCAGTGTAATAAAATTGGTGGAATCCATGGTGGCCTAAAGCTAGCGACCTAAGTAAACGGCAAACCGGTCGCATGTCACCAGCCTCGTGCCGCCTCTGATAGGCACATTGAAGCAACCTGATGCATAGTCTCCATCTGCCACACGTTCACGCCTACTGTTCTGTGCCATGCAGCAAAAGGCACCTGATAGGAAAAGTGGAATGTGTTCTTGCATCTATCTATTCTGTGCAAATGTGAGTATGCACACAAGAAAGGTGCGAGGAAGAAAGCCCCGAGTAGTGTGGAGATGCAGTGCTGATGAGAATCCTTCCGAAGGGGCCATTATCCTGAAAGACAACCAAAAGCCCCACGAATAGCTCATGTGAATCTTGTACAGCATAACTCACTGGTTCATGAGCTGTCACATAGGCTGGGCAGTAACCAAGCCTCAGAGCTTCATCTTCAGTTTTGTCAAATATTCTGTTCCAGACTTTAGGGTATGGTCTTTATGCAAGTTTAGCTGTACTACCATATTCCAGTTCTTGTTGCAGAAACCCAGATGCAGAAAGCATTAAACCATTTGGAACATATAACCTCTTTCACTTGCAATGAAAATGTAAAGTATTCAAGAGAAACTGCTTTAAATTCAGTGAAACAAGGGTTGGTTTAAAATGGTACACATCAATACAGCAGATGTGGCTCTCATTAGCCATCAAATCTAAACAGTGTCGTGCACCAAGTTCGCAGTGGCATTGGCAGAAACATACTCCACAGCAGATAAATAACTTTTCTTTATTTGTTCTTGTTCGAGAATAAAGGGTCTGCATCATTTTTCTCTTTTACACACGCAAATGACAAAAGAAACAATAGACTGGTGTTAAAAGCATGAACAGCAGTCAAATTCTTTCCAACCTTCACATATTTTTCAGTGAGCGACACTACTGTTCAGTTCTTTGAATGTGAAAGACACTATTACTGCCGGCCATGCATAAATTATTCTGTAGAACTAAAGGCAGAGGTTTGACTATGAGCATGTCACAAGTAACAGTGTGCGCTTGAGTCGAACAGCAAGACATTGTCAGGACCCGAGTGGCAACATAGAGACACCATGTGGCAACGACTGCAGACACATGACAGAAGTATACGAGTGGGCTGTTGCTGCTAGCTTTGACTCCATCACAAGTGTGAGGTACCTGCAGTGCTTCCTTGTGTTCAAACAAGTCCGCAACATTTGATAACATATTTAGTTGCTGGTGCCAAACAGCAACATGCTTTGCCGAAGAACACACAAGGTGCTCGAAACCGACATACCCAATCATAGGACATGACAACATAGCATGGGAGTGGAAATATGCAGCAGGTGAGCTGCCCATATATGTACATGGACAATTGATATTAGCTGGCAAGCTTGTGCTCAAAGCACTGTTGATGCCAGAGGTCTTGCACCAGAAGCGTGAACAGGAAAGAAGCACAGCCCAAGCAGTGATGCTTTGTTGTTGCTCAATCAGCTTCTTTGAAGGCAGAATGCCATGTGTAGAAAGAAGGCTGTCTTGAGGAATCTTACATAAGGAATACCGCTTTGCCTAACTGCTTGAAGATCAGCCAAGTGCTGACCACAGTGGAAGACCACCAAGGTCAGAAACAAAGCAGGGACTTGATACATCTAATTTTTATAATTGGCTGGGAACATTTAGTGCACATGGCAATTAAGCTCCATTTTGTGAAGAAACCCTCCAAGTCATTCCAAGATAAGTTTTCTTTTTAAAGCAAATGCATGCACAAAAACACTCTTTTGTACATTTCGTGTTCACCTCATAACCAGTACACTATACTAGGTGAAAAATGGCACTCAATTGTTTGTTCTGTTTTTTTCTTTTTTCTACGAAGACACTTGTGTTCCAACCACAAACATGCACAAGACAATGGTAGACCCAGTGATAAGCTACTCCAGGGCATGCATATTTGCATGAAAATCATTACTGACAGCACGCCATGGCTGCAGTCTTGAAATGACATCCACAAGACAATATCAAAACAGCACAACAACGTGCCCAACCTATCTTACAACTTTTTGTATGTGGGCATGTTAAAACCAGTTGCATGCACCACTTGGCCTACACACGTCACACCCTTGTGTGTGGTGTTACATTGTGAAGCGTTTACACACACTGGTGTGCAAAACTTTTCTTTTTTCCAATCTAGCAATGTAAGCATACAGATTTTAAATCTGTTCAAATTTTTAGCAAAGTGCATTGCCTGATTTTCTTGTTGATGCTGACCAAGTCACTGCCAAGCACCTGAAACTTAACAGAGGTTGGTTGGTTAAGCTTTGCTGTGTGTAAACTGCACGCTAACACTTCTCATTCCAGCCAACATTTCATTAAAAGCAGTTCCATGCTTTGGCACAGGTCTCTTGGATCTTGGGCATGCTCATGCCATAAATATCCTGACATCACAGTTTTGCAGTCTCTCAATGAGACATCTATGGTGACATCCCTTGCACTTCCAGAGTGACAAGTTCATGGTACTTCAATGTACACTGAGCCTTACCCTGACTCCAGTTATCCAGGCCAATCAAGGTAGCCATCAGTGGCTTCCTACAATTGCTCTTTCTAGGAATGGAGAGCTTTTGTTAGGGTTTCATGGTGCAGCAGCGAAGTTTGACTATAGCGCAGCAGAATGCCAACTGGAGATTCAATTTTTGTTTGTTGCTTATTTTTTCAATAAAGATAGGTGTATACCAATGAACAGGTGTGGTTGCATAAAGCGACATCTTCCACCATAAAGTGAAATTTCATAAACAAAACCAGACAGCTGAAATCTCATTCAGGTTATCTGAAGTTTATCACAATATCAAATAACTATCTTTGTTTAGCAAGACAGCCTATAGGTGCTTTGTAAAGAACACCTCTTCATGGGAGTATATAAGCCAGAGGGTATTTTCAGCAAATTGGGTCACCATCAGAGTGAGCAGTTTACCTAGTACATCACATTCAAGCAGGGAAGCTGCATCCTGTTCCTAAAATGAGTTTGTTTATGCTGCTTCCATGACTGCTCCCTTCTTTCTACCCCAAATGCAACTGATATCCTCAATGGAATGTTGCCACTTCTGCATGTTCACTTCTCCAAGGAACACTTCCGCTCTTCAACACCGTGAGCAGAAAATACATCTTGATGATTATGCTACTCGGCAACGATACTAGCCCCCAACAACACAACACTTCAACATACATTTTCTACGGTGTCAATTTCGATCACATTATGGCAAGTGATGACTGTGTAGTAATTCAATCTGTACAGGAAGAGCAAGGACAGCGGTAATGTTCACTCTCCTGCATGTAACAACTAAAGCTGCAACAATAACAAAAAATAAGACAAGCTACTCTACCATGAACAAAGCTTTTCAAGCTTAACCCTTTGTGACGAGGGTATGTTACAGAACTGTTAAGCAATACACTCCCGCTTTCCTAAAGTGCAATGAAAGTTATTTCACATATTTTTGCCCCCTTTCCCCATTTAGAAAAAGGTAAGGTTTTTCTCAACGGGCATACCCATATCTGCCTCCTATATGCCAGTGTACTTAAGTTCTTGCAACCTTAACAGCATTCTTCCACACAAGTCACTTGTCACACAACAGGTAATAATAAAAAATCAAGCCTAAGGAAGAGATAACGGTCACAGTTCTTAAGCACAGTGTCCAAGGTTGAGTTGAGCAGTTCAAACAAGTCTTTTGTTGATCAGCTGTCTCAACAATGTGCGTTGGATGCATTCTCTTTGGTTATTAAAGGGCAAGTGCCTTGAAGGGCAAAGGGCCATTCAATGGTCACTGGCTTTACAGGGATCCATTCACATGTTTTTGCTTGCGTCGCTGAACGGTGCGCTCATTTGACGAAGGTGGTTTCAACACAGCATCGCCGGCCTCATATGCGGTTGCATCGGCAGCACTGCTGTCGCATAGTTGAGTCAAATTGTCCGCTGTAGTGACCTCCTCACCATCGTGATACTAAACAAAAGCAGCAAAATTACAGGTTAGACTATCAATGCCAATTTATTAAGAAAACAATGATGGAATGCCATAAAGCCCAAGACAAACAGCGCCCTGACAATGCTCCAACAGAACACGATAATCTACTTTAAAGTAGAAGGAAAACCGTGTGTTGCCGATGAGATATAATACAACATGCTAGTGGTGCCAGCACACCACACATCTAAGCTAGCTGGTTGCACACAGTGAGCAATTGGTGTAAAAGAAGAAAAAAATACATAATAAAGGCTACACTGCTAAGCTGTCAAAAGCAGCAGCCAATAAACCAATATCATGAGCAATTCCAGTACACCACCGCTGTGGCAGCCCTGCACAGTGCGTTATGGTCCCAGAGGTCACCGTCGCCTCTGGTCTCTACTTTCGGAGCATTTGTATTGGCATTTCAGCTGGACATCAAATATATTTTATAGAGTGAATCAACCTTCAGTCCTTCTTGACGATGGTCAGGTTCACATGCTGTGTGCCAGCATGCCTTATGAATAACGAGAGGCATAGAGGTATAGAATTTTACAACTTTGCCACCCCCCCCCCCCAAAAAAAAAACAGCGGGAAGATTGGATCTGGAACATCAGACGAGAAGGAAACAATGGCAGGTAATGTGCTCTGTTTTGTGCCTTTTCTTGCTTAATTCTAAGTATACACGAAAGCGAATCAGAAAGTCTTTGCACCTATATTTTTTTTGCTATATTACGGCTGCAAATTCGAGGTCAACATATCAATTCCCAGCAGTGGACCTCTCTTGGACCGGCCCTGCTTTATCTGCCGGCAGCTCCGTGGCAAGGCACTGCTATCGGTTGTTGAAGATGGCAGTTGTGCTTTACATGTCCTCGGTATATGAGCAACGAAGTGTGATTCATTTTCTATGGAGCAAGGAATGAACGCCCATGGAAATCGACAGGGAAATGCAGCGCACATACGGGGAAAGGTGTCTCGCTTTGATAAGTGTGAGGAGTAGGTATTGCAAGTTCGCAAAAAGCCGCGAGGACTTGAATGACAATCGCAGTCAGAAGGACAAATTCTACCACAGGGGCATCTCAAATTTACTGCTGCGATGGGACAACTGTCTGAACTGGTACTATGTGGAAAAATTGTGGAAGGTACATAGAATAGTATGTATACTTGTAGTTACCTGTATATACCTTGTTTTGGCTAATGAAGAATAGGGGGCAAAGACTTTCTAATTCACCCTTGTACAAACGAAATTTAGTGCAACATGTATAGTGGTCATCAGTTTAGAGAAAGAGCAAAAAAGGCCAAGAAAGATTGTCGCCTTTCTGTATAGAAAGCTCGCAAGCACTTGATGCTTGCTCGCTCATTGTGTGTGGTGTTCGTGTGCATACTTGCAGAGACCTGCGTTTTTGTTCTAGCAATTTTCAAAAAAGATTTAGCGCGTTATGGTACTCTCTTCACCCAGACTTTGCACCAAGGCAGCATTTTTCAGTCCTCATTATTCTATAAAACTTGGAATCGTTTGCCTGGTTCGTACTAGACAGACAGCGAAACTCCACGTCTCCATGGAAGCGTGCTTTTTCCCCCGAGTGCCAGATAAGACAAAAATGTCAGGTGCTTCATTAGCAATGCAAATTTTCGCTATGCAAGCATGCTGTGAAATATGAGCAAGAACAAGGCAGTACTGTGCACCAAGTTTTCATATAAATATTCTAGAATAAAAACTCGCGTGACAGTATATACTATCATGGCTTTTTATGAACGATACAGCTTTCTTAACTCTTTGAGGGTTAAGACCTTAACCCTTCGACGGTTATATCGGTGCCATACACGTATGGCACCTATCTTGTGTTTGATACTGTGCGCGTATTTGACACCACTGGTTGTTGAGAGGTGCTGCCTACTCTATGGAGTCACCTAAAGTCACTTTAATTTGTGTTTCAGCTCACCGGTAGGCACAGCTAGACTTGTTTGCCTCTCGGTGCTCGATCACGTGGCCACACACGGCGTCGTCTGCTACCTCCAAGGCATGTAAGGAGGAGATCATTTATAACGACCTCCACTATCGCATTTACAAGAGCATGGTGCAGCCAAAGTTGAAATATCCTAATCAGTTTTCTTTTTCTTTGCTTTGGGTTGCGATTACCCCTTCAGTTCTGGTTTGCATATTCTCGTACATTGGGGTGCGGGTGCGCGCAAGTCGTGCTTTCGGTATGGCCACGCACGGTGCCTCTTCTGGTAGTAACTGCTGAAGCGTTTCTTCTAGCGGCTCGTTTATGACACATTTCTTCTTCTGATGAAACACGTTTTTGGGACACGTAATTGATAGCCATAAATTTTGCCAGATATTTCCTCTTGCTGTATAGCGTGTCTGTGTGTATACCGTCAGTGCGAGTAAAGTATTTGAGATAAAACATCGCTTGGAATGAATTTTTGCCCTATTAATGAGTTTTCAATTGTTTCTTACTACTGGAAGCTGCAATAATAATAAAACAATTACCATGTGAACAGGATGTTTGCAAGAATTTCTACCCTCAAAGGGTTAATCACACAGCCGGGTTGTACTGACACATAGAAGGTTATACAACAAAATTTTGTGGTCTCGCAGCATTGCAATGTTTCAGGAAACCTTCTTCAAAGGGAATCTAACAACGATCACAGCTAATGAAAGCATATAGCTGGCGCTGGTGCAATTATAAAGCTACTAGCAAGGTGGCAGCACATAACTTAGGGGAAATCTCACGCATGCACATGAGGACCGGTAATACCCTGCTACAGGTCGACCCCCTTTTAGAGCTCTTCTCTTACATTGCTATGTTGTTTCATGGGCCAAACTATTTGTTTATTCATTCTGGTGCAGCCTTGACCACCACTTTACATGCAAAATCGCGCTATTCAAGCATTTTCATAAAGAACAGTGGCTGCAACTGGAGAATCAAACCTGCAAGCTAACTTGTACAAGCACATGCTGCTGAACTGGTTCATTTTCTAAATTTAAATTAAATTGTGGGGTTTTACATGCCAAAACCACAATCTGATTATGAGGTACGCCATAATGGAGGACTCCGGATTAATTTTGACCACCTGAGGTTCTTTAACACGCACCTAAATCTAAGTACATAGGTGATTCTATATTTAGCCCCCATCAAAATTCAGCTGCCATGGCCGGGATTTGATCCTGCGGCCTCGTGCTTAGCAGTGCAACACCAAAGCCACTAAGCAACCACGGCGGGTATTGAATTTCTAGTGAAAAGAGAACGGCTACTGGTAAAATACAGGAAAGCTTCTGTATGCGAAGTTTATTGTAAGCAGTAAATGCCTAGGTGCAAGTGAAGCAGTGAGAGGACAGTAATGCTGCATCATTATAGTGCCAAGTCAAGGTTCACTGTTGTTTGCAGCAATGCCCATTCACACTGGGGACCACTCGAAGCGACAACAAGCAATGATCACAGAATTATCATGTAACAAAGTATGGCGAGGGTCGGGTAACTTCTCCAGTAGTATCTGGACCTCTGCTTTCGACACCTTCAGCATTCACATACTCTGCAAAAAAAGCAATCAAGGAACTACACCTCAGCATGGATGTTTACAGGCGGTGATGGAAGCATGGATGTTTACAGTATAGCGACTCTTGTCATGAGTCACGATACTGTAATGGAGGCGACTCAGTATGTTTTTCTTCTTGATGTCAAAGAGGCAAGATAAAGTAATCCAATCTGCCTATGCTAAGCCATTTCTGGGCAAAGCTTTACTCCAATATAAGGCACTCGCATTTCTGTTCTAAACTTAAATAAAGGAAGCTATTTCCATGAGCACAGCACTACATATAAACTGCATCAGCACTTCTGGCTTACCTTTCCATGATAATTTGCGTAACGAACACATCCATAGACACAAGCGACGCTCATAACAAACTGCAAAGGAAGAAAATAAATAGCACAGTTGCAAAATCTTCAGTGATTATTAATGTTTCAAAATCCACTGTTCTTATTTTTCTGATCAAAGCTCTTGGCTTATTTGAGACATCACTTTGACCACAGTTCCTTACAATCAGACATGTAAGCAGACTTCACTGCACGCAATGTCACTGCTAACAAAGCCAACTCCTTTCTGTGCGAGAAAGTTAACGAACTGTCTGAATTTTTTTCTTAAGAAAGGAAGCTCTAGGAAAACACATTCAATGAAATACAAATTCACTGAACTAAAAGTGAGGGTACATTGTGAGTCACATGTTTCCATTCTTCCCATTTTGTAGCACTGTTCTCAGGCTGTTATTCAAGGTAACAATTTAACATTGCAACCATCTATCCTTACAGGGTTCTTGTTCTGAAGTGAACATGATGTGCTCGTGAACCAGTTTATTAACCCAAGCTATTTTCTACACATTTCAGCACATCAGTTGGTTTAAAAGAATACAAATGAACCAAGTTTAGCAAAAAAAAAAAAAAAGGGCATGTATAAACTCGGAGATTAAAGAAAGGTGCAGCATACATTTCTCTATAGAAACACCATGCTGCACCCATGAAATCTAACGGGAGTGCCAAAGCCGTGAGAATATGCCAGTTGAAAATGAAGGCTATTTAAAAGCAGTCATATACTTAGCAAATTTGTTGATACCATGTCAATAGTGTAAACCACACTGTCCAAGTGATAAGTGAATCAATTGCTTGAACACTACAAGGCAATGAAATTGTCTGAACCAACCAATATGCAGCAAAAATACATTTATACAAACGCACATCAAAAGTATTTGGAATTAGAGTGGATTAAGGTAAACAAGCTGGCACAACACGTGGCACATCATATCCAAAGCATTATACAAGGCTGGGTCAAGGAAAAGATCCCAATCAGAGAAGCCACGGCAATGGCTGCAGGGCAAGTCATGGATAGAGTGATTATACCACTTCTCTTTCCACGCGCTGGCATAAGAGTGATTTGCATCTTATCAAATTGAAACTCAACTAAAATACTAATGGCACATCTTCTCCTCGACAAATTCATGTTTCGAAATGCAATGCGCAGCAAGATTCTGTATGTATGAAGTATTCCAAGTGTAGTAGCAAACAATTAACTCACCTGAAGAAAAACCCAGAGCAGGATGTTCACTATCTGTGTTTGAGCAAAGAGCTCCAGTCCAAACTTTATGCAGATTATGGCCTCTGTTAGCATGATGGCACTGAAAAGATTGCCAGATTACCAGAAAGATCAGCAGCACCATTGTGCATCTCCTACTTAATTGCGAGGTGCAATATGCATTTGCAATTTTGAAATGCACTAAATAAGATGCAGCAGAATAAATTTGTACAGAAACTTAGAAGTAAGCTCAACTATCTAGCATCATGATGTCAGGTATGGCACAACAGGTAACAAGCTGCACAAGTGAACATCAGATGCACTGAATACAGTCACAATGGCAACATTTTAATAAGCATGAAATAGAATACTACAGCCACTTTACCTGGATGTACATGAAGGCGTTCCAACTAAACAAGTTCATATGGCCAAAGCCATGACCACAGCCCCCTCAATAGTACTTGCCTGATACATAGGCTTCCACAAACCAATATTCAAGGAAAATTTTAAACCTTTTTAGGGGTTATCTTGTCCCCAAACTTATTCACTGCTTCTTGGGTTCTGCCAAAATGGATGCTACTACTAAAGGGGTCACTATTGGGGTCACCATAAGGGCCAGGCGTGTGCGTGCTGACTGAACAAGTTAGAATTATCTGGCAGGTTGAATTAAACAAGATGCAGAAAAAAATGTCAAAGCACACTGCTTTGTATTGCTCGATGTCAACATGCCCAAGAATAAAATGCACGCCCGTTTTTTATGTGTCCAAAGTAGAAAACTAATGCAGAGATAACATGCCAGATAATTCTAACTTGTTCAGTCAGCACGCACACGCCTGGCCCTTATGGCGACCCCAATAGTGACCCCTTAATAGTAGCATCTATTTTGGCAGAACCCAAGAAGCAGTGAATGAGTTTGGGGACAAGATAACCCCTAACCACCTCGATGGTTCGAATAAATGTTTTTTCTCTCTCTCTCTTGTCCCCAAACAATAATTGTGATCTATCTTGCATGTGCTACCTCTCATTAACACTGCACTCTAGGTACTTTTTACTCCTGGTACTTTAGGGTCACGAATGGCACACACATATCAACATGACATTTTTGACGTGAAAGTAGCAAACGCAGAGCAGCAACAAAGCAAGTGTACTAAGATCAATGCTGTTTACTATTTGGAGAAAGATAAGCCCTAAATGTTGTAAACATTTTGCAAAGTGCATGCATTATTTTAACAAAGTGCAGTGCTTCATGGGTGCCACATACAATGCTCTTTAAGCTGCCAGATACAGCCATATGGCACAACTAAATAGAACACATTTCTGTATAAAGCAAAAAGTGCGCTGCAATGGGGAAGATCAGGTACAGCATACTTCTGCTAATTTGACTCCGGTTATTTCGATCCTGAACGAAGGTCCTGGCCAGCACCCATGCATTTCTATGGGCCCAAACTTTTATTATTTCAATCATAAAATTGACTTTTGCCAGATAATTCTAACTTGTTCAGTCAGCACGCACAAGCCTGGCCCTTATGGCGACCCCAATAGTGACCCCTTTAATAGTAGCATCCATTTTGGCAGAACCCAAGAAACAGTGAATGAGTTAAACACACATAAAAAATTTCCCGTCAGGAACACCTATTTCTCGCCTGCCTTCAGAAGATTTTCAAGCAATAAACGTAGCTCTCAATGCCTAATTATGTTATTTACCCAATTCTAATGCACACTTTTTTTTTTCGTGGTAATATGGCCAGAAATTGCCTGAGCGATGCAACTGGATACACAACCAAAACTGCCATCCGGGCTATTGTATGCTTTACCGCATAACAGGACTGTATTGTGGCAAAGCTGACTTTAAGAAACTGGCTGCCATGTTACAACACATATTAGACCCTTGCCCATTTTTCTTCTAAAAAGTCGGGCATGTTAGAGTTATACTTTGCTTAGGAGCTTTAATGTTATCTCTACATTAGTTTTCTACTTTGGACACATAAAAAACGGGCGTGCATTTTATTCTTGGGCATGTTGAAATCGAGCAATGCAAAGCAGTGTGCTTTGACATTTTTTTCTGCATCTTGTTTAATTCAACCTGCCAGGTAATTTTATCAATTTCGACGGTCCCACCATGGTCGAATTAAGGGAAGTCAACTGTACTCCCGCAGCTGTGCCAACAAGAAGACCATGGGTGCATTTCAATTTTGGCTAGCATTGAAGAATAACACTGGTAGAAAGACTGCTTTAAGCCAATGCATTTGGACGGCACATCTGTGACTTGATGCCACCTCACGCTGACAAGAGAACGCTAAGAGAAGCACACGTTTAACTTTGTGTGCATGAACCCATGAAAAACACAACATAGTGTACATTAAGCGCATAACAAAGCTTGATGTATTCTTCAGTGCAGGCGACCTTGACAATGAGCTTCCAAACATTCTCTTCAACTGCCAGCTTGCCTGGACAGCAACATAGCCTGCATCATTCTCGACTTTGATGCTGTTTTCAAAGCTGTCTCCTTTGCCAGCTTCGTCAGAATTGTAACGAGACTTATAATGGACACTATCTGCTTAGCCATCTATTTAGCCATCTATGCTGTGCACTAGGAACACAAACCATGCAAAAGCAAGCTTGTACCATTACTAACATACACAAAAATGTTTGTCATCATCCCTATCAGCCACAGCAGGGCAAGGGCACAAACCAGTTTTTCCAGCTATCCCCATCATGCACCGCCCACCCTGCCTTCCATAAATTCCAGCCTTTCTCTGAAGAGCATATTTTGCTTTCCTTGGCATCTATGTAATTATTCTGGGTGTGATTTCCAATGGGCAAGCAGGTGCAGAACCTCTGCTGTTCAACTATGAGGCAATATCATCGACTAAGCAAGCAGCAACAAGTTTCATGCACTGAGAGCAGCCCCAGCAGCTCCCTCGCTGACAGAAGAACACATTTAATGGTTTTAATGGCGACATTTACACCACCTGGTTTGTTAGTTCTTTGTCTATGTGCCCGAGAAAATTTTGTGGGGAAAGAAAAGGGAGTCACATGACAATATCTTCTTGCACTACTCTCAGGATGGCAGGTCCGGACAGTTGGCAGAGCAAGGAAACCTGTTTGAACACTGCAAGTTGTTATAAGCAACTCCATTGGCAATCTGTTTTACACATTAGAAGTTCCTACCGAAGTAGTTGGCCCAAATTTTTGCTGAAATATCACCAAAATACACTAATGGTACGCACACTAGTGACAATACTTGACAATAGCACTGCAAGCACACCAGCCACTCACCCAAATACCCAGCATTGTGTGCCCACTCGTCGGCATCTTGTGTCTGTAACATAGCTGTAGTACTGCCTGCAAGCAAAAACACAAAAGCTTCACAAAAATTTTGATCTGTATCCTCAAATGCAGCCTGCAATTTTTTACAGAGAATTATATTTGAATTGCCCTGATGCAGCACCAGTTGCATATGTGACATGAAAATCATGCAGTGCACCAATAATGATGAAGCCACAGATATTAACATTTTTACATTGATGTGAAATGACCGCAAATAGACTTCCGGAACTTGATTTACTGCACCTGCTTAATGCCCCTTACAGCTAATACACAATGGCAGATAAGATTCTTGATGCTGTGGGTTTCTTGCTCAATTTTTCAGGCATAATTCATGTGGCAATGTTGCTAATATCCCAGCCACGAACGAAGTTGCCATCATTCAGGTGACTGCATGCACCCTCACTCTTTGCACTATGCCAAATTTTTCTCTTGTCAAAATATAGAGAGATGCAGGTCTTGAGTTATTGGATAGCTGCAAAAAAATTATCTGTTTCTGCACTTTCAGCTTCCTGTACGTACTGATGCCATCTAACACCCATCAACATCACCTAGTGCGTTACATGCAATAATTATTCCGAATTCAAAGCTTGTGCAGCCGGCCAGTGGCAACACACAGGTGTATCACTTGGGGACAACTGTCCCAGCATCAACAATGATGCTGATACTGGGGTCCCTCCAGTTCAGCTATATCTGTACATTTCGGCAATCCTTCAAGTAAAATAACAGCAGGTCTGGCAGCGTCAAACATTTCATATGCAGCTGCAGGTAATAGATAACCACAAGAGTTGTTTTGCAAGTTATTGTCAGTAAACTGCTTTTACAGTGCAACGATATTTATGCCAAACCAAATGCCCGAAAATTCACAGACACTGATGCCCTCCATTTATGGCACCAATCCCACTTGTGCAGAATAAAGCTAAGTCAGACCAGTAGTAAGCTAATAGAGCAACAATGTGCATTTTGTATTTGGAGAAGATCAACAGTGACCACTGAAATGAGTACAAAAATTAAGTATCACAAGTAACAATTTATTTCCATTCAAACTGCACTGCCTAAAAAGACATACCTATATGTTTGACCAAAAAAACAAGCACATTGCAACCCTCCCCGAGCAACAAATTCACTCTCCATACCCGTCGGAAATTTGGGCAGATTTTAGAGCTTGCCATGAAGCCTGTAAACTTGTGTAAATAAGATAATTTGTGCAAGGGAAAAGAATGACACAGACCTCAGTGTTGGCGCCACAATGATACCGATGAGCATTAACCTTGCCACACTCAGCGGGTGGTCTGGGGGCACCTCGAAAATGTGCTTCAAGAAGAATGTATTCAGCTCCGTTACCTGTAGTTAAGAATTACATCAAGAACATTAGTCACTTAAGCATGACTAAATATCATTAACACTTGTGCAGATAAAAAAAAGATAAAGAAACATAGGCAGCATGCAATGAAAATGAAATACACACCTGCCAAAAAATGACTAGCTCCGTGACAGCCAGGAACCGCATGTAGGTGCACGTAGGGTCCATCCACCGCACATGTGTCCAGCTGCACAGTTATTCAGGAACAGTGCTTAATGCAGTGTACTACACTAGAAGTGATGCTACTGGCACATGCAATTACGGAGCAGTAAAATGGACTTTCAGAGCAGGTTTATGAAAGCGATTGCAAACCATATTATACGGAGCTTTTGCAATGGGCAAGCCATGTGAAAGCAGTAAGTGGTCAGTGGTTTGTAAACCACTGACCAGATTGAACCAGTGAGCAGATTGGGTGAGGGAAGAAACACAAGTTAATGACATCTTAGTTGAAATCAAGAAAAAAAAATAGGCATGGGCAGGACATGTAATGAGAAGGGAAGATAACCGATGGTCATTAAGGATTACGGACTGGATTCCAAGGGAAGGGAAGCGTAGCAGGGGGCGGCAGAAAGTTAGGTGGGCGGATGAGATTAAGAAGTTTGCAGGGACAACATGGCCACAATTAGTACATGACTGGGGTTGTTGGAGAAGTATGGGAGAGGCCTTTGCCCTGCAGTGGGCGTAGCCAGGCTGATGATGATGATGATGGTTTGTAAACACAATCCAAAGACTAAAAATGACTCCTCCCCACTTCATCGCAGTCCTTACTGTGGACTGTGACGAAGCGGCACTGTCCTAAGATGTGCTTAAAAGGCCACTTCAATGGCTTAGAAAAGCAATGAAGCACTTGGACATGCCATGTGCAGACTTTGGAAGCATTTCGAGAACCTTCAGCATGATTTGGCTGCTAGAAATGTATTCTTTCAGATGGAGCACTCTGTGGAAAAAAGGCATCTTGATAATACAGCATAGCCTAATGTATCAGGTGCGCCTTCCTTCTCTACCTCCACAAATGGAATGGGCGATCTCGTTATTACGCATAAGCTACCTGAAAATAATGTTATCCAGTCTTTAGATATAAAACTAAATTTCACCGCCAATCATTGCTGCTGGGAATATCACCCTAGAGAAACAAAGGTGCTGCTTCTACATGCCTCATCACATACAAAGCTTGTGAAGCGAGCAATCGCAAACCTATGGTTTGTGAATGCACTCAGCAAATTATGCCCCCACCAGATGCCTAGGAGTTTTTCGAGACAGAAAGAGTGGCTACTGGAAGCAGGCTACCCTATCCACATACTTTTATCAGTAACAGAAAATGCGGTGAGAAAACTAAGTGAACTGGGTGGTAAGCACGAGCGCAGCCATGAAAGGAGACAGAAGGTGGTTGTACTGTACACGCATGGGATATCACATGGCTTAAAGTAGGTGGCCCGAAAAGTGGAAGTGAACATTGTATTTTCAGCTTCACAAACACTATCAAGCAATGTAAGGCCACTGATCCGATGAGAAAGACGCGCCAAGGATGCACGAAGAATGATTGGCTGCCGTTTGTGCAATATGCGCAAGGTGTCGTATATCGCTTCCCTTTCTTGTGCGGCAAAGTGTACATAGGGCAGACAGGCAGATGCCTCAATGACAAGCTAAGGGAACACAAGCAAAAATTGAACCGTTATCAAGATGGACATGTCTCCATGCATTGTGACGATTGCAGTTGTAAACCACTGTTTAAGGATTGTGTAGTCGTGTTTAGAAATAAAGGTAAAGATACGAGGGAAATTGTAGAAGCAAGCTTGATTGCAAAAGAAGGTGCTAACTGTGTCAATGCTCCGTCGATTACTCTAAGCAGAAAGGAAACTGCCTATCTGGAAAATGTTTATTATTATATTATATGCAACGAACCAACTAGCCCAAAAATCTGCACTCCTGGATTACATTCTTTCTACTATCATTTGATTGTGTGAGTGCACACTTTCATGCATAAAAACAACAGCAATACACATTTAATGTGTAGTGTTGCTAGAAACAAACCTGGCAGGTGTAAACTGCAGCAGCGCTCTCCGAATCTTTCCCGTTGTAGTTTGAATGTTCCTGCAATTAGAAAACAAAAGTAACACTGAGCATCAAGCTGTATTTGACCTCTCCAGTAACCTCATTTCATAAACAACAATGACAGCAAAGATGCAGGAGCAAAAAGGAAAATGATAGAGTGATGGACCGAGCGTATTGAGTGGCAGCTGCATGGCCAGTAGTTGTCCAATATTCCAATATGCATACCTACCAACTCTTCCGAATTTTTAGCGAATTCAAGTCTCATTGTACGATTTTACACATGTTATGTCAAGTATTATGAAAAAATTACAGGGTCTCTTAAGATCTCTCTTAAGAGGTGAACGGCGAAAGCCTACTCTTCCTCCTCTTACCATTTGCCTCTTTCTCTTTGCCTCTTCTCTTTCTCTTCTTTTGTTAGTTATTACTGCTCACTACTAAGCATTTTTAGTCATTCATAATCAATTGTGGTCATTGCAAGCCATCGTTAGACATGTTGGTCATTTCATAGTCATTAAAAGTCACTAATACTCATTACAGGGTTCATGCTGGTGTATGACAAAAATTCAAGGGTTTTTAAGGACTTTCAAGGTCCTGTGTGTGGTTTTTCAAGGACCACACGCAGGGCCATAATTATACATGCGTGTATAATTATGGAATACGTACTGTGTTCCGTGACAATTGCCCCTTCTCACGCTTGTTAAGCTTCACCGCGTACCATCGCTGTGCTGAGGCGCAGCTGCCTTTAGGGAACCAGCATTATGCAACGCGCCACGCTTTCTAAGCTTCGAAGCCATACGCGAGGATTACAGATGCGGAGTTGGTGCGATTACTTACAGCAGCGAATTCTTTCAACGGCACCGGCAACTTGCACCGAACGGCAAGAACCTTAATAGCGAACGTCGAAGCAGCGAAGCCTAGTGTTGCCGCGGTGGTAGCTACTGCTGCCAGCGGATCGGCGTGCGAGAGCGCTGGTTAATTCGAGGCGGTGAGAAAGTCAAAACGGCGGTGATGGCTTTGATTAATGCCATTTGGGACCTGCGGTCGCGGCAAGAACTCCGGAAAATCGGACAGCGAAGGGTTCTTGCGTCTGAAATTACAGACGTTTTTATACATCGACTCTATGGGACGCGTGGTGGAGCCTCAAAGCCTTCCGCGCTATCGGGCATTTCACAAAAATCGGGCGTCCAGAAAATCAATTGCTGACTGTACACAGGCAACTCCTACAGCCAACGACACGGCATCAAAGACAATTCGTAACGAGTCCTCTCTTTTACTCAAGCCAGCAGTAGATCGCGACTTTCGTTCCCTTTCAATAAAATGACAGCCAATTTTTCCGATTGAAGCACAAATTCCCTGAGTTTTCCCCGAGTTTTACCAGACAATTCAAAATGCCTGAGAATTCCCGTTTTATTTAACAAAATCGCAGCGGGAATTCAGGAGGGTTGAAATTTTCTCGAATACAATCACTTGAAGTTTATTAAAAATAAAAATTTAGGAAATTAACGGATTTTCAAGGATCTCCGAAAATTCCAGGACTTTCATGGCCTTGAAAACGATCTTTTCAAGTTCAAGGGTTTTCAAGGACCTGCACGAACCCTGCATTACTAGACATTGCTAGTCATTTCTAATCAATTGTGGTCATTACAAGCCAACGTTAGACATATTGGTCATTTCGGAGTCATTAGTAGTCATTACAAGTCATTAGTAGTCATTAGTCATTACTAGTCATTATTAACCTCTACCAATATCTATTAATAACATTATCATTCACTGTCACTATCAATCATTTTTCATTGTTTAATGTGTCTTCATATGGCTTGATGACACTTCGTCGGACACTCCGGTGGTCAGGTCTGCTGACACAAACTTCACCATGAGCCTAGAAAGGCTTTCGCCTTAAAACAATTCCATTATCAAAAAAGTTCTAAAGGTGTTGCAAGGTGGGCCAGCACATGATTGCAAAAAAAAAATGCATTCCAGGAAAGAAATTGAGATGGTATTTGGGCCACCCTCTTGTGGTAACGCAATGCTTGATACACCAGAGAGGTACACCCATGAGCAAAAGTATATACACCACAGAGTTGCCGAAAAAACTGAATTTCTTCGTAATTAACACGCATAAGCGGAAACTGACGAGTGCACTAGAGAATTCGTAATGCTGAGTGGACTGCAGTCTTTCATTTGAAGTTGCATTCCCAGACAGAGGTCTAAATGAGTTTTTTTCGTACAATCCTAGGTCCGTATACTTTTGCTCATGGGTATACATGCTTTGAGCAAACTTATCCTGAATAATTGCTAAAGCAGGCGAAATTGTTAACAGCAACGTTATTGACAAAACAACATGTTACTTGTCAGTTTCTGCAGCTTCAACTTTACTGCTGCTTGTCTGCTGTATCTAAAGGCAAACTATAGTTAATAAAGTACAGATGTATTCCACAAAACATCCATGCTCAGGGCAAAGATTGAAAAAAATATGCATTCTTCTTCCCCCAGGTCCTGTACACGAAATTTATATGAATTTTTTAAGTTCACAGGTTAGCCAGTATGAATATAGGTCACTTGCAGAAAATGATCCCATGGACATGCTAATGTGAAGGTGAATACTTATGTACTAGTTTTCTTTTTACTTATACAATGCAGCTTACATGTAAAATCAAAGCTTCTAGCTAATTTTACTTTCATAAGTGCATCATTGTAAACATTAGTAACTAAATGCTTCATGGTCTGGTCACCTTATACATTACACAATTCCTCAACGCAGCAGAGTTGCAGCGCAAGCCTTTTACGACGACATGACATGCTTATACAAGCTGCAGAGCAAAAAGCACAAAAGCACCACGTTTGGTGACTCACTTGATGCTTTCCCATTTGTAGGTGCGCATTTCAAGCTTCTCACAGATGCGCATGCCAAACCAGATGCCCAAACCATTGCATAAAAGCACATCCAGCACAATGGCATCCCACCAGCACTCCTTGAAGTTGGGCAGCAGGTGTGCGAAAGCCATCTGTTGGCCAGAAACAAATAGAATGGTTTGTCACCTTCATCCTTATTACGAGACCATGAAAAAAAAGGCAACAGGCAATCGGCATTAATGCAATCAATGTTGAAAACATTCCCGAAGTTTTGTGCCCAAATGCTACACATTGGTTTGGCAAGACCCCCACAGTCCAATGTTCCCAGATGTCTGGGGTTCTTTAGCATGCCCCAGAATTTCTGCAAATGGAAATTTTTGTGCTCCAAACCAGATGCCACCCTCTAAAGTTGGGGGTCAAACCGATCAAGCCATCACATAAGAAAAAAACTGCAGCACTCTTCATTTGTATTCTCTGATACACTCAACGGTTTGGGAAGGCCTCAATTATTTTCCATACACATGCGCAATGCACTTCTGCTAAGCTGAACTACTGAAAATCTGAGCTACCCAGATGTTCACACTGCTAGTGCCTGCTGGCAGCATTCAACCACTGTCATGAGCACTATATAATAGTAGTGTCCTTGAAGTTCCACAATTGCTTCATGATTAACAGGGATAAGCGGGCTAGTTGGTGGTCATTATTGGAATGCATCATGTAACCGCACAAAAACACGGGACAAAGAAGGAACACACAAAAACTGGTGGGCATGTGCAACATGGTGCAGGGTAAGAACAAAAGAAATGAATGTGGTATCAAGCACGTCGACAGGTTCGTCCCATGCAGAATAGGGGTAGTGTACCAGATACCTCTCTCTTGTGGCAATAGCTACATAGGGCAGACGGGACGGTGCCTAAACGTCAGACTGCAGGAGCACCGCGCAGGAGTAGAAGGATTGACGGGGGGTGGCAAACTGGCTGACCATTGTCGCCACTGTCGTAATTGCACGCCTAGGTTCCGCGACACTAAAGTCTTGAAGATGTTTGCGTCACAACTGAGCCGAGAAATCTATGATGCTTACTGTATAAAAATGCAATCTGGCAGCTGCGTAAGCAGCTCTTTAGTGTCATTGAGCAATAAAGAGTTCAAATATTTACAAGAAAATTTGTGGCACTCACGCCCGCATGCCAACGTCGAGTGATGGCTGTCTGATGATTAGCAAGTGTGATTATGATACTTGTATAAACGTGGGATTTCCTGGAGTAAATCTTAGTTGAAGTTCCGCGCCTGTCTTGTGTGTTCCTTCTTTGTCCCTTGTTTTTGTGCGGTTACATGATGCTTCATGATAATGGCTCAAAAACAATAAGCATGTGCCACAACTTTCTAGACATGTTCAAGATGCTGCTCTTAAAATCAAAATGTTTACATCATAAGGCCTATTTGTAATGACCTTGCAAGGCTTTGCATCATTACAATTTTTACTGATTAAAATGCTATTGATATGTACATTCCACCGGCAGCCAAAAGAAACATTAATAATTTAAAACACTTAATTGCCCCTATAAAGCAATGACAATGCCAGCAGCTAGGCAATACTAACATAAATGAAGAAAAGTGAATGAGCAAGTTGGTGGGACAGCATGGATCACAGACATGCAGGGAGACGCTGCTATTACTGACTGATGTTTTATACTGTGGGTGAGGTAAAACAAGAGAGACGTCGATGCCTGGTGTCCACAAATCATATTTTAACAGGGCCGCTGGCCTTCGATCTTGCAACTGCCAATTGCTTGCTCACGCACCGTCAGCGTGTTAGGCGTGTTGTCTTTTTTTGGTCGGATCACTGTGGCCCATAGCAGTGTGCTAATATACCAAGAATTCCATGAATAGGCATGCCACATGGCTCATTCATGCTAAAATTTTGCATTGGTAGCATTTCGCAATGGATTTAATTTAATATGATATTTGCGGGCATTACTTGACTGTTTCGTCCACAATAAACTCTAAGTGCATATTGTCCATAGTGACATTTGTCATAATATGCCAATTCTACTGCAACAAAACAATGGCGCCATCTATGATGGCTACTGTGACACATGGTTCAGGTTTATTGTGGACAAAATGGGGGGGGGGAGCAATGCCCAAAAATTGTATTAAACTAAACCCACCGCAATATGTTAGGAAAATTTCTGCATAAATGAGTAGGCAGTTTAACTGGAAGAGTCATGTATAGTGTACGAATGACTATCTTATATAATGAACGAGAAGAAAGGGGATCAACCGAGGGGCGCAATATTTATTAATCATAGAATAGGAATCCAGCAAACAGACACCAAGTGCAGCACAGGGGAAATTACTTTTACTTACTAACTGAATTAAAGAAGTGATAAATTAATGGAAATATAAGTGGATAACGAAAACTTGCTGCAGGTGGGAAACAATCCCACATCTTCGCATTATGCGTGCAATGCTCAACCAATTGAGCAACCGCAGCGCCGCTGTTCCATCCACTTTCTGGGGCATTTATGTATTACTATTAGAACTAACCCTGGGAGCGCTGGCCAGCGCCCCCACTCACAAGCCTTGGTGGTAGATGTGAAACATCCTTGAGCATCGCCAGTGTAATGCGAAGTTGTGGGATTGTTCCCCACCTGCGGCAAGTTGTTTTTCTATCCACTTACATTTCCATTAATTTATCATTTCTTTAATAGAATTAGTAAGTAAAAGTAATTTCCCCTGTGCTGTACTTGGTGTCTCCATTTGCTGGCTTCTTATGCTATCTTACATAATAAAGTATATATAAAATCTGTTTGCTCGTGTTTTCTTTCAATGGGGTATTCTGTTATAACGAAATCAACAATATGGAATCCGACACAGTTTGGTTATAGTGAAGCAAATTGTTGTTTGCACATGCCTCAAAATACATATTCTGGTAGCAAGAATTTTGAACGGTCAACAGCATGTTCATTTGGGCTAGTTGGTAGATCATGTAAGAAGCAGCTTTAAATACCAAAGAACCACGGGACAGAGCACGGACACAGCGCTCTGCAATGTTGTCTAAAAGCTGCTTCTTTCAAATCGTCACCAACCGACTTTTTAGACCTGCACTATTAACGTTGCACTACCACCTACCCCTAATACCTTTGTACAATGGCAATAACAAAACTTTTGGATGCAGCACAGCGTTTTGGTTATTAACCGCAAGTGTGATGCTACAAACAATGCAGACATGAATAAAGTTGCCGCAACATCGACTGGTATGAAATCGCTACTTTGATTGCTGGCTCCCAACAAAGCAGTGCTGGTTCGGCCTAGCAGCCTTACAAGTGCAGCCAGCAGAGTGGCTGATGACAAGCCTTCCCGAGAAGTTCACTGCCAATACATTCGCACTCATAGACCTTATCAGCAATCAAGCGCAAGATTAGATGTGCAGGCTAAACTAGCAGTAGTAGCAGCAGAGTACGGATCCACATGCATTCTCCTCCTTGTTTGAAATGTATCTCAGCAACGTACAGCATTTTGGCCAGTAGCATGGCTTGGTTGGACTGCAGTTGGCAAGCCAAAGTGCCGATCCCGCACAATAACACCGATCACATGGTCGCGTATTTGCAGTGATGCAGTGCTTGTGTGCTTGTGTAATTTAGTGTTCTCCTTCCCCGTATTGGCATGGCAAGATGTCAGTGGGTCATCAAAATCCACAGACCCTTTGCTGGCCTGTCGGAGGCACCCCAGTTACATTTCTGTTGCATAGATCTGATCACAATTATATTTTCTGTCGATGTCTATGTGTATGTTCATAAACAAATATCGGTTACAGCAAAGGTATTTTTGTGTACGGTACGACTTCATCATTATGAGGTTCGACCGTAATATGCATTCCTATTTTATGAACACTTGGTGCTGAAGGACTTTAATCAAGAGACCTGCGCTTCTAAGTGTTAATCACAAGCGAGAATGTGTAGGCAAGACAGCACAAAAAACAGCCAATAGCTCTCACCTCTGTGATCTCCCAAGTCACGCTTATTGTCCAGCATATGCCATAGTGCCGCACCAGTATGGCTTTCATGGCCCAGCCAAAGAAGTGTCCAAAGGCAAACACATCTATATGGGCCCACAACTTCTCCAGCGTGATGTCTGAGCAGTTCACACCATACTCCTAGACACATTTGCACAACACAGAAAATGGGTGACATAAAAAATTGCACAAGAAGCCATCTCAGGATGACTTTCCATTTTAATGCAATTAGCATTTGAGCAGTGTAGTGACACACCGTATTGATATCACCGAAACATGTCATGTATGAGGTGTGTACGCAGCCGAGCTCCTCTTTTGAGCTTTCCACTGGGCACGCTGTGCCATCTAGCAATGGAACCACAAAGTCTGCGGGTGTTGCGTGCTTGAATATATATTCAGACAAGATTGTCTGAATATATATACATGACATGGGCTCGATTCTACCCAGCATCACAGAAATTGAAAAGGATCTTCCTCTCCCACCTCACTTCCCATTTAAGAGCAGCGCATACCCAGTGGCATATACCCAATGACCAAGGTTGCTGTGAGAGAGGTTCACTGAAGAGCGGCACATCATACCCAGTGACTCAAGTTTGCATAAAAGAAGTCAGATACAGACAAACCTACATATGGCAAACTGAACAAAGTTCCCAAAGAATGCTAACCGCATTAAAACAATGAACTGTCAGCCAGCTTCCCGTGCATACAATATGTGGGTCCCAGCGAGCCAAGATGTAGGCAAAAAATAAATAAATTATAATGTTCTGCTGGAGCAGAACATTTACTTCTGTTTTGCTTGAAGTTTGCAACATGTTTCTATGGCTTGTTGGCTATAGTTATAGTAACCTCATGCGTAGCCCAATGCCAAGCAAGGCAACTGCTTCCACCACTAGCATTGGCATTGTGGTTCTGCTGCAATGGTCCCTTGTACATTTCTTGCTCTCTGTTTTGTTTAGTCTTCTTTCTAGCGTTTCTTATTTTCCTTCTGTCTTTTCGTCTTTTTTTTCTTTTTTGCAGATCAGCT
Source organism: Dermacentor variabilis (assembly GCF_050947875.1). Classification (NCBI taxonomy): domain Eukaryota; kingdom Metazoa; phylum Arthropoda; class Arachnida; order Ixodida; family Ixodidae; genus Dermacentor; species Dermacentor variabilis. The sequence continues at coordinate 97,276,116 of NC_134571.1, forward strand.
TTAAACAATGTATGTATGGCCTTCTTGTTCGCACTGTTGCTGTACTTAATTGTTTATTACAAGATGACCATGCTTGTTTGCTTCTATTAAAATCACTTTTAGGTCCCATTACCTTCTGTTAATATCCCTTTGGGATCACTTGTACTGCGATGGTGTCATTCATAAAAATGAAATACACAAGCCAGTTTGCAATAACCAAAACAATAGGTTGAAAGAAATACACTTGAACTGCAGGCAGGTTTCTGCTACGCAAAAAATGAAAGCATTCATGTTTCAGCATTGCATGAGCTTGACTACAACAATCAAGCACTGGGCCACCACAATGCAACTTTCCCTGACAAAGTGATAACCAAACATTGACATGTTTGAACATCAAAATTGCAAAGGCTTATAGGTCGTGCTGTCTCACCTTTTCCAAGTCTATGGAGAAATTTTGCAGCTTTGGGTAGAACCAGTACATGACATTCTTGATTGTAGTGTAGTTTTGGAAAAGCAGGAACAGGAGGCCCATAAGGTAGAGCACACTCAGGCCTGTGAAAGATTACACGCAACACAGGTCGCTGTGACCCTGCTGGGCTTGTACACAGCATTTTAATTACAAAGCAGCCCAGCCTTGCAAGACAGCTTCAATTTACAAGGTTACGCAGGCCCACCAAACAGTCACTGATGTTTACTTCAACAGAGCACAAAATCCAACAAGGAGAAGGTAGATCAGAGGACAAATGTAACATGATATGGCACCATGTAAGGCATACAGTGGAAGCAGGAAGGTGCCATTTCAGGAATGTTCTTCCTTAGGAATTGAAAGTATAAGTTAGGAGTAGCATTATAACTTCACTGTTCTTTTCAGTGTGGCCATCTACTGGCATCTGTGGCCTTGCTTGATGCACGGAACAGCACAATGGACCTACCATCTTAATATTTTCTCTTTCCCTTTTCCTGCAATGACAACTATTATATATTAGTACCTTCCCCACTTCTAATTACACTCTGTCTGTCTTTTTTCCCTTTTCTTTCATGTAAATTATGGGTTTTTACATGCCAAAACCACTTTCTGATTATGAGGCACGCCGTAGTGGAGGACTCCGGAAATTTTGACCACTTGGGGTGCTTTAACATGCACTTAAATCTAAGTACACGGGTATTTCCGTATTCTCTTTCATGTTGTTGTTGTTGTAGTAGTAGTAGTAGTAGTAGTAGTAGTAGTAGTAGTAGTAGTAGTAGTAGTAGTAGTAGTAGTAGTAATAGTAGTAGTAGTAGTAGTAGTAGTAGCAGTAGTAGTAGTAGTAGTTGTTGTTGTTGTTGTTCGTTGTTTACTTTAAAGGAAATAAACAAAAGGAAAGTAAATTGCTGCTGACTGTGCTGTGACTGTCTAGCTACGTCTGGCGATTTAGCTAGGATAGACACTGGATCAAGCGTAAAATATGAAGTCTTCACCTTTGCCATCGTCGGTGACTTTATTAGTTCTACAACAGGGAGAAGGCTCATCCTAACAAGTCTCCATTTACCCCTCTCCTGGGCCAGCCAACTCCATCCATGGTCAAGATTGGCAAATATTATTACTCCATTTAATCATCTGCTGCCTATGACTTCCCTTCACACCAATTTTTTTCTACTACTCCAACAGATGAATGGCTATTAGTTCTATGTACCATATGACCCAACCGACTCAAAGAAAAAAAAGACAGCTAACAGTGTTGAAGTGCAATAGATCTTGTCAGGCCATCCTTCAAACATTTGGTGGCTCTCACAGAAAATGAGAATGGTGGCTAAAATAAAGGTGGCTTACCAAAGACTATCCTCCACACAGCTGGGTGTGGTCGAATGAAGGGACCTGTAAATATCAAAGACAAAAGCAAGGAGGGCATTTAGTCTTTTTAATTTTCATTGCACACACGTTTTTAATGTGCATGAGCATATGAAGTTTAACTTCACAAGCAGTGAATCCTAGAAACAATTACTAAGACAGAAAAAAAATAATGTTTATGCCCTACAGCTGAAGCATTGAAAGGTGCACTGAATGCCTGTAAAACAGACCAACACAAAATTAAATTCTTGCAAGCCTAGCCCCAGAAAATATTCAAAATAAGCAAAAAGTTTTCAATCTACAAACTCGTAATCTCTTCCTCAACAGGTAAACCTGAAGCTCGCGGAGGTTTTCTTACTAAGAGCGGGAAGAGCACCTTGTTCCAGCATTTAACAATGCTAACAGACATACAATTATGGGCCCCTAGAATCGCAGTAAAATTTATGTGGAACAAATTCCAGCAGCAACTGTCAAAAATAATTTGCAAAGTCAGTGATAGCTTTCTGTTATCCTACTGCTTTTGTGTGGAAAGGATGTGGCCTGGTGCTCTGCTTCCTTCTATGTGCGCGAAATCATCATCTGCACTAACCAATCTTGCACTTCCCACTCTCCTCCTCATCTGCTCATGCACTTCCTTCACCCTGTACTCTCCCCACACCTGAACTTCCACTCCACTATTTACTTTCCTCCTCCCCACTCTTGTTACCCTTTATTAACATGTTAGATCAACATCTGCAAAGCATAAAAACCAGGGGAAGTAGCTAAAGAAAGCTATTGCATTAATCAAGGTAACAAAACATTATGTACGGTAAGGGTTGAAGGTTTAATTAATGTGTCTGTTGGTTTTCACAGCCCTTGATGCACACACTTCATGCTCTCAACCAATGATGAGTGCAAATGCATGCTCAAACAAACATTGTTTAAGTTGAAACAATTAGCTTTTAAGTGTCAACGAAGGGAGTGCGCCATCTGTCATGATCACCATGACGTTTTGCATAAGGTGTCAAGCATTGGAAGCTTAAAATAAAATGTCGCGCTCAAGATTCCAAGAAAAATAGCATTAAACAAAGCATTTCCTTCTATAATACCTCAACAAAGCATGATCCTTATCATGTGGAACACGTGAGAACTTTCGCAATGGCCAGTGAGCACACACAACTTGCATGCAGAGTAGTATATCAGTAGAGTACCCATATCAATTGTCTTATCCTCCATGCTATGAAGCATGGCTTCAATAAGTACAAAGGGCACACACTGCAACAAGCCTTCACAAAAGGTAAACAGTTTCAGGACAGTGAGAGAACGCCATGAATGACTGAGTATGCATTTTCAGGAGAATGCTTGTATTACATTTGAAAATGTTGCAAACTGAGTCATTACATGAGGAGCAGAGGCAGAGTCCATTTCACATCATTGATCACAGACCATGTGAAATCTGTTATTAAGACAACAAACATTTTAACATGAAACAAATACAAATATAAATCAACGGCATTCTGCTTACTCATATAATATGCAATCATTTTCTGCTGAGTTGAAATTCAGTGTGGCTTAACACATTCACTGCAGCAGCGCTTTTCAAAGTCTTGATTCCTGTGTGTCATGACCCACTGGTGGGTCACTTGCGATATGCGACTGGTGCATTGTGACCCCCCCAGTGAGCCACCAGGGAGTTATGCTCCTTTTAAACATCCTCAAAGTGTAGGGAGAGGGCACCACCATGCATCAGATAAGAAGCAACAAGAATCTTTCCACTTCTTCACTGATTTCTACGTTTGCACCTCGCAAGAAAGCCCTGCACAGCCGCACAGGAAGAATAAATGTCGTGACCCACACGTGACCCATGTTTAAGGGACAAGGGCCCCAATGTACCACTCACAACCTAACAAATTAGAAACAGTGCCCATTCAGATGGCTCCAAAGGCTCTCCCAAGTTTGTCAGTCACCCTTACCATTGGGGAAGGCGAGGACACTGATGATGAGGAAGAAAAATGCCACGCAGCAGATGCCACTCCACATATTCTGTTCCAGATTTGCATCATCTCTGCGAAGCGTAAAACAAAGACAGAATAAATGCCTAAATTTCACATCTCTTTGCTACACCACCAAGAGGGATAAAAAGCTAATATGCCAAAAACTGTATTACGCCGTCCAAATAGGAAGAGAGAGTTGTTCTATACGTTGGTAAGGCTTGGTGGTGGGCTAGCTGGTTCCGATCCATAATGAACGAATAACAGCACGAGAAGACAAGGACGAGAAGGTGACACACACATGTGCTGATTTACAACTACTTTTGTTTTTGGAAGTGTACAAAATATGTAGCATACACATGACTATATGCAGTCATGTGTATGCTATATATATTTCGTACACTTCCACAAACAGAACTAGCTGTAAGTCGGCACATGTGTGTGTCAGCTTCTCGTCCCTGTCTTCTCGCGCTGTTATTCGTTCACTATGCTCTATACAGGCACAGAGCTGTCCCTTATGAGAAGCAATGTCCACAAAGAAGTAAAATGGTTCCACCAGTAGGTTTGAAGTAAGAAAAACTGATACCACTGGCAGGAATATGGATGATAAGTTAGTTTTATAGGCACTAGCAAAAATTGTACGCAGCAAATGAAACAGCACAGGCTTGTGTGATCAAACAAATACTTGATGAAAAGAATGAAAAATGAGACTTCGTACATCTCACATATCATATAAGCAAAGCATAGTTTTGATAGAATAAATGAAGTATTCTGCCCTGGGTGAAAATAAGGACAAAGATAGGGACAAGAAAGACAGCAGACTTCAGCAATTCCTTCAGCTATATACTCATTTACTGCGACAGCAACATTCTTCCAGTATGAAGACCACCATATTACTTTTGCTTGCCTGCTTTTTCCTTAATTATGATGCTCACCCACAACCGGGGACTGGACAAGAAGCCAGCGGTTATTGGGTGGTTTATTGGAGGGTGGGATGTGGTCGTATAAAAATGTATTAATTTTAAGTAAGCATTTGAAAAAGTTTAAATGACATATAATATTTACAAATTTTGTGATATTATAGAAAAAGATGCCTGAATTAGATAAACAAGTTGCGACTATCTTCTTTGCGCTGTTTGCAACGTACTTTCCTTATGGCACAGTAATGCATGTTTTGAATTCAAACTATGTGCAAAGACAGAAAGATAGACTCTCAGACTTCCCATGTCTAAGTAGACCAGGTTTATTTAATTGAAATTAGTAGCTTTACGGAACCTTTCGTTCACAGCTGTTTGGCCAAAGGCTTATGCTAATTTTTGTTGTTGAAGGCAGTTCAACATTTTACTGTTTGAATATATTTAATGCTACCGGGGATGAGGAAGTTGTGTTGAAGGTATCATACTTTTCAGGTTCCAATAGTAGTTCTGATGGCACTGCCTGGAGATTAATAAACTCTTAGGCCACAACTCCTACTACACCTGATGTCACGAGTAGTATGATGCTGTGCCACCTACAAGATTTGAGCAATTTCTTTTTCCCCGTACATCTGCAGTGCTGCTATATAGGGCACTAGGTGGTTGTAAATTCTGTGTGCCGCTGTGTAAACTATGTGGCGTTATCACTTCGACGTCAATGTCGACACTCACGCCATCGATGCTTTCAATGTTATTCTCCACCATCCACTTGAATCTCAATGTATCCTCTCTTGCGGGTATGTACCATGTTTAAGGCCGATCATCATCATCACGTACGTCTCCTTTGAGTCGCCTACACTGTTTTCACGAGCATGACAACGAGTAATTGCACACCAACACACCGCCATCTTGGAAAGAACAATTTCTCTGTGATGCACATGTCATCCTTGTCCACTACAGTATGCATGTTCAGGCCTCCAAAACACATGCACAGGCTTCGTCACTCTCACAACCTGTGTGGAGTGCAAAATCTTGCAGTAAATGCCCCACGCTGTTGTTGCACCAGAGCCCAGTGGATGGCATGCCCGATTCCAAAATGCACCAGTAATATGGGTTCGAATCTGAGTGGTGGCAGTTGTGGATAGTGTTCTTTTTCTTCGCCCTGTGGCAATGGTGAAGCTAGGGTTGACAAGGTGACCTGGCAACAGCAAAAATGGCCTTTAGGTGTTGTCAGCATAACGAAATGGACGGATGGCACGGACGGAGAAGGCAAGCCCAATTTTGAGCACTTAACTGCTGTCACAGTAAAATCAGTTTTCGGCACTGATCTCTGTCCCAATTAACAACTCAGCACTGCAGACAGTAAAAAATGCAAAGGCCTGTCCTACAGTGAGGTCTCTCCTGAGCGCACACAGGAGGCTGGCATCAGAGATGGAGAGCCCTTTTTGGATGCCAAGCAGATAGCTTCAAATTCAGCTCCCAGAGAGTGGACTGATGGTGCCACCAAGAGTCTGGATGGTAAACCACAGGAGACAATACTGGAAAGGAACCCAGGCCAAGTTCTGTATAATGGAGTTGATTAGTATGCCATCTGAAAGTCTAGTGTCAGGACTTTAGTTTTCAATGTAAAAATAATGTAATATGGGCACGAATACAGTGTTAGAGTGTTCCGTAAATAAATGCATTGAAACAATTGCATTGAATTTTGAAATTATGCCATTGCAAATTATGAAAAAAACGTGTCCTGTGTGTTTCCAGTCACATCATTATATACTTAACCTAATGAGTGCCCATGGCATGCTTCTCATCCTATCACACTGAAAAACAAGTGTGTACTCCACGTAAAAGCTTGTGTGCTCAGGTTATATGTTTTGTACACATGATAAAACAGTGCATCGACCATTCTCAACCACTGTAGACTCTGCCTACATACCCATCAGAAAAAAAAACAATTCTTACGTGTTACTTCTTTTGCATATAAGCTTATGCTGAAGGGCAACTTAGTCATGCTTGCTTAAGGTGCATCATCACAAGTGTGCACCTCTTAAGTTTGCACAACACAAAGCCGGCACAGTTGCCGCATTGCCCATGTGGTGCTGTAGAAACTGGTCAGCAGTGCCCTTCTTGATGCATTCGCCTGCTTTGGGGAAAACAGACTGGTGCATGCTCAACATATGCACAGAGCCAAGGTGTATGTATAGCTTTCAGCCATGCTGTTGTATGGATTATGGCAAGCTTCATGCGTAGTGGGCACTGTCGCATACTCTGCACTTTGCGAGGGAAGCAAACTGCTTCTCAGAGTAAATGCGTGCAGCACACCAGAAATGCTTGAGTGCAATGCGAGTGACTGAAGTCAATGAGCAAGTAAACTGTATGAAAATTTGTTTTACCTGAATGAATGAACAGTCACATTTAATAAACATAGTTGATACAATCACTGGAGATATAGGACAAGATCAGTGGTAAGCGGTTGGTCTGCAAGAGGCAGTCCATAGAACCAACTTTGGTACGTACCGACACTATGCTGCTGCTAAACAGACAGCCGAAGATATGCTTTCGGTACAAAATGTTTGGTACAAAACATGGATCACTGGTATATGAGGAATGGAGTGAAGGTAGCTCACATGCGCAAGTACAATTGAGTCGCTACAAATTATTAAAATCACTGAAACACTGCACACAGATAGGAAAAGAAATGGGGGTGCAGACACAGCGCTGTTATTTGTTTTCATTACAGTAAGCAACTAGAATGGCAAGCAACATTCCTGTTTAAAGTGAGGACATGCAAGCTTCCCAACTGCTTTCTGTTGCTCTGGTACATATGATTACAGTAGCTTAATGGAACTGTGTCAAGTCACAGAGTTCCCTTCCATACCTACTGCATGTAGCAGTATTTGCTATGCTGGCTACAAAATTTGCTTAACTGGTGAAATGCAATGTTTTGCGAGAAGAATACATTACCCTGCTGACCTTATGCACATTCCCTTATGTTCTCATTGCTGCTCACTGTTCTGCTCTTGAAGAAATTCAGAACCATTTTTCATTAATTAAGTCTTGACGGAAGCGTTCGAATGCAGAAGTTGGTAATGTCAAGCTGGTTTCTCATTTTCGTGTTGCCGTTCAGAATATATATCGAGATTTCTTTCTTTTTTATAATTTTTTATTGATTTGTTTACTTATTTGCTAGCTATATCTTTTAACATATGAATGGACACTGGGCTCTATTTAAGGTGAGTATGTGAGGCAAATCACAGTTATCAGTCGCTGATATAATTGTACGGCGAGTGCGTGCAGGAGCGAGGTAGCTGATGTTCCCAGTGATACTCCATGCGAAACTGATCGACACACAGCGCGCAGATGCCTTCGAATATGTTTTAGATAAGCAGTGCGCCCCGTAAAATGAGCGTTATGAAACGCGCAAAAACAAAATTTGGAGTATTTTTATTCTATATCTGTTTCCTTTTACGCTTTATTCGCTCTGGTGCTGTAAAATTATCTAGCTTGCTCTCCAGTTCTTTTGATGAACATACAGGTTAGCGCTGTTTCATAAGTCGCTGCCCTCTGCTGCCTTGAACAGCACCGCTTAACGACAGAGCCAGACGCGAAACGATGCGTTTTTGGCAGCATCTGCGAAATCTTACAGTTGCTGCAAAAGGCGCACATTCGCGATCACGTTGCTCGCTGATTAAAAAGACGCAACGCGCTAGTTGCGCTCCTCTGGAAGCAAAATGGCAAGAAACAACTCACCGTGTGAAGGCGAAGTACAACAGCACAATGATGGACACTGTTAACAGTGTAATTGTGTGAGGTTTGTAGAAGAAATCCAGGGAAATATCGTCAACTGTTCGCTCGTTGATAGAGCCGAAGAAGTCGGGCTTCTGACTAGCCTTTGAGACAGCACCTTTCGATGTGCCCATTGTGAATGTTCATCACACAGGTAGTATTTCTGCAAGCTGGACTAACCGGTCGCTGCTCAACCGTGACTACGTAGGTTTACAGCTGGACATAACAAGACGCAAGAAAACCCTTCAGCAAGTGATCAAACGAACTGGTGAACGCTGAATGGGCTGAATCGACTCACGCCATGCCTGAGACTGGAGGAGGGAGAGGAGAGATGTGCAGCATCCTCCTCTCGGTGGCCCCCGCAGAGAGTTCGAAAATGAAGCACAGAAATGTAAAAATTCAAGAAATTAACGTGTTTCTGTGCAAGCTTAAAAAAGTCATTGGAGTTCTTCGGAATTGTGCGGACAGTTGTGGGCGTAAAGCTTTGCGCAATCCGTGAACCTGCGCCAAAAGTCTCTGCTACGGCGCGCTCGCTATGTATAACCAAACTAATTTGTTTTTGCTGTTTTTTAAAAATGGCGGCTCCCTGCGTAGGCATGGTTCCCTTGGTTTCCTCTTGGCGGTCCTTGAGAAGAGCAAGGGAGCAGTGACATTGATCTTGTTTCGCCATAACCGTTTCATAACGCGCTTGACGAGTTGGAGCATATAGATACATATATTTTCGTCTTAGTTATCAGGCGGTGCACAGATGGCGTCTGCGGCCTGTCGGACATGGCTCGCATCTTCGCGATGCCTGCGCGGTCGCGGAGTCGTCGTGAAACGGGCGCATCTCTCCGCTTTTAAAACCCCTGAAGGAGCTGTGAAATTTTGCTCTACGTATGTAGATTTCTATCCGTATCAGCTGAGTTTTGTGCTCGTATTCTATGTTGCCATTCGCATGTAGTGTATGAAACCACTCAAATTATTGTTACCATTACGTGATTGTTTCAACGTTGCACACACGGTTGTTAGAACATTCATACACTCTTGCACGCTTTTATCCTATACTTCTTCAAACTTGTGAGCCCCTCAGCATGCATCTTACAGCTTGTGACCGAACAATAGCCACTTAATTCTCATTTCGGCAGTTACATCGTGACATGCACTTTACCGGTGAATGTGCGGAGTTGCAGCTTTGAGGGAGTCATAGCTGCTGAAGTTACGGTCGGTACGTCGTCACATTTTGCAAGTCTTGCACAATCGGCGCAGCTCGATGTAATGGGAATCTCTCGTAGGAACTTTGTAAAAAAAAAAATGCCGATTTCTGACCGCAAGGAACCTTGTAATTGATATTAGTATTACGTTTTTATAATGTGCCATTGTAGAATTTTTTAATTAATAACAAATATTTTTTAATGTCTGTTGAGGTTTCCGCAGAAGATAGCATTTATTCGACTGTCATCAGAGCTAGCCTCATTTCTTGAGTTACTCATCTTGTCCGGTTTTTGCCACGTATCTGCATGTACATCTAAGTTGAGTGTTTTGCAGTAGGTTCCGTTCAAACTGTAGCATACACACAGTGTTACTCTTTTCAATTTCAGTCACATCTCCAGAAAAGATGGTGCCACAGCATCGAAAGAACCACTTGACAGTATTGGGGGCCCCGAATACTTCAAGTCGCTTTATTATTCATTGCACGAAACATCGACACACTCAACGCCTTCTCAAGTCAAACCTGCTAGAGACGAGAGCCCAGGAGCTGCTGTCTTTCAGATTCCCAATATTGCTGGACTGGACAGTGACGACCTCAGCACACTGCAAAATGAAATTGCCCTTGAACCCAAGCTGGATGCACTGTCAACAAACATTGATGCAGAGTTTCTTGATGAGATGGGACCTGCTCTTCCAAAGGCTTTTAACCTGGCTGCATATGCCAACAAGTCCGCTACAGTGCAGCGGTTTGTGCAACTTGGTGTTGACTTGTCAGTGTTGGAAAAGAAAGGCCTTGGGCAGGAGATAATCGAACTCGATTTTGAAAAGGATGTGGAGCCAGTGATTCAGTTCCTCACATCACATGGTGTGCCAGCTGAGCGACTTGGTTGGTGGTTCACTAAAAATCCGTATCTGTTTAAGGTAAGATTGTATTCTCTCTTTAATTTCAACCTTGCAGGAAATTGTGTGTCCCAAGCTGGCAAAGTAGACAAGTGCATAAGCACTTTTCCTCCCAAGGCAGCTTTAACATTATGTAATGTGTTATTTCCTAGAAACCTATTTTACATAGCATACCTCTTGTCAGACTTGCTATGTAATCAAACTGCTTTTGAGCAACATTATCAGATTTAAAGGTGACCTGTACCAACCAGCTGTTGCACAAGATTGGATACTTGAACTACTGCAGTGAGAAATCTTGCCACTCAAATTTACAGATGTTTCAAACAAACATTTTCATGTTGTATTCTTTGGAAATATGTGTTTAAACGAGTAGTGAAATCAAAATCTCACCGTCTCCTTTGCACTGTAAGTAGCAGATATGGTAATGCTAGGTTTCTACCTTTTCAGATAAATTCAATGAAATAAAAAAAAACACTTGCTAGTAAAAAATTAGCAATTTGGTGTTTCCCAAAACCGAAATCAAAGCTTCCAAGTTCATGCGACTATGTCATGACAGCTTTCGCGGAGAAGTATGAGAAGCAGAAGGCGTTCTTTGGCTCAACGAACCCCTCATGCACAACCCGCTCATCAAGCGGAGGTTCCTAAATAAAAATTAAAATGAATCACACAGAATATTTAAGAAACTGGAAGCTGGGTCTACTCTTTCGCGTGATATATACCATGCATGAATTGCCATGCGCCTGCGGATGCCAAGTCGATGGAATGACACATCTGCGACAACTTTTCCGTGAATGTCAGCTGCGTGTTCGACATTGTAGATGATAAAAAGCATTGTGAAGTCGAGCAGCTTCCAAGCTCTGCTGCTGTTGCAAAAAGTGGAACCATGCAGTTATGTTTGGTACTGCCGAGTTCAGGTCATTGCTTGTCCGTCGCTCCCCATGGCGCCCTTGCTGGTCTGGGCTCCTGGTCCTCAATTCTCTGTTCGTGTCAGGCCACACGTTGCAAACAAGGCTCTCAACAATGCCTCCATATGTACAGGTTTATTTAAGCATGTACATATCCGCAACAGCTTAGAGAGTCTTCAGCTCCAGCTCTCTCATTGTTCTCCCTAAAAAGGCCCTAATTGCCCATTTTAAGCAATTTGATTAACACGAGAATTCCAGTTATCCGCACCTCAGCAGCGTAGGGCCGCTGAACTCTGGCAATCACAAGCAGTCTTACAAGCACGTACTTGCCATGAACCAATGGTTATCTCAAATAAGACCAAAATTTTTCTTTTGGCCACCCCTATTGGTTCCTTTTGCTCTTTCCCGCTTTTCTCTGGCCACTCCTTACATTGTGGCCTCACTTCAAAGCAAACACAAACAAACCAGCAACAATAAAGTGCACCATCAAAAGCCAGGACAGCATTTCCCTTCCATTTTTGAATCCGCTAATTACTTGACCCATGCACTCAAGCAAGCTGCACACTGGAGAACACACCATGCAATTGTCTGAAGACAGGCACTGGCCTACTCTATGTAACGAAGACCGCCTTGGACATGTGACTCCGATCTGTCCGTTAACCTCAAACAGAGCACTGCTGGTGCATGCCTTTTTATAATTTGCCCAGCTCCCCCGACACCGTAGAGGTGACAGCGGTGAGTGATAACCGGCAAATGAAGCATTTGTCGGCACCAGTTTGTTGTGTTTGGTGGTTCAAAACATCCTGCACGTATTGTCAACTACCATTGGCTCAATGACACCTGCCACCACGTCCAAACGACCCATCCTACTAGTTGATAGCACGTGCACTTCCCGGGCACACACACATATGAAAACGTTTCTGCAAAGTCTCCCTATGGCCATGTACGTGTAAACAAATAAAAGGTACAAGCCAAGGTTGCTGACCTGAACACCAAAGAAATAAAAGATACAAGCGAAGGTCGTCGAACTTAACACATGCTGTGTAGTGAAACATTTTTCATGACTTGCACTACACCAGCGAGCCATTCTGGTGCAATGCTCTGTTCATGAACCCATACCTGAAGGCAGCAGGTACAAGTAATGGTGCGAACCGCCATTCCCAGGACAACAGTCATGAACTGGCACCTGTGCTTGACATGTACGAGTTGTTGCTTTCTGCCGTTTTACCACTGTGACATTGCGATGCCTTGTTGGAAAAAAGAGTTTCCAGAATGTCAGGCATATGCTGTTCAAGAAATCGCTGAACCTCTAGTTCACTGTAGGATGCTGCCCAGACTAGCACTGTAGGATGCTGCCCAGACTAGCCTTCCCTTTCACATACTGCACTGAATATGACTGGATATACTGGCTTTTCCTGTATCCATCGCAAGTGTTTGAAGTGCTTTCTTGATGTCTTGTTTTTGCAAAATGGGAGCATGTGCCACATTGACCGATTCTAACATTGGTAAATACTATAGGTCTGCGAATATTTGACATTTCAAATATAATTACAATAATTCCTGTTATAGAATTTGAGAATTCACTGTTCAAAATTGTCAAGTATTTGTTTCTTTCAAATATATAAAACACAATAACACTTATTGGAGCCTCGTTGAAAACAGAATTATAGATGTGCGGACTGTTTCAAATGATTCTAATTTCCTATAATTTTCTCGTTTCCACTCATCCAATAAAAATTTATTTATTAATGCCTCAAGGGTCCAAGTAGGACATTACATGAGGGGTGGGCACGTAAAAGGCGGGATTGATGATGGTGAAATTAGAAAGATGAGTCAGAACACTCGATGGCAGATCTAAAGCGTGTTGTATCGCGGATGAGTGCAGTTTGTCTGGGAAGGCCATTCCAGTCTCGGGCAGTTCGGATGAAGAATGACTGCAGGAATGTAGTGGTGCGAGCTTGTGGCGGGATTACTAAGTTCGGATGGCCTGTTCGAAGAACACGATGAGCCAGCTGGACCAGCTGGCTGTCACGAGGTATGGAAAAGAAAAACCTGTGTTAGAGGCATAGGCGAGAGATGTGACGACGAGAGGCAAGAGGTGATAGGTCTAGTTTATTGTAGTGATGAAACGCTAGTGTGATATGAGTAATCTGAAAGAAGAGAATGACCCAATTTCTAGCAGAATATATATGAACTTGTTCCAATTTATTATTTGACACTCTCAACATGTTCGCATGCCTTTAAAACAATGTGCTGTGGTGTATTATCCAAGTTATCTCCTTTCAGTGAACACAACACTTGCATGGACCTGATAACATACTGTTTTCTTGTTTCATTACTATCATTTCCAAGGTGCTTCATATAATTGAAATGCAGATATTTATCTGTTACGAGCTCCTCATTTGTTTGGATGTGTAATTGTTAATAGTATTACATGCATGCACAATTGTATATAAGCCTGATATCTTCTTCTTTTTTCCTATCTGATTCTGTGTAAACTTAAAATTTCATGTTGCTTTAGAAGTAAAAAAATATTCTATATTTGGCAGTATTCTTTCTCAAATATTCGTATTCAATTTGGAACTTTCACTTTATGAAAACCCTTATTAAATATATGAACTGAACCATTACAGTAATTTTTAGTGGCGCTAAATCTTTCTGCTGTTGTAAATTATGACTAAATAAGCATTCCTGCAATTCAATTGCCCCTCGCCCGTATTATTTTTATTTTTGCCTAGACTGTTTTTGAAAGATGAGCGAGAGATATATGGCAAATAAGGCTAGAAATACAGAAAAATTCAAAATTTCATTGCACCATAAAATAAAGCTTTGATAAAATCCATTTTCTACATAAAAAAAAGTAACTCCGGGAGACGCCCTCCAATTTTGCCCCAATATAAGCTCCGAATAGTGAGAACCTAGATGTTGCAAATTATACAGTACTATACAGGTGATTCATTATTTGTCCTTCTTTAAATGAATATCTTGAGTATCCAGAAGCGAGGCACTATAAGTACATAGCCAGCTCTGAACAGTGCATTTTCTAAAGCTATGGCAAGCCTCATGACGTGAATATCAATAGCAAAAAATTTTCACTGTATACGTTCCAGTGCTTTTCAAGCTTTTGTACATACATTCTTGAACTTGATGCATTCTGTAGCTGCCAATATTACTGGACTTACAACCTCCTGTGCCTACTTAGTGACGTCACTCTGCTATGGATTACACCAAGCTCTGCACCTTGAGAAACTGCAACTTCATTGTTAATACAGGTATTAAAATATTTACTGTGCACTGGCTGATTCTAAAGTGCAAGAGATTGTGGTTAATTACACACACAGTATTTTAAAGAATAAGACAAACAAAATTTTAGCATCATCTCCGCATGTGTCATTTATAATGATCAAGAAGGCTCCGTCACTGTCTGTAGTGATCACATTGTGTGCAAAAAAACTGGAAGAAGCAGGCTTTTTTACACTGTTAGGTTGCCCTGCACAAGCAGTGATGTAGCCAGGGTGTGTAGCACCAGGCACATGTAACCCTTCAAAAGATATTTCTGGCTACGCCACAGCATACAAGGTGGTCAAACTCCCACTCATGGCACCATTGAGCCGAAGGTAGGCCTTCAAACCATGGGAATTATAGTTAGGAGAAGAATAAGCACTACCAGCTCCTGCACCACTGCTTTATTTCCCCTTCTAGAGCGATGTCCACCATCTTGTGTGGGCTAAACAAGATATGTGAAAAAGCACACTTGCAGAATTTCGCGTACCCATAATCTTCTTTTTCTTAATCCTGTTCCTTATTGTCAACCCCCTAGCAACCTCTGGAGAACCTTCAGGTGCGAATTGATTACTTGCTGTCGAAGCGCTTCTCGCAAGAGGCTGTGACACGCATCCTGAGCAATGCACCACTGTTCCTTGCCTACCGTGTGAAGGACATTGACCAACGCCTGGGCTTCCTGCAACGTGTTCTATCCCTGTCTGGTGCTGAGGTGCGCCATATCATTACACGGTTTCCCAAGCTGCCAACGTGCAAGTTGTTTGGAGTTGAGGTAGGAATATCTTTTTTTTAAATCAGAGGTGTGCAGAGGACAAATGAGAGTTGGCCTTACAAATTGAATTAAACACCAACTATTGCCCCATTTCTAGATAGCAAATGAAAAGAAAAATGAAATTGGCAGGTGGTGGTTGAAAGGCTTTGCAACACCTTTGTTTGTCTTTTTACTTCTGGAAGCAAGTAATACTTAAAGGGACACTAAAGTGAAAAATGATTTCTTCTGCATCAGTAAATTACTGTTCTACAACACCAGAAATACCACTCTTACAGCGATAAGACATTTGGTAAGCCAGAAGAAGCACAAGACCGAAATATAGGTGGCGACGCCTACTTGAGTTCCCGCACCTGGGGGCTGTGACGTCTTGGATTTTGATGGCATCTTCTAGGGCCTACTAATTATATATAGCGATACAGTTTGACTACATTGTGTTCTAAAATAACCAAATGTTAAACATGGCAAGTTTTGGGAACCTTTATTCAGCCAACGCGGCCCAAATGCAAAACATACTTTGGAATCCCTGACGTCACACTGACGTACCGGCGCTGGGGTTTCGGCGCGAAATTCAAATACTGATACTTGGACCTTCATTTTCTCATCTAATAATCAAACTATTTTTTTTAAATGACTGCCTGCAGGGTTCTCAAACAATGCTCCATTAGTCTAAACAGATTTATTGTTTTGCTTTAGTGTCCCTTTAAGTACTAGGCCAATGGTCCAGCGTATCCTCTTAACGAGGTTGTGTGTCTTGTGGCAAGATGAGCAAGCATAAGTGTTCTTGCTTGCCTCTTGTATAGCATTTGCACCTTGCTGCTGTTAGTAGATTCAGTCACAGTTGATGCAAATAATCCCTGAAGTTCTTTATATATCTATGCACACGTGCAAACACATTTATTGATTTAAGTGACGTATTTATTTGTTTGGAATTGCAGTGCTTTCACTGTCACCAGTTCATGGGAACATCTGAATAAGGATAGAGAATTGGCAGGTTCGTTTCAGTGGCTGGGTAAAGCACGTCCCCAAACAGACTTCTGAAAAAAAAAAAATACAGAACGAAGAAGCCACACAGTTGTGCATGGATATTTGAGTATTGCAGTAGTCTCATGTGCTGCATGAGACATGGTTATGTCCATTTGCAACTGTGAAATGAGGGGATAGCAACACTAATGCCAAGAACCAACCCTGTAGGTGAGAGGTGCTGCAGGGCCTCTTTGAATGGCAAAAAAAAAATTTCACCATTATCACTAGAGTAGTTAAGCGTACTTGAGAGAAAAAGACCTTTCAAAATGCTTTCCAGTTACTCTTGTCTGGGAACAACTGCTCCAACTGTGTAGGTGCAGATTTTCTAATCTCATCAGTTGAAGTAATGGTAGGCTCATGAGGCTAGCAAAGCAGAGGGGATGTGTACCCTTGAGCATGCATAATATCATCTATAAATATATAGAAAAATGCATGCCGAAAAGCCCATAAGTGAGAAACTAGTAGAATTGAAACATAGTCCATGTTACCTAGGTGATGACAAGAATGGAATAAACAAACATTGCATGGCTAAATATTTGAAAAATCTTTAAGTTGTGCACTGACGTGAGAATGAAAAATGGCTTATAATAACTGTTAAGATAAAGAACTACTTAAAAATCATAAATGCGACAAAAACTGGTTGAGCATCATGAAATGAACAATTAACGTTCCACAAATTAACTTAATGAACTTGAACATATTATAGGTATTCGAGGCCCTTATTCAAAATTCTGCTGTCAACAGTTGGTCAAATTCATATTTCCCTCTTATGTCCAACAAATTTAATTAGTCAGTTTAGTAGTTTCGAACTGATAGCACTTCTGCATTTCACATGCAGTTGAATAGGGTAATTAGAGTTGATCCACGAGCTCAGAAAAAACATGTTTTAAATTTATTGTAATTTCTTGTAATAGATGGGAAAAACATCACGAAAAAAAAATTTAAAAAGCAGGAGCTTGTTCTAACAGAACTGAGTAGTGTTTGGACAGCAGCTGCTGAAGGTGGTGGCGTTGTGCTTGATATTTGGGCATTTTTGCCATGATGTCGGAGGAACTTTTCTGGCTCTTTTCTCATGTCTTGCAAAGGGAATGCTAGCAGATAAGCAAATTCTATATATAACTGCCTTGCCATGATGCGGTAGTTTGGTTAGGTTAATTCGTTGTTGGGCTTTGTTCTAAATGTGAATCCTCAGTAGCTGTGATGCTGTACCATAACTCTGGAGCTTCTTCCAAATTCTTTGAACTTCTCACAGACCATCATCGCATCACTGTGTTCCAGCATCCTGCAGAATGAACACAGTTTGCCTTCTATGCAATTCCATGCTTCTGAACTTAACATTCTGCACTCTTCAGTTTAGCAAAGCAGATTGGCTTGCATAGGCTGCTTTTTTTCTAGAGCATTTCATTCCTCCCAACATTATCTGTAGAAACAGTTCCAAGCTGGGCTGCACGTTGTTCATGAAAGAATGAAGGTGTGGGAGAAGAGAACAAGCGTGCTGTTATTGTCTGTTAAAGAGCTTTAGCTCAATGTTCATCGTCCACTCTGCACAGCAGACCTGTGCAAATTAAGAAGTTGCACGCAGACACTGCTAGTGGGCGTGCGCACAAGGTCCGTGTTGGCAGACAAAAGCAAAATGCATCCCTTGCTCCACTGCCAAGCTGGTTCAGTGGGACACTGTAAAAAATGCAGAATGAACACAGTTCTTCACAGTGTTCTAGTGCACACCATAAGTTACACTGAGCAGGAACAGTTTGTCTGTGTTCACACATTTTTGGCCTATGCACAATGCACTCTCTCTAGGGCCACAGGTGTACTTATGTATACTGTCATGATATGTGCACTGATATGCATGCCAATGGGGAACTGTAGAGCATGGTTTCTGTTAAGCATTCATCTGTAAAAAAAATGCTGTGGATGCTGGTGTTCATTGCTATCATGCCTTGTTTTTGCCATCTCTCTTATGTCTGGCAGCGCAACGCCTTTTCAATAAAGGAGGAGATGGGATTCACCATGGCTGAAATGAAGCAGATGATCATGGTTTGCCCGAAGCTACTCATAAGCAGTAAGGTGTTCATTTATTTGTTGTGCCATGAAAAAAAAATTTTTTAGCCTTTGTTCTGGGATCTTCGTATTGTGTGGCATAATACTTATGAAGGTCTTGTCATATTTTGTTGCTTTGCTTTCATAGCATCATAAAGATATTTTGAACTCATTGATGCAAATTGCTATTTTAGAGAGATAACTGATAGTGAAAGCAAACACATGGTAATTGTGACGTGACCTCCTCACTGCTGCCTGCTTCACGATGGAACATGGATGTCAGCGAGGGCTGTTTTGAACATATTATTCGCTCTGATAATGCAGTAGGGCCAATTTACTTCGATGCTAGGTTCCTTTTTCTTGTGATTATGAAGCAGAAATATGCTTTGTTGTGTAGCTAGCGAAGCTAGTGAAACTTGTAAGTCTGCCAGGCTAAAATCTGAAAATTTTTGGGTTGGCACTTCGCGCACTGTACAGCGTTACCTGCTTCATATATTTCTGAGAAAAATACAGGAAAATATTTGGTGTTGTTACTGCAGAAGCTCAACAAAAACGTAACATTTACATTTGTTAGAAGATATTAATGAAAATTTGGTAGAGGCGAGAGCCGGAAATTTTCATAATATATGCCCGTCTGCGTAGTTTGCCCATTGTATTGAACAGACAAAATATCTTGATGCTCTTGTAGACTTTTGGTGCAAAATATTACTTGAATCCAACACTAACCCCTTCAGATGCCAGTTAATTCTCTCCATTAAAAAATTAGTTTTGCCACATTTCTTGTACATTTGGAATCATGAAAAGCACACAGCTGTAGAATGGATTAAGCGTTTTCAATTCTTCAACAAGTTTTGTCAAGTTTCAAGTTTACAGAATGGGCACTCCATGCTAGAACCCTCTAAGGCAATATCAGGTATGAGAGCATCAACTTTTTCAAGTCTATAGTCGGGTTCATCCTAAGAACACAGGAGAGGCCCTGCCCAAATGGCCAAAGCGCATTCAGCTGATAGTCCCGCTGACTTGACTCGGCCCATTTCGAAGCGCAGGCTGTCATATTCTTCGTCAGTGGGGTCATCGGCTGTATGGCTCATGATGTCAATCTAGAGCACGCCCATTGGTGGAGGCTTGCATGCACCCACCTTTGAGGTGGCAAATTCCACTGCCTTCTAAAGTTGTACTGAATATAAAATACTTATAGACTATCTGTTGAGCTACATAAAATATATGCTTGATGTAAAACATCGCGAAAAACAATGAAAGAAGTGAACCCTTTAGAAAAGATGTAAGCACTTTACACAAATTATTCAAACTTGCAGCACAGTTTCAGCATGAATGCGACACATTTTAAATATTCATTTCATCAGTGCCGTTTCTGCTACACTAATTTAGAGGGCACAATTGTGCACACAGTGCCTGAAAGAGTTCATTTTATTCCTTGTATGCTGTCTCATTCGGGCCACCATTGATAGGGAAGCTTTGAAACCCATTCAGGCTAATCCAGAACTGACACTCTTGTCTTTGTGCACAATCTTACTCACAGCTTATGGAAGTTATGACAAATCTTGCACCTTTTTCACTTCTGTCTGTGTTCTTTCCAACACATCTTTCAGTTCTATAGTGAAAGTGTAATTATAACAGGAGAGGTTAAACTATTGGCATGCTTAGCTGGGTTATGAAGAAAGTTTTTTTATCACTTTCATGTTGCAAGGACTTTTACAACAATCATGCATAATATGCATTGGAGGAATGTTAAGCAAAATGTACATGCATACACTTTGACATATCGAGGTGCCATGCCTTTTTACCATTTAGGCATGGCCCCTATGTACACGCGTCTTTGTTTGCGCCATTGCACCTGCACATTACCTAGGTAAAAAAACTTGTTTTACTCACTTGTCAAATAAAATTTCAATATGCTTTTATTTGCACGGCCCCAGATCGTGACAAAATTGTTGGTGCCTTCACCTACCTTCATAAAGAAGCAGGCCTGAGCCATGCACAGCTGATGCAGTTTCCGGCCATCTTGCGTACACGCGAATGCATCTACAAGCCTCGTCACCAGTTCCTCGTCAAGCTAGGCCGAGCACAGTTTGACGCAAAGGAGCCCAACTACGTCTCTCTGAAGGCCTTGGTTTCTGGTACTGATGCTGTGTTCTGTGAAAATGTTGCCAAAACATCTGTAGACAAGTACAATGAGTTTCTGAAGACACTGTGATGTGTGTGGCTGTGAAAAATTTAAAGAAGAAAAATAAATAGGGACTGGGCAGCTCGCCTAGTCCAGTTAGTGTAAATTATTGATTCTTCTTATGTGGTTTTTTAATCCTTTTGACTACAAAGTTAGTTCTCGAAAAAAATATGCAACATTTTTTATTAGGTACTCTGCTCAATCATTTTATGTCATGATATCCCAATCAAAAATGATCTTTTATATTCCTAAATACTACTGAGGTAACTTCGAATTCTTGCATTTTTCACTATATTGTCAGCGCTAGTATATCAGTATCACATCACTGATTTCAAAGTAGTAGTATACTCGCATATGGGCAGCTGAAGCTCAGTAAACATTCTTGAAACTTCAGCCTTTGGCTCCTTCAGAATACAATGTAGTCCACCTTTATCAATACAATATTGACTAGGCCTCGGCACCAAGTATCAACATCCTCGTCGTCACAGCAAGCTGGTGCAGGAACTTCAAGGGGGCAGCACCACCTCTTCAGCTTCTGCATTTTCCTCCACTTACAAAGCCGCCTGTCATGGCAGTAGGGGCTTTTTAGCGGCACGAGGATCGAGTGACACTCTTGTTCCTTGCCCAGCACTTCCGGTTCACCTCTCGAGACGATCGGGGAGGAAATTCAAAATAAATCAGAAAAGAAATTTTAAAGAACAGTACAGTACAGAATTCATGGGTTTCATTATAGATATGATACCAGATCATAAGTTTAGTTACAAGTTGAGTTACTGAAATGTCTGGAATAATTATAATTAATTAGAAATCACTGATTACTGCATGCCACAGCACAGAATTATGGACTTCAGACGCGCCACGTAAGCACAGCTTTGGCGAAATTCCTGGAAACCCAGAAGTAGAAAGCGGAAGTAATGATGTCACACATGAGAAGGTGGTGTGATAGTTAACGAGCTAATTCAGTTCAGTTCATGTGTTCTTTTGCCTAAAGTTAATTTAAAGAACATCAATGCCAAGGTGCAAATGCCACTAAGAGACACCCAAGTCAAAGATTAGGGTCGCCTACCATTTTTATTGATATTGTAGAAAGGCAACGTGCTAATATAGCTCAGCTGATTGTTCTCTGAACTGTTCCTTAAAGATGTGTTAAGAAAGCCTGAGGAAGCGGCTTACACATGGAAAATGCAAATTGCATTTTATTCAGCTAAACACAGAAGTTGCTCTAGCTGTCGCACTGATGCAAGACCTTCATGAGCCTCCAAATGCATCTCAATTATTTTAATATTTATATGTTTTGGAACTTCTTTGACACAATGCTGTAGTCTCAAATGTTGCACATTTTCTTAATCACTAAACACCTTCTCTGTGAGATTTCTAGGAGTCCTTGAAGGAGGATACTTTAGAGCAATGTTTCTCAAACTTTTGACGAGGCTGTATTTGCTTTCTTGATACAACCATGTCTGCTGACCCCTGCTTCTATACAGGGTCCTGAATATTTCGCTGCGTGTGTTCGAAAAAAGGTTTTGCACTCACCGCTGCGCTGTTCTTGCTCAAATTTTGCAGAACGATCGCATTTTGGCATCGACTTCATTTAGTATAACACTTGGCATAGTTAATTGCCCACGTTTTAAGGAAAAAGTGCAAGTTTGCCTGTGCGTATGGCAATGCGAGCTGCTACCACGATGGCGCAAGCATATACTTATATCACCACCTGCTGTCATCTGCAGAGAGCAGCATTTCAGGGAGGGCTGCCACATGTTGCCCGCTCCTGAAGCAGGCGACTTCCCTCCCTGAAATGTTGTTTTCCATAGCTGCTGGCAGGTGGCAACACAAGTTTATGCTTGCGCCGTCGCGGCAGCAGTTTGCATTCCCATAAGCGCAGGCAAATTTTGCACTTTTTTCTTAAAAACCAGATGATTAACCATGCCAAGTGTTATACTAAACTTAGTCGACACAAAAATGTGATCGTTCTGCAAAATTTGAGCAACTACAGCGCAGTGGTGAGCACAAAACCTTTTTCCAAACACGCACAGCGAAATATTAAGGACCCTGTACACTTTCGGTGATACTGAACTGTCTGCAGTTGTAGGGCCGTGTTCGGTCAAGTTTCCTTTTTGGTGACTGAAGGTTTAACACCAAAGCTACCATGACCCCCCTCTATACACACACGCACACACACGCATACGCACACACACACACACACTTTTATCATCTTTCTGAAAATTCATTTTTTTTTATGATGCAGATACATTTACATTTTAATTTATTTAAAAGACATTAACCACAGCAGACAGAGTTACCAAACATACTTGTTAATGTTTTTTAACAAGGATTGATTTAATTTTGTATGTTAATGAGAAGGTTGCATTTGCTTTATTGATACAACCGTATCTGCTGAACCCCAACTCTATACAGTTTCGGTGAGACAAGACTGGCTGCAGTTGGGAGGCTGTGTTCGGTGAAGTTTTCTTCATGGCGACAGAAGGTTTAGATCATTGTTCGTCTTTCTGTTTTACCGTCCGTCTTGTGGCAAAAAAAAAAGGAAAACTAATATTATGCTCTGCATAATAAACATAATTTTGAGGGTGATACTATACAGGGTGTCTCAACTATCATGCACCAAGATTTAAAAATATGCAAATGCCACATAGTTGGACAGAAGCAAGATAACGTTGTTTATTGTTACTTGGACATGCTCATATGATTTTGCATTCTGCCTAATTACATGCTTAGTCTTAATTAATTAATCAACTTCTCAAATATAGTTAGATGAAAAATGTCAATGAGGAAATTGTAAAGCAACATGAAAAACTCCCGATACAGCTTTCTGTTGCTCAGTACGTGTTACATAAAAGTATTTTTCAGAGTGTGAAAGGAGCCCGCAAATACACACAAAATTGCTTCGCGACTGGTCGCTCGAGGCACTTCGCATCTATTGACACTTTTAATCTAATTATAATATCTGAGAAGTTGATTAATTAAGACTAAATATGTAATTAGGCAGAATGCAACAAATAATATGAGCATCTCCAAGCAACAGCAAAGAACATTAACTTCGTTCTGCCCAGCTAAGTGGCATTTGCATGATCTAAAATTTTGGTGCTTGATATTTGGGACATGTATATATGCTTATAACACTCTTAAAGAAAACGGCATTAAAGGAGCATGGGCACAGAGACTGAAAAACATCTCTGTTCTGGCAAGCAGAGTGTACATATAGTTGACCTCTCTATGACTCCCAGAAAAAGGCTCATGACCTATTTGGGGGTCATAACATGCAGTTTCATAAACACTGCTTTAGCAGAATGCTGGTTGCTCTCCAAATAATATGCAAGCTGGTAGTGTTCTCCAAATCTATAGATGTGCAATTTTACTCGAAAAGAACAAGCAAAATTTTTCCATCTACAATATTGTCATGGCAACTATTGGAAGTGCTGGCACCTGACATGAAGCATGAGGGTTGACCTACCTTCAATGTTAAACTAACCTCCATTGCCATCCAGACTAAAGAAATTAAAGCAAAAACGACAGCAACACTTCGATGAACGAGATCCCATGCTACTGAAGATGGCAGGCCAGTTGTCAAATACAATAAGGATTACACTTTTTTTTTGTTGGTATACACCCATTCACTAGTGATGAGACATGCTAACAGATGAATTTTTGGAGTACTTTTTCTTTTATTACACTTATAGTGACAAAGATAGCCCAAGCATCACTGCTACCACAGACAGAAGAAGACAAGCTTCGGCATTGCAGCTCGCACTAGACTAGGGTTGTGCTGCACTGTACCTTATGCATCTGGGCTTGTTACTAACAGTCAATAAACCTTGTAACTCTTTTAGCAGTGGAAAATCTTAGATAATCTTGTGAAGGAACCGGTTTATGAGGTCCTCCTGGTTTTCAATGTCCCCACCCTTGCTGTAGTGGTTGGCCTTCTTGCACCATCGATTGCTGGGTGCCTTCAGCTTGAAGTGCCACAAGAAGTTGTGGACCTTCTTGAAGTTGGGCCCCACTGGGTAGATCTCATGGATCAGGTCCTCAATGCAGATGGTTCCTAGCCTGCCTAGATAAACAACAAATGCGTTACATAAGTAAGCTTCGTGCTTCCTCTTTTGGATCTCTTTAAAAATCTTTAGATCTTTTATATCTTTAGAAATCTCACAGAGAAAACTACATTAATTGTCAGATGGGTTCTGCCGTAATTTTTATTGCAATAGCAATTATATGGACACTACAAGTGAATTTTTGCCATCGCCGTGGTGTTCTGTATAAAGTCTAGATGCGATAAGATCGTGCCCAGTATGCTGTGTATGCGAGGGAAAGTGTGCGAGATGAACTGAGGATTGCACGAAATCTTTTCGTGTGCCCATTGTTGAAGGTCACATGATTCAGCACAAGCTGTGTGTTGGGGGGGGGGGGGGGGCAGGGTGAGCGCGCACCTCCTCCTCTAGCCTGGCTGGGTGATACAGTCAATTTTGTGAGCGCGGAAGTTGTCGGCACGCATCAGAAAAGGTGAGAGGATAGTGGTGTTGATAGGGGATAGTTGAGTTGACAGGGCACATCAAACCCCTTGTAGCATAATCAGCACCACAAATGGAGCGCGCTGAAACCGATTCTTCATAGATTTCCTATGCACATTCTGAAGTGTGCACCTTCGCGGGTTCAAATCTGGCGCCCCATTGATAGCTATGCTGGGATTTGCAGCCCGTAAAGGGGGTGCGAAATTTAATATGTACATAATGTGCAAGTAAAAAAATATGTACGCTGTTCAAAAAACATAGCTGTGCATTGAAGTTGTTTTAAAGTGAAAATATGTAAGCATGAGAAACAATTAGACAGCTTTATTCAAGCACAGCACTGATAGCGCACGTGGCACCACATGCAGCAGTGCACAGCATAGAGTTTCATACAATAATTGTTGCGCAATGCCGCTTCGTGTTTTCTTTCCCCTGATTTTGAAACTTTTGACAGCCATGGTGGCGGTTCGTTTGTGCTGTACGCTTGCTTATCGAGTGGAGAACTTCGGATCGTGTTTGAAAAAAAAGAAACTGTAGCAACAACACCACTTTATTTCGGTTCCGTAAGCGATTTTGTTATATGATTGAAAGGTTGCACGATTGTTGCACAATTTGAATGGCACTAACATCAGTTAGCGTTTCGAATTGTCACGTTCATGCAGTTATTGACGGAGCCTGTTTCAGATTGCAAGTTGTTTTTTTAGGTTTGTTTGCACCATTTTTTTTCTCTCATTCTCTTTTTGCGTCTTTGCAACTTGAATATGATACTGGCTTTCAGGCTACGACGGGAGCTGTGTAATTCCATTACCGACTTGATATGCGGTTGCAATATTATATTCACCACTATAGATATTCTCTAATTAAACATGATCGCGTAAATAACACTCACAGGCTGCGACTACAGACAAAAATTAGTGAAACCACAAGAATATCGCATGAGTCTCCTCACCACCGTTCGTTGACCTTAGTCGGGGAAAAAAACTGCTAATGGCCCCACATAGCAATGTACATTGCAATACAATACAGGCAATGCAAATAATATCAATGGCAGGCAGCAAACAAGTACGATCGCCGAAGGTAACTGCCACCTGAAGCTGAGGTCTCTGTTGTACAATGATGACGGTGATGAGCAGATATGACGTTTCAAGGAATGCCACAAAAGAGTAAAACAAAATCATGAGCAGCTCATAAGCATACATATACAACATTTTATGAAAATCTTAAAAGTGGTTAAAAAATCTGCTTTCAGTGCGAGGTGAGTATCACCTTTACATATTAGCTAATTGAAACTTGCACTTTCTAGATTAAGAAATTTAGTACTGTGTGGCTGTTTTCAATGTTCCTGTGTGAAATGTAAAGAAACCTATCCGGAAGTCATAGTGAACTTTAAGTAACTCTTACATGTATTGTTTTGGTTGAATGCGTTATTGCGTAGGACTACAGAAGTGACGTCATTGAGGGAGTTTCTGACCACCAGGCCGTTTTTGTATAATGAAATTTCTTGATTACTTAACAGAATTTTGTTTTCTCTGCATTTCCTGATTTTAATTGCACTGATGATGTTTCAATAATAGACACTCTATCTGATGGTTTTGAAGAATTTGTTGCACTCAGTTCTACTTGCAATGTTAACGCACTGGTTAGTTATTTCGAATGCTTGGTTAAAAAATATATTTTGTGTTTTATTCCTTTCACAACAAAGAATAAAAACATGAAGATTCCTTGGATGACGCTAGATATATCACGCCTACATGGCATTTTAGCAGGCTAAGGTGCAAGAGGCATTAAAATAATCAGGCAGTCATGCCAAGTTTTATTAAAGCCAAAGAGGAGCTTAGACTGAAAATTAATTGCGCTAAGGATTTCGTCTTTCGTGTGCAGCCGCAGGACCTACCAAAAAGCTAACTTGCGTAAATTATGGTTGTCTGTTTTACCACGTGATATGATAGCTACTTGTATGGTGATTAATAACAATTATTCATTTCATATATCAAGTGCATTTAATGAGTATTGTCAGTCTGTTTTTTACTCATGACAACAATGTCATCCAACCAGATACCATTGCTATTAGTGACATGTCCATCAATAACATTAACGTCACCGAAGAAGGTGTTTCGAACGTAATTTAGAAACTTGATATTAAAGAAAGTCTGCTGGGCCTCACGGCATTCTGAACTTGTTTTTGGTACAGTGCTCATTATGGACCTCATTTTTCATATTTCGTCATATTTCGCAAGTCCCTGGCATCCTCTACAGTAACCCCATCCTGGAAAATGGCTCAAGTTCTTCCGTTATTCAATAGCAGTGACAAACACATTATATATAATTATAGACCAATTTCTTTAACCTCTCATTTGTGTGAAATGTCAGAGCACATTATTTACAAACACATTATGGAATACCTTGAGTCACATAAATTACTAACTAATGTCCAGCACGGCTTCCGATGCGAATTCAACACGTTAACACAGCTAAGTGAATTTACGCATGACATTTGTATCAACCTCGACGCGGGTAACCAAACCGATGCAATCTTCATTGACTTTTCAAAGGCATTCAATTCCGTGATTCATACAAAATTGATGTATAAACTTGTGCCATCCTTAATAATTCCCACCTTCTCAGCTGGATTTCTAGTTTTCTTTCCCATCAATGTCAGTTTGTTCTTTGACAGAGCTAATTCCAGGGTAGCAGAGGTACCCTTGGGAGTGCCACAAGGTTCCGCATAGGGTCCGTTGCTTTTCTTGATCATTATAAATGATTTGCCTCATCACTTAACTTCAAATTTACATTTGTATGCTGATGACTGCATATTATATCATAAAATTTCCTAGTTTTTATGACCATTTACAGCTTCAAGAAATCACTTTCTAATTTTTGCTTTTAGTGCACTACCTGGCAAATAACACTTAACATCCGTAAAACGGTCGTTATGACTTTCATTAATAAAACCATGCCTTCTGTTTTTTACAGAATTAGTAAAAGCCCCATTCAGAGCATTAGTGAATGTAAATACCGTGGTCTTGTTTACAGACCCAGTATGTCTTGGTCCAAACATATAGACTTAATAACCTCAAAGCCACTAGAAAAGTTAGGCTATCTGCACCGCACATTGACCACGGCCCCAAGTAAATCTCTAATCCGGCCTCTACTAGAATATGCTTCTCCTGTAATGCGACATTAATCAAATCGAGGCCATCCAAAAGAAAGCGATTCACTTCATATGCCGCAGGTTCGATAGGGATTTTGCACCTTCCACAGCGCTTCCATCCCTAGGCTTGCCACTGCTCTCAGGTTGTCGACGCATGGAATCGCTAAATTTTCTGCATTGCATTATTGACTCCTCTTGCCAGATTTCATCAGATAATTACCTAACTCCTGCTAAACCATTCAATACTAGAAGTCACCATCACCTTAACATCACACCTTATTTTGCCCGTACAGACACTTTTAAATACAGTTTCTTTCCCCATGTAATTGAATATTGGAATTCTTTGCCTGGTAATACTCATTCTCTGCCTTTAAACTTATATTTTTATCCACTATTGAATAGGTAGTTATTTTAATTCCGTCTGTATTGTTCATATCGCCTGTGTTATTTGTCAGTGTTCTGCTTTTCATACCCACTCCCGCAAGAGCCTAATAGGGCTGCAGTATGTACAAATAAAATTTAAATATATATATATAATCATCATCATCATCAGGCTGGTTATGCCCACTGCAGGGCAAAGGCCTCTCCCATACTTCTCCAACTAACCCGGTCATGTACTAATTGTGGCCATGTTGTCCCTGCAAACTTCTTAATCTCATCCGCCCACCTAAATTTCTGCCGTCCCCTGCTACGCTTCCCTTCCCTTGGAATCCAGTCCGTAACCCTTAATGACCATCGGTTATCTTCCCTCCTCATTACATGTCCTGCCCATGCCCATTTATTTTTCTTGATTTCAACTAAAATGTCATTAACTCGCGTTTGTTCCCTCACCCAATCTGCTCTTTTCTTATCCCTTAACGTTACACCCATCATTCTTCTATCCATAGCTCATTGCATCGTCCTCAGTTTAAGTAGAACAGTTTTCGTAAGCCTCCAGGTTTCTGCCCCGTACATGAGTACTGGTAAGACACAGCTGTTATACACTTTTCTCTTGAGATAATGGCAACCTGCTGTTTATGATCTGAGAATGCCTGCCAAACGCACCCCAGCCCATTCTTATTCTGATTATTTCAGTCTCATGATCCAGATCTGCGGTCACTACCTGCCCTAAGTAGATGTATTCCCTTACCACTTCCAGGGCCTTGCTACCTATCGTAAACTGCTGTTCTCTTCCAAGACTGTTAAACATCACTTTAGTTTTCTGCAGATTAATTTTTAGACTCACCCTTCTGCTTTGCCTCTCCAGGTCAGTGAGCATGCATTGCAATTGGTCCCCTGAGTTACTAAGCAAGGCAATATCATCAGCGAATCGCAAGTTACTAAGGTATTCTCCATTAACTCTTATCCCCAATTATTCCCAATCCAGGTCTCTGGATACCTCCCAAAAACACGCTGTGAATATCATTGGAGAGATCGTATCTCCCTGCCTGACGCCTTTCTTTATTGGGATTTTGTTGCTTTCTTTATGGAGGACTACGGTGGCTGTGGAGCCACTATAGATATCTTTCAGTATTCTTACATATGACTCGTCTACACCTGATCCCGTAATGCCTCCATGACTGCTGAGGTTTCGACTGAATCAAACGCTTTCTCGTGATCAATGAAAGCTATATATAAGGGTTGGTTAAATTCTACTCATTTCTCTATCACCTGATTGATAGCGTGAATATGGTCTGTTGTTGAGTAGCCTTTACGGAATCCTGCCTAGTCCTTTTCTTGACAGAAGTCTAAGGTGTTCCTGATTCTATTTGCGATTACCTTAGTAAATACTTTGTAGGCACCGGACAGTAAGCTGATCAGCCTATAATTTTTCAAGTCTTTGGCGTCCCCTTTCTTATGGATTAGGATTGTGTTAGCGTTCTTTCAAGATTCCAGTACGCTCGAGGTCATGAGGCATTGCATATACAGGGCGGCCAGTTTTTCTAGAACAAGCTGCCCACCATCCTTCAACAAATCTGCTCTTACCTGATCCTCCCCAGCTGCCTTCCCCCTTTGCGTAGCTCCCAAGGCTTTCTTTACTTCTTCCGGCGTTACTTGTGGGATTTCGAATTCCTCTAGGCTATTCTCTCTTCCATTATCGTCGTGGGTGCCACTGGTACTGTGTAAATCTCTATAGAACTCCCGAGCCAATATATATATTATTTGTTAACTAATATATCTTAACTGTCAGTTGACCTTAATTTTATTTTTACTGAATTGTTTCTGCACTGCAGTAACCCATGTGACTCAAGACAGCTGTGCTGCTTGCAGTGTTGTCACATAGTAATGTGAAGTCAATGTAGTCTTATTTTTCCATTTTTATTGTTCTGAGCATATGAATCTTCTTTAGCAGCACCTGTCTTCACTTGGAGGTCACATTATAAATTCTGTATAAGCTATCACTGTTCATATGACATTCATCCTTTCTCACTGCAAGAAGAAAACCTTGGTTGAAGCTATATATTGTTGTGGTTGAATGTGACCTTGAATTAACATAGGGTTAATTTGGCTGCAGAGAGAAATCATGGCAATGAATTTCAGACAAAAAACAGGGCTAGAACAAGGTGCATTTTGTTTATTGAATAGTGAGATATCACATTTGCACTGTTTCCTAGACATAAGCCACTGCATCTTAAGGCTGTTAATAGCCAATGTGCTATTATTTTGCTATTCTAATTTAAGTAGTCGCTTGTGCTACCTGCATCAGCTGATCAATGTTGTCTGAATTTGAGAGGCT
This sequence comes from Dermacentor variabilis, assembly GCF_050947875.1. Taxonomy (NCBI): domain Eukaryota; kingdom Metazoa; phylum Arthropoda; class Arachnida; order Ixodida; family Ixodidae; genus Dermacentor; species Dermacentor variabilis. Next base: position 97,307,275 of record NC_134571.1, read on the forward strand.
GCTAGGAAGGAACCAACTTGAGCTAAAATGCAGTCACACTCTATCAAAACAGTGGCAGGCCGGCTGCCAAACTGCAGCTTGAGCGTCGTCTGCAACTCGAAGGTAAATGTGATGCACTTTATAACCTTATTACATAGAATTCTTATTGTGTTTTCTGGCACATATAGAAGTGTGCCATACTTGCATTTATTGGTTGGGAGCCTCTAAGTATGTAATTTAGTTATAAATATAAGTCTGAACTCTAGCTTGCCAAATTGTGATGTTTAAATGCTGTCGTCTTCAAGAAAGGGGTTTTTATGTTGCGCTACTTGTCTGTAAGAAAAATGGCGTTTCCCTTTAGAAATTTACCATATCCAATGTGAGCTTGACATCAAAACAATGATGATAAGGTTGTTTGTCATGTTTGTGCCGACGAGAGAGTACTTTTTTTTGTGTACCACAATGTTTGTCTCGCTTTTATACCAAGAATGGAAAGCTGTCAACTCAGTAATTATGTTATGGAGCCTCAATTACTTGCTTAATAATACAGAAATATTATTAAATCATGCATTACCTTTTCGTGTTACAGCTCCAAACATGCGAGAAGTGTAGTGTGGCTTCAGACGTGAAAGAAGTCTATTCATGCAATGAAGTCTATTCTAAAATGCAATATATAGTATGCACATGTCGAGGTCCCATAAACAATAACTACAGTAATAAACTGTAAAGCAGGGGCAAGAGCCAGAGAAAGGAATCTCTAACATGAAGGCTGTTACCATTCTCTGTCTAGAATCTACAATTTGACTCCAGAACAAGCAAAATTTTGCAGCTATAATATTGATACCAGAACTATTAAGTAATCTGCATTAGCATCCAATGTAAAATATTTAACATGAAAATGACACAACTTAGATGAACAACATCCTAAACTCCATTTACAGGCAGTCCGTCTACTGCCACGCATACTAATACAAGTGACATTTACTTCGATGGCATCCACCCATTCACAATTGATGAGGCAAGCCAACACAAGTTTGTGTGGAGTCCTTTTTCTTTTATTACCCGGAGCAGTAGAAAGCCTTAAATCATCCTGCGAAGGAGCCGGTTGACGAGGTCCTCCCGGTTTCCAAAGTCCCCACCCTCGCTGTAGTGGTTGGTCTTCTTGCGCCATCCGCCGCGAGGTGTGTTCAGCTTGAAGTGCCACAAGAAGTTGTTGGCCTTCTTAAAGTTCGGCCCCACTGTGTAGATCTCATGGATCAGGTCCTCAATGCAGATGATGCCCAGCTTGCCTGCATGAATAACAAATGTGTTAGATAAGTAACTTTCATGCTTCCTCTTTTGGTTCTCTTTAGCATTACCCATAACATACCTGCCAACCTGTGAACTTAAATTTGTTGAGAATCTCAGACACAACATTGGAAAGGCAAATAGCACACATTTGAAAAAATTATACCTTCAGCACACACCGCTTGTGGAAAACATACTTTTAATAGCGACATTATTGCTACCAATTTTTCCAGCTTCTGGAACTTTTCCGAATGAACTTGTGCTCAAAGCAGGTATGCCTCTGTGTCCGTTCAAAATGAAAAGTCCCCAAAGTATGGTCCCATAGCAAATGGGTGGAATTTTAGCGCAAACAAAATTTGTGAGAAAAACGTGACATTCATAAATACTTTCATAAATAAACTTCACTGGAGCACTCCCAAGAAGGGTTAAAACTACGGGAATGTTTGGTGAAAGTTATTATTCCGAATAGAAGCATTGATGTTTTGGTAGAAGTAAATCACATAGAATAAGCAATTGCTTACAAAGTATAAGGTACAGTATAAGAAGCACAATGCGTGCTGTCCAACTAGCAACATTGTGGATGTTTTATATTATGTGTACACCACTAGCCATGGCACTTTGCATGCTCCCTTGCATGGAGGAAGGAAAAAGATGGGAGCGAGCCTACTGCAATGTGATTAAGGCAGTGTGTGTGGAGGCCCAACACGTAGTGAAAATGTCAGCACACAAAGTATATGTCAGAGCCCGAGGTAGGTTTTAGTACTCTCGGCTTATTTCTTTTTTTTTTTTTTCAATACCCATTTGAAGCTCTTCATATAAACAGTAACAAAACCAAGGAAAAAAAACGAAAAAGATCTTTTTCCTTCCTCCATGTGAGCAGCTGCCGGCCGAGCACGCACCGAATAACAAGTACTCGTTACCAAACACCTTGGCAAATACAGACTTTGCTCTGTGATCACGACGCAAGAGGTCACGTGTTGGGCCACCACTGTGGCTTCACGAAGCTTTCACTTGCCAAGACTGGCTGCATGACGTAATGCTCCCTACTATTTTTTCCCCCTCCATGCTCCCTTGCATGTGTCCGCTTCAATTCAAATTCGCGCTTGTTACTTCGACGGCAAGAAATGAAAGATGAAATCAGTGACCACTTAGCCTCACTTCATGCTGAGGGCAACACCAGGTATGACTTGTCCTTGTTTATGATCAGCTCTGTTTTGACGCTGTTAGGCCTACAGAGACGTTGCCGAGGTATAAAAGAGGTTTGAATTTAACCTAGCAGATGGCGGCGCAGCCTCAGTGGTGATGATGCGTTGAAGATGCGGAATGCTTTTAATGACTAATGGTTCATTGCATTATTTTCTACTCCACTCTACGGTACATAATGACAGTGAGGAGCAAACGCCAACTAGACGCCGCAATGTGGCGAGGGCGAGCATATTTAGGACATTTGATGGCATCGAAGATACATGCACCTTCGATACTGCCCAGCATTGCTTGCAGATCACTGTTACATGTGCAATGTTTAAGCTGCAGTGAGCATTTGCTTCACATAAACAAGTATGTCAAATAGTTCTGGTACTGCACATAGAGTAAGTCCTTGTACAGCACATGCTAAAGCACTCTTCAATGTGGCAACTCATCACTGCTCAGCCACGGAGGTACACTGACACCAGACTCTCTTCAGATACAATTTGATGGCGAGTCGAGCTAGCTGGTTGCTGTTCATAATAGACGTTGAAGCGTAATAGCACTGTACTGTCTGCTATTGTGCTCTATTTTTGTGTGTCCACTGTGGGACTTCAAGATTTGTTATTGTCTACTCTCTTTAGATAAAACATTAAAAATATATGCTTGTGTGAATATTAACTTTTATTGTTTCAAAGCGAACAAGGTTAAACCTCAATATAACGAAGCTGGTAAGATCAGCAATTTGCTTCATTATATTGAAATTCAACCTTTAATGCAAATAAGTAGTCGCCAATAGATTTTTCTTACTCGGAAAGGCGCTGCAGAATTTTCCGAACTATTGGGCAATCGAAAAAAGCTCATCTGGATGAGGAAGATTCATTTTGATAAATTCAGCAGTCGGCTATGAATGATACGGTTTCATGCCACATACGTCGACGATATCTTCTCTGCGGTATGAATTAAGTGAAGTCACCGTCTTGTCTCACCCTCACACACTTTCACTCATACCTAAAGCACACAGTGTACGGGGCGCGATAGGCCAATAAAATCCAAACCAGCGGAAAATACAGCATAGCGGCCCTCAAGATCAGATAGTGTGGCTCGGAATGAGCAATTTAGTCCAGAAAATTAACTTTGGGACCTAAATTCGTCCGAAAAATCGGTCACAAAAATTTATCAGCTCTACGAGAACCCTGAAAATGCATCTATGAAGTTCTAAATATTCATCAAGTCTGAATTTTTGGAGTCCGAAAAATCTGTCGGCGACTGTATTGAGGTTCGAGTGTACATACAGAAGTCATTCTACCTTGAGTTACTGTGAGAATGTGAGCTAGCCAGGAGGGCCAATTCAATGACCGGGCCAATTAATACATGCAGAAAAAATGTCTGGCAATATGCGACTTTCCCTAAGTCCATGGGTGAGGAACAGAGAGAGCTCTCACGCACCAATTTGATTTGTGCACATTTTTCTGACCAAGCCAGTTTTGTTAGCTACTGGCTGGTTAAGGGACAGTGCACTGATTATGCAACAGCCAAAACTGTCAAATGCATTGCTGCAGCAAGAACAAAAGGGTTGCTTCATCATCATCATCATCAGCCTGGTTACGCCCACTGCAGGGCAAAGGCCTCTCCCATACTTCTCCAACAACCCCGGTCATGTACTAATTGTGGCCATGCCGTCCCTGCAAACTTCTTAATCTCATCCGCCCACCTGACTTTCTGCCGCCCCCTGCTACGCTTCCCTTCCCTTGGAATCCAGTCCGTAACCCTTAATGACCATCGGTTATCTTCCCTCCTCATTACATGTCCTGCCCATGCCCATTTATTTTTCTTGATTTCAACTAAGATGTCATTAACTCGCGTTTGTTCCCTCACCCAATCTGCTCTTTTCTTATCCCTTAATGTTACACCTATCATTCTTCTTTCCATAGCTCGTTGTGTCGTCCTCAATTTGAGTAGAACCCTTTTCGTAAGCCTCCAGGTTTCTGCCCCGTAGGTGAGTACTGGTAAGACACAGCTATTATATACTTTTCTCTTGAGGGATAACGGCAACGTGCTGTTCATGATTTGGGAATGCCTGCCAAACGCACTCCAGCCCATTCTTATTCTTCTGATTATTTCAGTCTCATGATCCGGATCCGCCGTCACTACCTGCCCTAAGTAGATGTATTCCCTTACGACTTCCAGTGCCTCGCTGCCTATTGTAAATTGCTGTTCTCTCCCGAGACTGTTAAGCATTACTTTAGTTTTCTGCATATTAATCTTTAGACCCACTCTTCTGCTTTGCCTCTCCAGGTCAGTGAGCATGCATTGCAATTGGTCCCCTGAGTTACTAAGCAAGGCAATATCATCAGCGAATCGCAAGTTACTAAGGTATTCTCCATTAACTTTTATCCCCAATTCTTCCCAATCCAGGTCTCTGAATACCTCCTGTAAACACGCTGTGAATAGCATTGGAGATATCGTATCTCCCTGCCTGACGCCTTTCTTTATTGGGATTTTGTTGCTTGCTTTATGGAGGACTACGGTGGCTGTGGAGCCGCTATAGATATCTTGCAGTATTTTTATATATGGCTCATCTACACCCTGATTCCGTAATGCCTCCATGACTGCTGAGGTTTCGACTGAATCAAACGCTTTCTCCTAATCAATGAAAGCTATATACAACGGTTGCTTATATTCTGCACATTTCTCTATCACTTGATTGATAGTGTGAATATGGTCTATTGTTGAGTAGCCTTTACGGAATCCTGCCTGGTCCTTTGGTTGACAGAAGTCTAAGGTGTTCCTGATTCTATTTGCAATTACCTTAGTAAATACTTTGTAGGCAACGGACAGTAAGCTGATCGGTCTATAATTTTTCAAGTCTTTGGCGTCCCCTTTCTTATGGATTAGGATTATGTTAGCGTTCTTCCAAGATTCCGGTACGCTCGAGGTCATGAGGCATTGCGTATACAGGGTGGCCAGTTTCTCTAGAACAATCTGTCCACCATCCTTCAACAAATCTGCTGTTACCTGATCCTCCCCAGCTGCCTTCCCCCTTTGCATATCTCCTAAGGCTTTCTTTACTTCTTCCGCTGTTACCTTCGGGATTTCGAATTCCTCTAGACTATTTTCTCTTCCATTATCGTCGTGCGTGCCACTGGTACTGTATAAATCTCTATAGAACTCCTCAGCCACTTGAACTATCTCATCCATATTAGTAATGATATTGCCGGCTTTGTCTCTTAACGCATACATCTGATTCTTGCCAATTCCTATTTACTTCTTCACTGTTTTTAGGCTTCCTCCGCTCCTGAGAGCATGTTCAATTCTATGCATATTATACTTCCTTATGTCAGCTGTCTTACGCTTGTTGATTAACTTCGAAAGTTCTGCCAGTTCTATTCTAGCTGTAGGGTTAGATGCTTTCATACATTGGCGCTTCTTGATCAGATCTTTCGTCTCCTGCGATAGTTTGCTGGTATTCTGCCTAACGGAGTTACCACCGACTTCCATTGCACACTCCTTAATGATGCCCACAAGATTGTCGTTCATTGCTTCAACACTAAGGTCCTCTTCCTGAGTCAAAGCTGAATACCTGTTCTGTAACTTGATCTGGAATTCCTCTATTTTCCCTCTTACCGCTAACCCATTGATCGGCTTCTTATGTACCAGTTTCTTCCGTTCCCTCCTCAGGTCTAGGCTAATTCGAGTTCTTACCATCCTGTGGTCACTGAAGCGCACCTTGCCGAGCACGTCCACATCTTGTATGATGCCAGGGTTAGCGCAGAGTATGAGGTCTATTTCATTTCTAGTCTCGCCGTTCGGGCTCCTCCACGTCCACTTTCGGCTATCCCGCTTGCGGAAGAAGGTATTCATTATCCTCATATTATTCTGTTCCGCAAACTCTACTAATAACTCTCCCCTGCTATTCCTAGTGCCTATGCCATATTCACCCACTGCCTTGTCTCCAGCCTGCTTCTTGCCTACCTTGGCATTAAAGTCGCCCATTAGTATAGTGTATTTAGTTTTCACTCTCCCCACCGCCGATTCCACGTCTTCATAGAAGCTTTCGACTTCCTGGTCATCATGACTGGATGTAGGGGCGTAGACCTGTACAATCTTCATTTTGTACCTCTTATTAAGTTTCACAACAAGACCTGCCACCCTCTCGTTAATGCTATAGAATTCCTGTATGTTACCAGCTATATTCTTATTAATCAGGAATCAGACTCCTAGTTCTCTTCTATCCGCTAAGCCCCGGTAGCACAGGACGTGCCCGCTATTTAGCACTGTATATGCTTCTTTCGGCCTCCTAACTTCACTGAGCCCTATTATATCCCATTTACTGCCCTCCAATTCCTCCAATAGCACTGCTAGACTCGCCTCACTAGATAACGTTCTAGCGTTAAACGTTGCCAGGTTCATATTCCAATGGCGGCCTGTCCGGAGCCAGTGATTCTTAGCACCCTCTGCTGCGTCGCAGGTCTGACCGCCGCCGTGGTCAGTTGCTTCGCAGCTGCTGGGGACTGAGGGCCGGGGTTTGATTGTTGTGTTCATAGGAGGTTGTGGCCAAGTACTGCACCAGGGTGGCCAATCCTGCTCTGGTGAGGGAGTGCGTTACCGGTTCTGGTCACCGGGATCAGGCCACACTCCAGGCCTGTTTGTGCAATTTTATCAACACGCGGATTTTTTTTTTTTTTTTTTAATCCGGTGGAAAATTGCCGGCACCGGCATTCGAACCACGGACCTCTTGCACGCGAGGCGGTCGAAAGGGTTGCTTGCTACCACCCAAATTCAGGCAAAACATGCACACTAGTGCTTAATATCTGCATCATTAGTGGCATTCCCTTTGCACCATGTGTCCACGATACACAAGTGCAACGCTTGTTCTGCCTTTCTTTCTTTAGTTCAATTCTTTTTGCCTGAAAAAATATGGCGCTGTGTCAACAGACAGCTGTGCAATCTGCATTAAAATGGGATCTCCTGAAGCTGATCTTTCGATTTCTGATGGCATCACACCAGAACAATGCGATTTTCTGAACTTATGCACAGTTCCTTCTAAAGTTCACGTGAAGAAAATGCTCACTGCAGCCTAAATTTGGCACATGTCGTAAACAGTGACCTGCAAGTGACCAAGCCACTGTGGCCATAACAGCAATCAACAGCTGCACCAAATTACACCTTAATTTGACTGAACTTTCCTTTTTCCGTGTACCATCCTCCTAGGGGGTTTGTCCCAAAACCTTATTGCAGCCTCACTAGCATGGGCGTCTCCAGTATTTGTAGAAAGCTCTACACTGTGTGGATGAGCAGCCACCAGGTTGGGTACTTAGTGCAACAGTTTGCTTTGACATCATCATGCATTCAGCGTGACACTGCTTTGGCACATTTATATCATATTATATGCATCCATTTGGAACTGCTGACATCTAGCACTGTGTTGTGCAGATATTAACACAAACGATCTTGACCAAAAGTGACAAATCTTTATATTTATTGCTCGTCCAAGCAAACTACCTTACTGCTTATATCCTGCATATGATGACCTCATTATGTAGCTAAAAAATATGCAGCCCTCTTCAGGAAGATTTATTATAGATATAAAATAAACATGGTAACTGTGCAACAAAAGAATGCCAAGTTTTTGAAAGTAGAAATAATGACTGACCAAGGCGCTTCTCGATGACAGAGTTGTCAGACAAGGCCACCCTGCGGTCATCCAGGCGTCCGAACCCTCTCTTGTAGATCATCTCCCGCACAGTCTTCAAGTTGGGGTAGCTGTGAGTAGAATGCATAAAAATATTTCATGTGCCACAGCAGAGGTAGGTCGTGAAGAAACAAAGTTTGAATGATGCAATGTCCGAAGACCTTCACAATACAATGAACATTAACATATGCATAACCAGCTATATGAACAAAGGCTTGGTACAATGACTTACAACACCACCCTGATAGGTGACAAAAATTTCGGTGCCTTTCCACTCTGTGAAGAGGGATGAACAGCAAAGCTGTGTATGTGGGCCCCTTAATGGCGAACTGCACCTCCGCCACGGGTCGGGCCGGTATTGCACTATCTTCGGGATTGGTCCACTTACGGGGAGTGCTAACGCCTGCTTCACTGCCACCGCGGGTCGGCTTGGCATTGCACTATCTCCGGGATCAGCCCACGTATTTTTCGCTTACCACAACGACACGAAAATTTCCTTGGACAGTAGACGTATACAGCTTCACTGTTAAAACAAGCATTCTAGATTATCATCTATGATTTATTCTGCCTGTTTTGTGTTCACTCAGTGATGCCATCACACTCGGAGAGGTTTGAAAAGGTGCCACTAACTGCTTGTTTTCACTTGCCGGATATTACACAAAAAAAAGGTGCCTCAACTCACAAGTGCTGCTAACGCATGTGGACAGCAATGTCGGCAATGTCGTCATTACATTACCCGAAGTGTCATGGAAGAGAGTCTGCATTGCGCTATGTGGACAAAGGTTACCACTAGCCCACTATGTGGAGGGCAGTTTTCCCCATAAGCATTCATTTACACGTATTTTTGTGACTTAGTAAGAAACTTTAGCTCAGGGCTAACTCCAGATTTCCCATCCTCATCAGTCACGGCGTACCCGTTTGTGGATGCAACTTATTTTTGCCGTTTCTATGCAGCAGTTGCAAGAAATAGACAATGAACATTGAGCTTTAAGTAAATTGAACATTATGCTTTCCTAAAGTACACCCATTTCACTTCCGAGTGAAATCACTTCAGATGACCGCTTTAGTGAAGGCATTGCCATGTTTGACGGGACATTTGAAATGGTGCATTTCAGTAGTAATTGTGAGATCTTTTTCCCCCCTTGTATTAGTGCTTGCATCAAATAATTAACCTGTGCATGTAATTCGAGGGGGTGATTCAATATTCTTAATGATGAGAAGTAGCATGACTGACTGTAAAATAAATGACTATTTAATCATTATGTAATTATGATGGGTCACTCATCATCAGCCGATAGTAATACATGACTGAAGGAGCTTTTGAAGTACATGTAAAATGTAGAAATGCTTTTATGAGAAAACGTACTGTAGTGATTCTAGGAAGCAGATTTAGGGCCTGTCATTTCTTTTCACGAGAATACAGGAAAACTTACAATCGACAAATATGATATTTAAATTTACAGCTTACATGGAACTGATGCGATTTTTACGAGGATTTTGCAGTAGTCCTACTCACAAACTAGTGGTATGATTCAGAGTGGCGTATAATGCATCAATTTTGTCCACTTTAAATCTGTGGTTAGGTGCCGTTAATTGTGACCAGTTTTCTATTGCCCAGCGAGCTGCCGTTTTTTTTCCCCCCAATATTCGATATACTTAGCAGACATGACTGTTCGTGAGCATTGTACGCACGGGGCTTGTCAGCTCAATATGGCCAGACCTGGTGAGGGGCGCTCCTTTAAGAAAACCTGTACAGCTTCACTGTTACTATGTTACACTCCCTCCTGGTATTTTTCCCTTTCCTCTATGCTGAAATACTACTACAAACAAGCACATTGCAACATGAATCCAAGCTCTTCCCAAAGTAAAACATAAAAAGAAACCTTTAACATGCCATAGTACCACCAATTTATAATTTAATACCATATCTATTCGAATCTATGTTGATAGTTTTTTCAAATAATCATATATCAAATTTTACGGTTGGCTTAGATTCGAGGATTTTTAAGAAATGCGCCAGTTTTACACGACAAATATGGTGTATACCTAGCGCAATCTAAACAAGTCAGTATCACAGCTGCTATTGGCTGCACCAGTAGCTACGTGAGCGACGTAGTATTGTAATGGCACTAAGCAGGCAATGCCACTATAGGAAGTTGTGCTAGCCGCAGAGGCAACGTCAAACGTTCAAGCCGGCCGAGGCTTCAGCATCAATGAGAAAAGCGCCAGTCATTGGAGGGGGCGGGCAATGGGAGATGCTTTTCACGTGCACTGGAACAAGGATGGCATTTACCAGACCACAAAAGTGATGACGTAGAATGAGCTCGGCATGCTCATATTCTATAAATGCAGTCTTCATATTGTGAATGTCGTCCTCCATTTTTATTCGGCCTAAATATGAAGCAAGTTCCCCCCCTCGCTTCAGACTTTCGGTGGTCGGCTTAGAATTGGCGCCAGTCTAGATTCAAATAAATACGGTACTCTCACGGTCAATTTATATGAATGCACTGATTGACAGGTAGGCAGAACAATGTCCAGCAATGTGCAACTTTCTCCAAGTCCCTGAATGAGAAATGAAGAGAGCTCTCGTGCGCCCATTTGATTTACGCACGTTTTTCTGACCAAGCCAGTTTTGTTAGCTACTGGCTGGTTAAGGGACAGTGCACCGAATACACAACAGAAGTACGGGATCACAAATCTCACAACCATGAAGTACCAGTAAACTAGAGATTTTCTTAACATTGAAGACAAAACAGTTCTCTTTAGGGACACATATTAATCCTAGTGTAATATGATGATTTATTATAAGGCACTAGGCACAGTCTTGTTGCACTGGCAGTAGACGAACGCTGATCGCACGCACAGCCGACACAAGAGCGCCTTCTTCGTCTTCCTCTTCACCACACTAGTAACATATACATCACAGGAACTCGCATCTATGTTGTGCACGAAACTTGATAGCTCATAAGATTTCATTCAACATTTTATCACATACCCGCCAACATATAATGAAAAAAGGAGGAGGAAATGCAAGTGCTGTCACACTGTCTACTAATCCAACAGACAACCGACGCTTACTAGAGCGTGATGCAGTGGCATTCAGATACCCGTGCCGACTTCCAAGACATCTACAATATCAATACTAGCATTTAGCATGAGGCCCATAGATGTATCTACAAGTGTTGAAAAATAACAGGATTATGCAGCCAGACAAGCTTGCACTGCGCACAACAAAATTAACCATGCATGAGCAGTGAACAGTCTGCGACTGATGCAGCTGCAAAAACAAGTGAATAAGTTCACAAAGCAAGAGACATTTGACCATCCTTGGCAAGCATTGGCAAGTATGTTACAAGCACTTTGCAACAGAAGTTGTCATTCTGGTGTCATCTCGGCACTGAGAAGGCAAGTGTAATCATTCCAATTGTCAAGGGAACTTCAGCATGATTTTGGAAACCTGTTCTACCCCAGATGCACACATTTTTTCCCCTCAGCCTTGCTAAACAAGCATTTTATTTTTCCAGGTTAAGAAGTGCATCTTGCTTTGTGAAGATATCAAACAGAAGTCTGCAGAAAACGATGGAAGAGGACTGAACAAGCTGCAAACACTCACCCCCAGGCGATGTAAGGCTCAGCAATCCTCAGCATGTTGAGGGTGGCTTTGTTGAGCTTGACAAAGGTGGCGTTGTTGATCTGACGCAGGCGCAACAGCTGCAGCACTTTCCTAGGCTTGGGGCTCACACCGTTGACACTGCATACACACGGGCCAAAGTTGACAAGTGTGAACTCTTCACTGACCTAATCCCTACAGATCACATCTTGGCATCACAAATAGGTGCTTGAGGTCTCATGCACCAGTCAGCTTAATGTTCCCACAGTGAGCTTACATGTTCCCACAGTGGTGACACATTAGACAACAGTCTGGAAAATTTTGTGTAGTCATTCCACAAGCAATGCAAGTACCCATTCTTTTAGCTCTGAAGATTTTTAAACCCTTTCAGTGTCACTCACACACTGGTACGTTTCCACATTTTTGTCTCGCCATGTTCCTACTGACGTTTCTATTGTCAGATAGGAATGAGAGGACCACATGAAGAGCGCATTTGCTATTATCCATGTAATTTTCTCATTTCTGCACAAATAAACCATGGGGTCTGTTCTATAACATCTGGGGGAAAAAAAAGACACTGGAGGTGCATCACCTTCGAAAACACGACACTGAAGGGGTTATAAAACCGTATAAACATGCAAACTTGCGAACTGGTGTGTGTGCGTGTGGGCAGTGGACGAGCTCTTGGTGGCGGCACTTAGGAGCTTCCAGCTAGGTTAGTTTCCAATAGGTATCAGTAGCCAGTAGTTGACACAACAGCTCGAAAATCCTCTCCCTGAACGTAAGCTAGCGCTGGTGACTGAGCAGGAAACAGCTTTGTGAACGAGGCCAAACAGGTGTGGGAATGACCTAGACTGCTTTCCAGCAGCAAAATTGCTGCTTCAAAGTGGGAATCATCCACATCATAGCATCTTTGTAAAGCTGAATGTGTGAAAATTGAACCTTCCTACCAGCCAAGTTTGAAGACTTACCAAGACAATTTCTACAGAAGCAGCCACTGCAGTAGATAAAACAGAAGTGGATTTGTATATGGCTGCGTGCTGGTCACTGAAGCTATATGCTATGCTAAATTCACCTTTTTCAAAGAAAAACTCTTACTTTGGGACATACTGGCACAGCGCTGCCCCCCCTGCCGTTTCCAGCAACCACCAGTGTGTTGCCAGCCAGGGGTTGTATTCTCGGACAATCACTTTCAGAGATAGTTTCACCCTTGCAAGATTTTGGGAGATCGGTCTCAGCACAGTTCTGGCCAGACACGAGACATAGCTCTAATCTTTAGCTGTAGTAAAACGTGCTGCCTAAGCTGTAGGTTACTGTGGCCATTTGAAAGGCATCATACAGTTAGCGTTCACAAACTTGGAGGATGTCTCTATCACACCCTAGTTAATGCTCACGACCCTCATTTCTTCTCTTCTGTCCCAGTAATCAAATCAAAGAGTGTCTCCCTGAAATATCTAACCAAGCAATCTGCAGCAAAGCTTCCAATACAGAAATCTGTATGGGACAACTTTCGATGCAAATTCACAGCTGACAAGTAGAAGTTGATGTCACTTGCAAAGTACATGCCTATGCTACCTTTTTGCATTTGCTGTCCATACGGAAGTACAAATCGCGTGCTGCTCAAACAGCAACAAGAAACGATGCCAACAGTGATTATCTGCTTTCTGTTTAGGGACTAAACGACATTTGGTACATAGATAAAAAAAAAGAATGAAAAATGAAACGGAGACTCATTTCTGCAATGTGCGCTCAAACCATCGACACCTTAATATGGTACCAGTAAAGTAAGATACGCGAGATACTGTGCAGTCTTTCACAGAATCAAGAAAACCCGTGTCACAGGAAACTTCAAGGATAGTACTAAACAAGCAACACAGCTTGGATAGACAGTACGAAGGTTTCGCCTGTGGCGTCCCTACCCCCTGATACGGATGACGACAGCCAGTTTAGGCTCCGCCGGAACGTAGAAGTTGCCCTTGTTCCTAGCCACACGCTTCAGGCGGATGGTGTCGCGCTCTTGTCTCCTGTACTCCTTCACGTACTGCTCGGCCCTCTTGAATATTTCGAGGCGCTTGGCACGCTTGGCCTGTAGAGGAAAACACGCAAGTGACTGTCAAAGCGACGACAGCCCACACACGATGCGGTATCAATAAGACACACGACGCGGCCTCTCACCTTCCTCTGCTTGATAGCATTTTCGAGCTGTTTAACTTTAGAGATGGCACGCTGCTTGCGGCGCTTGAGAAGGGTTTCCGGGACCTCCGGAAGCTTTTGTTTTTCAGGTTTGGCTGTCGTGCTGCACAAACAAAATGCACGCGTTGCACATACCGCTCAATGCATGGCCGACGACACTGTTGCGGAGTGCAGTTTTTATAAGAATTCGGTACAGTTTGGGAAATAAATAACGACAAATACATTTTCAACAAATCTCTAAGTTCACGTACAACGCCGATGACATATTTAAAACAATATTTGAGCACGATGTAGCCCGATTTTCCAAGTAGAAACGGTCGTACTTACGTCGGTGCCATGGCTACCTCGGAAAAGAACACATCCGGGGATCAATGGCGCCGACGGGAACTCGAGTGCCCCAGTGGCAATCGACAGAAACAAAGTTAAGCGAAAACTCCAAAACTATGGCTTCCGAGATTTCCTATGCAGCGCCAGGGTTGCTTTCCTTTTCTCTGGTAGGATATCTTGGAAGCTACGTCTGAGGCTATAGCCGTACATCTAGCAATAATAAACGCCACGGTACGTTTCTATGCGGAGAGATGGCGCACCATTGCCACTGACGTCATAACTGTCACAAACATGGCGATTTAGATGACGATAGAAAGCAATGCGGCTGTTGCTGGAGGTGTGCGATTGTAAACATTCGGATTAGCGCAGCAGCAGTGCTGACCGCTATCTGGCGCTTCTCTTCCGTTGCTCTCCATCACCCGTTAGCGCAGTGCGGGCTTGAATAACGGTGCGTTTCGCGGCGTTGTGCACACCTGAGCTCGTCCCTGGAGTTCGCTCACGTAAAAAGAAAAAAGAAAGAGGCGCATCGGTAGTATTTTGGCGTGCATCGAGCGCCTTGCCTCGGAGAACGTCGTCGAGCTCGGCCTCGGCGCGGCGCCGCCAGAGCTCCTCGCCTGCCGCTTTCCATGCTGCGTGCGTCGGCGCAGCGGCGACGCGACCTTGACGGCTTCGCCCCCGAATCGGAGCAGCCGATACAGCGACGAGGCACTTGCCCGAGTGGGTACGCTTGATCGCCGACGTCGCAAGTCACCGGCAAAATATTATGGTGGTAACAGCGGCTCCTCCACTCAAAACTATGGCGCTGCAGCGGCTGATCTCCGTGCATCGTCGTGAGCGACTCGAGGGATAGGCACCCGGAAAAGAAACATTGTCTGGTGATCTGCGACAGAGTTGCGACAACGATGTCGTCGTCGGGACCGACTCGTCAAAGATCGTTCCGAGACCGGCTGCACGGCATTGGCCTGTCCTGGCAGTAAGTACGATTACGCTTATACACACTACTCCATCGACGCTGTTCCTATGCGCGGGTCGGCGTTGCCGTAAGCCTAATGAGCTAGGTGGGTCCTGCGCGGGGGCCCAGGTGATGTCGGGGCTTAATTTTATGACCGGACGTTGACGCCAGTCGCCGTCGCATGACTGAGTCTAGAGACCTCGCGCGCCCTCCTTCGCTTCTGTCCGATATCTGCGTCGGCGTCGCGCCGTTTGACGGGCGTCGCGGTTAGTGGAGTTCTGAGGCAGGACACCCAAGCATCGCGCACTGAGGCGGCGAAAACGAAAGTGAGGAAAAAGACAACGAAGTGTCATTCCAAAGTGTCGCGAGCCATCTTGCCCATTGTGTGGTGTCGTGCCCTGGCTGGTGCTGCGACTTGGGCGCGATAAATATGACGCCCCGCCGCCGCTGCACCTTTGAGCCAGGGCCAGTGCGTTTCGGTTTCATCGGGGATGATGTCTTCCTCCGCTGATCGGTGAGCATTGCGGCGAAGCTTTCTGTAGAGCGAAATACACGCTCTGACCATCAAGCATGCTTTTTTGTGTGTACTTTTTTGTGATGCAGACTTTCGCTTTCCACATCGGCGTTTTCTGTCTTGTTTTCTTAATGGTAACAGTTGCGGTTAAAGCCTGCGTGCTTCTTTTTATATATATATAACTATAGGAAAACGTAAGTTTTGTGTCAAACTATTTGCCCTGCTCAGGATATATAACGGCACACATCTGCTGAATATACTATATACGTAGCGTGCGCTTGTTCGTTCCTGTCCTGAATCCAAAACAGTCGCTCATACGAATTTTTCGCTACCAAAAAACTACAATTGTGGTGGGAGACGTGCCACGGTGACGTTAGAGGAACATTTATATACTTTGTAATATAACATTTATATATAAAATTGTGGCACGGATCGAATGTCTTCCCCGTTGCGAATAAGGGTCAGATATCAACGCAAACCTAACATATCTCGAGCTTCTCATTTACAGTCACACCTCATACAATTAAGTACGATTTAATGCATGTTGGGTTACATTTGGTTTCCGTTTGCTAAATTGCGCCATGCGCACGCACTTCTTTGTGTATCGTTTCGTTCTTCACGGACGGACAGTTTGTTTCTGCCCCCCCCCCCCGCCTTTTTTTTTTTTTTTTCGCCGCAAGCAGGTATTTTTTTTTTTTAAGCTCAGCACAAGCTGTAGCACCACCGTCGCATTTTCTCTTTCTTAATTGTATTGGGTTTTGTCATTTTCGCGCCCACACTGCTCCGATGCTGTTCTGTGCAATTTATATCTTGCTTGATACACCACGCTGTTCTAATAGCACCACTTTTGACGCGGGCGTACGCAAGAGCAGGCAAACAAGACCGCTGGTGCCGTAGAAATGACGGCCAACGCGAAATGGCAACGAGCATGCAGCTTAATTATCCTGCCGCGCACTGTACGCGTGGCTATCATATGTAAGTACGCAATTACTTAAGATCCTATTGATTGTGGTTTTGGCACCACCGCGTCATGGGTTGTTAGGGAAGAGCTAAGCAAAGCGCACTTAGTACAGTGCACTACATGCGTTACAGTCGCAATGGCATTTACACGAGTCACGCGCATCGCGCAATGTTTTCAGATGCGGGATGGTTTTTCGCTCACATGCGCAGAAGGTTGTCGCAAGCATTGTTGCGTTTCAGTCTAAACTCCGAGTCATCGTCCATGTGCTCGTTGCCTGTATATGTCCGTGCTTGTCCACATGTGCGCGGGCCTGTATGGGCCCGATCGTACTGCAACCAGCAATCGAGGTATCATTTCATTCGAATCGTGTGGCTAGTCGCGAATATTTATCTCCGTCGGCTTGCCTCACATATTATTACAGGGATGTTGGGAGTACAGAAAGACTGTATTTACAATGTATACACAAGCAGAGTCAGTGTAGTTAACAATGGCTGATCAGCAACAACACGCAGCAGCCAGCGTCTCGCGATCTTCTTCCTTGCTCTTCTTTTATCCTTCCGTAGCAATATCAATAGGCGTTTCTACAGATTCTTTTTTTTTTTTTAGTTGCCATCGAATCTAGTGTTCATTACTTGTTCCATCTAGAACTTGTCTTTGCCCACTTGCCGGTTCGTCCCGGCCGCTTTTCCTCATGATTTAAATTAAATACGAATATTCTAAAAATACGGACTTCGAATATTGTCTTGTTTCTCGAAACAGAGAAAAAAAAAGACAGCGTCAAGAGGGGCTGATTATTCTTTCTCTTTCTTTCTTTCGTCCTTTCTTTCTTTTTCTTCTTTAGTTTCTTCTACATACTCTATTGTTAGTCGCAGGTTACTTAAATTGAACGGCTTCTAAAAAAGTTAGCACAATTGGTCAACCTTTCAGGTTGGCTTACAACGGGCATATTTATCGGCCCTTTTCTATGGCTCCAGTGCTAGTATGTACTATAACCCTGCGCATTCGACCGCAATCGAATATCCGATGAAATCGAATATCGAAATCACAGATCGAATAAATGGTTTGATGCGAAATCAAATTTTCAGTTCGCATTAGAAATATCAAATATTCGCACCCTCTCCCCCCCTTGACCATCACTGCGTCACAGTGGGGAAAAAAAAGTGCGCGAAAGGGACAGGGACTCAAAGACCACCACACGAGCGCTTGCTCGCAACTAGATTTCTCGGATGCTTTTTTCTTTAGTAAATACAGAATGGTATGCAGTCGTGATAAGCAAAGAAAAAGAAAAGGTCACGTTAAGCTGTCAACAAGGATTAGAAACGAGAATGTGACGGGTGGTCGTCAAGAACGCGAGCTCTTTATCACGGTGTTAAGCTACCACGTCCCCCTTTTTCTTTACCCATCACGATTGTATAGATTCTGTATTTCTTTCAATAAAAGAACTTGCGCAGAGACCGTCGAAGATGATTGTCAATGCAAGCTAATAGCCGAACGTTTCGAGAAAGTTAATTTCGCTTTACTCTATACATATTAAAGGAATGGTGCGCTCACGGCATATGTTTGTTGCATCTGGGATATTTCAATAGCGTTTATTATTATTATTTTTTTTAGTGATTCCGTAGAGAACAGGGCTGTTAACCAATACACCTGTAGCGCAAGTGTATAGGTGGACACGAGGGGTTGGTTTTTTATTATTAAATACCTCCTGGGGTGGTATTTGCGTCGGTTGGCGTTCGGCAACGAGCGCGCGTGCCCCACAACTCGGTTCACGCGTCCTGTTGGCGATTCTTCGCTGCGTGTAATTTAGCACCGGCACCATTACACCGTGCAAGTATGCAGCCTATGCAGAGTTTCCTACAGAAATAATTACTATATATAAAAAAAAAAAACTGGCGGAGCGAACGTTCAGCTATACCGCGGGAATGTTCGGCATATACGTAGTGTACATCATGGATGTGCCCGCGTGTTCGTGCTCTTGGCTTCGGACGTTCTTGTGGTGTTGTTTATACTAACTCTTTACCCTTCTGTAGCTACGTAACTTAAAACGCATACATTATGTAGTTTTTCTGAGCGCAGCAAGGCGGTCGATCGACTTCGCCGCGTATATATGCGCAGTCGATATACGAATCGTCGCATTTATATAACGCGATAAGTATAAACCCCATGCAAGCGATCTTGCACGCGACAGCGAACGGCGACGCGATGGAGATGGCTGTCGCGTTCGCTCGTCGCCTACAAGTTGCACCCCATGCGAGCGATGACTTCGAGCGACGTCTCCCCAGTGTTGCCGGTATGAGGGCAGCAATATAGGCGCCGAAACTAGCGTGACGCGTGCTTTATTAACTTAAGTTGATGTATTTTACTGAAAAAAGCAGCTTAAAATATTTCTGAAAGTCTTGCAGTAGGTTCTTATCCTTGCACCTATAAAAATTCAATCGTTTGCTCGTTCCGTGCGACAATCGGAAGTACTGGAGTAATGTACATCCAGTTCCGGCTTTGCGCTATTGGCTAGTCGCTCATAGCACTTCCGGGCGACGAGCGACGAATTCTAGATTTGCAAAACCGAGCGATCGCGCGACAAGACCGAGCGATCTGCTCAAGCGACGGCCTGATCCGTCGCGCGAACCCGTCGCTCGTCGCTGTCGCGCACAAAATCGCGTTAATGGGGTTTAGCCTATATTTCGTTGAAAGTTGTCGTTTCGCAAAGTCGCTAAGTTGGATATAAAAGAACAAAAGTTTTGGCAATTCCAAGCACATCATCCCCAAGCGACCGTCATGCGTACTTGTGCATAGACAACAGTGCAAGCTCTTAAGTATAAACCGCCTTATATGTATTGCCGTGGAATATTGACCGACAAATTGGTGCCAGTGAGCGTGCCTCTGTTTTGCGTATATATACCTAACAATAAATCACGACATAATACGTTTACATACAATGTCGACCCACAGGTGTTCCTAAAGCATGCGGACCTCTTAATGGGATCGCGCGTTTCATCCAACGGCTTTTTATTTATTTTCTTGAATTTCTTATTTTAGGCTGTACGCCGTTCTGAGGCCATTTAGGTACGCGGTTACGTACAAATGGGTGTGAGGGCATTCTTGGCCATTCCTCCAGAATGCGAAGGGGTCGCTGGGATACAATGGGTGTATACATGTGTTGCACTTCCCTGCAGGCACATCAGTCCTGGTTAACCGCCCTGCCTTTCATTTATCATTTTCTCTGTCTCCCTGTGCATACAACTATTACCTCGCATCACCTCGATCATCATACATCGTTTTCAACCCAGTGACATCGCTGCGTCGCCGTCTCACACTGATGTGCATAGGTCTGATTTGGTGTTTGCATTTCGTCACATAGCTTGTAGACGATGCATAGCGCATAAATGCGAGCATCGTTTCTTTTTTATTTTTTGCACGTTGCACGGGATGGAAATAAACACGAATGTACGCATCGCATTTAGTTGTACACCATTTAAAGGAGTACCGACGCGACAGTTTTTTTCCGTTATTTAATTATTTTTCCGTTAATAATTATTTTTCCGTTTCTTGCGTCGAATGAAGGTTCTGGGCCTCGAAACGCAACGGGGGAAAAATATGGCAAGTTTCGGTTTAGTTTGCCATATGTCGTGATGTCATGACACAGGTGGTCACGTGAGAGCAAGACGTCGCGACGTTTTGGCACGGTGCATGGACCGTAGTTCTGGCGCTCGCTCCGGCCCGCACGATGGTCTCTTTGCTACATCGGGCCGTGGTTCGTAGAAAAGCTATTATAATAAATTATTCAAGGCTCTCGGAAAGCTCTCGGAAACATGCCAGTTTTTTTTTTCATGGATTTCGAGGTCCAGGACTTTCACTTAATGCAAATCGTGAAGAGTCGCAAGTAACCATCTCAGTGTATTACTCCTTCAATTAACCGCTTCGCTGCACGTCTGCATTCCGACATGTGCGTTTGATGTTCAGCGTTTTCGTTGGAAACGCAATGGCAACCCAGCACACGATCGGGTCATCGTTGAAATGCGCCGCTCGGCCGAAGGGAGTACAATGACACCGTGGTACGTAACGGGGGGTCGCAGAGCAACAGCGATCGCGCCGCGGCGTCGCGCCAGTCGACATTAAATGAAGCCGTGGGTGTTTCGACACCCGTCCCGCCCGGCCATCCCGCCGTAGTGGCTCAATGAAGTGTGTGTGTGTGGGGGGGGGGGGGGGGGGGGGAGAGACCAGCGCCGCAGGGTCGTCGTGCGCGGCGTAGCGGGTTTTTGGTGTTTGTCTTCGGGGAGGAAGAAAGGGCGGTCGTGTCAAGGCTGACTTGAGGCTCGCGCGCTGAGGAGCGCGCTGGCTAATGGGAGCGGGGCTACAGAGCGTATATATCGCACACTGAGGCCTTTCCCCCCGGTCCTGTCCACGAGCCCGGAGTGCGTTGGTGGGTGGGTGGGCGGGCGGTGGCGGCCGTGATGTCGTACGCGTACAAAGTCGTTGGGCGGGGCCGCTTTGCGGTGATCCGAATAGTAATAAGTCGGTAAGTTATAGTTATTTACCCGCCGTGGGTGTCTTAGTGGCGGCGGCGTCGCGCTGCTCTAGGCACGAGGTCGCGGGATCAAATCCGGAGGCCGCATTTCTGTGGGGGGGCGAAATGCGAAAACGCACGTGTAGCGTGCGTTGGGCGCACGCTAAGGAACCCCGGTTTGGTCAAAAATGAATCCGCTGTCCCCTCAACTATACGGCGCCCTCCATAATCAGATCGTGGTGCTGGCACGTGAAACTACAGAGCCTATTATTTTAGTCATTTAACTTGCCCAGGAACAACCCTAAGGTCGGAATTCTGGCACACGGGCATGACAACAACGAAAAATAAAAGAAACTATATATATATATATATATATATATATATATATAGAACACTTATATAGTAATAATAATAATAGGGCCATTTTGTCATTTTATTTTGTACGAAAAAGAATAAGGAAATAAAACACGATTATTCCCACAAAGTAAACGTTGAACCGCGTTGAGCACAAACATTGAGCGTCACCTGTATATCTTTCGCGCATTTCCTTTCATTAGTATTCCGCTCTCGCAACCTTCCATTCAAGAACGCCATGGCTCGCTCGTACACGCACGCTGTTGGTTACCTGAAAGTACCGGGCGCGCAGCATTACGGCAAGGAAAGGGTGCAAACATTTCATGACGTGCATGAGCTGAAGACCCTCTTTGAGGAGTTCTCTCTCTCTCCCCCGGGTTACAATGTGCGTTAATTCGTGTTTCTGCTTCTCGGGACAATTGTGGGGGAGTCCTGTAAGTACAACTGTCTCAGTTGCGGCGTCAACGCTAAGCTGATCCGTAAAATAAATATTAATATAGCATGCTATATATAATAGCATACATATATCAAGACGATCGCCGCGTGCTTTGAGACGCCGCCGCCGTGAGTATGGCTCACCACGCATGTTATGCTGAAAGCAATTGAAGTGTTACCGGGTAGGATATGTATTGCACAATTCTCCGGCCCTATCGCGACGCAGCCGGCGCGGCGGGGAGTCGAACCTTCGACTTTGTGCTGTATAGCAGAAAGTCGCAGCCACTGGAGAACCCCCGGTCGTGGCGCGGGCACGTTCAGTGAACTTCGGGCTATGGCGCGCCATTGCCTTAGCCGGTTCTTCCTTTATTGCGATATAGCGGTTATACGGCGCCGCACTCACGGTGTCATCTCCCGCCGTGTGCTGCTCCGGCCTGCATGCATGCCCGCTTCGAGCGACGAAAGGAAACGCACAACTGGCTCTGTGTATACACCACATAATGTTGAGCATGACGACGCTATATGCTGGCGTACTGGCTGGCACGTAAACGTAAGATAACAATTAAATGAATGAGCGAATAAATAAATAGATAAATTAATTAATTTGCAGCACATACAATTCTTGACGTAACGTCATCTGGATATCTGAAAGTATGTGGCCGTTATAGTATACGTGCAGGGACATCAGCGTGTCGTTCGTATCGCCGCGTGGTAATTCTGAGTGTACGCTCGGACACCTCCGCACACGCCACAGCGCCCACGCGACGCCAGTGCAGAGCTAGCCGACGAGTGTCCCAGCCGCGTGTCTCAGCAAATCTGCCTGGGAGCTATCGCTTGACGTTGACCATCATCCTCCGATGGTTTCTGCTCATTCCTCTCTCTCTTGCACAATGTTCCAGGTAATACTGGTCACAGGTGCGCGTGCGCCCGACTTTCATTCAGCCGAAACGTTACTGGATTGCGCGGGTTCCGAGGGTCCCGTTGCAGTCTTTGACTTTGCGACCCTCGCCTGTATATTCATTCATTGTATTTAAAGAATAATAAACTGATAGTGAAAGCGTCCCTCGATAAGGGAACACGCTCGGCGTTGTGCTCATCTGGCAATGCTTTTACCACTCGACGGTCGCACGGACACTCGCCAGCGGTTCTCCGCGAGGCGCGCCGTGAGGTCGATGTTTCTATAAACGAGACGTGGGATCGAGGAAGGCAAAAAATAAAATAAAAAATAAATGAAAGCGCGGCGTTCGCAGCACGGGCGCAGGTTGCGCGCAAGGGCGTGTACGCGTCCCGATTTCTGATTTGATCTGCGCAGGCTTTGACGGGTGTCCCCGTGTATTATGCGATCGGACACAAGCGCGTGCTGATCGCGTCGTTCTTCGCGTTGCTCGAAGCGCACGACGCGAATCGAAGAACCTGTGATCACCACGTTTTATATACGTTCTCGAAAAGGGGGGGGGGGGGGCGCACTGCTTGTTGTTCGTGCGGTGCTCGTTGTCATTTCCTCGCCAGCGTAAGCTGTTCCGCGTATACACGCTCGAAAACAGTGTGGTTTTGTCCATATATGCATGCTACCTGGGGGGGCTCACCCACTGATGTGATCGGTGGGCTCACCTGCATTTGCGCGACTTTCTTTCTCTCTTCTGCTGCAGCCGGTTTGCGCGGGTTCCGACGGCAGCTTCCTTTCTCTACCAGCGCTCGCGCGCGGTCGTGTATCGATACCTGTATATGCGTGCGCCCACTTGTATACTGCACACGCGACGCGTTCCCTGTTTTTCGGCCATTGACTTACGTTCGTGTGTGTGTGCGCGCGCGCGTACTACATGAGCGTGCTATATGGAGCGCCTCGGAGTGGCGAGGGCTTTACGCTTTGGCCCGCGCTGTTACCGCTGCTTCCCTTTTGTGCGCTGGTCCATTCGCCTCGCTTGCCGCGTTGACACAGCCGGCCCGCGCAGTGCATGACTGCGCCCGCTTCCCTTTGTCAGAGCGCGACAGCTGGGCCAGTCGCGGGCACGAGGGCTGAACGCGTTCTTTAATTTTGTCGTGTTCGCTGCCGCCGCCGCCGCCGCTGCTGCTGTTAGTGCTGTTACACCGGTATTGGTGGCGGCGGCGTGGGCATAGTTTGTGTCGTAAATTCGAGATGGTGGAATTTGCACACCTGATTCACTGTGCCACGGTAGCCGGTCGTTATAGCGTTGTTATAGGCATATACGGCTCCTACTTTTGCGGATATCATCTTAGAGAACTGGGAACACTACAAAACGTTTTCTTTTTCGTTCTTATTTTGATTTATTTAACTGTGGAGTTTAATGTACTAGAACTGCACGGGGGGATGGACGACGTAGTGGAGGGCTCTCCTAATTAATTTTGTCAACTTCGTGCTCTAACGTGCGCCCGTGGAAAGCTCCGTATACAATCGTTTTTGCATTCCGTCCACCGTCGGAATGAGGCCGCCGCGGTTGGGATCGAACCTGCTACCTTGTCCTCAAGAGCAGAACGCCATGGCCACTGAGCCACTTCGGGGGGTTGTTGCACAAAGTTGTACCTTTGCCTGCACCCCTTCCGTCTCTCTCTCTCTCTCTCTCTCTCTCGAGCGCGCGCGCGCGCCTACAAAATGTTCTACTTGCTACAACTGCCACAGAATCTGTGAATATAGAGATTTCGAAAGTTGCCTTGTGTTCCCGGTAAACAGAGTGAACAGAACGGCGCATGCGCAGGACTTGGAGCCTGTTCAGACTCTTTCGTGTGCAGGCCCTGTAGTGTCCGCTAACTTACAGCGCTGCCTCCAATACTGTCGGAACACTGCTTTAGTAATGCGTCTATGATGTCATCTGGGATTCACCTGCACGACTTCGCCCAGTGCAGCGAACGCAACAGATTGCGTCAGGCAATCAGCAACGAGGTTAGGATAAGTGTGTTTGGGAAGGACGTCGAGGAAGGGAAGCGCTATATGATGGAGCATTGTGCAACACGATTTAACCCCAACGGGTAGGTTCAATACGTGACCCTCACCAAAGATCGCTCGCCGCGGTGGCGTAGGCGGCTATGGTGTTGCGCTGCTAAGCACGAGGTCGCGGAAGCAAACCCCGGTAGCGGCTGCCGCATTTCGGTGGGGGGTGCAATGCAAAAACGTCCGTGTCCCGTGCAGTGGACGCACGTTAAAGATCCCCCGGTGATCAAAATTATTCTGGAGTCGCCTACTACGGCGTGCCTCATAATAAAATCGTGGTTTGGCGCGTAAAACGCCGGCATTAAGTTCAATTCACCTCAGATCGCGTGGTAGGTTACAGCGCTCCAGCAGGGCAGCCGGACAAGTGCGCGTCGGTTAAAAACTACCGGGACCCAAACATTCCTGTCCAGAGTAGTTGCTCGTAATTCCTGTCCAGTGCACAGAGTCTCAGAGGTCAGGTGTTGGGCCGATACTGCGAGAGAAAAAGCGAAGGGAACGGCTTCACGGAGAGTTCGTTTGCCAAGGCTGGTTTCTTGACGTAATAATGCTCCCGCCTAGTTTATTTCCTTCCTACATGCTGCATCAGGTGGGCCGCGGTTAGTGTTGCCAGACGATTCAGTTTCCGAGGGAATGCAGGAAGGAGATCACATTCACTTCTGCACAGTCATTACCGTGGTTGTTACGTTATAGGCCGCCTACGAATTTGTTCGTCTCGATTTAAGCAAAACAACTATTTTGCTAAAACACGGCAGACTTAGACTCCTTTAAAACGATTTACGGTGCGATTGCATTTAGCTCCTTCACTTTGCAGAACACCTGAGGGGGCACCTGAGGGGGGGGGAGGTGCACCTGAGGGGGGGGAGGTATTCTGTAAGAGTCCAGCTATACTGTCCATTTCCGCCGCTGCTGATTGGATGCAGCTGTACGAGCGAGGAGGAGACAAGCGGCCCTAGCCAATCAGCAGCGACCGAAATACACAGTCCACTAGGTGGACTCTTACAGAATACCGCCCCTAGTGACGCTTGCTGTTCCTTCATTTCATTGTTTTCATGTTTATTTTCATCCAGAGGTGCATGATATATCGCACGATCATCACATTCGAGTTGTTTTCTCAATTATAAGCTTCTCACTTGTGGTCCAGTTGCTATAATAACGCGAATAAGCTTCTCCTTCTTCTTTACGCAACTGGCTGCACACAAACTTTGTACTTCACTTTGTTTAGAAATGAGATATATTCGATATTAGAAGGTCGCCTTTCTGGAATATCCGATTCGACAATCTCGTTATTCCGCAGTCTTAAAAGGAGCCTGTTCGAGTGAGAGAGAAAGAGATGGCATGTACGGGCCAGTGTATATTAGACAGAGGACTTGTCCGTAGATCCGCGAGGTATGTATAGGTGCCATTCATCCGACTATCAGCAAAGGGAACTTGCAGTTCCCCGAATTGGCAATTTGCTTTTCGTTGAATCGGACTTTGTGTGAATGTGTTTGCGCGGACATGGCGCTTGCGTGTGATGGAAGATGGAGAGAAGACGCGTGGAGAGGAGAGAGTTCGGTGGCCGACCGCTTCGCTTTCATTCTTGTCTGCGGTGAATTGGCTTTGCACAGGAGAGGAACCTCGCGTTGTTGGCGCCAGAGAAGCAACGACAAAGAATCGATCGATTCGAGCGGAGATATCGCTCGAAAAAAAGGAGCGCGCTAGAGCCGTGTACGTATAGGCTTGCTCGGCGGGAGCAACGACTCTTCGATTCGCCCGCGCCTGCGTGGTCTCACATGGCAGTTCGGCAAGCCCTTTGTGTACAATGCACGCGTCCGTTTTGATGGTATATGGTGCAAGCCGTGTTGCCACCATGCAGTTTGGGACTTGGAACGGCTTCGCAGGGTTTAGTGCGCAATGTGATCTAATTGTGGCGTGAACATAATTGATACGAATTTAGGAATAACTGTAGCGCGATAAGCCGTTGTGCCTGCGAAAACGCGTTTGTAAGCAACGTGCCTAACGTAACGTCAGTCCTATTTCGCCAATTGTGAGTGGTTGAACGGGAAGAAATAGGTGGATAAAATTTTGCGTGAAGGGAGTCAAAGAATTAGTGATATGATTTCCACGTTTTTAAGGACATGGAACAATTATAATTTACATAAATTAAGTGCCAAAGATGGAGTAATTGAAAGCCAAGTTTAAGACAGAGTTCGTACGGGTGTTACGAGGAAATCGGCGCAGAACCGACTCATGAGCGTTCCGCAAACGCCAGAGTGGAAATGAAGCCCGTGCGAAAGCGGCGGGAGAAGCGGATCCGAGCGAAAATAGCTTCAATTCGTGGCCTCTGAGAGCCGTTCAGACCAGGCAATGTTTAATGTATCTGCTCATAAGCGTCAATTACAAAAGAAAACGGTGGAGCCCTCCCACCCTCCCTCTTTCGAACCACAAACCTTGGGCAGCTACAAGGAGGTTTCAATGTCACAATTTTATAAGGAGATTTTTTTTTGTACAAAGGAATGAACCATGCGTAAATAAACTTCCGATGTTTTATTTATTTTGTGTGCATTCTTGAATGCATGGTTATTTCTGCTGCCACACGAGTTCTGCCCCCCTCCCCACCCCCACCCCTGGAACATGGGAACGCCACGCCTCTGTGTCTGCTTATTACAATACTCAAGCCTGCTGAGAGTATGAGTCGGTCACGTGTGTACATGCGTGTGTGTGTATATTGCAAGCGGCGCTTTTGTGTAGGTTCGTACAGCAGATCGGCTGTCCACGCTTTGACGCGGAGAAACACGCGGTGCAGGGGGCACGTTTATTGGCTGAGACCAGCTTTCCCGCCGCACTATATAATGTGCGACTCTCGCTCTGTACCGTATTCGTTCCGTCGCTTTGTATTTAAGGTGGTTATATATAACATTTCGGTCTGCGTTGGACGTCGCTGTGTAGGGTCCGTCCCCGTGAAAAAGATTGTTCACCGCCCGCCTGCTGGTCTAGATTCGATCGCTTCAGGGAAAGGGCAAGTGGGCAAGGCGAGATCATATGCGACACAAACAACGTGTTTATGTAATCATATTCGGTTCTTTTGCCCGAACCTGCGGTCGTTAATTGTGTTCAGAGTCCGCTCCGCGTGGCTCACTGTCTCATCGGGGTTTCATCCAAGGCGGGGAATCCCCCCCCCCCTTGACACAAAGGGAGCGCTCGGATCACGCTTTGCGGAAGCAAGTCTGTCTCTCGTCATTTATCTCCGTCTTCTCGCCCCCGCTGCTTCGTTTGTTTGCCGGCGGCTCTATGTGTGTACTAAGCCTTTATGTTGGTGATGCGTGCGGGCACGATCATTGTGCGCTGTGTGACCACGCGGAAAGACGCGGGACGACGACGCACGGGTTTGCGACCGAGCGGTAACAGAGAAGCCCGCGCTGCGCCTTTTGTCGGCTGCTTCCGCGACGGAAATAGTGCGTGCATCCGCACGCACGCGGAAGCGTGCACAGCGGTTGTTTCTAAACGACTGCTTCTCCGTACGCACTATAGCACTGTAGTAACAAGCCGCACGTGTAGTGCAAGGTGTTCTGGCCCTGCACCATGTCGTCACTCAATATGAACGAGGACGGGCACGAAGCGAGCCAGCGGTGCTTATGGGATTCGCACATTCCTAACGCCGTGCTTTGCAGTTTAAACGTCAGTCTATCTTTTGTGACCGTTGCGGCTCCAAGCTCGCTGGCCTTGCGTTATGCATAGGTGGTGCTGATTCCAAACGCACCATGTTCGACATTCGATTAAGAAAAAACAAAAGAAAATCATAACACAAAATATTTACGGAGAAAAATCGAAGTAAACCATCATATATTTGTAGGCCTAAAGCAACACATATTAAGAAATATCTCGGATTTAAGTTACACAAGCTGCATAGTTGTGTTATGAGGGATGCTATATGTGGAGGCCTGAAGTATAATCTTGACCGTTTGGGGCTCTTTAACGTGGACCCAGAGCACGGTGCAAGAATGTTTTCGCATTCCATTACCATCGGAATGCAGGCTTGTGCTCAACAGCAGAACGCCGTAGCCAAGAGCCACCGCGTGGGGGATGAAAGAAAGAAAGAAAAAGAAAAAAAAAACAAGAGGCACACCGCTTTCTTTGTCGTGTTATTTGTCCTTCTATTCTTGTGCATTCTGGTTATAATGTTTCAGATGTTTGTTGACCTACAAGGCCACCCACAACGTGCGCTTCAGTGCATACAAAAAGGCCGTGGGTGCTCGAAGCCGTGACGAGGTGACGTTAGTGGGCCGATGTTTTAACAGCGGGGCACGCGGCGAGGGAAACGTGAATGCACGAAGCGTCTCTTTCCGTCTTTCCGCCGCTGTCGTTTGAATGCGGGCGTTGTCAGCTCTTTTGCTGGGAACGTCACGGTCACGAGATTCCCGTGCTTTTACGGCGAGCTGCAGAACGCGACGTCACGAAGATTCAGCGGCGTTAATCGTGCACGTTAAATAAATGTAAGATAACCTTTACGACGCGTGTTTTCCAGTAACGCGAGACGAGTACTTCAGGGCGAGTTTTACTTCGCGAAGATAATTTAGCAATGCGGTGAATATATGCTTATTGTGAGACGTCGAGCGATGCATGCGTTGCTTTTATTCCAGAGCAGCCGCCCGGGACAGAGCCGAAGCACCACACGAGCCAAAAGATGACGAGTCGTACGTACAAATGACGACGACGATATGCACAAATAGCGCTCACAATATATATATATATATATATTGGAGAAGGCGCGTATAGCGTTCGTCTGGCTCAATTTACCTGTAATGTGGCCACACCACTTTGTTTACAAAGATGGAACTCGTATAGGATGCGTATTGCCCGAAGACGTTAACGATTGACGTCGGCTTCGCGCTGTTTACTATTATACATTTGCAGCTTCCATGGCTGTTGATTTGTTTTACGTCAACAACGTGTCGTTGTTTTCGGATTTACGGCGGCTCTGTGCTCCACGTCGCGTTCGTTCCACTGAATGTTTAGCGCACGATCGTTGCCGCAAGCAGCCTGTCTGCCACGCTGGTCTGATCGGAAGCGATAACAGGTATATCGCAGGATTCCTTGTGTACGATTCCACCCCTGAAGTTAAGGTATATACTTTATCCTGTCCCTCCTGCTATACTGATGTGCGTCGCATCGCAAATATAATTCACGATTCACGATGGCACTGTGTGCCGTCGTCAATCGCTGATAATATAGGCGTCAAAGGCTGATAACATATAGCGAGACGGAGAAGACCCGCCGCGATGGTGAAGCGACCTTGAATCGACGGTGACGGTGAAGCGACGGTGAATATAGAGTCGCGCGGGAGGGCTAATTTGGGCGAACATGCGGACAAGATACAGACAGCAACGATAGCATTGTTTGGCGACGTTGGCACACGCACGCGACACTTGCACGACGAAAAAATACGCCACGGGAATCGCGAACATTGAACAAAAACGGAGAATTTTGTTCCGGCCGCGCGATATGTAGTACCTACCCGATAAGACGATACGCGTGCTTATGCATATACTGTCACATACCTAACGAAAAACAAGGCGAGAGAGAGAAATGAAGAGGGGTATGTAAGGAGCTTAACCAAGAACGTGCCCGCGGTTGGCTATCCTACACTTGGTGAGGGGAAAGGGGAAGAATAGATAAGGAAAGATAAGAAGATAATAAAAGTCGGTCGTTGTATACAAATTCGCTGAGCGTTTAATGCACCTTTTGCTTTAGCTTTCCACGGACCTTTATCGTCGTCACCACCATCATGCAACTAGCCCAACTTGCCGCTCTAATGCTTACATTCATTGCAAGACGAAGGCAGTACGCAACGATTTTCAATTACTCGTCTTGCGTCAGCCGCATGATCTCCGTGCTATGCTTGCAAATTTATTAATCTCATCGCATCACCTGATTCTCTGCCGTACGCGACTGCGCGGGCTCTTCACAATGGACACCCTTTCGTAACTCTGTAATGGACCGCTGGCTATTTACTCTGCGCATTAGGCGACCTGCCCGACCATGATAATTCAGCCCTATCTTATCTACAATACCGACTGTACTCGCGTTTGCTGTCTAATCCACGTTACGATATGTATCCCTTTACATTCCGTATCTCGTGTACCGCGGTCCTTCTAGCTTCTGCTCTAGTTATATTGTTATCCTCGAAGTTTCAGCCTGCACATCGTATATAGAGATACAGTGTATAGATAGCCAGAAATGCAAAAAAAAAAAGAAATAGATGTAGGAATCGTTCGCAAAGAATCACGGAAACACGTATAAACGACATAACGATGTAAATTCCATCGCGCAAACGCGAGGTTAACTCTGACAGTGTGTTGATATATACTTACTCCTTTGTTTTCTTGCCGTCGTTCGGCACCGATGTATGTTTGACCAACTGGGCAAACTCACAGTTCTCGAGAAGACTGTGTCACGACGGCGCTTGAACAGCCACACGGCATTGCTTTTTTTATGCTTGTTTTTATAACACGTCTCTGTCGCTACAGCTGCTGCCTTAAGTTCGCCTAACCTGACTTTAGCTGTACGCTCACATTAGCTGTAGTCGCTCGTGGTATTGTTACAGCCTTCTTCGAAGAGGTGTGCATATTCTTTACGGAAATACGAAGCGCATGTGCGCCGACTATAGTGTATATGCGCACGAACAAAGCCGGTCCCAGAATTTGGATGATGCGTGAACTTAGTGAGCGTGAGCTCTCGGTGGTATACCGTTATTATTGACGCAATGTGTCACGTGAGATCACCGATCATCAAGTATGCGTGCGGGGTTGTTGATCGTAACGGGCACCTGAGCTCCGCTCCTCGTTCTGCCTCGCCGAGAGGAATATCCGCTTGGATTCTCGCCAGCTTTGTAGATTAGGTGCGAACGCTTCTGTCATCCGTGCCGGGTTCCTCGCGCATCTGCGCGTGACGTGCTCCTCTTGTTCATATATTACAGCTGTATCAGCACCAAATATCGCGCCTTCATTCGCTTGCTTTATGGTCGTTACGATATGATAGGATACGCTGCATGGCTTGCCCGCTACCGTTGTGCTGAAGCGAGCGTGATGACCGTATACATTCAGGTGGCGGTGTCGGGGGAGCTTTCGCATTTGGTGACATTGAACTGCAGAGCAAACACGTTAACTCTTCTTCAGTGCCCGTCGCGACCGGTGTATCCTTCGCGCTTGTAAGGCAGCATCTGACTGGCTAGCGGTGTCCGTTCTATATACACTTTTACTTGCGTCGCTTTCGGGCTGCGCAGAAGTATGTATAGGGAATAACGTCCATCCGAACTCACGTGTGGAAAACTTGTTGCCTCACTCCGCCTGGACACGGAATAATCAAACTTTCTCATCGGAGAGAAACTTATCTTTACTTCTGCTTGGGGGGAGCTATACATTTCCCGCAGTTTCTCTCGGGGAACGTACATTTATACAACGATATTTCATGGGCGCATAAGGCATGAGTGCGCAGATGCGTATGCGACGACCATGCCTCTTTCGCCGACCTATCACGAACGCCTTCAACCGTGGCTTCAATTCATAGTGCGGAGCTGCGTCACAGAGCGTAAGAGAAATCATTTGGCGACATCACCGTCATGAAAGCATGGCTGCAGCTGCCATATGCGTGAGGCCATATGAATGGTGGTGAAATTATTGTTATTATGATGATGATGATCCTCTTTAAGACGGGCTGATGGCAGCATGTCACCAAGCTCGTTGTTTAAAACCTTCGCGTGCATTGGTGGGCGAGGCATATACAGACACGAAATCCCGCGATCGCGACGGACCAACTGCAAGAAAGTGTGCTCACCGCTTCAACGAGAGAGCGCGCGATCGTTCCGCGGTGTTCCTTGGTCATATTGGTTTTTTGAGTTATGCAGGTTGCGATGCTCGCCAAATAAGGCGGAAATGCGTTCGTAGTAGTATATACACGCATGAAACGCGCGTTGCTTTCACGTCGCCGGTCGGCGGCGTGCAGTCAGCCGGGGAAGGTAAACGAACAATATATGTGTGCTTCGAGGATGTACACACAAGGCAAGGAGAAACGATTGGGGCCTCCTGCTATACCGCACGCCCGTAGATGACCGCGGCGACGATCGTCGTCGCTGCATGTGTGGAAGCGGATATCGAGGCCATTTCGCACGCCGAAGCGCGGCAGCTGCCCGATTCCGGCCCTCCTTGGTATATACGCGCTGATGCGGTGGTGGTCAGCCAGAACACGCGGAACAAACACGTGGCGGCGGCGGATGCCGGAGAGAAGTTGCGTCGCTGCACGAGGAAGATGTGCGCACATGCCTCATATACGCAGGTGACAGGATGCGTCGCCCGACCAATTTCTCTCCCCGATGTTTTCCATAGTTAGCCGACCGAGGAATATGCGTGTCAGCGAGCTGTGTTACATGTGGTCATCAGCGCTTGTTAAACGTTGGAGGCACACGCTTCACTGGCTCGGTGATCAACTGCATGCTTCGCTATATAGCGCTGCCGCTCGGATTCGTCCATTCCCGCGGACGAGAAACTTTGATGACAGTTGTGTACTCAGCTGACGAATTCATATATATATATATATATATATATATATATATATATATATATATATATATATATATATATATATATATATATATATATATATATATATATATATATAATTTGGCATTAATTGACAACGGTATATATACCTTTCTTGCCCCGGTGTTAATAACTGTCATGTGGCATGACAGACATTTGCAGACTGAGAGATATTGTGTAGGCTGTCGGACTAATGATGGACGATATGCAAAATGCGCAAAGCGCTTCATACGTCTCCGTCTCACATAACCAGTATATATAATAACGGATGCCGGGCTGGGATCGTAGAAGGCGCTACATATACGCCTGCCACCCTCCGTCCCTCGCGCTTTCAAAACGTGCTATTGTCAGTACCGATATGCTGGCGACCACCCTGTTTAGGGCGAGTTAGATGCGTGGGAAAGCCCGCTTGGCGAATTTCGCGTATCGTCCATTGCTAGGTGGAGTCACGTAGTCACGTGATACGTAGACGGGAATGTTATTGGAGGTGCCGCCCGCAGACAGCGTCCATCCAGAATATCCTGCGGGATAAACATGCCCCCGTGCACTCCCCCTAAATCGGACGCCTCCTCTCCCAACCCTATTCCGTACGCTAATGGCGCTCACTAATGCGCGTGGAAGCGTTAATCCAGCTTAACAGCCCGAAATACTGTAGCAACGAAGCAGAACGAAACGAAAAAGGGAGGTGGGGAAGAAAGGTGGCTGCGCTTCCGCGTGTTCCGCAAGTAAACAAGTAATCTGCAAGGTGACAGCATTTCTCTCGGCACAGTCACCGACTCGTCCCTGTCATCCCTGCGTCGCGCTCGTTGTCCGCTCCATCCCCGCGTCGCTCGGTTCATTAGTGTTATTTTCGCGGACGGCGACAGCCCCGTGCCGCAGATGGTTCCGCGAACGCCCGAGAGACGACGCGCGCACTCGCTCGGACACAAGGGTGGGGGGTGGGGGGGGGGTACGGTGGCGCGACCGCCTGTCGCGTATGTTGTCCCCCCCGGCGGCGGCGGCTAGCGAGCGAGCTCGCGTGTTGCGAGGAGCAAACTCTCTGCCGGCCGCGCGCGCTAACGTGGCGGCGACGGGGGCCACCAAATTGCTTCCGACGCCCGCCGCCGTTGGCCCCGAGCGGCAAGCGAGCGTCCCTATTCCGCGCTTTCGCGCTCGTTCGTCGCCCGCTTTATTAAATTGCAGCCGAGGACACTCTCCGTATTCCCTTTCTTTCTTTCTTATTTTCTATTGGGGAGAGGGGGGAATCTCTTTTTCCGCCTTTGCTTCTTTTCTTTCTTTCTGGTTCTACCTTTTCTTTTTTTTTTTCCATCCTGCTCTGAAGGTCACGCAGTCGTTTTTCGACGCGAAGCATGATTCTTGTCGCACTATTCGCAGTTTTCACAGTTTTTTTCCCCCCTTTTCTTTTCTTACCTCTCCAGTTCTCCGAGTTCGTGTTTCCACAATGGCGAAAAGATGACGGCTGCATTCGTGGCGTGAAGTACGTCGTGTCTTTTTTCCGCGCCGTGCAGTGACGGTGTTGCATATGGTTGGCCACGCATCCCGTTTCCTTCGCGGAACTCGACTCAGAACTCGATATTTCTTTTCTAACGCTCGCTCGAAAACGCAAACGATATCACTTCGTTCAGCCTTCATATACCTTAGTTTTATCTTTGTTTTGCATTTTATTTCGCGTGAGAGAGAGAGAGACTGTGTGAAGGCCACTTACTGTCAGCTTAAGGAGTCCGCAACGTCTGGCTTTTGTAAGCGTATAGGAAGGAACATGCTGCACATCGTTTTACACATAGCATGTCGGGGCGAAATGGAAGAATAAAAGCGTGCGCCGCATTATGAAAAGCATAAGTATAAAAAATCGTGCGGTCCCTGCTCTGTGAATGCGATCTTTCGTTTCAATTATTAGATTCTGTGACATGCGCCGGGTCTCGAGCCGTGTATGAATCGAGCCTATTCGGTGAGCGAACGCTGCGCTTCTCGAATCGTCGTTCTTCCCCGCGTGACACAGGGAGCGCGTCCAAGCGCCTGTCCCTCCTTGCAACGGAAAAATATCTGACGAGCCCATTTATTTGATTGATTTTAATGTCCTATGCTTAGGTAAGTGGAGCGTGGGTTTGGGTTATGTGATGGGCGGAGTAGCTATAGGAAGTGCATGGTCTGTCGAATAGCAACAGATACGCGGGTCAATAGACGTGAAATGCAGTCGTGGGTGAACGAGAATTGGATGGGCTAGCGAGTTTGTATAGTTCGAGTTTGGTTGACGTGGGACCGACAGATGTGAACGGGATGTTCGTGGGCGAGCACAGTACCCCCCCCCCCCTCTTCTTGGTAGGCGTAAGCATAATCAGGCCGATAATGGTGGTGAAAACGAGTGGCCCAGTTAAAGATGCTGCCGGAATATTATAGGGGGCATGGCCAAGTGCGACCACCCCGTGATTCTTTATCTTGCGCCGAAGTCGCTTACCGTCCGTGCGCGGTCGTTTTCTTGCATTTCGGCCTCGTCGGAACCCGGAAACCAAAGGAAAACCACACCCTCGACCTCGTTCGTGCTCCACGACCGTGAGTATAGTATATGTATGTTTCTGTATAGACAGAGCCACTCCCATCGCGTGGCCTTCGCGTGCAGTTAGACTATTCGCACCAAACTGCATGCACTTGGTTCAACTACGTCGCACCATGGAGCATTTCTGTTGTAGTGCGATTAGCATATTATTTACCTACTTCGGGTACTTTGAATCAGCGGCGGCAGTGTAAAGAAGGATGTCGGCTTCAAGATTAAGCGAAAAATTCCGGCAGAACCCATTCGCGATGACTGTCGACATTAATCCGATTAGTATTCGAGCAATGTAGCGACACCGTATTAGGGAAAACACCTTTAATTGTTTAGAATCTGCAGTGATCATTCTGAGATTCCCATTGTTTCGGCTATGTGCGACATAAGCTGTCTCCGGGATCGGCCCACTTTGCTATGACACTCGTTCGCTGCAGGATCGGACATGATGACCATTCCATGACGACGATGGAATGACGAAGAAGGAATAACGTTAACGGAACAATGAAGGCGGTATGCTGACGACGGCATGGCTATTCTAAAATTAATTAGTGGAATAACGACAAGGGCGTGACGGCGGCGGCATTGAGGCAACGGGACGACTAAGCTCGAACGACGACGATGGAACGACCGCAACAGCATCCCGACGACTGTATGACCACGAATGTATGATTACCACGCAATGACGACGATTACTCCACAAGGGCGGCGTAATCAAGAATGATGGATGTATGGATGGAATAACTTTAATGAAAGGTCCTGCGAGCTACGGGGCGGAAGGCCCCATAGAGCGGGCTGCTCCCACGTTGGGACCGGGAGTTGTAACTCCCTGACCCCATCGTGGACTCGCTGGACGGCCCAGAGCTGCTCCGTCAAGTCCGTGCTGCGTAATGCTTCTTGTATCCTGGAGGAGTCTTGATTCTTGTTTGCATGGGTCCGACCACGCACGCACGCACGCACGCACGCACGCACGCACGCACGCACGCACACACACACACACACACACACACACACACACACACACACACACGCACACACACACACACACACACACACACGCACGCACACACACACGCACGCGCACACACACACACACACACACACACACACACACACACACAGACACACACACGACTATGCGTGTATATTCTATTGGTGTAGTCGAGACACCGAATGCTCGGACACCCCCATAGAAATACTGTTTTACCCGATAATTAAGCTAGTGCATGCATGTTTGGCAGTGGATGCACGCTTTCTCGTTTTGTATAAGTCCACCGACGCGCGTGCTTGTTCCACCAGCCAATGGCGTAAGGACAAAGACGAACCGTAGCGTTCGATACTCGGGGCACCATTATTTTCTGCCCTTTCTTCTTATGTCTCGTGCGTGACCTGCCTCGTCTCGAGGACGAGCGATGTGCGGCTGTTTTCCTGCAAAAGGGAAACATGCGTATCAGTCACGTATCAGTTTCTCGCGTACACGTTCAGCCAAATGCAAGAGTCCCTCCCACGAAAACAAGCAGAGTGATGTTCTTTGATTAGCTACTGTTCGGGCTATCGCTTTGCCGAAGGCAACAAGCTAGCGAACGCAGACGTAGAAGTGACCACGTATAGGAACACCTATACTGTTCCACGCGTATAGCTGTAGTGTAGTGTAACCGATGCTGCAGTTGTGTACTGCCCATATTACAGCTGTTAGATACAGTGCTCAACAAGCTTCTTCCTATATTGCTCACCAGTTCAGTGTAATTTCGTTTAACTCATCCTGAACGTGTACCTAGTGAACGTGTAGAAGTCAATTTACCGTCACATAATGAACATATAATAATACTGTCACATGACACATTTTTGCCTGCGGTGTCGAGATCTGCGCTTTTTAATGTCGCTTTCGCAAAATTTTGTATCTTCAGAGCCTCGGCTGGCGCACGTTGACTGCCACTCTCGCTGAAACTGTGCAATTGCGCCATGTTGTCATTTCTGATTGGCCTGAAGGGCCGCTATGACCGCTCTGATTGGCTCAAAATGACAACATAGCGGGATTCGACAACATAGCTGAATTTGACACTGGCTAGTATAGCACTCTCGTTCCTGATTAAGGTTTCCTTCTCTCGGCGCCCCTTTGGTTAGTGCGGCATATACCGCCATCTGTTTTGAGTATTACGTGAATGCCACTTCTTCCTCTTAATATCTACTAGAATTGTATTTGCGTTTGATCCCTAATCCTCACCGGACTCGTCGTGTTGGTTCAATGGAAGTGTGACGTTCAGCTGCATGAGCGTGAGGTCGAAGGTCCGATTCCCGGCATCGTTCCGACGTGCTTGGAGGGAGGAAACGCGTGTGTGCTTAGATTGAGGTGCGCGTTAGAACACCATGTGTCCTAAATTAATCAGGAGCGTGTTTCATAGTACCAGTTTTGCTTTGGGATGGTAGACTTCATAATCTGATGTGATTTTTAGTCGAATTCACAGTGCAGTGACTTCGTACCTCCAATAGCCTTCTTTTCGGAAGGGTTAGATTTTAGAAAGTTGCTTAGACGCATCCAGAACTATCAATTCAGGATCAAGGGCCCAGGCCCGTGGGAAACGTTGAACCGTGTTGGTACGGCGCGTTGGAGCAATTATTCTTCAAACTTCGCCTTAAGCTGCCTATCATTAGCCGTCCGCAAACCTCGTTGAAGAAGGCCGAAACTCCATAAACGCCAAATCTCGCAGTCTGGCCCTAATGCAATGAAGTGGCTGCCATGATGTCGTATTTATTTATTTATTTATTTATTTATTTATTTATTTACAGCAGACACAGGCTCAAACTAAGTCTCTGATGGAGGCAAATAATGCTAATCGCATTATTACAGTATATCATGCCATTCTGCTGTTGCGATGCCAGCGCCTTTTGCGTCAATAGTCCACCGGAACGCGCGGACCAAGCCCGCATCGCGCGGCTTCTGTTCCTCGACACCTGACACTTCCGTGCAGCCGGGCTTTTTCCAGAGCCCCTCGAGTTTGTTTATAGACTGACGCGGCGGCGCGGACATGTATACCTTACAGTATATACCGACAGCTCTGTCTCGCGCCACGGCAGGAAGCACGCCTGCTCGTCGGAACCCGCGGCTTTCGAGGACGACGATCGCTCTCCAGCGCCGGCGTCTCAGCCTTGTTGCCAATTCTTGTTACACTGGTGTAGGTAAACAGAGGGAGCGAAGAGGAGAGAAGCCTAACAGGGAGCATTCAAAGGATGCATGTACCACATCCACTGCCATGTTTGTGAGTGCACGGCTCTCGAAAACACTCCCACGGCCGTCGCCGTTACACAATCGCCATACAGAGCTGCGCATCGCGCACGTCGTGCAGAAGTTGTAGGTGCGGTTGCCCTCGACGGCACTCCGTTTTAGAGCGCAGCTCTTCGGCGTCCGTTTATTTATTTTCGATACCCTCAATCGCCGAGGCATTGCAGAGGGGAGTGGGTGACAACATATAAACAAAGAACAGAATGAAACGTTTCTGCGTTTCGCATCGCCGTAGCCGGGGCCTGCGCGCGCTCCTGGCGCCATCTTTCGCGCGCGGCGCGAGCCTTGCTCTCTCCTTGTCTTCCAAAGCCGGATCAAAGTTCTCGCCTCCTATCTTCTCGCCCCCTTGCTCCGCGCAGCGCCGTTGCGGTGACTCTCGCCGCTACCGTCCACTCCGCCCTCGCCGTCCCTTCTGCTGTCGCGGCACTGCCGAGGTGCCGGCGGCGGGCCCTCTTTGCCGCCTCGCGCATGATCCACGGCTCTCCGCTCCTCCGTCTCCGCGTCGCGTGGCTGTACTGCTCTCAGCCGTGTCTCTCGCTTCCCCGTTTGTGGGGCGCGTTCCTGAGTGGCATTTGTCGCCTCTGGCAGTGCTCGCACCTGGCTGGCCTTCTCCCGCCACCACTCCCCTTACCAGGTGCAGCGCCGTTGCGATGACTCTAAAGACAGTTCAATCAATCAATAAATCAATCAATCAATCAATCAATCAATGGAACTTTTATTTCTGCACGAGAAATATGGGAGTGACGGAAAAAAAAGAGCGTTATAGCGTTTCGTCCCCTTCTATTTCTCACCCTAACCTGTTGAAGTCTGAAAATTGAAGCCTGTTTGTGAGTGAATGAGTGTGTGACCTCTATTCAATACGCCTGTTCTCTACCAGTTTTTTCATCCCACCTCAGAAGAAACATTAAATAATAACTGCTAATCCCCCCCCCCCCCCTCCGCGGCGGTGACCCACTGTAATTCGGCGCGATGGCGCGTCGTCGGAGCGCCGGCTCGATAGCGCCGGATCGCGGTGTGCGCTGCCCAATCCGAAACGGAGAACCACCTCCGTTCGGCACTGCGTGTTCTGTATGCGGTTGCCTGTTGTTGAAATAAGGCAGCAGCTGCGCTCAAAGATCGCATTACCAAGCGTAATGATCGGCCAATTTTTTTCACTTTCACTTTCATTTTCCTTTATTAAGAATGTGAACCTTATCACAGACTTTACCCTCATTCATAATTCGACATTTCAATTTATGTTTTGTCATATTTTGCATGCTCTGATCTTTTCAACTTTTTCTTTTTTTCCAAGGAGGATAAGTGAATGGAATTGTTTTATTGAAGATGCATGACCAGACTCCAATATGATATTTTTGTACTTGCATTGCTTTTGTTTATTTTGTTGTGTATCGCCGTTTTATTTTCATTTGTATTGTCCATCCGGTTTAGACAATGAGTTCGCAGTAAGGTATAAAAAGAAGAAAAACAGTCATTTCCTCTGTGCTTTCCTTGTCATCATTCATTGTCGAACGGTTGATGCGAATTGTCGAACCCCTCGGTTCCCCCTGATTCTTCTCGCCCGCTGCTTTTCACTGATTTCTCTGTCGATAAACTATACCGCCGTCATCGCTGTTAAGACAGCGCAGAGAAAGTCAAGACTGTTAATGGCAACCACATGCATTCGCCAACTACGCCTTCATTTTCTACCAAACACGCGTTGGAACAATTTAGCGGCCCCGGAAATTTGCTTCCTTGATCTTTAAGCTTCACTGCCTTTCGTGTAGACCACTTTCTCACTGAATGTATCAAAAGTCGGTTGTATTTACGTACGTGTATCTATTCCCGCACTCTCTCTTTTCGGAGCGTCGCCCTACAAAGCTAACTGGGCGTAACATAATTCTGGCTCCTGGCGCCTCTAGCTCCCTCGCCCAATGTGCTCCCCATTTCCTCCATTCAATTTACGGCTATCGCCTATCGAGCTGTTTCACAAAAGAAAGAAAGAAAGAAAGAAAGAAAGAAAGAAAGAAATACACTCAGTTTCCCTTACCGGCGAGAGGCTGGCGATAAATTGTCCCTAAGGATTTAATAATGACCTCTCTTTTGTTTAGTGGGCACACGCCGTCCTAATTTTTGAGACGCGAAGGCGACTCCTCGGTCGATTTCTTTTCGTATTGACAAAATTCGCCTGAAAAGATAAAGAAAAAAAAAGAAGGATATACTTACAGAAGCTTCCTTTTAACGTCTTCCCCACCCCCACCCCCCCTCTTCTAACGGTTCGTTCATCGCCACAGGCGCGATCTTTCTTTCGAAGAATTCGATCCCGAGTGTCGCACTTAATTTGTTCGCCTCCCGCAGTATATACGATCTCCTTCATTTGTGAATGAGCTCGCGCGTCCATATAACCACGCATAGACAGTATCCAATCAAGTCCTAGCTCTCTGTCTTCGCAGATTTTTATACTTTTCTTATCGCTGTATATGTATACATAGGGGCACGATTTACGGGACGGCTCTGCGAGTAATTGGTTCGATTGTCCGAACATTATAGTCGATATTAGGTAGAACTCAGAGGAACTGGTTGAGGCGCAAAGCTTATCGATTAATTTTGCAGGGTATATGCGACCGCGCATACTGATGCTATAGAGCGCACGAACAACGATATATATCTTGCTGTCCATATATCTTGCTGGAGCACGCGCGTTCTCTTCTCGTGAGGCGACTTCTTCCGGTAGCTCGCCAATCACCTCGATCTATATATATATGTATATAGAGCTCAATTTCGCTCGAGCTTTCTTCAATATCGATTACCCGATTTCATACCGCCCCGACTGAAATTAACGTAAGTTGCTTGTCTTCGCCATCACTTTGTTTCGTCGTCGGACCAAAAGATGTCCTAGTTTATGGGCCATCGAACATCATGGCGTCGAGAGAACGCTGAAATGATGCGTTCCAGCCAAGTCCGATCTCCCCGAAGCTATATTTTTCACCCCATCCGTATATCTTAAATACGTTCCGGGGAACTCGACTGGCGCATTAATTATCTGTTTCCTATGGTTTGGAAGACGGTGAGCGGGGTAATCGATGTATCAATAGCGGGAGACTGACAGTAATGAAAACTCTCGTGCCGAAGCTGCAGTTATAATCGCTCGGGATTTGTCGTCGGCTTCGACGGATTTTCCGCACGCAAGAAGAACCGGCAAGAACTTGGAAGAGACCCTAGCTGCGTGGAGGCCATAAGAGTTTCGTACTAATTATAACCTCACAAAAGGGAAATTTGGTGCTATGGCGTCCTTCTATAGCTTCAAATGACCTTTTGGATTGTAATCTATGTGGATTTAGCGACACGCGCAATCGAAATGGACGCGATTTACTCAGTCACTGGAAATTACGCCATAAAACGAAATAAATTGTGAATGTAAGACATTTGATCTCCCCAATAGAACGTTATAGAACTACAATCAGCAGTACCGTTTCCTCTTTTCCTTTTATATGCCGTTGCGTGCGTGCTGAAGTCCGTTTTGGTGTATAAGCTCTGCCCGCAATGGCGACGTTGATGCGTTATTGATAAGGTGGCGACGGGCGCCGTCTGAATTATGCGGTTGCTTTCCGTGGTATGTAGTGGCTTTCGTATATGCGCTTACCGCACAGGCGTCCCGAGCACTGCTTCAAATGTCTCCTTTGTTCTCGCCACACTGATAGATACAGTCATTGAAACACGAAAATAACGAAATCAGTTATTATTTTAAAGAAGTGTATATATTTGTCCAGAAATACAAACTATATGGGACAGCAACCCGCCGGGCTGCGAAATTACGCGTTGCCCAAAAGACGCGAAGAGACGCATCCACCAAAAGTGCAGCAAACTAAATGACGAAACGTTTCCCATATACCGGGAGCCTTGTTCAAGATCAATTTCGCAAGATTGACGTGTTGACTGTAAGCACGTAATTAGGGTTATCGTATACCTTGTGGTGCAACGGTTGTACGGGGCCTTGCTGGGGTCGCTAATGTATAGCGGTAAAAAGGCCAATACGTAACCATGACAGCGGGCAGTCGTATGTGCTTCTCGGTCACTTCCTGCACGTCCGGGTGATTGTTTTTTGATCTTGTACACAACACCGGTCGGATGAATGCCAGGAACCGCGCCAGCCACGTCGCTTCTCCGTCGCCGCACCATTTGGTTGCATGCAGTGGACGGCTTCATCTATACTTTGCCGGCGCCTTCGATCGTGTCCTGTTGTTC
Organism: Dermacentor variabilis; assembly: GCF_050947875.1. Classification (NCBI taxonomy): domain Eukaryota; kingdom Metazoa; phylum Arthropoda; class Arachnida; order Ixodida; family Ixodidae; genus Dermacentor; species Dermacentor variabilis. The sequence goes on from NC_134571.1 coordinate 97,350,834, forward strand.
CAAAGAAGAGAGAAAGAAAGAGAGCGGGCCGTGCACGTGTCCTTCATCGCCGGCCTGATTAAGCCCGCTGCAGGATGTAAACAGGCCTGCCTATTCCAGAGTCTCAATTTGCCCAGCTCTAGCTGTTCTGCTTTTGGACTGAACCCAAGCTAATCCCGCAGATTTTTCTAATCTCCTCACCAACATCTCCGCCGCTGTCGACTGCATCTGCAGACCCCTTGCTGGTTGCCAATATCCTGACTCGTGGACCACTGGTTAACTCTTCTACGCATTACATGATTAGTCGCTGGCTCCAGTTTTATCCTCCTAATCTCGGATGAATGCCATGTACACTCTTGCGACGCCCAGACCAGGCTGCCGTCTTTTGACCTTTTAATTAACGCGACGCTTGACATTTTCCTTGTCCGCGTTCCTCGTCCGGTGCTATTTTCAAGTTATTTGTTAGGCTCCAGGTTAATTGCGGCTCAGTGTTATCGCTGCCGCATTATCTTTACGTACATACCGTGTATCCCAGCTAACGTTAGCCAAGTTGCTCAAAGAAAAAGAAAGAAGGATTAATATATCACGGTGCAAGATACGGTTAAAGACTTACTGTGTTCGGTCGTCAGAGGTCAGACGGCCGAAGACCTTGCGATCGTATCTTGCACCGTATTTCTTTAACCTCTTTCATTTCTTTCAACAGCTTGGCCAACGTTAACTGGGACACCCTATTGCGCAGATGCGTAGCCTGCTGTACCACAACGTCAGTGACGACATCATGCGGAGTTGCTCTGAACTAAAATATAACTAAAATGTGGCACGCGGCTTTACGCCGCACATATCAATGTCCTTTCCAGAAGGTCTTCTTGTTGATATGAACTGTTCATGGCCATCGTGTGGCAGCGCAAGGTTCGCGCGCGGACGCGACACACACACGCACACACGTATGTATGTATATATATGAACGAGGGGTTAACCGAGGGGCCCGATTTTTATTAGTCGTATCGTAAGAAGCCAACAAACACTGACACCAAGGACAACATAGGGGAAATTACTTGTGCTTAATAAATGAAATGAAGAAACGATAAATTAAGGGAAATTAAAGTGGATGAAAAAACAACTTGCCGCAGGTGCGAACCGAACCCACAACCTTCGCATTTCGCGTGCGATGCTCTACCAATTGAGCTACCGCGGCGCTGTTTCCTCATCCACTTTCTTGGGTATTCATGTGTCCTAGTAGAACCCTGGGAGTGTTAGCCAGCGCCACCACTCACAGACCTTGGCGGCGGACGTGGAACGTCCTTCTTGCCGCAGGCGTCACGAGAACGTGATCTTCTTTTTTGGGGGGTGAAGGCAACTGGTCAATAAACCCACATATGCTACCTGAAGGCATCAATGTTGCCGGATTCGAGACCCTCGTTATGTTATAAACGAGAAGAAAGGGGCTTAACCGAGGGGTCCGATTTTTATTAGTCGTATCATAAGAAGCCAATAAACACTGACACCAAGGACAACATAGGGGAAATTACTTGTGCTTAATAAATGAAATGAAGAAACGATAAATTAAGGGAAATTAAAGTGGATGAAAAAACAACTTGCCGCAGGTGCGAACCGAACCCACAACCTTCGCATTTCGCGTGCGATGCTCTACCAATTGAGCTACCGCGGCGCTGTTTCCTCATCCACTTTCTTGGGTATTCATGTGTCCTAGTAGAACCCTGGGAGTGTTAGCCAGCGCCACCACTCACAGACCTTGGCGGCGGACGTGGAACGTCCTTCTTGCCGCAGGCGTCACGAGAACGTGATCTTCTTTTTTGGGGGGTGAAGGCAACTGGTCAATAAACCCACATATGCTACCTGAAGGCATCAATGTTGCCGGATTCGAGACCCTCGTTATGTTATAAACGAGAAGAAAGGGGCTTAACCGAGGGGTCCGATTTTTATTAGTCGTATCATAAGAAGCCAATAAACACTGACACCAAGGACAACATAGGGGAAATTACTTGTGCTTAATAAATGAAATGAAGAAACGATAAATTAAGGGAAATTAAAGTGGATGAAAAAACAACTTGCCGCAGGTGCGAACCGAACCCACAACCTTCGCATTTCGCGTGCGATGCTCTACCAATTGAGCTACCGCGGCGCTGTTTCCTCATCCACTTTCTTGGGTATTCATGTGTCCTAGTAGAACCCTGGGAGTGTTAGCCAGCGCCACCACTCACAGACCTTGGCGGCGGACGTGGAACGTCCTTCTTGCCGCAGGCGTCACGAGAACGTGATCTTCTTTTTTGGGGGGTGAAGGCAACTGGTCAATAAACCCACATATGCTACCTGAAGGCATCAATGTTGCCGGATTCGAGACCCTCGTTATGTTATAAACGAGAAGAAAGGGGCTTAACCGAGGGGCCCGATTCTTATTAGTCGCATTTCGCCTGCGATGCTCTACCAATTGAACCCACAACCTTCGCGAAATGCGAAGGTTGTGGGTTCGGTTCCCACCTGCGGCAAGTTGTTTTTTCATCCATTTTAATTTCCCTTAATTTATCGTTTCTTCATTTCATCTATTAAGCACAATTTCCCCTATGTTGTCCTTGGTGTCAGTGTTTGTTGGCTTCTTATGATACGACTAATAAATATCGGGCCCCTCGGTTAACCCCATTTCTTCTCGTTTATAACATAACGAGGGTCTCGAATCCGGCAACATTGATGCCTTCAGGTAGCATATGTGGGTTTATTGACCAGTTGCCTTCACCCCCCCCCCCAAAAAAAAAAATATCACGTTCTCGTGACGCCTGCGGCAAGAAGGACGTTCCACGTCCGCCGCCAAGGTCTGTGAGTGGTGGCGCTGGCTAACACTCCCTTGGTTCTACTAGGACACATGAATACCCAAGAAAGTGGATGAGGAAACAGCGCCGCGGTAGCTCAATTGGTAGAGCATCGCAGGCGAAATGCGAAGGTTGTGGGTTCGGTTACCACCTGCGGCAAGTTGCTTTTTCATCCACTTTAATTTCCCTTAATTTATCGTTTCTTCATTTCAATTATTAAGCACAAGTAATTTCCCCTATGTTGTCCTTGGTGTCAGTGTTTATTGGCTTCTTATGATACGACTAATAAAAATCGGACCCCTCGGTTAAGCCCCTTTCTTCTCGTTTATAACATAACGAGGGTCTCGAATCCGGCAACATTGATGCCTTCAGGTAGCATATGTGGGTTTATTGACCAGTTGCCTTCACCCCCCAAAAAAAAGATCACGTTCTCGTGACGCCTGCGGCAAGAAGGACGTTCCACGTCCGCCGCCAAGGTCTGTGAGTGGTGGCGCTGGCTAACACTCCCAGGGTTCTACTAGGACACATGAATACCCAAGAAAGTGGATGAGGAAACAGCGCCGCGGTAGCTCAATTGGTAGAGCATCGCACGCGAAATGCGAAGGTTGTGGGTTCGGTTCCCACCTGCGGCAAGTTGTTTTTTCATCCACTTTAATTTCCCTTAATTTATCGTTTCTTCATTTCATTTATTAAGCACAAGTAATTTCCCCTATGTTGCCCTTGGTGTCAGTGTCTGTTGGCTTCTTATGATACGACTATATATATATATATATATACACACACTTCGGGAAATCATCGGCGCAAAGGACACAAAACACCGAATCCTGCTTTGTGTTCTTTGTCTGGGTCTGCTTCGCCGTTAATTCCCGAAACAAGGCCGCTGGAATAAAAGAAAACCCAGAGCTATCACTCACGCCATAGTGTAATGGCTACGACGTATATTTGCTGCAGTCGTTCTCTGCCCGCCGAGTTGACTCTCAGTGGCTATCAGGTGCCGAGTACGAGGTCCCGTGATCGAATCCTAGCCGCGTGGGCCGCATTTCTACGGCCACAAGGTGCAAAAGCACTCGTGCATGCACTTCAATGTGTAGGCGTGTTCCCAGCAACACTGCTGTGCGGGTCAAAATTAATCGGGAGCCTTCCGCCAACGCATTCCTCATAACCCGCCACACTGCAGCGATTAATTACGAGCGTTCCTTGTTTTCATGTGTTTTACTACTGCCCTGCCCAACGTATCCCAGTTCGACGTCCCGCGCTTTCCCTCGCTACTCCTTGCACGCGCTTTCGAGGCAGCTGCATTTGGAACCGAACCCGTGAAACACCGCGCCCGGTCGCTGTGCGAGCTCCTCGACAGAGGGGGCCCCTCTACTGCGCTTTCGGCGTCCCCATCGGCACGGTTTTCTTCGATGCGGGGGCCGAAGTACGTGGGGCGCGCCCCGCGAGAGTCACGTATTGCATTTCGATCTCGCCTGCTTGGCCACTTTGACCGCTCCCATGCGACGCAGGCCGCCAGATCAGGACGTATATAGACCCGATAATCTTTTTATGTATTTTTAATTCGTAGGCTCTGTCTTTCGCATTCCGAAAGAAATACTGACGGAATACATAACCAGGCACGATAACGGATACAGCTGCAACAATGCGTCTGACTGGAGTATAAATACGCAATACAGTAAGTTGCGTAGCTCGGAGCTGAGCAGGATATATACTCCGTTCCCTTTTCCGCGTCAGCCAAAAAAATAGAGCGCACACATCAGCCGCAGTTCGTCGCGCCGACTCTCCTGTGCTCCGCACTCGACGTCTCTCCGACGTGTGCCAGTCGATGCAGGCGCATCAGGGAGGGGTGCCTTTTAACGCGTCGGATGGAAGGGTGACGCCCTTTGGCGAGGAAAGTGATTCGCTGCTTCTCCGTTGCCGCTGTCATCGCTCACGGCTATAGATAGGCGCGATATCACGCTTCATCATCACGCCTCCTGCTGCAATGGTCCGTCGAGGAGTCGTCGCATGTCACTTGCCCAATCGTTCTCTCTCTCTCTCTCTCTCTCTCTCTCTCTCTCTCTCTTCCCCACTCTTTTGTTTAGTCAATGGGGTATTGCCGTCCTTCGTGCTGCGACCCCTGCTCTGTCTTTGTCGGCCGAGCCGGATTCTGGCAAAAGCTCCTGTTGAGCCGCCATTTTGTATTTTCGTTCGTAAACGATTTTTGACCGCGCACACTTGGCACAGTAGCGCGAAGTCGGCACTGTCGCTCGCATTCGTTGACAAAGTGTTCATAACATCCTCAGCTCCAATCGTTTGTGGTAAAAAGCTCGTGATAACTTTAGCAAGGCAATACTTTTTTAATCTGATAATACATGTAAGATCTGGCTTACAGTTATATTTTTATATAGTAGCGATACCGCATACGTCGCCGTAACAGTGCCATCTTGTTGTGCTGTACTAGCACAACGCGTCCGAAACGCTCTTTTGTCGAACGAATATTTTAGACACACACACAAAAAAAGTAGAGTATTCCCATTGGTTAAGATTATGTCAGTATAACGACGCCCCTGCGCAAGCACTTAGGTAGCAAGGCAAAAGGACGGCCATAGGCCGCCTTCTGTTTACTCTCTTCTCTGACATGTGTTTCATGTTTATCATACGAGCAACCACAAAAAGTCGTGAGTTCAAACACCGACGTGGTCGAGAATGCTTTTTTCGACGCAGGTTCTTTTTTTTTTTTTTTTCGACGACCGACCGAAAGCATTACGCGAAGCCCTATATTATACGATCCGAAGAGCGACTGTCGCCATGAAGACTCTTTCGTAATTCGTACAAGCTTGGTTTGCGAATACGACGGATAAATTGCAGACAGAACCTCCCGTTTGCCAAACGCCGACACGAGCCACCAGATAGCCTTTGTTGGGCGCCCCGCAGATCTGCCGCCGTCTCGGAGACGTTGTGCGAACACCCGTCGATGCCAGAGGCGCCGCCGACGTCGCCAAATCCCGAACGCGGTCGCGCGCGCGATGGTCGACTCCGTTCTCTTGACTCCTTTCCCCCTCCTCCATTTCTCGCCAATGGCTTCCTCTAAGCGAACCGTGTGATCCTCGCCAGCAGCGCGATGCGGGCGGGGAAGGAAACAATGCCGCGAAACCGAGCGAAACTGCCGACGCCGGTGCGTCGTCGTCCGGGCGCGATGGATCGCAGAAGAGCACTTTCGTCTTGCCGTTTGGTTCCGCTTTTTGTTTCCTCTCCACTCCCCTGTCGATCGCGTTCGGCTCGATGTCCTTTGCTTTTCGATCTCCTTTCGTTGGTTCCGTCGTTAGCTTGTTCCGTTTTCGCGCACTCTCGGAGGCTCCGCGAGTAAGTTATGGACGCGTCGTTATGACGCTCTCCCCTCTCTCGGCCTGCTTTCGCTGATTCTCTAATGGTTTCTGCGTGCGTGCTGTATATTGTTGTACGTGTATCCGTGAATCGCGGGTGATGTTTTCTGTTCAGCTTCTGTTTTCTTCCACGCAGATCCTCCTTTGGGTCACCATTTTCACGCTGCACTATTTATTCTCGTATATACATGTATGTAGTATACTGCCGTGCCACCTTGGCATTCTGTGCAGCTTAATTTACTTTCCTGAGCGCTCTTTGGTTATCTCGTTACAAGCTCGTGCGGAGGAGGCACTTAACCGTGTCTGTCGAGTAATCTCGCCGGAAACACGCGCGCATATTGCAACGTCGTGCCTTCTCCCTCCTCCCTCTGGTTCTGCGCCCCCTCTGTCGATAATTAAATAACGCGATGAAAAGTAGCTGTATTATGCGTTGCGTTTCGTGCGAGGCCTTTGGGTGGTTCGCCCATCTATTTCTGCTCAGACGCTTCCTTTCCTTTTTTTTTTTTTTTATTCTTCTTCTTCTTCACTGCTACAAAGTGAACACTGCATCGCGGTGCTCAAGCTATACAGCTAACGTATGGGCCTCGTTCGCCGTTGGGCATTCTTCATTCATATTGCAAGCATTTATTAACGGGAAACAAGGCATAGCCGGGGCAATGCAGCGAAGCGGCGCTGCTGTGTAAGAAAGCTGCCGTTCCGTTTAACCGTGGGGATTCACTACAGAGCTTTAGACTAGGGGACGCAAGCGGCTTGTGTGCGCAAGAGCTAGGGGCGACGCTACTGCGCATGCGCAGACATGGGCGTAGGGGTCTGCGCATGCGCAGTACCGCGGCCCCTAGTTCTTGCGTACGCTAGCCGCTTGTGTCCCCTAACCTAAAACTCTCTATTTTTTGCAAATAGATCGCGTCGTTCTACCGGGACGTGGCTGGGCTTTAGACTCGTTCTTCACGGTTGCCTCGTTGCCACACGTATAGACAGCTGGCGCGGAAAGGGCTTCCTTGGAGGCTGAAAGGAAACGTGCGCGTGGTAAACAGTTGCCGTAGGCGCTTTGTACTAAATATGATGCATACGCAGATCGCCTCCTTTTCTTCCACCTATCTGTTTTTTTAATGAAGTCGAGATTTCGGCGGAAGCCCGCCTGGAAACAAGAAAATAAGCGATAAAGGACGAAGACCACAGGACAAAATGCGAGGAATGACGTTGAGAAAAAGAGGTTTTCATATGGTTGGGTTATCAGCAGAAATACTATGTACGTTGTTGTGCAGTACAGAATTGGAATGCCGTGGCGTGCGGGAACTTGAGAACCCTAAAATACTATGTATACATACTGTGTACATGATGCTGCGACAAGACATCGATACCTTAGCAGTCGAGTCGCCTTGCTGTGGCCAAAATAGAAGAAAGTCAAGCGGAATTTCTAGAATCTCTCCCTCACACGCACACGCACGCGCGCGCAAGACAAAACGAATAGCTTTGTTGTTGGCCAAATTTCCGTTCTGACCTGCGTTGCGTAATGCACTCTGTCGGAACAGCCGGAAACTGTGGCAATAAACGTTTCTCCGCCATGCTCGTCCTATGCATACACATGACCCAGCGTAGAAGGAAATTTGAGAGCCTCGACAATGTATATACGTATATCGGAGGAGGGTTCAATTAAAAATTGCATAACGCGCGCTGCAGGGGCGCGGTGTTTGCTCGGACTCGACGACATGGTCGAAAGTTTAATAACCATGCCCCCCTCCCACGTCTTTCTTTTTCTCTCTCTCTCTTCCTTCGTTCTTCGTGTGGTTTAACCGTGCAGGACTTTTACCCCTAAAGCAATTTCGAAGTCGCATTGCCGAAATAACGAACCGCGCGAAGAGAGAGAACGAAAACGTAGAGAGAAGGGGGGGGGGGGGCATAGATGACAACGTATATGCCAAACTGCGTACATGCCACGTACAGGTCGTCAGAAAGTTGACCACCAAAAAGTGGTGGGCGCCTGCTCGACGATCGAAGTTGGAAAACTCATTTGCGGCGGTTGTAGCAGCGACGGGCAGCGCGCGCTACATTTCAGATGGCAGGAACGTTTCGCAAGTCTGCGGTTCCGTGGTGCGCATAAGGAAGGGAAACGAATTAAAAAAAAAAAAAAACGAAGAAGAAACGATGGAAGGCGTTGATCGAGAACAGTGCATGCGGTGTGCTGTTACTAAACAACTTGATTTACTGTTTCTCTTTAGTGTCACCTTAAAACATGTAACGCTACAGCGTTGCGCTCTACCTCGATAACATGGTGTGAAGAAAAAAAAAATTGTTGCGCGTGGTCAAGTTGCCAAGAATTTTGTCAGGAGCATTTTTCTCATGTGAAATAAATGTACGAGACAAGCTGTGGAGAGAAAGAAGGCCACGTAGATGCTTGTCGTGCGCGCCATAATACCATTCCGCTCCCCCTAAGCTATATTCGAGTTTACAGTTTCGGTTTATTCAGCTATTTTAGTGGTTGTGCGTTCGTTTAGTGAAATATGCAGGAGGGAGTCTCGGTACAAATTTACTGATGTTAAGTCACATGTCTAAAATATGGTAAATGCAGAAGCACAGCTCGTCAGCGTCTGCTTATTACCCGTTATATGCACATTTTTTGCACACTATATAACCAGCGAGGCCAGTCGTAGTGCAAGTGACAAAGCTTCTGCTGATGTCCTACCACAACGGTAGTGCACGCTTTTAGTGAGCCGAAGTATACTTGGGCGAGGGAGGCAATTTTGGGCGAGAGGTCGAGGGACAGGAAGCACATTTACGCGCCTGCATTGTAAAGCCCCCCCCTCTCTCTCTCTCTCTCTCTCTCTCTCTCTCTCGTGCACACCGCGAGCAGTGCGATTGTGAAAGCTGCCTAGCCGTGGTCCGCGGTGATTTGACCGCGCGATCGCTTAAATCTGGTACTTTCGGGGAAAGGGGCTGGTGGGGCGAATTTCGCGGCTAATGCGTTTCACACGTCGCCAGCTCGCGTAGACGGCATCCGAACGAGGTTGATGGTGAACTGGTGATTTCGGTGAGCTGCAGCGGCGAGCAAGGCCATCGCAATAACGAGTATTCCGAACGTGCGAGTCCGGTCATGTTTCTGCTCACACACACCGCTCAGCTACACACGCACAGTATAGTAGTGATTGATTGATTGATTGATTGATTGATTGATTGATTGATTGATTGATTGATTGATTGCATCGCTTTTCTTTGTTCGGCTTATATATAAGGGTCGCCGATGCCGCGTTCCCTCTTCGTTCACTTTCGTTTTGCATCCTTTATCATGAATATAATCAAACACGTAAAATAAACGCCATGGGGAAAACACGCAGCTTCAATTACCCTATAGAGCATGCACTGTCCCCGTTCAGCGGGTGTCTCCACGGCCACTTCGTGTAGATTCACCCTTAGGACACTGTCGCTCCTGGTTGTCGTTCTTATCGTTCGAGCGCTACTTGCTTCATCTATGTGGATGCTGTTCGCTTGGAATAGGATGCGATTCCCTGTTGTCGTGCTTTTTTGAAACGCGAGTAATGAGCACGTTTGCGAGCCATGCAGCCGCGTCAAAGGTCAGAATGCTTGACCAGGATTTTCTAACTGACGATAGGGTGCGATAATTTCCACCCTACGTGCATGCTGCTGAAATGTCTTATTGACGTTTATATATGCGATCGAGAGAGAGAGAGGGAGAGAGAGAGAGAGAGAGAGAGAGAGAGTCTGTGTATCCGTGTAGCGCGTGCGTGGCGTGCTTGTGTGTGACAGCTTAACTCGCGCACGCACTTCCATAGCGCCTGCTACACTGCTAACAGGCAAGACGACCGACTTTCTTGCCGCCTTTTCCGTACGTGTCTTGTGCTCGCACATAAACAACGTACCTTTTTTTTTTGCGTGGCAAATAACATAAAGGCTGAGGAAGTGCTTGCATCGTCGAAATATTCCGCAGGAATCCCGAGACCTTCCATCTCTCCTGCTCTGTACTCATAAGCATGCACTTTATATGTACCCCTCCCCCCCCCCCCCCACACACGCACAAAAATATTGACGTTTCTTTTTTATTCATTTGTTTCTCCTGCATGTTTCTTTCCCTTCCGCTTCCCGCCCAAGCGCTTATCGGGCGCCGTTATACCGGCTTACCGGCGTGTGGCGCGACGTGCGCGTGCGTTTACACACGGCTGCTGTCCGCCCTGTTGCGACACCAACGCCGAGCCTATAGATATAACATGCAGATTAAGCGCCACGGCGGGTTTCAGTTCAATGTGACGCGCGACGCGCGGGCACATATATTCACCAGTGATTTTGACGCAGTGAATGTATTTGATTGTTCGTTAAAAAAAAAATCGGCATAGACCGATAAGGCTGCTTACATGTGGGAATGCGAAAGCATTATAGTCCCTCTCTTGAAATGTTTTTTTTTTTTTTCCTGCGCGTTCCTCGTCCGCGCAACCTCTCGCCATGCGCTCGCTTGCCCGCGAGGAGTTCGTAACTTGAAGGACCGCTCAGCGCCGTTCGATTGGACAGTAGTTCTGTTTTTTTTTTTATGCACTATACTCTGGTGACGTGGCGCCACCTCCACCCCATTGGCCGCGCCGTCACGCGCCCAATGACGCACGCACTAGGCACACCTTTAGTCAACGAGAACCGTGGAGCCGCCGTGGCGTCGGGGAAGCGTGCTCGTCTAGCACCCCGTATACCGAAATGTGTACTAAATTTTCTTTTCAAGGCCATTAATTTACTTTGTTTACAAGAACCTCAGTGAGAAACTTGACGTAAGTCCGTGACGTGTTTTTACTCTTAGCGCCGTGGGCCATTTTTGGCACCATCTTTCGGTCGCTATATGTACAGGGTGTCCCAAAGAAGCCCGCGTGCATTCGCGGGCTTCTTTCGTGCTGGGAGAAACTTTTATGTAGCACGTATTGAGCAACAGAAAGCTGTATCGGAAGTTTTTCAGGTTGCTCTACAATTTTCTCATTGACACTTTTAATCTAATTATAATATTTGAAAAGTTTATTAATTAATTAAGATTATTTATTTATTACACTATTTAATTAGGCGGAATGCAAAATATAGCCTGAATATCTCCAAGTTACGGCAAACTACATTATCTTGGTTCTGTCCAGCTACGTGGCATTCGCGTATTTTTAAGGTTAGGCTTATGTTACGTGGGGCACCCTGTATGTATACGCTGACGGATTTTCGCGTAATTGAGCATGTCGTGCCTTCCCAATTAAAGGAAACAAGCAGAGTAGTAAATTCCTGCTGACCACCGCTCTGGAACTATCTATAGCTCAGTCTCCTGACACCTGCACGTTGGCCTGCAGTGGAGGGACAGTGGTAATAGTAAAGGGAGAGAGGATCTAGTAAAAATAGGAACACTTCACACACATGCACATACGCACACACGCATGTACAAAACAGAACGACTAAGGAAAATCGGTGAAGGGCTAAAGCAGTAACCACATGCATGGGGTCTATTTTCCGACGCGTATACGTCTTCGGTGTGGGCGTCGCCCGGCGCCATCCGCGTCCGTTCACGGCCGCGATGTGGCCCAATTTACGATTGGCAACGACTGCGCTGCAATACCCGTCGAAATGGGCTTCTTGTGGTTTTACCACTTACGCTGGTACTTGCCGTGACACATTTCAGCCATGCTATATTGAGGGGGGGGGGGCTAATTCGCAGTGTAAAAACGGACGCGTCGACGCCGAGCGACGCCCCACCGAAAGTACGTCGGATACATGCGCCATATGTATAGTTGCCACGCTGGGAATTTGAATGCACAAACTAATACAGTAATGCATGAAGGTCTGCGCGAATTTTTTACATGTATGTATAATAATAATAACATTTGGGGTTTTACGTGCCAAAACCACTTTCTGATTATGAGGCACGCCGTAGTGGAGGACTCCGGAAATTTTGACCACCTGGGGTTCTTTAACGTGCACCTAAATCTAAGCACACGGGTGTTTTCGCACTTCGCCCCCATCGAAATGCGGCCGCCCTGGCCGGGATTCGATCCCGCGACCTCGTGCTCAGCAGCCCAACACCATAGCCACTGAGCAACCACGGCGGGTTGTATGTATGTATGTATGTATGTATGTATGTATGTATGTATGTATGTATGTATGTATGTATGTATGTATGTATGTATGTATGTATGTATGTATGTATGTATGTATGTATGTATGTATGTATGTATGTATGTATGTATGTATGTGCGTGTGCGTGCGTGACTGTGTCTGTGTGTAACTTTCACCCATGCACGTTCACTCTCTCTCTCTCACGCACGCACGCACGCACGCACGCACGCAGTGATACATAAAGCCTGCGTTTTTTTTTCTCGAGAAATATAAAAATTCTGGCGTTGAATTCACCCTTGCCGGCATATCTATGCGCGCGCAGCGCAGGGCCTCGCTTCGCGAACGCCGGGCTTACGCCCCGAGGCGCCCGTGCTCGGCAATATTTCTCTCGTTCTCCGTTTCCCCCCCCCATAATTTCCTTCCCTTCGCCCTCGCTCGCGTCCTGCAACCCTCACCTCGCGGCAGTCTGTTTCCTGGTTTCAGCTGCCATTTGTCTCCTCGTGCCGCGGCCCTCCTCCTCTCTTCTTGCGTGCGTGTTTCGCCCGATAAATGATCCCGCGGATTCCCGGGGAACGGCGGGCAGTTAGGGAGCAAAGGGGAACGAGGCGCCGTTGCGAATATAGGTGCGACGAGCGCCGGCCGCTGCGTGCGCCTTTTTCGTGGTGCTATATACACGGCGCGTCGAGCAATATTGCTCTTGTTTCTGTATTTCGCGCTTCTCCTTTTGCTTCCTTTCTCGCCCGCGGAACCGCGGGACTTCGCCTTTACTCCGAATCGGGATCCGTTTTCCGGGAACAGGGCAGCGCGATGAACGCGAGCGTTTAGTCAGCGTCTAGAAGTGAACGGCGCATAAGTTCGCAGCGAAGAAATCGACATACCGTGCGCGTACGTGCGTGCGTGTGTGCGTGCAGAAAGAGAGAGGAGAGAGAGAGAGTGCGTGCGCGAGAATAGGCGGGGATGCGCTGAATTAGAGGGACAACTATATTGCGCAGTTGTACTCCGGCCAGGACTTTGGCCAGGCGTCGGCGCGTTTCGCGCTGCGCGATGCCCTCTATGTTATTTTCTGGTCGGAACGGCCTTTATGGGTTCAAGCGAACATACGTATTTTGAACTATAATAGCGACATATATATGGTTACCGGTAGGGGGAAATGGACGTGCCGATGTCGAAAATGTACGAGGAGAGTACTTGTGCCGTATGATTCCGTATGACCTGTCGTATGTATGATTCCGTCGCTGCTGCCTCGGTTATATAGCGTGGATCCATAAGAGTGGGACCAATGTGAAACGGAGGATTATCGCCCGCGTTTTCTTTTTTTAACACGATAGCGTTAAGGAGCTCGTGTCGCAGAAAAGCCGGTGTCGTCGGCGTCGGCGTCCGCGGCGTTGGCCGTGAGCGATAAATCACGGCAGGCACTTCATAAATAAAAAGCAACTTCCAAGATGGGCTGGGCGGGAATCGAACCAGGGTCTCCGGAGTGTGAGACGGAGACGCTACCACTCAGCCACGAGTTCGACGCTTGAAAGCGGTACAAACGCGCTTCTAGTGAACGCGGTGTTGCCTTAAAAACGTGCCGTACAAAGTTATACTGCGGTGTATATCGGTAATTATGAGCATGTAACTTACAGAAGTCGCATTTACACGAGTAGTGAAGTAAGTTTCCGCTACATTTCTTCTGCGCTTACCGCACACGCAGAGCCATCTTGCGGCAAACACAGAAGACCCCCTCCTCTCAATGTACGGCGCTGCCCCGACAGGTGGCGCGCCATGCGCGCATTGGGGCTGTGCGCGGACCGGTGCCAGGCGCGTCGCGGCTCCGACTCCCTCTCCCCTGACGACGCTTCGCCGTGCTCCCACGCGGGTTGCAGAATCAAGCGCCGTTCCTTTCTTTAGATCACTATCTATCTATCTCTCTGCCTGTGCCGATCACGACGTTTGGCTGGCGTAGATCGTTTCCCCCTCCGAGACAGAGTTCTTTGGTTCGTTCCGTTTGCTCAGGCGCACGTTTCGTTGCCGCGCCGAACGCTGCGTTGCTCGACGCTCTCCGTGTGATAGGTGGCCGCAAAGTCCGATGCGGGGCGCCTCGTAAGTGATCCCTGCGCCGTAGCGCATTGTCTTACACCCCTTGGCGGGTCGATGGGAACGCTGTCGCGTTCCACTCTTGAAGGCGAAGCTTAAGCGTCCTCCAATTTTTTCCCCTATATAACGTTCAGTTCTTTGGCATTGTTATCCTGCTGTCGGGAAGATTTCGAGCGTGCATGAACATTGCAGTCAATCTGCGAACAGCTGACGCACTTCCGCGCTGACTTCAAAACTTAGTCGCGGCGTGGTTGCGCGTGCACGAGTCCATCAATATCATGCGCCTATATACCGTTTGCTGCAGCTCGCATAGTTAACAGGCTCCGTGCATGAGCGAATTTGTTTTCTCCTGATGTATATATACTTTGATTCTGCAGATGTATCTGGTGCTGGCACCTATCTCCCTCGAAGCTCTTTGCCCGTGGGCAAGTGGACCCTCAAAATGAAAGCTTCGTGTAAGCGGTTTCCAGGAGTTGCTTTGGAGAATCAGTCGGTCATATGTCGCTCAGCAAGGTGACTGATGATCAATTGACTGGTGGTTGACGAGCAATCTCCTGCAGAAACGAATTGCTGTAAAAATGCGCTGTCATGTTTGAGTGTTACAGTGTATGTACACCGACAATGCGAGCTGTGGCTAGATTTCGAAGCGCGGCTTATATTGGCGGTCGTGTTTGGCAGTATGTATTGCATATAGACCGTGTGTATTTAGTGCCTCTGTCTTGTATGCCTTGCTTAACGTCAGAGCGAAATTAAACAGCCTGCAGCGCTTTCGGCATTGCATTCTTGCCCGCATGGGCTGACGCCGGTGGATAGCAGTGGTTGCCGGCGGCCTTAGAAAACTTCCGGTCGCATCTGTTTGTCAATTCTGGCAAGACAAAATGTCTTGTGTACTGTGTGATGTTACTGAACAGCAAATGAGTGCTGATTTGAGCTGAGTGGCACATGGTGTAGCTAAATACAGTAACAGCATATATAGGACACGACAAATGGAATGAACGGACGAAGCGCATGCGCTGCACATGGACAGAGAATGAGCAGCTCTTCGTGTGTTCATTCCGTTTGTGCTGTTTTAAGCGATAACTCGAAGTTACTAAATATGTGCCCCTACCCTCCCCCACTGATATTTAAGGTATTTTTTGTGTGAAAAACAAATACCTCAAGTATACTTCAAGCTCATATAAGTATGTATACGGGTTTTTTTCTCTCTGTGTGTATGCGGGTGCGTGCGTAAATTTAATGGCAGAACGATACATTGAAACCTTCTGCCGAGAGGTATATCGGGTGATATTCATCCTACGGCGACTCATTTAAGCGGGCTATTGAAAAAGACGCAGGCGTGCTTTTTGCCTATTTAAGCAGCGAAAGCGTCTCTCTCTCTCTCTCTCTTTATATATATATATATATACATATATATATATATATAATCCGCGGTAGAGTTTTTCAGGAAACTTGCAAACCACATGCGTTTTTAGCGAGTTACATTTTTTATTTCTTGTAATTCGTGCTTTCCTCGTCGATCACCTTAGCTGCGTGATATTGTTGCGTTTTCACCCTGTCGGTGGGCTCCTATAAAGACGGCTGTGTTTGCCTTCCCATTAGGGAGAGCACTTAAAGTTCGCTGGTTCCGAGCTTTGTTTGCTCTATAGCCGTGTTTTCCCTGCTGTTCTTCTCTGGCGGCGGGCATGGGCAGAGTTGTATACGGGGAAGGTCATGCGACGGCGCCGTGCGTTAACGAGCTTCACCGTGAGCGTCGAAATCTTACGGGGACGGAAAAAGGGGCGGCATAGAATACAACAATAAAAATACAGTGTAGGGAGGCATGGGATGTTTTTATGGATATACATATAGTTGCTGAAAACTGGACAGCTTTGATGCACTCTCAGCGATTCCTTCGACAACTCATTGCATACGATTTTGTTTTGTAGCGTTTTTCTCGCAAAAGGGAAAAAAAAGGAAATTTGCGCTAATGGCTTTCGCTGCCGACGCGCTTGCAGTTACTTACAGAACATGATCGTTGCAAATACTATACTAGTTCTGCGTGCTGTGTAGTTGGCATCAGTGTTACATGATAACGCCACAGCGCTGCTGAGTGCATCGCCGCGTGATGAGACGTAGGCGTAAGCAGCCTAAAGGGGCTTTAAAACAGCCGCTTTAAAACAGCCGCGTTGGTAGCGCCACCTTGTTGTGCAGACTTTAACGAGAGAGGACACACATCGACGTCTCTCTGTATGATTGACTGCAATGACAAACCATATTCTACTTAGCTGCTACAGGGTAAAGCGTTCGCAGCGACCTAAATGGCTAGCATGCAACGAATCTTTTATTTTGCGACAAGAACACCGAAGTAACACACACGCACACACATACACGCAAAATGCAGCAAATCCAACGGGTTGGAATCTATATACAGCGAAGCTTTGTGTGTGTGCATAGAGTCGATACACGAGTTTGTGTTTATTGAATGTCCGCACAAAGTGACTGGGAAGGTTTTATTAGGACATTGTAGATATAGAATAATGCAGCGCTGCCGCGTATGCGTTTAGGTGAGCGTTCTGGTTCTTTTTATTGCGATAGCAATTATGTGGATGCTGCAGGCGTAGTTATGCCGTTGTCGTCGTCGTGATGTTCTGTATGAAGTCCAAGGACAATAAGATCGTCGCCGCGCACGTATGCTGTGTGTGCGAGTGCAAGTGAGTGAGGCTGGAGAGCCGACTATGCTGGCTCGATCTCGCGCGCGCAAGGACGGAAAGCGAGGAGGAAGCGCGCTGTCTTCCGTCGCACTCAAGCCACCGAGGGAAGGGGGCGTTCTGCTCCGGCGGCGGGCCCTATCTTGAAAGCGATCTGCGATGGGGACTGAGTGCTGTTAAATTCGCGTGCGCTGTTCTTAGTTAGCGTTGAAGCGAGATGCAGCATGAAGGTCAGTTCGCTCGCTGCTGCTGCCGCGCTTTTTGACTCGAGCGTTTTAACAGCGGGTGTGCGCGGTTCAAAGCTGTCTGCTAATTTGCTATCACTGTGGATGCTTCGCCTATCGGGCGAAATTGCGACTTTTTTGTTTCTTTCCCTCGCACGGCTGGTGCTACCGCTGCCGGGAATGCGCTGAGGTAAGCGCTATCTGTTGGTGATGCAAGAAACCCAGTGGCGCGCGCTGCGCGCGTCCTCCGCTGTGATTGGTTGGCTTATTCGGCTAGAGAACAGCCACGCCACAACACAAACGGCCACGAAAACTCGGCGAGATTCCCAAGGGAAAGCTTCGATTTAAATGAAAACGATTTTAAAGTGTTGTGTTTGGACGAAACGTCCCAAGATGTCGCTACTAACGTGGCTACAACGGTCCACGTCTTCGATGTCCGGTATTATGTCTGTGAACTGTCATGTCTCTGTGGATAAGCTAAAGATCTAGGCCGTCAGGCTAAATCTCTGTTGGCGCTCAGCGCAGTGTCGTCGCTGCTGGATATTTGATTTTCCTTTACACAGACAAACCACGGAGAGACCGAGGTTAGAGACAGAAGCAATAGACGTCAAATGAGTTATCGCAGCCTAGTAGTAGTGTCAGCATCGTTAGCTGCCGCATGCGTTTACCCAAACTTCGCCTTGAGTTTTATGTCCAGGTCAGCTCTTTCTAATACTCCCTTAGACCTATTTCCTAATTCGCAAGTGCGCTTCTCTGCACTGCGCATTTGTCCAAATAATGGCGGCACTGGTCATCGTTCAAATGAACACGGAGTGCTAGCTGCACATACTGGGGCTTGTCTCTTGCGCATTGTTTCGTCACGAGAGACACGTCTACGTTTTCCATGCCACGATACAAGCAAACGGTACATGAACATGCTGTTTGCAAAAACAACTACGCTGCCATTGCTTTAGCAGACTTCTCACAGAAAAGCTAGCTTTACAACAATGAAAACGGCCTATTATCAGTGCAATAAGTTGTTTCGTTGTGTAGGATGGTAACAGCTTGAGATAACTACGTCTATAGCTATAGCTTCTAACACGCTAGAAGGTATACAACTGAGCTTATCGAGCGCAAAGCCAGTTGCCCTTCGCTCTCATTCCAGTTTGAGCTAGGAAAAAAAGAGGGAGTAAGAAACGGTCGATACAGTGTTTCGAGGGGCGCGTGCTGCCTCGAGGGTGCGGAATACGCCGTTGCGAAGAAAAAAGGGAGAAGCAATAAACAAGGCGAACTGCTTCTTGGAAGCGCCAGCGCGATCTTTCGTCGTGTCTTGTTTTGGGTCTTCCTCTCGATTTTCATCCCGCGCCGCGTTCTAAGGAATCCGCCGCCTTGCTCCGTCGTCGATACTTTTTCCTCCCTTATTTTGTGGGCGTCACCTCCTCTTGGTCGCGGTCCGTGGCCCTTGTCAAAGAAGACGCGGCGTTTTGTTCGCTTTGTCTTGCGGTTTATCGGAGAAGACGGAGGCGGCTGCGTGGGGAGTGCGGGCATTCGGGCACGGAGAGAAAGTAAGGAACGGGCGACCGGAGGCGCTCACTTCTTGTAGCGGCCTGTACACATCCCATCAGGAGTCTCGGGAGAGGCTCCGGGACGCAAGTGGGCGGGTCTGGGGGGGTTCGGGGAGTGGATCAAAAGGGATGTAGCTGCTGGAAAGGGGGACTCGCGGTGAGCCTGAAAAAAGCCGCAGAAGATGGGGTGGTGGAGGGAAGGCTGTCTCATTTCTTCGAACTTTTGCGTGAAGCGATGGAGTAGCGGTGAAGATGTTCTTTTACCTGGCCGTCTTTCCGATGAACAGACCGCGAGTGCGCCTGTGCGTGTGTGTGTGGGTGCGCGCGCGCGTGTCTTTCTTTCAGAAGGGAAACAGGCCGTTGCCCTGTTCCTCTCCTGTGGCTTTATTTTTGGCTGTCCTCCAGAACGCTTGTACAGCGGCAGATTCGCTCTTTTCCCGGGGGAATAGTGTTCGTAGAAACGAACGGTGATGTTAGATTACTTCGCTACTCTTATGCATTTATATATATGAGTGCATTATCGCAAGTACTTTGGTAAAGTATCCAGAGAATCTCTCTCTCTGTCACTTTTTGAAGAAGGATGGTGAGTGCAGTATCCCAGCCTAGCAATATTCACTTTCTTATGATTAATCGATCAACCTACCGTGGAAACCGCGGCAATTTATGAAGCACGTGATATTTTATGTCTTGCATATAGTACGATAAAGCCGTGGCACGTGCATTCAACAATACCACGCGCTGCATGCAGCTCCACTTCTGCTTCACTGTAACATGTGCACGAAAAGAAAAAAACTATCGCCTTATATTTTATAGAACATAAGTGATATGCGGTAGTAAAACCAAACTGTGGGATTCACGCAGTCAGGGTTGGTGTCCACTAGAATTTAAACGCCTGGTATACCAGACGGACATTGATTTCGATTTCTGTCAAGGCGCGCTCCTCCTCCATCATTTGGCCGTCAGTCGCTCCCGCGTGGCGGTGTGTAATATCACGCGTAAAACAGAAACGGAAAGAATCCAAATCGTTTTTGTCGTTACACATTGAGGATGACAACTGGGCTCGCCTTGACCATAGGAGTGATACACGTATAAAAAAAAATACACCGACGATTACGATACTCCCTAATGTGAAATTTGAGCGCAGCTCTATACGTGTTTTCATTTCGCGGGTCGACATTTTGTGTTGTGATTATATAGGTGCACGGTTTATATTAGGAAGAGAACGCTGCGGCTGGCGCGGACAATGTCTCGTGCGGCACGTTACAAACGGAGTGAAGTGTTGCGCTACTGCCTCGCCAATCGGGAGATCGCAAGAGGTAGCGCGTGGGTGACACGTAGGCGCGATTCACAGCAGCAGTCGCAGACAAGCCTTCGCTCATGCAGCGCTTTGTTTCCATATGTTTGACGCGCGATACTCCGGCGCCATCTCGTAGCCATCGCCGCTGCAGAGTCCGTCTTGCGCGCCACTGCGCTTTTCTTCTCACGCTTCCGCCGTATCCTTCTCCTTCGCTTTCCGCCTTATGGTTCCGCTGCTCCCTCCTCCTCCGCTTTCCTGATCGCGTTCTTTTCGCTATCGCTGATTTTCATCACCCGCTGCGCTCCGCGTTCGCTTTTTCGCCCTTCGCTGTGCTCGTTCTCTCGGTTGACGCCGAGGCCCGTCGACGCTCAACGCAGGAACGGGCACAGCTGCGCTCTAGAATGTTGGCGGCCTTTTTACTTAGTCGTTTGAACTTGGTTGTGTTTTGGCTTCGCTGAAGAGTATGCGGTAGTTGTGGCGATGTAAACGGTGACGGAGTGCGTGAAAAAACATTGCCGCACACTGATCATGTGGAGCGTGGAGCAGCCCACGCCCACGTCTTTGTCTGTCCGTGTTTGCTGTGGGCGGTACCGCTCGTACTTGTGTCGTAGCGCAGGGAGCTGTATCTTCTTGCGCAGCCGTGTGCACTCCTGCGGCATGTGTTGAGCTTCGCGTGCGTACTGCCAATGGGAAACCGGTCCGCGCGCAGTTCGGTTCTTTCATGCCGTGTATGCGAGTCGTTCGCCCTGTGCGGTGACCGCCCGCGCCGCACGACCTTGCCCCATAAAGCGGCTATGCAAGGAATGTCTGTGTGCGCTTTGCATACACACATCCAGAGGCAAAAGTTGCGAAACGCGGTAAACCAAAAAAAAGAAGAAAGAGGGAAAATCTAGCGATGTCAATGGTTGCTAGGCGCGCAGTTTGAATGTATACTGACTGGAAAACAGCGGATTAGGGTTTGATTTATCCTACATGCCTAACGGACAAATGGTGCAATAGAAGCTCTCTGGACTGATGTATGCGGACGACACAGGGCTCCGAGCGGGCAGTAAAGGAGATTTACAGACACTTGCGAAGAATACGAAGAACAACTTTACTGAATCGTAAATCTGAGTGGTGTCTATGGGTGAAGCGCCTATTTCAATGCCACACTGGCTTCTGCGACTGGTCAAGTTCGCCAGCTGGCTTCCCAAGTCCAGTTCGGTGAGTCGTGCCTCCAACGACGAGTTAGCGAGTGAGTCCATAATTAGCGGCGAGACGGCGTGTGCCGGCCGCCTCGGGCATTCGTATGTGATGTGCTGAAGTGTCGGTGTTTATTCACACCAAGGACATTTGTCTTTGTGTCTGTCGGGGTACGCCTTGTGTAGCCTGTGCAAGTGAGGGAACGTGTTCGTCTGTAGTCGGCGTCAGTCCCTTGCCTGCCCCCTTTTGAACTTCGGATGGGGAGGAGCCTTTGTTGTTCGGACGAGCCTTTAGATCTCCAATATTTCTCGTGGCATGCATTGTATGTGCTTGGGGGTGGGTGTTCCGCGGCTCGGCTTGTCATATCTCGAGCCGGGCGGTCTGAATATCTGGCAATGCAGCGACAAATCCAGGCCTCAAGTTTAGCACAGAGAAATCGGGAATTATGATCTTTAATGAAGAGGCGAGCAGGTACGTGGTGTCAATTCAACAGCAAGTCGTGCCCATAGTCAAGCAATATAAATATCTCGGTGTATACATAAACGAAGGAAAGACTTACTCAAGCACCCACCAAGAGAATCTGAAAATAAGCTGGAAGCGGAATTCTGCAGTAATGAAACACAGATCACTGTGGGGCCACAATAAGTATGAAGTGGTGCATGGAATCTGCAAAGGAGTAATGGTGCCAGCGCTAACGTTCGCAAATGCCAGAACAGAAACAAAAGGACCATGGAGATTTACAAGAATGAGAAGATATAAATTAGAAGGGAAAATCTATGCGATAACACAAAGGGCAATGCCCCGCTGTTTGGGGCTCGAACCGGTTGTCTAACGACAAGAACATACCGGAGCAAATATTCGTAATTAGATGAGGCATGTGTATGCTGCAGCAAAAATCCGGGTTTTCACCCAGTGAGAACCGTAGGCAATGTACACCTTCAGGAGTGCTTGTGTTTAAAGTGGACGGAAGCGGGAACAAGTCAGCAGTCGAGGTAAGCAAGAAACGCTTAGAGTATTGGTGGAAGAAAAGCAGGAAAGAGATTGACACGACCGAGTCTCTGACAGTCATAGCTAGTAGTATAATGTAGATATTGAAGGAAAAAAAAGAAAAGGTTAAGGAGATGTTTACAAGAATGCTATAGTCAAACAACATGTATAGCATACCTGATTAAATCAAGCAGGTTAGATGACTATTTGTCGCGACCCCGTGTCAGTGGGGACGCCGTTAAATCCCCATCATCACCAGCACCACCGTTGTTCAACATGTTTATTTGCTCTTTAACATAATACTTCTTCCTCGGGATATGTTAAGTGGCAGGTTTAAAGATAAACTTGTCGATTCATGAGCGCCGCTGGACCATCATGTGATGCTGAAGAAACAGCGCAAGTGCATTCAGAGCAGTCAGACCGCAGAAAGCGGATTGTGCAGTGTATCTTGAGGAGTGAGCTACTCGTTAAATCTGCAGGACCAGAAAGTGTTGTTGCTGTAAGGGAGTCATCGTGGGTAAACGAAACGTGCACTGGACAGTACCATTACAAACAGCCGGATTGTGCAATACTTCTTTCTTTCGTTCTTTCTTTCGTTTGTTCGCTCTTTTAATTGTTTGACGTCATATTAGTAACGACTGGGTCAATATGTCGTGCAGGTGACCATTGTCGACAGAGGACCCTGTCGGCACCGCACTATCGAACAATATGGAATCAAGCTAGCTGAAAACTGAATGGCGATAGCACTTCTCGCTACAGTTACATGAGCTGCAATGGGCTTACTGCATGGCGCTCGCGTGAGTAGTTCGTGACACCGCATGACCACTACTTCCGGTTAATGCCATTGACTTATCCGGCCTCCTGCTGCATATCCGTAGCCGTGCTGCACTTGGCGTGCTTCAAGATGGTCGCATACTAAAAGGCAATGCGTAATTAATTATTTGTTGTTCTCTAGATCACTTTAAGCGTCATATCGTATAGTTGCGGAATCGACAGCTCTGAAAAAAAGTTAGAAAAAGAAACACACAGAAGCAAGAAAAGAGACAAAAAGAAAAAGAAAAGGAGCCTGTTGAACCTGGCCGGGGTAGTGTATAGTCAGCCGGCTGCAGACGGCGCTTATGCAGGTTCTGCAAGACAGCGCGTCATACTTCCGTTTAGGGAAACACGACTCGGAGGAGATGAAAACAAACACGGCAGGTACCATTTGCATCTCCCTCGCCGTGTCGTGTCGTTTTGTATTGCTTCCCTTGCAATTTTACCGATTATGTATAACCTGGCAGCCGACTCTATACCGAAGATGGTGTAGATCAGTGGAACGCATGTAGAACTGACTCAGGCTACCGTGTTGCATGCTCCCGTGTTGTGTCAAGAAAATATTGTCGTTCCCGTGCGTGTAAGCGAAACCAGACTCCACATCGCACACCAGTGGCGATCGCTGGCAATTTTTACTATACCGTGTTCCGAAGCCGGAAAACCGATAACGAACATATATATATATACGCTTGTAGGAAGTACGTTCGATGTGGACTTTGCCGGCAATCCGATTTGATCGATAGTATGCACCCCTTTCATCGACTCTGCCTATATGCGTAATAATATATACCTTTTAGTATATATATATGCCTTTAGTGTAATATATACCGTACGGGAGAGGAGGTGTGTGCGCGACGTGTCCTCCCCGGAACATGTATACTGTATACGCGTCAGGTACATTAGTTAGCCTACCTCGCGGTGGTTCACGTACGCAGGGGGAAGGCGTATGATGAGGATGGTCACGCTACTTCATAGAGTTACTTGTCTCGCGTGAAATAAGTGGTCCATCTAAAGCGGGCGCTTTTTGCGACTGAGTGCACTTGCATCAGTATACATTGATCTTGGCTCTTGAAGGACCCGTCAAATAGATAACCTGTATGCGTTCGCCTATATATGCCTTCGGCTCGGAAATCATTAACATGTACTCAATATATATATATATATATATATATATATATATATATATATATATATTTAATTATCATACGCATGTGCCCATACTTCAGAGAAATATAGGTCTTCCCTTCACTATCTCTCTTTAGGCTCGCGCGGCTGCCTGATTCTGCTGCATCAGGCTTCGCGCACGAGCCGCCATGGACTCCGTCGGCTGAGAAGCTCGCTGTATGCCGGCTGTATCCGGTTAAAAGAGAGACAAGAAAGAAACCCGTATTGCCTTTATGAAGAAAACGATGAACGCGGGAAGAGGCCGTATAACTCGTCGATATAACTTTCCCGGCTGCCTTGCATGATATGCGAGAGAAGCTGCAGGCGGTCGTACGTATAATAGAAAGTAATAAAGTTGGCGCACAGCCGTTCTGGGTGAGCGTGCTCGTCGGTGGGGCCGTCATATGATGCTGTGTTGCGCGGACGACCCGGGAAAGACTTGTTAGCCGCCGCTGACGCTGCTTTCACTTCGCATCTCTTTTTTTTGGCTCGAGATGTTCCGGAGATGCCAGCGGGAATGAAGTGCTTCACGTTGTGTGAGCTCTTTTCTTTTCTTTGCTTTTTCATGGCGGCGGTTCTGAATAATGCAGAAGCGTGTGGCGGCGCGCTGTCGTCAGGCTTCTTCCCTGTAGCAAGCACGCCGCTGCAATAATACATCCGCAGCTTCCCCCCGCTTGGCGTCGCTGCTGCATGTTTAATTTGTTTCCATGGGGTCGAGATTGCTGTGTATAAGAGTGCCTTTGGGGCAAAGTTTTTTGCGAGCACGGGCCTGTGTCCCTCGCAGTAAAAAAACAAAAGGGGGGGGGGGGAAGCTGCATCGCTGCGTAGCGTGGTTGTTTCATAACAGACTTGCGTGAATATTAAATGAAAAAAAAAGGTTTTATCATTACAATTTTCGGCTCTTCGTTGGTAATCATAACGATGATTAGCAGGGATAAAAATGAGGAATTTTGTTTTTATCCACAAATGAATTGATTGCGGCCGTTTGGCCTGTCTGACAAACTTATCTGACCATGACGAAAGGTGCCGTACGATACGAAACCCGTTGGAGTATAAGGTTCTATGCGGATAGCGCTGAAGGGCTGTCGTGCCATATGGCTTATGTATACACTGTATATAGGCTTCACTGCATAGGGCCCACTTCCCTCTGCCTCGAGTCGTTCGAGCTGCGCACTACATGGCTTGCGTAAGCCTCTGACGTGTAAGAAGTTTCAATGAAGTTTTGTGGTGCATATAGACGAGGGGGCGCCGTGGCCGATATTTCTTTCTTTTTATTTTTGTCACGTTTTCGATGTGCGCTAGACTCCGGATTTTCGCGAAACATCCGCGGCGCGCTTAGAAGACCAATTCTGTGCCCTCGCCGTCACTCGATCGCACCCCTTGTTCGAAATGGATCATACTTGCATTCTGCTGGTGCGAAAGAGTGTTCGTCGCGGCGGAGCGGTGGCCACGTGAGTCCGAACCGGGGTCCGAACGCTGCGCTGTCGGGCCGTAGCTGCGCCGTCGTGCACGTATAGCAACGCGCAGATATATACGACCCCTAGGACATTCCGCAGCGCCTATAGGGCGTCCCTCTGTTCGGCCTGCGCTTGAGCAACCGCTCCCGTATCTGTGAGGCCTCGTCTACCTTATTGCTTGGGTAAGACGGAAGAACGAACTTGAAAATCGCGTTGGGCCTTCCTTGTATTCCTTGGTTAATATACACTGCCATCGTTTTCAATAGCATCCGCATGCCCCATAACAGCTGAGGGACATCGCTTTTCCAGTGGGTTCTTATTACCGACTGGTGCGTCACGAACGCGAAAAAGAAAACGTACATCTTTTTTTTTTTAAGTGCGCGGAGAAAGTATAGCCGTCCGTCTGATCACGTTTCTTGTCATAAAAACCGCTTTTCTTGGCCTAAACACAGATACGAAGGCATATAACATCGTGTGCCATGTTCAACTTCACTAAAGATGACAGGTCATGTGATCTAGTATATCGTATGACCATGTTGATGCTGTGCGCCCTGTACTTTATATGCTCACCTCGCGGTATACTTGAAACACACTCCACTGGTGCTTTGCATTGTTTGCGGCGACGTAATGGTCTAAATTAAATTAGTATCAATTTTCACGAAAAATGACGGCAAAATTGTACTTAAACCAAATGCATATACAGTTCCGCTTGCTACGTACCGACTTAATGTCCGGGATGATAGTTTTCATAAACGCTTCCAAGTTAATTTTGAAAAGGATAGTGCGTGTTATAATGTCTAGGCCAATTACACAAAGGGTGGGACCCTGATCATAAGAAGGATATTTACAGACAAATAAAAATGGGTTGGTGTGCATACGGCAGGGATTACCTAATCCCGACTGGGAGCGTACCACTGTAGTAGAAAAAGAAAAAGTGTACAATCATTGCATTCTACCGGCACTAACATAGGGGGCAGGACCTTGGAGTCTGACAAAGAAGCTCGAGAACAAGTTAAAAACCGCCCAAATAGCGATGGAAGGAAAAATGTTACGGGTAACGTAAAGAGACAGGAAGAGAGCGGTGTGGATCAGAGAGCAAATGGGGATAGCTGATATTCTAGCTGTCATTAAGACAAAAGAAACAAATGGAGCTGGACAGGCCATGTATGATGCGTAGGGTAGAGAAGCGGAGGACCGTTACAGTTACGGAATGGGTGCCAAGGAAAGGGAAGCGCGGCTGAGGACGGTAGAAAATTAGGTGGGCTTCGTCTTGCCAGTGGACATAAAAATAAGCTGCTGCTGCAGCAGCAGCGGCGTGACATTATATAAGGTCTCGCGGAGTCTCTTGTCACGGGCTCACTCGCAGGTAGCGCGAGCAGCCGTGACTGGGAATGTCGCCCTGCAAAGATTGAGAGAAAAACAACTTTTATTGATGTTACCGCTGACAAGGCCTGTGTCGGTGACATCTCGGGGTACCGGTCGGTGACATCTCGAGGTACGAGTAGTTTTTCAAGATTTGAAGTAAAAATAAACAAAACGAGAACGGCGATGAACGCGGGAATGTCAAAGGTTAAACAAAGGGTAATGGAAAGGCCCCGGCGAACATTGGGATCGTTTGTAAAAGGGGCCGAAGTTGCAGAAACGGATGACAAATTGTAGCCTGGTTTCCGCCCAACAGCGTTTGTGTACGTAAGACCGATGTGCTCGGTGGGCGTTGGGTTTCGCGTTTCGTTTTCTGCGCTGGAACTTCTGTATCTGACAGGGAAAATAAAAATAAAAACTTTATTATGCCTTTGGCTCCTCCCGTGCTGTAAACTTGCCGCTATATACTGACAAACATTACTTCGACGCCCATAGGGCTGTACTGGTAAGCGATTGCTGCCGATTTTGATGACCATGCTGCACTAATGCCTTGCTCCTTTCCAAGTCTCTTCCCCACTTCACGAATGCTCACGTATCTATATGGATGTGCGCGCGCACACACAAACACGTGGTGCAGGTGCAGCGTCTATTTGAAGGAAACGGGCAGGTGCTGCCGACGCGCATTCAATCATCCGTGTTCTTCATTTCTCCCTTCCTTGTTATGACACATTCCGATTCTCTCGCACTGAACTTGTTTTGACGG
This sequence comes from Dermacentor variabilis, assembly GCF_050947875.1. Lineage (NCBI taxonomy): Eukaryota > Metazoa > Arthropoda > Arachnida > Ixodida > Ixodidae > Dermacentor > Dermacentor variabilis. The sequence goes on from NC_134571.1 coordinate 97,378,637, forward strand.
TCTCTCCCTCGCTTTCCGCTTGTCGGGGTTGCGGCGTGGCGCGGTTCCTTCGTGCACGCACCTCACTGTACACATCGGTGTCGTGTTGTTTCCAACGTCACTTCCGGCTGAAATCGCGCTCTTGATTTAGAAGTTTCTGAGCTATGTACTAGCTGGAGAAAACAGTAAGAGATTGAAAAGTGTCACTACGGATTTATAGCTCGGCCGAAAGTTGTGGGATTGCTTTTCTGCGCTTGTCAACTTCACCGACGAAAAAAATTGGTCTTCTGCTGTGTCGTGTTTATCTTTCTTTCCCCGCTGCCTGCGCGGAATGAATCGGAGAGGGCAGTATTTTGCTCTCTGTTTTAACTGTGGGCCATAATAGCCGTATACCGCAGAGCCAAGACAGTAAAAGCAGCGGAGGGCGATAGAACGGGCACGCGCTCTCATAAACGGTTACTATCCGGATGAGCCCGCAGAGCTAGCTCGCGGTTTGCAGCAGCTGTTGTTCGGGTGCTTAAAAATGCGAGCTATTTATTTCATTTGTTTCCCGCAGTGCTTGTTTCGGGGAAGTATATGTATTTCACCGTCCTTGTTCACTCAGTTCTCAGCTGGCAGTGCTTGTGACGCCGTACTGATCGGCGAAGAACAGCTGCTGAGGTTCTTATACCTGTACTGTTTTTGGGCAACCACTAACGAAGGTAACGGTTTCTAACCACTCTCTAACTTCTGCTGAACAACGCAGCGAAACTATTGAGAGCCAGACAACTCGCATGTGTGTCTTGCTGCCACGCGATGCTTCTTGACATTACATTTAAGATGCCTCCACCGAACGCATCCCCGTTTTCTTTATCCGTCTTTACGGCGGGACGCCAATGGAAAATATTTTCGGCGCGTTACTTCGTTGTCAGCGTCATCACGTTAAAAAATTAACAATAGGCGCCCGTTCTACCAGCGTTCGATGGCCAGACGTTTAATCAGCCTGCGTGTAACCAAGAAAGCTGTTCTGCTAGACACGGTTCCGCCATATTGTCAATATCCGCCACGTTCGTGCTTTAAACCAATCAGAGATGGCGCAACTGCCTTGCAAGCCAATTAGAGCTGCTGATATGATGGCGGAATTCGACGATGTGGCGTAATTTGAAAGTGTCTCAAGAATAGCATTCCAGGACGCCGTTGGTCTATGGCTTGCGGTCTCTCGTGCATTACCATTGTACTCAGCTTGTGCGCTTTGCTTTAGTCTCGTGCTTAATAGATACTGATGGGCTATAGTTGGTGACCCATGATATTGAAGCAGCGCCTGTGTATGTCCTTTTCATGTGTGCGTGAACGTGTCAGATTTAAGTGCGCTGCTTCAGTGTATTCGCCTCGTGCTTTGAGTATAGTCTACTCGCATAACGTCATCTGATTTGATGCTTTCTACAGCAGTTGCGCATTTTTCGTGGAGACCGCGAGAAGGACAAGCTGCTTTTTCTATCCCTCGATCCATTCCGATCACTGCAATCCATACACACATACAATTAACCGAAATTTGCGTTCGAACTAAACGAGCTTTTCGTCCGTAGCAATTTATCGATTCCCGCCAGGACCTTCCACGGAGTGCCTTAGAACTGAGCCAAATGTCCAGTTGGCCGAGGTCGAATTAATGGGAGCCGATTGTATTAGCCTACGTTGCCTCCAAGCTGGGCGCTATTCCGCTCGTCTCGTTCCGCTCGTAAATGTAACCGCAGATGAGGCGAAAATGTTCTCGAAACGAAAGGGGAACGTTTACATGCTCGAGCAGTTTGCTCATGCTGGCTGCGACTATGTACCAAAGGCGCGGTGCACGTTCTGGCCTCCGACTGGCCTGTCGTTCGAGCGGTTGTATACCGGCCACATCGCGCTTCGCGTGTCTCGAGAAACAAATTCCTGCGCTCCTGTAAGTGCACCTGCACCTCAGTATGTAAAAGCTGTGCTATACACCCAACGATTGTGCGACCCGTTTTGGAACATGCGGCAACTGTATGGGATCCGGACGCTAATATACTAATTAAGGTATAGAGGCCGTTCAGAATCGTGCTGCTCGTTTTGCTGCAAGGTCGTACCGTCGTAACGTCAAATCTTGGGAACCGCTCGTACCCCGCCGCTCCTGTTCATTTTTTTTTTCCTTAACCAGTTATATCGTGATAACGTCCACACCAATCGACATTACTTTAAAAAAGGAAAACGTATCAATCGCCACGGCAATACAACAGCAAGAAAATTCGAGAGGTACAAATCGTCCTTTTATTCCCGCGTGCGATAACTTAGTGGAACAACTTGCGCCCGACGCCCTTTAGTAACCGCATCCAATGCCTCGTTCCCCACGCTATACTTAAACGCCACATTAACATCTTCATGATTCACGATCACGGCACGGAAAGTGTTATCGACAGCGACATGCCTCGCACTTCGACTACCCCCCTCCCCCTTTCTTTTCTTCCTTTTTTTTTTTTAAACTCACGTACGAAAAGTATGCCAGGTGTACCTTTATGCAGTTTCTATTTATCTCGTGTCGTTTTGGTTTCATGCTTTTCTAACCCTGCTTTCACATCGTACTTGTATTGTTCGAAATGCACCCCCATTAGAATAATGCCCTTTGGGCGCAGGTAGTTTTCTAAATAAATAAATAAATAAATAAATAAATAAATAAATGATCGTATACCTTGCTTACAATATGTCGTTGTACACTTGGGCCGACTAACTATATAGGGCCGACGCTGTCGGTGCTAGCTGCAAGCTGCCGTAGTCGGTGTGGCAATACTCCCGCAGTTAAGCTCACTGATGCGTGCGTGCGCGCGTACTGGTGCTCACGTGACCTCTAGCTGCCTTCTTCGAGGCTATCGTCGTCTTCTTTTTAATTTGTTTCCTTGATTACTTCTTTTCCTTCTTTCCCCCTCCCTTTCTTCGTTTTTCCCCTTCTTACTTCATTTTCGCTGCCAAATTCCCAATTCACTTCTTTTTTCTAATTCAATTTGTTTGTCGCAAAAAAGCATGAACACAAAAATAAAGCTTAGAATATTGAATAGTTCGAACATTTCTTTCTGATGAGAAAAAGAAAGACATGGGAGGTAGTAAAGTAGAAAAGTAGTTTTTTTTCCTTGAGTACACATTTGGAAGCCTCTTTGACTGGGCAGTTTGTGAATGACACACACACGCGCACGCACGCACGCACGCGCGCACGCACGCACGCACGCACGCACGCACGCACGCGCGCACACACACACACACACACACACACACACACACACACACACACACACACACACACACACACACACACACACACACACTGGTACAATTATTCAGTTAGAAGATGCGTGTATATTCGATTGGTGTCCGAGACACCGAATGCTCGGACACCTCCATATAAATACTGCATTGTCCGAGAAGCAAGGGCATGTTTGGCAGTAGATGCACGCTTTCTCGTTCTGTATCGTTTTTGTTTAGGTTTCGTTCCACCAACCAGTGGAGGCGTATACGAAAGGGGAAAGATTGAACCGTAGCGTTGGATACCGCGTCATTATTTTCTGCAGTTTCTTTTTCTTTTTTTGTCTCGTACGTGACCCGCCTCGGCTCGAGGCAGGTCGCCGCTGTTTTCCTGCGGAAGGGAAACATTAGTATCAGTCACGTATCAGTTTCTCGCGTACACGTTCAGCCAAACGCAAGAGTCCCTCCCACGAAAACAAGCAGAGTGATGTTCTTTGATTAGCTACTGTTTGTGCTATCGCTTTGCCGAAGGCAACAAGTTAGCGAACGCAGACGTGGAATTAACCACGTGTGGGAACACGCACACTGTTCCACGCGCATGGCTATACAGTGTAGTGTAACCGATGCTGGAATTGTGTACCGCCCATAACGCAGCTGTTAGATACAGCGCGCTAGGAGATACTCCGCGCGCTAGGAGAAAAGTGTGGAGGAAATGACGTAGTAGGTTCTCCTTTGGTTTGCTGTTTTTTTTATTTCTTTTCTGTAGTGTCCCCGCCTTTCGGGCCACAATGGCGGCTTTGTTATCGTTCTGTGCGCTCACACGTGTTGCTCCGTAGGTTTCGTACCGTGGCAAAGGCGCCGTGCGGGCAGGTTGGCCTTGGTCTCCGTGTTTTGTTGCGCTGCGTTATCTGGACCGCCGGATGTTGCTGTGGCCAGGTGGGACAGGAGGAACTAAAGTTCGTGAAATGAACGCGCATGCAATGCTGTACGCAATATACCGCGCCACGGCAGTGGCAACGGACGAAGGAATATCCGCGGGAAATTTTGCCCTCTTTGGCGGAATCATGCTAACGCGCTAACGATTGTTTAAGGCGTAAAGGCGTAAATATAGTCCGACGTAACGCGCGCGCACGCTACGTTACGTTGGCGAAAACAACTCCTTCTTTTTAGTCCGACGCACTGCAGCGCCTACGTAACCGGCGGCTGCCAGCGCGCCCCGACGGGCACGGCGCAAATTTCGCTCCTGCTCCATTCGCGCGCCGGCGCCGCCGACCGCGTCGACCCACAATGCATTGCGCGCGAAGAAAGAGGCGCCAACACAACTCCGCAGACGGCTTTTGCGGACGGCGCGCGACTTGGCGAACGTTCTGCGCATGCTCCGAAGATAGCAGCCGACGGCGCGCGCGTTGAAATATAGAGGGGATGGCATCTCGGCTGGCGCAGCGCAACCGACGTAGCGTGACCGACCGCGAACGACGCTCGCCCGCGCGCCGATAACGTCGGACTATAAACGTGCCTTTAAGTATTGCTGCGGAGCGCGCGGGTCCGAGCAGCACGGTTGCGCGCAGCGCGGCGTGATTTTGCGAGAAATGTAAAGAGAGGAGAGCTGGCCCGATAGGCGGAGCAACGCCATGAGCAACGCCAACTTCCGGCTTCACTTTCGCTTCACAAAGAGTGACGTCAGGGCCTCTCCTGAGTTTCCTTCCTCCGCGACTGCCACTCTCGCTGAAACTGTGAAATTGCGCCATATTGTCATTTATGACTGGCCTGAAGGGCGGCTGTGACTCCTCTGATTGGCTCAAAACGGCAACATGGTGAAATTCGACAACCTGGATGGATTCAACATTGTTCAGCATAGCACTCTCGTTTCTAATTACGTTTTCTTCACGTGATGATATTTCATTTCCAGCAATTGAGCACCTCGTCTTGATCCCTGCCAGCCTTCAGCTGCGTTTTCCATCTCTCGGCACCCGTTTTTTAGTGCGTTATATAACGCCATCTGTTCTGAGCATTACGTAACCTGTCCATTGCCACTTCTTTGTCTAAATACCTATCAGGATATCGTTTGCTTGCGTTTGATCCCGAATCCCCACCGGACGCGCTGTGTCGGCTCAGTAAATATGTGACACTCAGCTGCATGAGAATGACGTCAAAGGTCCGATTTCCGGCCGCCTTCCGATGTGGGCAGTGCAGGGAAGAAACGCTCGCGTGCTTAGATTGAGGGTGCACGTTAGAACACCATGTGTTCTAGTTTCGTCCGGAGCTTCTTTCATAGCCTCAGTTTTCGTTTGGGACGTTAGACCTCATAAATGATGCGAATTTTAGCCGAATTCACACAGCGGTGACTTTGTACCTCTCATAACCTTCTTTTCACAAGAGTTACGTTTTAGGAACTTGCTTTTGCGTATCCAGGACTACCGAGTCTGGATCGAGGGGCCAGTAGGAAACGTTGATCCATGTTGGTACGATACGCTGGAGTAATTACTCTTTAGACAACCGCAAACCTTGTTGAAGAAGCCCGAAACTCCATAAACGCCAAATCTCGCAGTCTAGCCCTAAGGCGATTAAGTGGTTACCATGATGTTGTCCTCATAGATAAGTAGATGGATCGATGAATACACGGAACGATGGATGGATAGGTGAAGGAACGGAGGCAGATAGAGAGGCAGCCCGCTAAGCTGCACATGCGGAGCATTTGTGTATAATTATAGTGCTCCGTATGGCCGGTGGCAAGATACCGGAGCGATATACGGTCGCGGCAGTTATAACAGCCTGTGTTGCCAGTATTCCGATGGAACAGGTCTGGTAGTGACGTCGTGCCAGCAAACTGCGACGTGCTGTAGTGCGGAAGTGTTGTCTTATTTTGACTTGCCGCATCTCTCCTTGGAAAGTTGGCGCAGGGAACTGCAGGCCATTTTAAGCTTTGAAATTATAAGGTCTTACGTGCCAAAACCACGATCTGATTATGAGGCAAGCCGTAGTGGGGCACTCCGGAAGTTTGGACCAGCTGGGGTTCTTTAACATGCACCTAAATGTAAGTACACGGGTGTTTTCGCATTTCGCCCCCATCGAAATGCGACCGCCGTGGCCGGCATTCGATCCTGAGACCTAGTGCTTAGCAGCCCAACATCATCATTTTAAGCTTTCTCTGCTTCCTGACGCTTGCTGCGCCATGCAAGGATGGATGGATGGTTGTTATGGGCATCCGCTTTGGAACGCGGCTGTCGTTTGCGCCATCAAGCTCTTGCTATTATAATTCCTTAATAGGTTACCTGGGTTAAAAAGCCTACAAAAACCTGCCTAGAAAAGAAAACTCACGATGAATTCCCATAACCAAATTTTCTGACCCCCTATGGAGAACTTTGTTTTTATATGTCTCAGTTTTTTGTCATTTCCTCACTTCTATCGATCTTCCAATCTCCTCTTACTGGTCTCTGCTGCGGACATGTTTACTTTCCCCCTGCTCTCTCTGAACCCAAGGGCTTCAAGGAGGCCAGTGGTGCCTAAATCGACCGCTGGGCAGACATCTTCACATCCTACTCAAACATGCTCCATCGTTTCCCTAGCTTTACCGCAGCAAAGACATGCTTCTTCTTCCTTTTTACCTCGCTTTATAGGTGCGTGTTCTAAGGCATTCGGATTTCGCTTCGAAATGTAATGAGCTTCCATTTGAGTTATCATAAATTGCTTCTTTCCTGATTTTGTTTTTTCCTCTTAAGTAGTGACTCATGGCAGTCCTCCACTAAGTTGCCCCCCAGAACTCATTGTACCGAGTTTCAGGACGTTAAACCCCGTAATTTAAACTTTATTTCTGATTTCGATATTCCATGAACATCACACTTATACTTGGATCGAGAATGGCATTGTAATTTTAAGTAAGGGCTGGAGGCGACCTATACGGAAGTACAGCTTTACTGGCAGCACTTCCATTTCGTCGGTGTTCTCCGCGAACCGCCTTTTTTGTCCAAAGACTGGCTCGTGCTCGCGCGCGAAAGAACTTGGCGGCTAACTCTGGCCGACCGGAAAGAAGAAGAACCATAGAAATTACATCGGATTGCATGCATTCATCGAAATCCTCCTGGCTCCTCGATTGGCACCATTCTTTTTTTTCTCCCCACCTCATCGTCTTCGATTTTTCTTTTCAGGCGGTGCTGCCGTATACCTGCTTCTTTTCTCTCCTCTGTAATTGGCCCTCGAGCGAAGAGCGTTCTTTATTTTTCTTGCCTCGGTATTCTCGTTCGTACTCTCGGCGGTATTGTCTCCTGCTTTTGACTCTTGATAGCCTTGTTCGTGCGGTTTGCGGTGTTCGTTTTTGCCCCTTCTTTGCGAAACCACCTGGCACGTGTCCGAAATCCCTCTTCGTCGAGAGACCCGTGAATCGTCGCCGTGGTTCGGTGCATAGGAAAGTGGAGCCGCCGGCTTGTAGTGGCTCCGAGTGGACTTAACCGTACCTTCATGTAAACGCTATTCGCCTCGCCGTTCCGCGAACCATCGTGCTCGCTGCCAGAGAGGGATTCGCCGCCAAACCGATGTTTCGGCGCCCCATTTCCCGCCTGCTTTGAGCCGCCTTTCGGCTATAGTCGCTCTCCTGGTGAGCTTTGTTATGGTCTAGTTTCTTCTTTGCAAGTCTGTTTACCTCGCGCTATTCGGTCATGAATGAAGGCACGGGCTTTTGGAAAGCCAAACAAAGAAGAAGAAAAAGCGGGCCGTTCTTCTCACTGTATCAGAGCCTTTCATATTAACGTGCGAAGGAGTTGCCGAGTCTTTGTGCTAGCTGCCTCGTGCTGCGATGTGCGATAACTATAATCTGTTACAGAAATGTGTGCGGCTAGTCTGTGTGGTAGATAATCACGGTATTGAAATGCAAAGACACAACCGAGACACGCAAGCGCTTACGGAGACTCAAATCATGGAATATATATATATATATATATATATATATATATATATATATATTGTCTGTAGCGAATGTGCTCACAATGGAAAGCAAAATAAAGAGGACGTTACACTCGCGGACAACTTTCTGTGGCAATGAAGGGAAAGGTACGGGGGCGGAGCTTCTGCACAAGCGTTACCGCGCCAAGTAGTCCGCCAGCGTCTGACAGTGCTTTTGGTTGCTCGGAAAAGACGCTGAATCGATGCAGCTACCACGTGCGACGGTCTCGCATTTGCCCAGACGCGGTAGGGAAAAGCCACAAAATAAGTAAACTTGTGCATTCAGTCGTGTGTTTTGCCCTGTTTAACTGCTGCTAATAAGGTGTTTATATTTTCTCTTCCCGAGCTCAAATAACGTGGATGGAAACACGGGACTCTTTTCAGAAGCTCTCTCTCTTCTGCGCGCGTTGCCTCCGTAGCTTTCCCTTCATTGCCACAGAAAGTTGTCCGCGAGTATAGCTCTCCTGTTAGCCTTTGTGAATGCAGAAGCCTCTGAGTTAACCGGAAGCTGGATTGATAACTATCTTTTATTCGATTCGTTGAACGAATAACTTGTGCTAGCTCACGCGCACGACGGTTCACCACAAATATCCTTTCAATTCCAGGGTAATGCCTTTTGATATCGGCTCGTGGTGAATACAGAAGCCTCCAAGTTGAGCGGAAGCTGGATTGAAAACCGGTTTTTATTCGATTCGCTGAACGAATAACTTATTGTGCTAGCTCATGCGCAGAGCAGTTCACCACCACTGTCCCTTTAAGAGGAAGCTTTAGCTCGGGTGCTCCTATCTAAATACATGTAAAAGGGGAATTCGTTTTTCTCGGCAACCACTGCACCAAATTCCACGAGGTCTGTTGCATTTAAAAGAAAAACTGAAATTTAGTGACTGTTGGTTTCGGATTTCTGATTTAGGTCGTCAATGTTTTATGAAGAATTGACAAAAAAAAAAAATGTTACGAGAGCGAAACTATCAAGTTTACAACTCTAACTCAGCATTGAAACATGATATCACAATTCTGTGAATTGCATCTAATAGTAATCTAAAGCGGTCAAAATTGTTATGTTACTCATGAATCTAAAAAAAAAAAATCGTAATATGGAAATACAGCTTTTGCAGAACCCTTGTACACAATGCAACAAATTCACTTAAGACATAAATCCACATGTCAAATTTGTCCGCTTTGAATGACCTAATGGATGCCGTTTACAGAACCGCGATATCTGTTCTTGAGGCAGAGTTATGAATGTCTGTTTTTTTTCGAACTATCGAGTTTTTGAAAATCCTTTTCAGAAAATTCACCATACATATCGTCCTACTTAGACCATCCCTTAAAGTTAATGCTATATATAAGCTGGGACCGATGCTTTGAAGTGCTCTTCATTACGTTAAGTTAATGAAGGTCTGCACTTCATTTTTTGTCGTACAAGCGTGAATTATGTAAAGATGTTTGTACGTCGACCCTCCTATGTAAACGAATGTTCTTGCAACGAACGAACGAACAAGCTAGCGAGCGAGCGAAGGAAGTTACCAGAGGCGGCGTGCGTTGCAGAAGCGAGCGGTGCCTGTTTTGTCTACCTGCACAGCTCGCGTTTTAATAAGCGCAATCTGCGCACAGCACGTGAGAGTGTAAACAAACTCATCGCTTGAAAGCCGGCAACGCGCGCCCCAACGTTACGCAACGTTTCAAAACAAAAACAGCTGCCGTCTGGTTGCGCCACCTATTGCGAAGAGATTCAACTATCAACAAAAATACATGGCCTTCATGATTTGGCGACGCACAGCGAGTGGGCCTCGGATGGTTATTGCAAATAGGCAGCCTCCGAGATCCGCTACGGACGACAAACAACATTAACAGTAGCAAGCGAGGAGTGTACAACCAGCGCCTCCTGTACAATTGGCTGCATGTTGCGAAGGGGCGCGCCGCCTTTGCGTATTCTACCAAACATGGCTGCCTCCTGTTAGCCGAGGGGACCGGTCAAGCTGCGAAAGTACGGAATGTGCGGAGTTTCCCGGCTGCGGCGACGCTGACAATGTCGTACGTCTCCAAACGAAGAACCCAGCGAAGCTATGCTGTCCATTACAAGTGAGTAGAGAGCCAAATTTCTCTCTCGCGGGCTTCAAAATCGGGTGGACTGGCGACTGTGCGTTCGGTCACTGTAACCTGCGGCGGTGGCTGGCGCTGGCTGGCTACGCCAGCTAGCCCGTCGGCTCTCTGCCGCGCGTGCGGAGATGCGACCGCTACTATCGCCGACCGATGAGATTTCGCATGTTTGCCACCCTTTGTGTGCGTAGAGTGATATCCAAGCCCCGCTGGTGATAAGCGGCGGCGTTCTCTCGTACGCTCGATAGGCAGGCCCCATCTCGCATCATCGCGGATCGTGACCCCGAGCTGCATTTTTGTACCGCCGCTATAATCTCTCGGGTGGACTGTCTGACGGCGCTCGTTATCTAATCCGGCGCGTTTCGCCCGCCGTAAGCTGCCGTAATCGGGCAGTCAACAGTACTAGGGAGCACCCGCATTGAGCTAGGGAGAAGGGCCGTCGCGCGAGGAAAGCGCAACACGCGTGGTTTAGGATTGCATTGACGACTCGAAATGCAGATAAGGGTGCCGTACACTAGTTTGTTCGCAAGAGAGCTTTGAGTCATCTGCGCAGTCCGTTACCAGGCAGAACGTTGCTTTCTGTGTTGAACTATACTGCGACAACGTTGAACCCAATGCAGATAGTTCCAAGAAAATGCCTACGGGAATAATAATAATAATAATAATAATAATAATAATAATAATAATAATAATAATAATAATAATAAAGGCTCTGTGTGGATGGTATCGGCACCGTGTATGTTGCTACAAGTTACCTCACCTATAGTCCGCGGCAACCTCATAATGTCGTGTGAGCTCCACCCACAAGAACGCAGTGCAGCTGCCCGTCACCTCTGAAAGAGAGCGGAGCCAGCTGGAGTCCGCTCACAGCTAGATGACTTTGCTCTTCTAATATAAATGCTAGGCCGACTGAAAAAAAGAAGAGCGCTTTGTTTCACGCTAAAATGTTACCTTTGGCTGGTGTCAGGATTACTCATACAAAATTTGCCCGCATTTTTCATCCTAAAACCAATGACACCAAGACAGATATGTACGGAGAATATAGCCGGTTTAAACACGCAAAACCGTCTGACGTCACAGCAGATACGCTAGGGACATCGGGCCTTTATTTTTGATATAGTATTGTGTACAACAGGGATCTAACGACGGTATTGCCTCTAGGCATATATAACTCGTCTGCGATTGCACAGTTCGCGCGTTTGCCTTTATTTTATCTCGAATATTGCGAGATGTTATAGCAATACACGACAGCTAAATGAAATACTTAGGTTCGTCGAGGGATCCCAGCGTCGCTTCTCTGATGCCTAATATAGTGGCGTCTGCTCGTTCGCTAGTCAAGTGCCTGTGTACACAACTCAGTGTCTTTGTTTCATTTAGCTTTATAGCTGTGAAACGATTTCGAAACATCGCTGAGGCATCAGTGGTTCGCGTCGCCAATTTGTCGCATTGGTACGCAGTAATTACGTCTTCCAGCTTACCCGGAAAGCAGCATTTTATTCGGCGAGCTTCCCTGTCGTCGTCGAGGAGGACACAGGAAAGTCACAGGAACGAAACGGGCACTTGACACTGCTTCACGAATGCAAGAGTAAGAACACGAGAGCTGAATAGGACTGAATAACAGAGCCACCTATAAACGCAAAAAGCGGGCGAAGCATGTCGTCTGACGACGAAATGAAAGCAATTAAGAAAATACTGCGGAACGACACAACCATGGCAGTTCTTTACCGCGGCAGGCAAAGGTGACAGCACAGTTCTTCTGAACATGTTACTACGAGAAAGTAAGAAGAAAAAAATACCGGAAAACCATCTTTCGCAACGGCACAACCCCTGGAACCTACAGTAAACATACCGAAACGGATCGGCGCTAGCATAATTCCACGTCTGATGTACCACCAAAATCCGCAAACCCGGAATTTCCCTGTGCCAGAATGGGGCCCATCTCCTGTTCTCTTGTGCGATCGGTGACCGCACGGGTTTATATGACCACTTGCTGGAAATACAGCGTCCCGCATCCGCAGCTCGGAGGTCATAAGTCATCAAGCTGACTCCTATAACGTACGTCTCGAAGACGATAAATGTATTGACTTGTTCGGTGTAGTCTCCATGTTTACCAAAGTATACACATGAAGTTGGCCGTCACCTGCTGCTCGAGACGCCCTGGAACACAACAATAGCCTCAGGGTAGGAACTTCACTGAGATCTGTCGCTTTCTGGGACCCTGACTGTCGAAAGAGGGTAGGAGAGGAGGATAGAATTAGCTCCGGAAATAATAAATAAACAGTATATATGCACTTAGATACATATCGTGCCATAATTAATCATTCAACTCTGTAGTTAGCGTGCTTAGCTACCTTCTGGGCGAAGAAATTCCGTTTCCCTTCCATGCTTGTTGCTTGAGGGCCTCGCGTGTTTTGCGCGTCATTTCATTCCTGCGTCGTTATGAATCACTCTCGTTCCTTGCCTCGTAAATTATACAGCGCACGCATGTAGTATCTGCTGGCGCGTGTTCGTTGCCCATGAATAGCCGTTGTTGGAGCTGTAGCGATAACGTTTAAGCGCAGACCACCGACGCATTATCGCTTTTCGCTATAATTGTGAGTTCACCGTTATCTTTTAGGGCCGCGAGACTGAACGGGCGGGTCTGTGTTTTCAGACCCGTGCGTCTTTTTTTTTTTTGTTGTTTTATTCGCGCTGTACATATTTGCTACCTGCTAGGAATTTCGCCGTTCTGGCGGAGATATTGTACGGGTGGACAAAAAAATGATCATGCATGCGTGTGTCCGCACGGTCGAGATCATCGGCTTGTCTTTCTTTTATATACCGCACAAAGATGCACGCCCAAGGCGTTTTCTGCTTATGCCTTCTTTTCGTGTAGTGTATCATTGCATGCGCTCTTCTTCGTCGATCATGCGCTGTACCAAATCATTCGAGTCTGGCATCCGAGATCGGGCGGCACGCGCAATTCTGTGGGCGCCGCCGGATCTCTGAGGTCGTGGCCCAAGCTTTCACCTCAGCTCACGGACAGGAGCACTTGCCATACGGCCATATAGGCTCACATTGAAAACTAAATAGTTCTACGACACAACTTCTGACGCAATTAGATGTTTTTTTTTTTATCGGCAGCTAATCATGGCGATTGGTTTGAATTGGTAAAGATACAGGTCTTGATCCATTTTACTGATTTATTTCAGCGTAAGGCACTAAAGGACGATCTAGCTTTTAGGCTCACCGCAGTCGGAATTTCTGCGTCCCAGAGCTACACCTCGCATGCGAGAGGCGCCGTACAAATATATATATATATATATATATATATATATATATATATATATATATATATATATATATATATATATATAGTAGGCAAAGAGGGATTCTTCAGGCTACCTTTCAAACGTAAAGAACTTGAGTGGTGCTACAAGGTAAACAGAACAAGTATTTAATTTCGACAGTTTCGATCGGTGGACCGATCTTCATCAGGGTTTACAAAAAAATGGCAGTTCGGCCCTGGTAGTGAAGACACCAGACCGGGTGCCCGGTCGTTCTTACATACATCAAACCGAGAGGAACAGTTGTGACAGTGATTGATTTTCAGCGCCTTGGCAGATTTACAGCGGCCTTTGGCAGCTATGCAGGGCAAGAGGAAGGCGGAGTCACATGTATGTAGAGCAAGGAGGTCAGTGAGGGAAAAAAGAGGAAAAAGAAAGAAAACGGAAAGAAACAGAGAAAAAAAACACAGGAGGAGGGAGACGTAAGACGGAGAGGGAGGGGGGCGGGAAGTAGCGGCAGCTAGGTTCCCGTGCACCCGAGGCAAGGAGGGAGAAAGCGGTCGTTCCGCAGCACCAGTGCGTGGGCTGCCGTTGTAGCGGGAGAGAGGGCAAGTTCAATCGGGTGGCGGGGGGCACAATAGAGAAGGGGCCCAGAATGAAGACAGAAGAGCGGCAACTTTTAGAAAGACACACAGTGTCACAGTACACATATACAAGGCACGGCCCGTTCCGGCAACTTTGTGGTCCAGCTACGGTGCGAAAAAAAATAAAAAAATATATAGTTCCAAAAAAAAAAGAATATATGCATGGGATTCGCAAAGCAGGTGCGCCCATGGGCTTAGATTTAGGGAGTCGAGTTAAATAGCCTCCTTGTGGTCCAGTTTTTGAACGTTTAACAGACAACTGACATCAAGTCAGCACGTGCGTATTTAAAGAAGGGCAATAGGTCACTCAGAATGACCACTTCAGTGGCCAGTGGCAGGGTCCAGGAAACTGAATTTATTGCTTTCCGCTCGCCCCCTTGAGGCGCATGCGGAGGGGTGGGCAAGCAGTGAATAAGCGTCTCAATTTTAGAGTACAGAGCATGTATTCGCGTTTACCACGCACTTTCACGGCAAATCCCGGAGGCACGTCAGCCGCCCCGGACTCTCATTAATTCCTTTAGTGTAGGTTCCAAATTTATGGATGAAAAAAGATTCTCTCTGCTCGCGTGCACGGGTGTGTTGGAAACCAGACTGCAAGAGCACAACGCTCACGTGTTCAAAAGAGTGATCTGGCAGCCGAACGTGCCTGGAGAAGGGTAAATTGGGGAGACTTTTCACATGTGCGCGGTGATTGTTAAACCGCAGGCGGAAAGGAGTCTCTGTTTGGCCGATATATTCCTGCTTACACACCTCGCATCGAATTTTGTACACGACGTTACTGGAATCACAGTCAAGATTTTCGGTAATTTTGTATACGAAGGGCGAGTTCGATGCTTCAGCCGTGTCTGCTGTTGTCATGTGACGGCATACCTTGCAACGAGGTTTCCCACACGGTCGACAGCCCTTGGGCGTGTTTGACTTCTGTGTCCTCGCCCTGACTAACAAATCCCTTAAATTTTTGTTTCTTCTATACACAACCCGAGGCGGCTGCTTGAAGATAGTAGCGAGTCGGATGCTCTGTTTCATGATATTAAAATGGCGGGTGAGAATGGCATTGACCCGCGGAGCACCGGTGGTGTATGTGAGGACCAAGTTTGGATCTGATTGTGTATTGGTATTGCTAACCTTTTCTCCCATTATCTGTGCTCGATCTAAACTGCGGGCGCGTTCAATGGAATCGTCTACTATTTCTACTACCTGCTTTGCGAATCCCATGCATATATTCTTTTTTTTTTTGGAACTATATATTTTTTTATTTTTTTTCGCACCGTAGCTGGACCACAAAGTTGCCGGAACGGGCCGTGCCTTGTATATGTGTACTGTGACACTGTGTGTCTTTCTAAAAGTTGCCGCTCTTCTGTCTTCATTCTGGGCCCCTTCTCTATTGTGCCCCCCGCCACCCGATTGAACTTGCCCTCTCTCCCGCTACAACGGCAGCCCACGCACTGGTGCTGCGGAACGACCGCTTTCTCCCTCCTTGCCTCGGGTGCACGGGAACCTAGCTGCCGCTACTTCCCGCCCCCCTCCCTCTCCGTCTTACGTCTCCCTCCTCCTGTGTTTTTTTTCTCTGTTTCTTTCCGTTTTCTTTCTTTTTCCTCTTTTTTCCCTCACTGACCTCCTTGCTCTACATACATGTGACTCCGCCTTCCTCTTGCCCTGCATAGCTGCCAAAGGCCGCTGTAAATCTGCCAAGGCGCTGAAAATCAATCACTGTCACAACTGTTCCTCTCGGTTTGATGTATGTAAGAACGACCGGGCACCCGGTCTGGTGTCTTCACTACCAGGGCCGAACTGCCATTTTTTTGTAAACCCTGATGAAGATCGGTCCACCGATCGAAACTGTCGAAATTAAATACTTGTTCTGTTTACCTTGTAGCACCACTCAAGTTCTATATATATATATATATATATATATATATATATATATATATATATATATATATATATAGTGAAGAAAGCTCTGTCAAATTTGCATATCTTTATTTGGATCTGTAACATATGCAGAGGTGCTATATACACGTGCTATTTTTATTCTTAGGTTTAAAAAAAAAATTCCATTCAGATCACATAGGAATGCGGCTACCAAAGACACCACGAATTTCATGCCCCAAGCAAAGAGTGATTTTGATTTGCCTGCGTGTGGTCAGCGCAGCACCTGAGACTGGAAGGAATGAAAAAAAAAATAACGATCTAATTATAAGGCAATTTTACCGTCTGGGGATCCTTAACGTGCCCCCCAATGCACGGGACACGGGCGTTTCTGCAGTTCGCCCCCATCGTAATGCGGCCGCCGGGATTCGATCCCGCGACCTCGTGCTTAGAGCAGTGCAACACCATAGCCGCTAAGCCACCACGGCGGGCGGGAAAGAATGCAATTAGTATATTTGGCCCCTTTGAAAGGATCGTTTGTATCACATATACCAAATTGGGCACTTACTATTTCCAAGGCTATAGCAGTACGCGTTTGTTGTATGTCTTAGCAATAACCGCCTTGTCAAGAACCCAAGGAATGCCCCCCCCCCCTCGTCCTCCTTTTTTTCATGTTATTTGTAGACGTTGATGAGGAAACATCAAATGACCCATTGAGCGATAAAGCCGGCGTCTGTAGCAGCGAAACGGTGCCTAATTCCCATTGGCTGCGACGCCACGTCACAAGTGCACCTCCACAGAGCAGAGCGGGCGAAACGGAACAGCTGCGGGGCGAGCGCGCCAGGTGTAGCGCGAGGGATCGAAAGGCCATCGCCGCGACGCCACGTCACCAGCACGCCTCGACGGAGCAGTGCGTGATTCGCGCGTGAGGGTGCCGCCGTCTCCTCGGTACCTGCGCGCGGTCCGTTCTATATATATATATATATAATGTCCCAGTGGGCTCAGCTGCTGCGCGCGTCTGCCGTCCTTGTAGCCCGCTGTTGCTTCCGCGGGCTCTTGTCGCGCAGGGCGTCGGTGGCACGCGGTGTTGGCCGGCACCGCATGCTGCTGCTGCTTGCTGGCAAGGGCGCCACGCACCGCTGCGGTACATTACTCGCAGCGCAAAACTTGAAGGACCGCTCAGGAGCGTTTAATTGAACATAAATGCTTTCGCATTCACAAGTCATAAGTGCTTAGGTGTCCTCGAAATTCTTTCTTAAAGGTTCAACTTGCAGTACCTTTTTTTTTTTTTTCGTTTCTTTCCTGTACCAGCGCTGTATGTAATGCACAGGAATACCATTCTGGACATAATGACATAAAAATGCTATTCCTCGTTATCTTTCTCAATTTTATTTTATACAGCTGCTCCTTGGCTTTAGGCCAGAGGAATATATACTTTTTGATGGAAACCGAACTGCCACCTCATCAGCGCGGCGGTTGCCTCTGTCACTGAAATAGGTGGGACGCGTACGTGACCACTGTTTCAAAGGCCGGATCTTGTGTCCAGCCCTTAATGTACCCTTTACGTACCTTGCCGGCTTTCCATAGATAACAATACTTCAACAGGCGCGCGCTTCCATAATGCAAGTTCACGTATTGATTTTACCTCCCACTTTCTGTGCCTTTTCAGCGATTTCTGCTGCGTTAATTGCCATTCTCTTAGTTCGGCCGCTTTCTTTTTCTCTTTCTGACCTTCGATATTCGTGTGCCATGATATCTCATTGGCCTTTCGATCTTTTTTTTTTCTTCTATCGTGAAAACTTCTTTGCCCTGATTGTCATTGTCTGATATGGTGCTTGCGGTTAATTCCCAGATTTTTTTTTATATCGCTTTTTTTCTCCTACTTTTGTTTCCGCCTATTCAGCCGCATATCTGTGGTGTTCGCAGTTTTCATGGCTCCGTGCGCAGACACCAAGCATTAATGGCGGATATGTCGTGGAACATTGCGACAGAGTGGAAAGGCATGACAGCGTGCGAGCAGCACAGGGCCACAAGAACCATGAGTGGCCGATTCCGTGCTCCGGCGCGTTTTCTGAATTAAGCAGAGGGCAGCCTTCATGCTCGGGGCCCTGTCGCTAGCACTTGCGACTGCCTGAGGACATAATGCGAGCACACGCTCCATTTGTGCTCCCACTCCCTTGTGGTAGTTCCCTATACGGTTCTTCAGCGCGCGGAGCGTTGGTTAATTAATTAAGCCCGTCGAGGTGACTCAGTTGCTATAGCGTTCTGCTGCCGAGCACGAGGTTGCGGGTTCGATTCTCGGCCACGGCGGCCAATTGACAACCCTTTGGGCGTTAAGATCAGCCTATCAATGTATCACTCAATCAGTCAGTCTAATGTTACGCGCGCCTATCTTTTTTGTACTCGTCTTTGTGTGCGCTATTTTACAATCATGTGAATGAATGAATGAACGAATTAATTAATCGGTCAATCAATCGACCGGTCGCTTGCTTGTCTCGTGAGGTATTCTGCCGCCATGTTTTTGATGGGCGGTGCACTGTTCTGTGACTTGGCAGTGCACTCGACTACAACTTCTCCAGCTTATCTCCTGTTGTATTGCACACATATCAGGAATGCGGAGCAGACACGATTCGATAGCTATACTTTAGGAGTTGCACCTCCCCCTACGCCCTTTGTCTGAACTTGGCGACACGTGTGAACCACGATTATGTCGAATGTGTATGTGTCGACGGGAAATTCGATCTTCGTCATCAACTTTACTTCAGGGCAATGAGCTTTACTCTTCTTCAGGCTGCCGCCTGTGCGGGAGCATATATGTGGGGCTCGGTCGTGGCTCTTGGTTGTTTTATAGTCGAATATATTCATAAATTTGTTTTTAGGTCCACTTTGAAGGAACCGATTATAAGTGTGGATCCTCTCAAATGACCAACGTCTCCTAACCGCCGCATTAAACGTCTTTTTTGAGGCTTTAGAAACATTTTGAAGTTTGAAAAAAATTTTTCATGCAGGAAAAAAGTGACAATTTTACTCGTAGACAAGGGAAGTAAACGAATATTTTGCCGCGAAACGTCAGTAATATACGCGTGACAAACTGGCAACACTGTCTTAGCGCCCTGGTAAATTTGCTTCCACTGACCAGCGTAGGTTAACAGAATTCCCGGAGAAAAAAAAGATGGCGTGCCTTTTTCGGTTGAAACAGAAAACGCTGAACCCTATAGTTATATGGCCGTTTCGGTGGCGTGTGTAGATTTTTCCTCGAGTTCTTTGCTTTCGGATTCGCTTCTTTGAATAATGGTATGTGTTAACGCTTTGCAAAGGAAAGTTACTCTATACCTGAACTTCGAGATCGCGTCGGCCTTTCGTTTATGCCTCCTGACTCACCGAGCTTCAGAGGTGGGGTGCACACGAGTTTGTAGCCTGACGTTATAGTTGCCCGCAGTGTTCGATTAGTAGGCGTCTGCGTTATAAGTGGTATGGGCCATGTTTCCCCCATGAAAGCACGAGGTATTGAGTTTGATTTCCTGCCGCGGAAACCACATTTTAATGGGGGCGATTAAAAAAAGAAAAAAAAGAAAACGCTGCTTAGATTAAGAGGGAACCTTATGTGACCAGAATTATTCCAGAGTCCTCGACCGCGGTGTCTTTTATATTCCCAGTGCCCCTTGGGGAGGTTAACTACAATCAATCAATCAATCAATCAATCAATCAATCAATCAATCAATCAATCAATCAATCAATCAATCAATCAATCAATCAATCAATCAATCAATCAATCAATGGACAGTCAATCAGTCAGTCGATCAGTCAGCCGAAAAAAAATTAGGGGTTTTACGTGGTAAAGACACGATCTGATTATGAAGCACGCCGTAATGGTGGACTCGGGAAATTTGTACCACCTAGGGTTTTTAACGTGCACGGTTGTTTTCGCATTTTGCCCCCATCGAAATGCGGCCGCCGTGGCCAGGATTCAATCCCGCGACCAACAGCGGCGCAACATTATAGCCACTAAGCAACCACGACGCAATCAATCAATCAATCAATCAATCAATCAATCAATCAATCAATCAATCAATCAATCAATCAATCAATCAATCAATCAAATGTTGCTCATCAATAGAAGCGCCAACAATAACGTATTCTGGTTGCTGCACACCACCCGCCTTGGTGGCTTATGAGCTATGGCGTTGCGCTGCTTAGCACGAGGTCGCGGGATCAAATCCCGGACACGGTGGCTGCATTTCGATGGGAGCGAAATGCAAAAACGCCCGGGAACCGCATTGGGTGCACGTCAAAAATTCCCAGGCGATCAAAATGTTCGGACTGCCGCCCCTCCTCTTCCCGCTACGGCGGCCCTCATAATTATATCGTAGTGTTGGCGCGTAAGAACCCGAAAAGTATATATTTGCTGCACCGTGCCATTGAAGCATTGCGCACGCGTGCAAAGCGGCACCTTTATATTTATTCGCGTGCTCGGACCTTTTTCTTTGTTCCACGTGCGTGTGCGATCAGCTCAGTGCGGGAATCAAAGCATTTACTCGGTTCACCACTTGACCTCCTCTGCGGATTTCGCCTTCGACCCTTCTCTTTAAAGGGCGCGATGCTTCCTTCCAAGAAGAGGAGGAAACGGCGAGGAAGCGGAAGGAAGCCTTCTCTTCCGCTCACGTCTAACGGACAAACAAAGTGCGCATCTATATATATATATATATATATATATATATATATATATATATATATATATATATATATATATATATATATATATATATATATTTCGGCGACAAACAAAGGCTTCCGTGCGAGGCTCGCATTAAATCAATCGATGCCGCGTGCGCCGTCGCCGAGTGCAAAACAATGGCGAGTGCATTGTCCTGCGACGCGCGACTCGAGCGCCTCGCTGTGACGGCCGGGAAATGCATATGCATGCGCGACCCGGCACGGCCCCCCGCCCCCTCTTCTCTTCCGCCCTCGCATATCCGGGCCGATTGACCAAATTCAGGATGTGCGCGCCTCATCGGTGGTATTGATTCCTATATACGTAGTCGATTGCGCAGCCCCATGCACGCAGACAAAAGCCTGCGGGTCTACCCGTGTGTCGTGTTTGTGCTGGCTCGGAGGCTCTGTGTGTGCTAGTGTGTCTGCAATGCGCGCTCTGCAGGAACTCGTATAGGGGCTTACAAAACGCGTGCATTCCTCGCCTTGTTGCCTTGTTGCGCTTGGGAAAGTACACGCACACGCACACACACACACGCACGCACGCGACCCCCCCCTCCCCCGCGTGTTGCAATACGTTGTCTTCGTTGCCGTGTATACGCGACCCTCCCTAAAACCAGGCCGCCTGAGTGAACGATCAGCGGCGGCGTGTGTCCTCCCCCTCCCCCTCTTTTTTGTTGTTTTGTGTTTTGTGATTTCTCAGGGATTGAGAGCAGGACGCGCGCGCTTTCTCGCAGTGCGGGGAAATTAATTTTTTCTTTGGAGGGTTGTCATTTTCTGCGAGCGCCTGACGTGCTAAAATGGGTGCTGCGTCTGAATCTGCAATTAGCGAGGCCTTGTTGGTGACATCAGGAGGAATCCATAGCGTGGTGGTGAGAGATATGGATTCGGCCTTGCGCAAGTGACGGAAAGATGCGTTTCCGCGGGGACGCGTGTGTTTTGCTGGTGCACTATCGCGGTAGTGTATACGTGATTCGTGATTCTGCGATAAAGACATAAGCGAAAGTTCCGTGCTTGCTCTCAGCTTGCTATGGGAGCGCAAGTGCAGCTTCCAAATCCGGGATGCCTGCGCTGATATGGTTGTGAAGAATTTTAAGAAGTGTATATATATATATATATATATATATATATATATATATATATATATATATATATATATATATATATATATATAGTTTGACGACAGGGTTTGGCCGCCGTATCGAAGTGGCGTACTGCCAATATCTCTGCGACCGCTCTCCTGAGAGACATGCGAGAACCGTTGAATCGTTCCGTTGAGTCTTTCCGCGATCGCATGTTTCGCATCGACAACTGGTGAACTAACTCTTCGTGGGAGGTGCGCGCGCAGTGTGTCAGCATGGTCCTACATGGCTGCAACGAGGGTGAACTGTACCGCGCAGCGTGGCTTTTGTTAGTGGTCCCGCTTTGGACTCCGTACGCCAGCTGTTACATGCAGTATTGAAGTGTTGCAATGTCCTATTCTCTGCACGTGTAGGATACCAGCCGCTTCATGCTGTATTGAACTGTAGAAATGTCCTGTCCTCTGCACGTATAGGGACATGGAAGACAACTGGCCTTTGCGTCGCATCTTCGTTTCCCGGCCGCTGAGGCCGCATTCCGACGCGGCCTCGATAAGTCCCTGTAGTCGGTGCGCATTAAACAGTCGCACGTTGTCTAAAATTATTCCAGAGACTCTCGCTACGGCGTTCCTGGGTGTATTTCTGGTACCTTAAACTTAAATCAATCAATCAATCAATCAATCAATCAATCAATCAATCAATCAATCAATCAATCAATCAATCAATCAATCAATCAATGCTGTCTTAATGAAAAACTGGGTGACCATTAGCGCGTATAACTCATTCAGTGTGAGGGACAGGAACTGCTTCGTTCGCCAAATTGTCACTCGTTATGACTTCTGTATAATTATTCGACGCAGACAAGATTCCGCAAGGACTCAGGATATGCGGTTCAGACTGGACCAATGTGTGCTCTGAGGCGCCAGACGGGTGTGAGTCACACCGAGCGGCGCTGCCGCGTGCCTCCATCCTGATCTTCAGTGTCGCGACTCTCTCTCCGTAGTTGAACGCGGCTGCTGCGTGCACATAGCGATATGTATTCCAGTCCACACATGTGTTCGCCTTGCGTCAACGGGCCCGCGTTCACGTACATGCATTGTTCGTGAGTCATCGCGGGGGCCCCAGCCCTCTCACAGGCGCGGTATAAAAAGTGATTGGCGGCAGGACGCGTTTGTATAGGGTCTCTCCGCCCGCTTCACTTTTGCGTGTATACCCGGCGCTGTGTATACTGTAGAGTAAAACGATCGATCCGCAGCGTTCCTGGCGTGCCGATGCACGTGCTCGCGATATTTGCGAAGGGGTCACGTGCGGGCGAAACCCTGCGGTAATGCTGGCTAACAGGTGCCTGCGTAACACATAGGTCCCTCGTTTAATGCGCCGTATACACAGGCCAGACCAGTCAGTTGAAAGTCGAAAGCGGGCCTGGTGTGCGGCGCCGGTTGGATGCAGAGTGATGATGGTGTGTTGTGTGGTGGGTATAAACACATCGTGCCAAATGCGCGGAAATATGAATATAATAAAATGAAATAAAGAACTGTGAATGCCAGCTAGTGGGATGCTTCGCTAAGGCGCACTGAAGTGAAACACAATATTTCGAATGTCGCATGCAGCACGCCCTTCTGTACGGGGAACATGCAAGTGTACCTAGAAGGAACAGCTGGAGAAATGGTTTGTGTACTGTCGCCAACGAGTACCGGTCTTTTAGCCGTTAGGCGAACGCCTTGTGTCGTGAAACAGCTACAGAGACAAGTGCGAGCGTCACCTGATAAGCGGTCACCCGTCACCTTCAACAAGTAATTGAGTTGGATGGAGGACCTTTTAATCCAGACACTCGCTGCATGGTACAGCTATACACATGTAAAGAGTCGGCGTATAGACCGAACGCCTTTGCAAGTAAATGTACCGCCTGACATACGGAACTGTACGTGCGTGCTTTTTGTGTTGTAATCGGGAGCTTCAGCAACTCGCTTGGTTCCATGATCCCATTATGTATATGTGGCCTTTGCATTTCCTTTAATCTCTGTTCTTTTTTCTTTTTCGTTTTGACGCTTGCAGCGCTCGACAGTGCGGCATGCGGCTATTATTATTATTACTTTTTCACCGCGTATTATGCGCGCAGTTGCACGCATATTATTTTCGGTCGTGTGTAGCGTATTTGTTGGCTACAGGGCGTGATGCGGGCACAAAGGCAAAGTGCATATGAGAAATGACCGTTCGTTGACAAAGGTTTGTTCCCATTGAACATGTCGTTTCGTCAAAAAACTATAGAGTAATGAATTATTTGCATCTATGTAGAATCTTGTACTTTTCCCCGTTTCTCTACCCCCGCCCTCCTTTTCTTTCCCCCTTCACATTTTTTCCACACTACTTCATTGTTCAAGTTTTTTTTCGTTGCGTGTGGAGGTATGCGTCATAACATTGCATGCGTATAGGGCTTCTTTCTTTCTAAATACTCTGACACATCATCGCTCCGCGATGGCTTTGGAAGCATTTAATCCGTTATTGCGCGGGTTATTGACCCCTCCGCTCTCGATCTCCTTTTCTGTTTGTTGTCGTTGCTCGTTTCACGCCGAATCAGTGCGCCAGTGCGTTGTATGCTCGCAGTTGCAGGAAACGTGCGAGTGAGTTCATGGTTATCTTGAAACCAAACGCTGGTACTCCGCACAACCTCTCCAATTCGCGCCGTGTATACACAGTGCGCCATTAAGATAGAGAACATCTGATTTGAGTTTAAGAGGAAGCGTCAGCTCGGGCCCAACTCTGGCGCGGCCTGTTCAAATACATGTAAAACGCAAAAACGTTTTTCTGAGATAACCCCTGGACCGATTTTAATGAAGTTTGTTACATTCGAGAGAGAAAGTTAAATTCCAGTGACTTTTGCAAGTGGAACTTCGATTTAGGGCTTGATTTTCTTTAAAAAAGTTTTCGAAAATTGGAAAGTTTGAAAAAAAAAAAAATGGGAGCACGAAGTTTACAAATTAGTAGCTCTGCATCAAGAACAGATATCGCGGATCTGTAAACGGCATCCATTAGATCATTCAAAGCGGACAAATCTGATATGTCAATTTGTAGCTTACGTGATTTCGTTACGCTGTGTGCAAGAGGTCTGCAAAAGCTGTATTTCCATATGAATTTTTTTTTTTTAGATTCATGTGTAAGATGTCAATTTTGTCCGCCTTAGATGTACTATTAGATGCAATTCGCAGAATTGTGATATCATTTTTCCTTGCTGAGTTACGGAGTTGTAAACTTGATAGTTTAGTTTCCTGAAAAGTTTAGATTTCTGACAGTCTTTAATAAAAAATTGAAGACCTAAATAAAAAATTCGAAACCAACAGTCACTAGACTTTAAGTTTTTCTTTTAAATGCAACCATCCTCGTCAAATTTGGTGCAGTGGTTGCTGAGAAAAACGAATTCTCCTTTAACATGTATTTAGATAGGGGCACCCGAGCTAAAGCTTCCTCTTAAGTGTATGCAATTTATCTTGTTCCCGCGCTGAAATAAAGGGAATTCAATCAATGTATTCGACAGCAGGGAGCTATATGTCAAATACGGCCCATAGTGGAATTATGATTCTTTTTTCAACTTCAATTTATTATTTCCGTTTACGTCACAGAATAATACACAAATAGTGTCTTGGTGTATACATATCATTTTGCGGGAATCCCTGTAGTTGAAGATAGACAGTGGCCCCTCTGATGTAAATGCAGGGTGTACGTGGCTCAATATTAGTCCGGCGTGTCGGAAAGCTTCCGGCAGCATGTTTAAGCGACGCGTCAAATCCGCGAGCGCCGATATATGAGTGAAATTCTAAGGAGCTTTAATATGGCGTTCAAGGGTGCTCTCCTGGACACCTCTAGATTCTGCCGCATTGTCGAACTGGCCTCCTGTGTCGGCTTTTGTTGTCCGGCCCACGGGTTTGCTGCAGTCTCTCCGATGGCTCACAGCGCTGCGGTTAGGCTGGGGCGTACAGCGCAGGCTCAACTGGAGATCTGCGAGAGGAGAGCCCTGCTCGGCCGATGAGGAACGCGAGGAGGAAGGTGTCTATTGGAAAAAAGAAGAGAGATAGAGGAGGCTGCCAATGGTGTTTTACGCTTGATGAAGAAAAGCACTGCCGACCAGGAGCCGTGCATGGAGAGAGTGAAATCGCTTCCACAACGCCATGCAGGACGTTGCCTTTGCGAGGATATGTCTGTGCTTTTTTTGCTGAGCGAGCACGAATATGCCCAAGAACGATATGTATGAGTGCACAGGTTATTCCTACACCGCCGTATTGTAGCGGCGCCACATTCGACTCGCGGCGTCGGCCCGTTGTGACAGTCGGCTCTTACTCGTATAGCGGGTTCGATACCCTGGCGCACCGTGAGGCACCGTGGCTGTGCAAGAGAACCGCTCGCGATATTTCAGCGTCCGTCCAGCAACACGCCAAATGTCAAAATTAATACGCAGCCCCTCACTCTGCCTTGCCTACCCCCCCCCCCCCTCCTCCGGCAGCACTGTGACATATTTCGAGTATCATTGTTATTAATTCGTTCCCGTTGCGGCACACCGTCCGGGATGCAGACTTTCACGCTGTGAAGCCGCGTAGCCGACCGCACGCTTCTCTCTCGTCAGCGCCGCACGACTTCTGTTTGCGGGAGGCGTTAGTTCTCCTTTTCATTCCAGCGCTTTGTGGTCGCGTGCCGCCCTCGCCGCGCTAGCGCTGTTCTCGCGCCTCGACTAATTGGCCGGCGTCTCCACTCCTGCCTCCCTCTCTCTCTCTCTCTCCTTTCCTTCCGCAAGTCGCCTCCGTCACGGGCCGACACGTCTCTCACGAAACGCGTGACGGCGGGACAGCCGCGGGGCGCGCCTTGGATGCTGTTGCGGAGGGATGCGAGACGTGTGTGCATGGTGCGGGGATCCGTACTAATATATATATATATATATATATTACTTCTGCGAAGGTGTCGGTGGGTCCGCTTGCACTGGCAGACTATACACGCTATTACGTTTGCCGGCCATATTCTGCTACACCACCTATCACCGGCGATCGAGGGAAAGCACCGCGCAAATCGCCGGAAATCTGATTGATCCCGTGTTCGATAACGCCGTCAGAGCAGGCACCGGCCAAATTTATGACATCGAACATCAGGGGCGGGCAACTTGCTAATTAAGAACGGTCCTCAAAAGCGAAACTGAACTTCGGGAATTCAGATTCAGCCTGGGATAAGCTCCTGAATGTTAAAGATAAAAGAACGGTGATGAAGAAGAAAGGAAGAAGAGAGGTTACTTAAGGACGCAGGGGCAGTTAACGAGTGGCGTAACGGCGGACGAGGAAGCAGTAATGTCGCCTTTACGCGTAACCGATTCGCGACAACCGCGCCTGCCTGCCGTTCCACGTCACAGAGCAAGCCCTCATTAGCGATAATGGCGACGTCGGAGAGCGCGCTGGCGCCTATACCTTGATGCCATTTGAATGCCTTCACTTGCCGGATCGAGAGTTTCGTCTCAGCAATGAAACAACGCAAATGGGCGAACAGAAAGCAAGTTGTTGCGCTGTTGTGCCCCCCCTGCCCCCCTCCCTCCGCTTTTCTTCCCGTGCGTTCCTTGGCGTCTTCCGGCGCAAGAGCGTAAGGCATACCGAGTGGGCGCACGCAGCCTGCAGGGACGATTCTTCCGTTTCCGCCCCTTCCGCACACGCAGTCGTCGTGTACGCGCCATCCTGCATGCGCGTACGTGTCATCCGATCTGCCTCGCACTCCGTCTCCGTTATGTCTGACTTTTTTTTTTCTCTTCCATCGCCTCCTTTACATCGCTCTTTTTATAGAATTCGTTCCCTCGCCGTCGCGCGCACTTCAATCAGCCGCCGGCTTCGCGTGTCGTGACTCACGTGACCCTGTCTCAGCGTCAGCATGTGCGTATACATTCAGGATGTTTCAGCGAACACTTCCGATAGTTAAAAAAAAAAGTGCCTGCGGCAGATAGCACAATTCTAGTCCATATACTGGTCTGCTCGAAAAGGCGGACATTACTTGCAAAAAAAAAATATAAAAAATAATCAAAAATAAAGTTGAAATGCATAATCAATTAACAAGAAGTCACCAATTAGGTTTTTAACTAATTTATCTTAGGGCACATATTGCAGTTTACAAATTCTAGCGGGCGAGATTGCAAGGCATGTTCACTCGGAAAAGAATTGTGTGGATGACAACATGTACGAGACGTGCGCCGTCAAACTAGCGGTAAAAATGCGCTGTCGTCCCACTTACTTTCTTGGCAAAACGTCCTTTTATGCATTCAAGCACAAAAGTAACTGGAACGACTATGCATTTCTCCGCGAAGTTCGAGAATATCTAGAAACTGGTGTCATCCTGAGAATTCGTTCCAAGTGGATCCGCCTTGCGAACTCCCCAACTAGAATTTGCAAGTTGCAGTATGTGCCATAAGGTATACTAGATGAAAACTTAATTAGTGAAATTTTGATAATTAGTCGATTGTGCATTTCAATTCTTTGTGCAAGTAATGCTCGCATCTTCGAGTAGACCAACTCATGAACTAGAATTGATATCTGCCACAGGCAACGGCAACTTTATTTTAAAAAAAAATGAAAGCGTTCGCTGAAACACCCGTTATATAGTCGACTTTCCCATCAGCACGACGACTTGGTCGCAGAACTTGTGACGCCGGTTTTCCGCCGCTGCGACAGAGAATGAAAGCACAAAGGACAAATATAGGCTTCGAAAACGCTTACAACCGCGCCCATATACCCGCCGTGGTTGCTCAGTGGCTATGGTGTTGGGCTGCTGAGCACGAGGTCGCGGGATCGAATCCCGGCCACGGCGGCTGCATTTCGATGGGGGCGAAATGCGAAAACACCCGTGTGCTTAGATTTAGGTGCACGTTAAAGAACCCCAGGTGGTCAAAATTTCCGGAGTCCTCCACTACGGCGTGCCTCATAATCAGAAAGTGGTTTTGGCACGTAAAACCCCAAATATTATTAACCGCGCCCATATCATCTACGTTGATTCTTTTCATAGACGTTTATATACACACACACACGGGCCCGCCAACCTGCCATTTTACACGCACGCAGCGCGCCTGGCAGCAAGTCCCGCTTGCTGTGCCGCTGCGCTCAGCTGTTTTGTATCCTTCACTCCTCGCGACCGGTGTCTGGGTCTCTTCCTCTCTCGCCCCCCTACCCCCTGCTCGCCCTTTCCCTTATTTCTCCACGTCGTCGATACTTCTCAATTTGTTTGTCTGCCTCTGTCTTCCTTTGTGCCTCCTACCAAATAATCATTCCCTCCCCCCCCCCCCCCCCCCCGCGTTGGATACAGTAGGGTCTACTTACTAGTCACTGCGGTACACTAGTATACAGGAGCGTCATCCTTCGTCGCCGCCATTTTTTTTTCTCTCGTTTCTTTCCTCGTCGTACATCCTCCCGCTCGTAATAGCTCGTTCTCCCATCAGAGGGCGCCGCCGTTCGAGTGTTCCCGTGGCTGTCATTCTTTTTCGTTTGCACCGGTTAAACAAAATGGCAAATAAAGAAGGAAGAGAAAGAGACACACAGAGGGAGAGAGGCGGTGTCTGTCGTTTAAAGTAAGGCGTCCTGCTGTCACGTCGCTGAGTTCGCGCTGGCAGCGGCAGCGATAAGATACCGCTCTACTTTCCGCCCTCCGACGCCGCCGCCGCCGGCCTTCGATACGACGTCGGCCGCCGATACAAAACATCGACTGCGTGTTCGCTATATTTGCGCCCGCGCTCTTGTGGGCCGTTCAGTGCCGCGTCGAGCAGCATCCGTGGTCGCCACCCGAGTGCGTCATTTCAGAGTTGCCGCGGCGACGTCGAAGCCGTTGTTACTCTCCGGTGCCCGTTGCGTGCCTATACAGCTGATGTGCGTATACAGCAGATCGTCCTTGTGCTCCTTCGCCGCTCATCATCGCTGCGGCTCAGCGCTGAGGACGCGCTCATCGCCGTAGTCGGGGAACCATCGTCGTCGATTCGTTGCTGAACAGTGACGGGCGGCTGCCGGACCTGGCCGTGTTCGTCGTTTTAGAACGGGCGCAAGAGCGGCAAGCGAAGCTATTGCGTTTCATGTTATATTATTGTAGTCGCTCCAATAGGATAATGTACGTGTTTCGTACTGTGCACCAAGTCCCGGCAAGCAGCGGACTGAGTAGTGACTAAAAGCACGCCGTTCGTGCGTCGCCTGACAGTTGACGCGTTGGGCACGATTGCCGGTGTCTCTGGTCCGATTGCGTTTGCCGTCTGGACCCATCCGCCGTTCCGTCTGGTGCGTCCGTGATTGTGTGTTTCCGTGTAAAGACGATCGAGGCAGAAGAACGATGCCGGCGTTTACGAGAGCCCTGGCCGTACTTCTCTACAACAAAATTCGGTAAATGGAATTTTTTTTTCCTTTGCTCAGCCGTTGTCGCGCGACATGCCCTGTCGTGCAGGTAGGATATAGTGCGTATAAAGTAAAAATTTGAGTCGATAGATGTGGACTGTTTAGACTACATTTCGGATATGTGAAGTCCCCAGAGTTCATCTAGTATATAAAGTATAACAGTGGTCTGTAGACTTCGTTTGAATATATTAGACTACAGGCTGTGTAAAGAGAATATATGGGGAATTTTGTGAGATGGCGTCAGTTGCGATGCTGCGAGTGTGGTGAATACGCTCGACTATATACAGTGAAACGACGCATTTCCCCGGTTTATAAAGAGCTCCCGCTGTCAGACATCGGATCTGATACGATGCGTTCCTTCTAAACCCTTGTGTATAGGCTGAATGAATGCTTTAACGATGGTATATACTGTATAAATGCGTGAAGTTTCTATCACGGCTGTGCCGCAGTTGCCCGCGGCGTCGACTTCAAGCCAGTTACAGGAGATATTCAGAATATAGCACTCGGGAAAACGTTATTTTGGTTCTGAAACATCTCGTCTTTCTCCATTGCGGCTTTCTCCGTGGTTGTGTGCAGCCGCCGCCATGGTTAACGAGAGCAATTAATCTCAGGTGGCTTAACTTGACAAACGTGAGCTCTAAGCAGTCCTGGAGATGAAATGCTTTCGAAACATTCAAGGCACGCCTGAGATCTCAAGCACTCTCAGAAGCAGATGCAAAAAGGCGCTCGAGGCATGTTCGAGTTATAAATGACGGAGACTGTACGTGTCTATTCTGGAAAACGAGTCAGTGAAGAAGTGCCTTGAGAGCGCGAAGCTGAAAGTGCATGCATGTGTGTGCAGTAGTTTGCATTCGAAGAATGCTTAGAACTATGAGGGACCATCCCCGATCTATATTCCTAGCACAAGGCGATATGTCTACCAGTGACAGGTTTACGGGTATTTATATACCAGCGGTATTATGGAGGGGGGTAGACTCTCGCATTTTCTTGCAGATGAGTCGCTTTGATCCATGCGTACATTAGTACGTGCTTCCAAAAAAAAAAAAGAACGAAAAGAAAAAACGGGTCTTCAGGGGATGACCTCTCCCCAGAGACGTCCATCAGAAATAACGCGCTCGGGCGAGGCAATGGCGCGGCAGCGGCTCGTGTTTTGTGTGCAGTGGGTCGCGGAGCAGCCGCCGCTCGCTTTCTTTCGGATTAGATGCCGCCGCGTCTCCTGCAGCGTCCGTACCGCTGTACAGAATTGTTTGCCATAGCAGACGTCGTCTTCGTACGTACTCGAAGTGGTTGGTTGGGCAGAGCAAACGCAGGTTTATGCGCATCTTTTACGAGACAGACGCGAAGGCTTCTGCCGCGCGACGAAGTGCGGCAAACAACGGCTCAACAGTAATGTCTCCCGAAGAAACAAAGACAGAAAAAAAAAGAGAAGAGGGAAATGGCCGTACATGCTCATTGTTTAGCCATACCATAGCGTGGAAAAATTCTGGGAACACTACCGGCGCATACTGTATACCTCCGCTATATAGTCGCGCCCATCCCTTCCTTGTTTTCGTTATCTGTTTTTTTGCTTGTTTCTTTGCTTCGTGGGCGCAGCGAATCATTTCATGCGCGCACTGCAGTCTGCGACAATCGGGACAGGCTTAATCCGTTGCGTGTCCGTCGCGAGACGCATTATGCACGTCTCTGCCTGTGACAGTGACGGATGTCGGCTGCTCTGATGGGACACATGAAAGCTCTATCGAGAAGAATGAATAGTCAGCCGCGGAACGCGCGCCATACGGCGTGCTTTGGAGTCGGGCTCGTGCATGGGTCACTTCTGTGGTGCCGTGTGCGCTGGGCGATTGGCTAGAGTTTCCGGTACGTTGCCCTGTACGAGAGCCCTTTACCCGGACTCCATACAGCGGGCCTTTTTTGTTGTTGTTTTTCTACCTTTTTTGAAACGTTGGAAGTCAGCCAAACTCTCCTTGATACCCGACATGTCGCTTCTCGCGAGGCGCTTCCAAGAATGCAATCATTGTTTTGTTACGAGTGCTCTGCTGGTGGTGGCACATTGTTGCGTGGGGAACTTGGAAAGTCTGCCTAATGCCACTTGAAAAAAAAAATTAAAAATCCGAATGTGTCTCAGGGAAAAATAAGAGTTGATCAGAGGTGATCGCAGAAGCGGAGAAAAACCTCAGCCTGTATAGCAGAGGGCTGAGGCTTCTTTCCCTTTATAGCTCATTTTTGGTCAAATGCAAGCTGTGCTTGTCGTTTGCGCGTCGCGCTATTTATTACAAATATGACTTTCTCCTCGGAGTCGCCATTGATGTCGACACAGTTTTGCAGTCAGTGTTTGCGCCTATCACGGCATGTGAAAGAAAGTTACGTTTAATGTTTTGTTTAGCTTTACATCTATCCAACACTATCCTGGTCACACCTTATACGGCTTCATATCATATTGACCGCAAATAAAGACGGGGACAGCGGAAGAGAACAACAACAACAAAAAATATTGCCGTCCGTGTTGTTTTTGTGTTCTCTTCCGCTCTCCCCGTCTTTATTTGCGGTCAATATGATGCGCAGTAAACACCAACTAGGGCAAACTGAAATTCTTCTGACGCTTATACGGCTTCAGTGTGAAAAACAGTGGGCTCCATCATCACCGAAATGGTTTCGCAAAATAGCGCTACTTTCCATTCCTCAAGTCTTTACTGCGAGTTTTCACACGTTTCCATCGTCTTTCTCTTTCGTAAGACGAGGATCTCCCTCAGCAAGCGAACTGGTTTTCGTGAACTTCTTCAGTCATAGTTGAACAGCGACGTCCTTTTGGAACTTTTGTAGCTTGTCCGAACGCTTTGACGTTGATTTGGAGCTGTTCTAGCTGCGGCAATAACGCCACTTGGAACAACGCATTTCAGCCAAGCTTGATGCGCGTAGTCGTAGTACGTGGGCTTCATCGTGTGCTATACTAATGTGTCCTGTCTTGAACCAAGCAAAAACACTCCTGGGTGTTTCTCTGTGTAAAGATACTTGATTACCGAAGTGAACGTCAATTGAGGTTCACTATAGTGTGGACTATATATCTCCACAAGAAAAGCGGAAAGGTACCTCTAAAGAAAGGGGTCAGGCAAGGAGATGAGCAATTGCTGCATTATTATTCACTGCATGCTTGGAAGAAGTATTCAAGCTATTAAACTTAGAAGGCTTAGGAGTGAGGATCAACGGCGAATATCTCAGCAGCTTTCGGTTTGCAGATGACATTGTCCTGTTCCGCAGCACGTCACGCGCAGACCCGTCTCCACAAGATATCGACTGTATTAGTTAAAATTTGCATGGTATGTGGCAAGCACACGTGCGTTGGACCCTGCGCCAAAAGTGCCTGCTGCTGCGCCAAATCGGCTTTTTGCCTGCGTCAGGACCTGCGCCAAAAGGTGAAATGGTTGTTCCACCACTGAGATCGCCAGTCAGCCTCTCGAGTCCGCGAGGAGCACGTTTATCTTTTACTCGCAGGGGACCATGATCATGAGAAGGAAACTTACAGAAGAATAAAAGTGGGGGGCGGAGTGCATACGGCAGGCATTGCCAGATCCTGACTGGGAGCTTACCACTATCATAGAAAAGAAAGGTGTACAATCGATCCATTCTACCGGTGCTAACATATAGGGCAGAAACGTGGAGGTTGACAAGTAAGCTCGAGAATACGTTATGGACCGCGCAAAGAGCGATGGAACGAAAAATGTTCCTCGTAACGCTAATGAGGAGAGCGGTGTGGATCAGAGAGCAAATGGGGATAGCCGACATTCTGATAAACATTAAGATAAAAAAATGGAGCTGGACTGGCCATGTAATGCGCAGGATGGATAACCGGTGGACCATTAGGGTTATGCTGAACGGGGTGCCCAAGAGAAGGCAAGCGCAGTCGATGACGGCAGAAAACTAGGTTGGGTGATGAGATCAGGGAGTCCACAGGCGCTAGTTGGAATCGGCTGGCGCAGAACAGGGGTAATTGGAGATCGCAGGGAGGGGCCTTCGTCCTGCAGGGAACACAAAATAGGCTGCTGCTGCTGATGATGATGTAGGAGGACGCTAGCTGTTTGTACCGCTTATTTTGAGTGAAGGAGCTTTTCGTGACCTTCGCCTCTGACATGTTTAGAATGGAACTCCAGTGTTCTAACGATTCTATTGGATACTGGTTTTTCTATCTTTTAAATATGTTCAAGAGTTAGAAAGCGTTAATGTCTTCGTTCAGCCCGAAATCGAGCAATCGCGTTCGCTCATCTCTGAGCATTAAATTGGCAGGTGCGCGAGCGTTAATTTGTTTCCACCGATCTCTTTTGACATATGCTTCCAACCCAGCTGCATTTAATAATGTTATTTAATGCTGTTTTAATTACTGTATTTAATGAAATCTTGCAGCGCGAGTCTGTACCTATATATCTTTTGAGAGTGGTGCCGCAGTGAAGGGCCGCGAATTTATTTGCCGCACTTTGTGATTAAAAAATTTTTTTTTGCGATACACCTTCGTTAGATTGGAGCCGCCGTGACTGCGAAGCCGAACCGGTGACTTCGCGGTCGGCAGCACAATTAATGTCGTAGTCGCAGAGTTGTGTTGGGCAGTTAACGCGAATGTAGTACCTGACGTCCCGCTTCGTGTCGCCGCAATATACGTGCAAACCGTTTTGTTTTGTCGTACGCCGGCCGCGTGTCGGTGCGTTTGTGCATCGTTTGTGTACGCGTGTATCTGAGCGCGCTTAATGCGGACATGGACCCGTGGCTGCGTCCCCGATTTATGTAGCGCGCAGATGTCCGCACCACATGCCCGGGGCTGTGCGCAACACGTGTACAACGTGTGGGTCGGCCGTCCGATGCCTGTATATATATATATATATATATATATATACACAATACCTGTGCTTACCTATAGACTGAGACTCTACTGTATGGGTTGTTATATTTTGTCATTAGCAGAATTGTTAAAGGTTACCCGTGGCATATGTGGCCCAGTACAACCTATTGAGCTAGATTACTCTCAGAGGCAGACAATATTTTCATAAACACACACAAAAAAGAATCAAATTCAGTATTTGATTAATTAACAGGATTTTGTTAATTAACTTCGACTGTAACTACTTCACGGCACATGTATTGCAATCTACAAATTTCCGATGGTGACTTCCTAAGTCATCTCCTCTTAAAACGAACTCTGAGGAGTACACCAGATTCGAGATATCCGTTCACAAAGCGTACGTTCCAGTGCATTGGTGTCCCAGTAATTTTCGATGTTCAGTGCATAAAACGCTGTTTCGTAAAAAAAAAAAAAGGTAAATGGAACATCAGTGCACTTTTTACCCAAACAATTTGACTGCGCCTATCTCAACACACGTGCTGTAGTTTCACAATTCGTCCTTGGTTTATGTGTCTTGTGAATTTAGGGGCTTCAATTCGTGTATTGCAATATGTGCGCTAACGTAATTAACAGTTTTAGTGAAATTTTGTGAATTAGTCAGCTATGCATATTGATTAACTGTGCAAGTAATGTGTGCCTCTACGAGTAATCCAGCTCAATGAATATGTTTGTGCTTTATGCCAAAGGGACGATTAAAAAAACAAATTCTGTTAACGTTAAAATAAAACATCCGATATACTGCCATGCAATCCCTCTTTCTTTCTTCCTTTCTTTCTTTCTCTCTCTTTCCATTCTGCCCCATCGAAATGCGGCCGCCTTAGCCGGGATTCGAACCCGTCGACCTCGTGCTCGGCAGCAGAACGCCACAGACGCTGAGTCACGTTTCACAACGGGTCTCGAAACTGCTACTGAAATATGTGCTGAAATGGGTAATGCTACTCGACGCTATTATTGCGATTGCCCACACTTCCTATTGTCAATATAATAAAAAAAGATAATTCATTCTTGCGATTTACTTTACCTAGACACGGCGATTCACCGCGAAGACAATTCCCGCCTCTGGTAGAATGTAGTCCCCCTGAAAAGGCGGCGCAGCGCTATTTGTCAGCGGTACAAAACTTTAAAAACGAAGCATGTAAAAAAATATGGGTATTGCACAGTCTGTGCAGACAAAACTGTAGCGCGGTATTGTTGGAATTAGAGCTTTCTATTAATTTTTTTTTTACTTACCTAACAAAGTTCACCTCTTGAAAAATGGGGCACGAGGTGCATATACAGCTGGTGGCGCACTTTAGGAAAATGTTGCTTCGTTGCAAAACTTGTTTTTCTTTTTGAAGACACAGTCTGCAAAGGGCCTCACCGCAACCGTTCCAGACTTCATTGCTTATCGCGTACCCCATCGCCTTAGAAGCTGGGGCTTTCTTTCTTTGCAAAGAAGCAGTAGCTTTAATAGCATTTTCTTACATATATATGAAACTTGATCCCGCATGAATATATACACTGACACATGATGTCCTCAAAGGCGAGTCATTTCGGCGTGTGTGCTTGCAGAAAATTGCCAGTAGAAATGCAGCAGGTGCAGGGCCGAAGAAATGCTAAAACTTGCGCCTCGTGAACCATCACCTACCCAGATAACGGAAGCTGTACAAGCTTTGAACAGTAACATCACGCGGTGAGGTCAACAGCCTGTCCGTCTCATAGAGTAATCCTTTTCTTTTTTTCTAAGGTATTGCTCTCAATATATATGAGCGCCAGGTCGTCCTGGAGATGACGCTGCAGACACAATGCCCAGGCCCCGTGCTCATGTTTGCTTGTTACATTATGATCCTTTTAAGCAAAGCCTCTTAGAGGTGCCCTACACGTGCGTGTAAACTTTGACGGCGACTAGGAAAGTTTAGCACGAAGGGTGGTCGGTGCTTGAGCAGTACTTTCCTGCTGGCATGTCTGCGCGGGTTGGAACTAGCTGGAAGAAAATGTTGGCTTCTTTCCAGGGTGCACGCGGTGTGCTCTCAGCGATTCGCAAATTTTGGCCTTCGGTAGCACCGATCCCTGACTACTGACGCATTGCTCTATGATCTGAGCTCCGCTACTCTGACTATATAATCTATCGATCAGTCAATCAATTCCCGTATGTTCACGGATAATTCAATGTATCGATGAATGATCGATTTGTTGATCAGTCTAGACAGAGTCAGCCAACATTCACCTAGCGGTGAAACGGTCGCCCAGTCTATCATATATCGATCAGTTTATCGACCACCCAAACAATATGCGAACCTCTTGTTGCGGGCACGTGCCACCTGCACCCTTCTGGACCGTCGGCTCTCTATGGGAGGGCGCGTGTGGATACAAAACAATGGAACTTGTTTCTTTCGAACACTGATAAGACACCGTTCTTGCGCGCGTTGACCGGTCCACGCGGGACCGGTCAACATCGACGTACTGACCACAGGCGGAACGAACCGGTTACACTTCTACGCCTCCCTCCCGCCCCATCCCAGGCTACCGCTCTTTCTTTCTTTCTTTTCTTTCATTTTTTTTGCTTTTTGCCATCCTGGCGTTTGTCTTACGTGACTTTCTATCATCACTTCTTACTATACAACAGGTGCTACTTACGGGTCGATAAACCCTGCGTGTTCGGGTGACCCTCCTTCCAGGTCCAGAGGAGGCGACCCTATAGAGGTGATGAGCATATCTGATTACTGCAGCAGCAGCTAGAACAATAAATTGGGCGTGGAATGAAAATGTGTCCCCCCTAAGTCATGCTTTGCACATTTGTGGACGCTGCGCGACTTATTTTCATCAGTTATGTTTCGTAGAGGCAAGTCCATACGCACACGCGCGCGCGACAAGAGATCCACGGACGTTAAGCTGAGGTGCTCCTGCATACCGACTTGTTGACCGACGTACCTCAGTTTCATTTAGCGGAGTACCGTTAACACACTACTGCTTTGCTGAAGGGCTTGCCACATTCGGCAGGAAGTTCGGTAATGCGTCGACCCGTCAGCAATAGTGAAGGTGTACTTTTTTTTTTCTCCGTCGCAGTGTCAAAGCAAGATTTGTTAACTCTGTATTTACGAGGACTCGTTAAAAATTGTTCGAAGCGTCACCCTACCATATTTGACCATCTTTCGGCCGAGTCTGCATCATCTTGGAATGAAAATGTGTAACTTTGACGTATTTACTGTGAGTCCATCATAATTAGTGGCTCAGCGGAGCGATAGCGCTGTTCTGTTGTAGACGCGTTGTCCTCTGTACTATTCGGATAAATTTGTAAGTAATAAATATAAAAATCAGTTATCCCTGTTTTTCTTGCCCTGGTACATTGGCTCACGATTAGCGTATTTACTTATTGTATTACCCATTATTGTATTACTTATTAATTGCCCAGCAGGTAATACAGAACTGTGCCATAGTCTGTTTGTAGAAAAAAAAAAAACGCTTTGTGCTATTTCCTTACGCCTCGGCGGGCGTTTGAGGGCTGCAGCTGTTGCGCGCTTTGAGAGAAATAAAAGAAAAAAAAAACGTACTTGGCCTGTTTTGTCTTTTCTTTTCTCTTCTTCACTCTCACGGCTACGTGTACTATCGCACCGGAACATATTTTTCTTTTGCTTTCTTTTTTTTTTTAAGGAACCAGATCACAAATGCTTGTGCTCGCCAGTTTCGGAAGAACTGGTGTATTCTGCGCGCTCCGCCGTGATGCGTGCCGGCGAACATCGACCAAATGGTTACTCTCGGATGACGTGTCACGCGTAAGGAGGTAATATTTATCGCATGAAAGTGTGTTCGCGTCCCGTAGCGTCTGTTCCGCTTTCTACTCCCGGTCCCGATAGCTTGTGCGCTGAGTGTCTCTGTACGGCTCTGTCGTCACGCGAGACTCACCGGGACATCCGTCTTATTCCTTTACGACGCCGTCGAGGAAGCGCACATCATTCACTATCTTCGTCACGACATTTTGACATGTGCTTTCATACGGAGTCGGTGAGTCACGTTGTCGGAGGGGGTCGCACGCGGGCTGGGCAGGCGGGTATTGAAAGTCGCTAGCGTTAGGGCTGGCGTTCCAGGCGGTCGATTTACGTTCGAGGTAAACCTCGAGGTTGAAAAAAAAAATATTGCTATGGTGAAGTTACAATAAGCCGTTTGTCCTGGCTATCGACAGCACGTTCCAGAAATTTTCAAGAAACCCTTATTACGCGACTTATATATAGTTCAACGCATTCTGTGCCATATCGGGTTCCCAGAAGGTTTCTCGCAAAATTATGTGCACGATTTGACGACGGCGTGATGGCATCCCCTACTTTCGCCTATCTTAGCGGGCAGAAACAGCTCTAATGCACGCGTAGTAGATATGTAGCGTTCATTTTCCTCGTATGACGCTGTAAAAGGAAGCAATGCCAACATACATCCGATACCTCGCTACCAATTAAACAATCAAACATGCCTTAAGGCATGTCTTCGTCGTAATAAAGAGAAAATAATAATAAGCGAGGCCTCGTGAGTTGGCTCTTTCGCGAGACCTCGCGGCGTGCAGAGAAGCGTGCTTGCAGTATTTTAATTTTACCGTCTAGTTGTTGTTATGTTAGGGCTCGCGACGGCCGCTGGGTTCGATCCCCCGGCCTGACGGATCAAAGAAATTACGCAGCTATGCCATGGGCATGGGGGGGGGGGGGGGGAGGGGAGGGCGTTGGCTTCGTAACTTCGTTTCAGCAATCGAACGTAGCGGTTTCGCGTCGTCGGTGCGGAATATCTGTTGTGACGTTTCACTATACACCAGAGCGCCACCCATCCAGCCGAGCGCCTTCCTGGCCCCATATTGCTATACATTACGTGACCTAATATTACGTGGCTAGACCGGACCAGTTCTCTGAGCGATCGAGAACCACCAGCCGAAATGCCATAAGTGCGGAAATATTTAAGGTGTGCAGCCGGGTTATCCGCTTAATGAAGGTGAACGACCGGTGTTTTTTTTTTTGGGGGGGGGCGGGGGCGTTCTGACGACTCGAAAGATTCGATCTTCACAGTGCACTGTGCCAGTGTCTGTCGTTTTGTCTTCTCTGTTTCCGTCCATTGTATTCGACTCTCTCGCTGCGCCTCTGAAACCGAGTGGGTGCGGTGACAGTTCCGGGACAGCGAAAGTTGCGCGGAAGCTGGTCGACGTCGTGCCTCCGCAGAGTCATCACACTCTCTCGTCTCGGAGCTACCGCTGTCACCAACGCTGCTTAACTATAGGAGGAAGCGGCGTGCGACCACGATTGGAGGGGGCGTGACTACACCGCTTCGCTGAATCCTTATCGGCGCTAGCGTCGCTCGACGCACAACACACATGGCTTCCTGGGGAAGCCGCGCTTGAGTTCTTGGGGCCAAAGGTTGATTAAATAATTACCCCTAATTATGTAATTAGGTGAAATGCAAAAAAAAATAATCTGAGTATCTTCAAGCGACGGCAAACAACATTGCCGTGGTTCTGTCCAGCCACGTGGCATTTACATATTTTTACATCTTGGTGCGTGATAGCTGGGACGCCCCGATATATAGTCTCCTGGTTACGACGTGCGCGTCCCTTTATGCGCGGTGCGAAAAGCCCGTGGCGCGCAGGCTGCAGTAACACGTACGCGGTTCTCTCGCACGTCCGAGACCCCGGTGCGAAGTGAAGTGTTCGGTTATACAGGTTGGTGCATTACATTTCCGGGATACCACGGAGGCGGCCTTTACCGAGAGCTTCGATCGTGCTGTCGTTCGGGCAATTATTTGCACGTCCGCGCAACCCTTTGCGTATGCCCTATCGTGTTGGGCGTTTTGTCGCCGCTGTTTACTTCTGAACCTTTATACTGGCTAGCTCCCTTCATTTAAAGTCTGCGGGAGTCGTATACGTGGGAGCAGAGCCATATAGACGGTTCTGTTATGGAACCGGTTCTAACGCTCTCTCTCTCTCCCCCTCGATCCACTCGTGTAGTGTTTACGTCACCATACAGGGAGTTTCACCGAACACTTTCAGAACTGTCTAAAGGTTGTTTATGGCAGATAGCACAATTCTAGTTCATGAGCTGGTCTACTCGAAAAGGCGTTC
Source organism: Dermacentor variabilis (assembly GCF_050947875.1). Classification (NCBI taxonomy): domain Eukaryota; kingdom Metazoa; phylum Arthropoda; class Arachnida; order Ixodida; family Ixodidae; genus Dermacentor; species Dermacentor variabilis. The sequence goes on from NC_134571.1 coordinate 97,419,783, forward strand.
ATTACTTGCACAAATGATTTAAATGCATAATCGATAAATTAAGAAAAGATCACTAATTAACTTTTAAACTAATTACCTTATGGACCATATTGCGACTTACAAACTATAGCCGTGGAGTTCGCAAGGCGGATCCACTTGGAACGAATTCTCGGGATGACACCAGTTTCGAGATGTTAATTCCCGAACTTTGCGGAGAAATGCGTTGGCGTTCCAGTTACTTTCTTAACAAAACGTCATTTTATTCATTCAAGCACAGAAGTAACTGGAATGCTAATGCATTTCTCCGCAAAGTTAGTGTTTTGCAGTTAGTGCCTTGAAATTGCAGTTTGTCAGTACATCCCTTCAATGCCTGTTTAGAGCTTTGGGATGTTTTCGTCCTTACTGTCCGTGGTATTTCACTGTTCACCGCGAGTGAAGCTAATGTTGGTCTCGTTTTGCCCGTTTAAGGCATAACAAAGCATCTCTTGCAAAGTGCTACGGCAGCGGGAAAAAGAAATGCAGTAGAAAAGCCTTGGTTACGTGTGTAATCTGGGCCGAGAGGAGCGTATATATATATATATATATATATATATATATATATATATATATATATATATATTATTATTATTATTATTATTACGGCGTCATGCCATAACCTCTGCGTCGATATAAGAGGTACATAATTAGTGACTAAGCTTAAACGTCCTAAGGTTACAGATCCATGGGCTATGAGTGACGTCATATAGGGGATGGGCGCTGCGAGTTAAAAAAGTACTTTATAGCGTAGCGTAGATCTGTACCGTAATAAGTATGCGGGAACACCGCCGATGACGGCGGTGCCTCGAGTAGCTGTGATGAAACCAAAATGCGCTAGAAGCGCTCTTGTGTGCGGTATTGCTCCTACCTCGAAAGATAGAAAAGACGCTAAAAGCACGGCAATCATAATTATGCATTTCCAGTCATGTTTACGCTTGCCGACAAAATGGAACACACTCGGTTGTTTACAGGGAGAATTCTGTGCGATTTATCGTTCGGATACGGCGCGGCAAGATGTCGACATGTATACCTGTCGCTGCTCTTCGCGTCTGCACCTTCTCCCATTCGTCAGTGCTGTGATAAAGCTCTGTATAGCTTATATATAGGATGCTTTGGGAATCTCGGCACACGAGCGTTACTTTCAACCCTCCACAAGGTCGAACTCGCGACCTTGTGCTGAGCAGGCGCAGCCGTGGCTTCTGGGTTACCCGTATAGGATCCATCGAGACGTACCCTTATGAAAATGGTTATGCCCTTTATGTTCACTGTATGTTTCCCGCAGTTCACATGAGGAAATGTCCTTTATGTTTCCTCCATGTTGAAATTTGGCCACTGCTTTTATGTTTCCTTCGTGTGTCCTCCCTTTATGTATCCCTTATGTTACCGTACTTTGTTTCCTCCATGTTGAAATTTGGCCACTGCTTTTACGTTTCCTTCATGTGTCCTACCTTTATGCATCCTTTATGTGGCCGCAGTGATGAAATCCTGTATTTTACGTAGACATGCATAGATGAAGAGTTCCGTGTGCACATTTTATTTTTATAAACATTTCCTGAGTTAGAAAGTTTTGCATTGGTTTTCATTGTAAGGTTACTGTTCCCTACATGATGCAGCGCACGGATTGAAACTCTGCTATGGCACAGAAATTCATGCCAATTTGTTCTAAAATTACAAAGTAATTAGACTTCATAGATTATTTCAGTATAACACTTGGAGTGCCATGTGTACGTTCCTCACTGCAGTGCTGCTGTTCTAGTTATGTCTTTGTTACTAATATAAAATGTAACGTTTGGATAGAAAGATCAGGTTGGATCAGTGCTCGCACTTTTCAAAGAAAGTTTTGACTATACTTTGCAAAGGTTTGTCTGAAACTACGAACAGTTTATTCGACTATCTGGATGTTACTGCAATTCGCCACGTCTGCTCACAGCAGACCTCTGGAATGTGGTGCTTGGGACCTGAAAAACAAAACAAAAGCCAATCTTTTTCACTCATTCAAAAATATTCATATAAGCAAGAACAGCCTGGCCTGTATGCACACAGCTAAGAAACGTGGAGCAGTCAAAAACAGCTCATAAAAACATCAGGGCAACACAGAAGCTTTTAACTAATTGTTGTTTGAAACAGACTGAGCTGCCAGTCCACTCAGGTATTAAACTGCTCACAAATTCTTTTAAACATTTCTGCAGCAGCTGCTAAGTAGTACATGACATTTAGGAGTAGGCAACTGGCCAACAAATCTTTGTGCCTGCTTGTACAGATGTCTCGTAGTTATATCTCAAGTGGTTACACTGTTATATGGTAAAATTCAGGCGGGAATAAAACCAGCAGCAAACATCAGACTACCTGGGAAATTATCACCAAAACTCAAATATCTAGTAAATCAAACGAACAATCGATTACGAAGGGTCTAAAATCTAGGCCGCGATTTTGTAGCGATCCCTTTTCCGATGCTACTCCTTTTGCTCATTGATCTGACCGACATTCGGCTATCGTTATTAACTAGAACAGCCAGCCATGGAAGGTGGGTTATAAGAGTGGCAAACATCGAGCGGAAAGCATCGCAAGAAAATCGCATCCCTTATTAGGCAGTGCTACAAGCCACTGTCTTTAACAATCGCAGGCACTGACATCCTGTTCTTCGAATGAAAATATTAATGAAAACGAGCGTCTGATTGACATGCCTCGATTAAAAAGAAATTTCGCTGTTGTTATGTCGGTCTATATTTGCCCTGCAATATAAAAGACAAATACGCGAGCACGTCGAACACAAACAATGCAGACAAGTTCTCGCGAAGCTGGACTTCAAACTGAACACTATCAATAAAGTAATCTTCACAGAAGCTAATATCTGTTCAAGTGTCAAACATCGCAGTCGTGTGCCAACTCGCGATGCCCGTAACACATCGACATGTATTACACACGTAACTTGCGGAAATTCATATCTACGGAAGGATTTCTTGCCGGGAAACTACCGAGAAAACAGTAACTTTCAGCGTTTACGTAAATATTTGCCCATTAAGTCCCAACGATCAGCGGTGGTAGCACATCACTCCATAAAGCAAGTAAGCGGTAAGAAATAATACATTTCACGGAAACTCCCCTCGTGAAACGCTTTGCTAAATGTGCAGAGCAACATGGTCAACATACGCTCAGAACGTGTTCTGTTGTCGTTCCACAAAGCTTACTACATGAACCAGAAGCTGCGAGAATGCGCGCAAGCATCAGACCTGCTTACCTTCAATGTGGTCGGCAAACGGCTCCTTCGTCTCGCAGGCACCACGCGACGACGCTCTTTCCGGCGCGAACACTGTCGAATTGCCGATGAACACCCGCGCACGAAAGCACAACTTTCAAGAAATTCTTCCACGCACCATAATTCGAAGCCACAGTACCAGGTATTCCACGAGCGAACGCGGACAGGCGAGAACAAAGGCAGCTCGGACGGGCGCTGTAGTACACATAAGACACTGGCGTATCACAGGAAACATAAGGCGAACTAATGGCGTTACACGAGTCCAGAGGTTTCTTGATGGTTAATGCACACGGTACGGATCACAGTTTGTTTAGGCACTTCGAAAATATGATTAAATTACCGTGTAACTGCAACGAGCACTCTCACCGCACACCACAACGAGGCCCAGCTAACCGTCACCCGTTACACTGCGGCAGTGCCGCGCTGCGGTTAACAAGTAAATTTAGCCTCCGAGATCTGCATTTCCTTTTAGAGCGTACATGTTGAAAAACCACGGCCTTCGAGATTTAAAAAAATCATAGCTGGAAGGAAGGCTGGTATTTAAACACAAATTATTGAGTTTAAAGTGTCTTGGTGCGCTGCCTTGTTTTTTAAAGTATATACAGAGATTTTAGACGAACTATGCACGAACTTTTGCCGGCGGACACGAGCCAATCAGCGCGCACCATGTGCAGCTCCGTCTGCTTGCAATGGCGCACGGTGTGCGGGCAGCCGCGATAGCTGTGACACCCACCGATCAGAAATTCGGAATCGCCACACATATACACGCTTCTTATGGCCCCCAGTGGCGTGTTTTTGAGAATGTCAGGCCTTATCTTGAATAGGTGGAACCATATTTCCCGTAGCGTAAGGAATAAAGGCAACAAAATGTGGCGATGGCTGGCTTGCAGCGGCAGCGGAACTTCGGCCAACGTGAAGCAGGCGTACTGCTTGCATGCTCGCGTAATCAAATACGGCCATACCCCGCACGCAACTTTCATACTCAGCCAACTCACAATTATAAATTATTCAGTTGTACGCCCAAGCAAGCATTTACGGGATCCGCGCTGCCCTTCTTCTACGCGTGCTAATATCGACACAGCAGTTACTCGTACTTGTGGTCAGCGCGAAAGCGACTAGAACAGCTACTTAAACGGTTGTATAATCATATACGCTCACTAGCAAAGCGGCAGATTGGCCGCGGAGGCGTCCGCCTCTATTGCGGTTCATGTAGCGCAAGCCATCGAACACTGCGCGTCGTGCCACCGCGTCTCCAGCCGCCGCGCAATTGTTATTTGTCGTGAGGGATTATTCGCTGCATGAGGCTTTGATGTACGCATGTAGTGTTGATGGCGCGTGGCGATCAATACGGCCAAGATAGCTAGGGAGGGGGAGGCAGGTGCACCCCCCCATTTTTTTTTACTTTGATACGCCAGTAGTTAAAGTTAATACATCGTTCAGGTAGACGATCTATCTGTAGCATGTGTAAAAAGATAATCACTATATATAAGCGCACTCTATCTTACCTGGATGTGCACTCGAGGGAGTACACAGCCAGGGAACATAGAGTGCCCACACAGGTAACATAGTACTCATATATATATATATATATATATATATATATATATATATATATATATATATAAATTAAGTAGATTATTTCCCAAACTGGAGGCGAAGCGGAGCATCTGAAAGACGCCTGCTATGAGAACCGTCTTAAACACTCAATCAACTATATTTTATAGCCTAGCTGGCGCACAACTTTCATGAAATTCTTGCATATTAGGTTAAATACTGGAGATTTCTACATATGGCTTGCTACTGGAGAATAGCAGGTTGAAAAAGTAAGAAATACTTTATCTATTAAGAGAATGCATGGCATAAATCATTATATACACCATCCTATTTCATGGCATGCTCGATTTTCCGCACAATATAGCCACAATTAGTGCCGGTCGGCATGTCTAGTGCGAGGGGTGCAAGCAGTGCCTTTTCCTTGAATCTGCCAGTGACTAACATACAGTACAGATAGCTCTAACTGTACTATTCGCAAAAGATGCTTACTGCGCACATTCTGTTACCTACGTGTGCACTCAAGTGCACATGTAGGTAACATATAAAGAGTGCATGCACCATATATACATTAATGCTCTATGTTACCTACGTGTACACTGAAGTGCACACCTAGGTAACATCCCGCCGTAAACACAAAGGTCACATACTACAATAATTATAATAAGGGTTGTTTTCTTGGGGCAAAGGAAAGGATAAGTCAAGATTTAGTACTTACAATGACTCTGCAGAGTGTATCAACGGCTGTCACAAAGTACAGATATATCTGCCTGTATTATATGTACAGACAGTTGTTATGTGCACTCTATGTCACCTACATGTGCACTCAAGTGTACACGCAGGTAACACATAGTACACACCCAGTTAACATCCTGCCGTAAACATAAAGGACACATCCTAGAGGCATAATAAAGGTCACTTCCTCGAGGTATACGTTTGGATGAGTAAACATGTGGTACACACAGAGTTGGCGTCCCGGAGGTCACACAAAGGACAAGGAATGATAAAGGTCACATAGGGCACAAGAAGGAAACATAAAGGAAACATAAAGGCAATGACCATTTTCATAGGGGTAACCAATAGAAGTACGCTGCAGCTCGGATGCAGGTTGTTGTAGGCCGCCCCCTTTAATCTGAAGGGTGAAGTTCGCGAAGGTCACAGTGAGCTGCGGCGTATGCAGATAGTGAGTGTCCTTCAGCATCACTTAAAGAGCGCGTTCTCGGGAACGGCAATATCAGCAGCCAAAACACCTCGCACTTGTCGACCTTTTCTCTTTTCTTTTTTTTCCCCCCTCACCACGATGCCGGTTTACGCTCATTTACCCACTCGTCGACGCGCCGGCGCCAGATAGTATTCGGCTGATCGAGTATACCTAACCGAACAGGATGGACATACACGCAATGAGCGAGCCTTGGGAGTAAACAAGGGACTATCTCTGCACACCGCATCGAAGCAGTTTTGGCAGCCGACTGCTACGTGGCCGCGGCGCGCCGGTTCGCTTATCGACGCCTTATTTGCCTCAGTCGAGAGCATTGTTCTCGCCTGAAAGGTTTGAGATTAGTGCTCTCCATATTGGCGGTCGCAGGGTGCGTGCGTTATGTATCGCGTTTGGCCTCTGCTACGCATATATGCTATGCACGGCGCGAGCACTTAGTTTATGCTCCGCCGTCACTTACCTATAAGAAATGTCGTGGGCCGCACAATGTACTTATTCAGTAGCATTGTATGCTTACAGTGAGATCGCATACACAACATATGTGATCATATGAGAGAATATTGTATTCTTTGGCTGTACGGCTAGTGGGGTTTATTAAATTTGCATTGCAGTAAGGCCGTGCAGGCCTCTCAAGCTGGAACGAAGCATTTTCGGAACATCATTGTGTAGACTCCCCTTTAAAGAAGACATAAATTAAAAACGATATTAAGTAGCGTACGTATGGTTTTACATTACATCACCTTTAGTGAAGTTTAAGCGTTAACGAAATTGTGGAACAAGTAGACGAAGTGTGAAGGCGCTGAGCATTTGTTCAGCGAGTGGCGAATGAAACGAGTGCTATCGGGTCGTCGTCACCTACCTCTCTGGCTTGAACGGAGCACTGACGCAGCACATTGGAATGCGCCAGCTGCAGGCTGCGGACAGTTGGAGCGACGTTAGTTTGATGTGCAGCTGCAGTGGATTCGAACGCCACGCGCTCGTCGTACCGTTGCATCGTATCCCGTTAACTGCCAACGAATCACAAAAGCTCCGGTGAATTTGTTCGTCTTCTCGTCGTCGGTCGTGTATCTGGCTCAAGGAAGTATGAAGGCCTGCGCACGTTATAGTACTTGAAAATGTTGTGTTGCCGCTGGTCACTTGCCACCCAAACTAATTAACGGTTGTGTCTGGCAAAAACGTCGGCTTCACCCCGCGTCCGGTAGGAGCAGCACGTGGCGTGACGTTGTGTTGCACTGTCGCCACTTTTCTCCTGTGTCATTGATTACGCTATTCAGGAATGCGGCACACCAATGTAGGGCAGGATTTCACTGGTCACTGGTGTAAAGTGTGTTTCAAAGTTAATTGCTCACCACGATATGCAACGCATAAGAATCGGGGTATATTTGCGCAACCATGTATTTGAAGCCAACCTCCACGAGGTTCGCCTTTCTTTCTTTCCTTCTTTCTTTATACGCAGGGCAACAAAATATGTGGAGACAAAACATACGGTGTTGTAAAGCTAATGCACTGTAGATTCTTCTAAAACATGACGCTCAGATGTGATTTGTTTTTGATTCAAGGATAGTATCGTCGTATCAAAAATTTTTTTAGCATCACAATGGTTGTACCTCTAGGGGCGCAGGCAGAAAGCTTATGCAAAGGCGGTGTTTGCGTAGCGCATGTAAGTAGGAAAGGAAGGACAGAGACTCTTTACTCGTCTCTGTCCTTCGTTTCCTACTTTCGTGCGCTACGCAAACACCGCCGTTATGAACCACGACCAACTCGCCCAAGTCTCTACCCTAATACGCTTATGCGAAGGTTTGACTAGGGGTCTGCGTCCCCTATACAGAAAATTTAGACCTTGCCGATATCATTTTTAATAGGTAAAGCAAACCATACTCGACTCACAAAGCGAAGGTTACGCAATAGTTAGCGATAATGAAATGCAGTGCATATATATACTTAGTGCGTATCATCTATGCGCCAACAAAAAAGTATACAATGGACGGATGGAAAAAGTATTCAGTGAAAGGTTAGCTAGTAACTACCGTAGAAAAATGATTGCAAATACATATAATTACAATAATTAACCTATATTGTGCATGTAGTCCTCAAGCTCGGCCTCTGTTAACGGCTTCCTTTTTTGCTTTTAGACGCGATATGTATACATATGTAAGTAATCACTTTCTTGACTCCACAACTATTGATAAATCCTCCTCCTCCTCCTCTCTCTCTCTCTCGCACACACACGCACGCACACATGCAAGCACACACACACACACACACACACACACACACACACACACACACACACACACACACACACACACACACACACACACACACACACGCACACATACACACACACACACACACACACACACACGCACACGCACACGCACACACGCGCACACGCACACGCACACACGCACACAGAGAGAGAGAGAGAGAGAGAGAGATCAGTGCGACCAGTATAGAACTCTTCTTTTTATTTGTTTCCAGCTTTATCTATTTAATGAACAGTCAGTTATTGCTCGATTTTTGCTCGTTTAGCGATGCAGTTAGACGAAGCGAACTTTCAGGTTTCGTTCGTCCGACTGCATCAGACCGCAGAGAGAGCTGCAGCATCTGTCTTGGACTGATCGCTGGACTTGCGCGCGCGTATGTGCGCAGGTGTGTGTGACAAAACTTCATGAAACTGTTGGGGGCGTGGGCTTACGGAGTCGCCATCTGTCGGAAACGTTTCCCTTGCGTAGTTTCAGGGATCGCGCGGCGCGCTCCTCTTAGGTCTGGCTGTCGGCGCTCAATAAAAACACAACGCGGGAGCCCTCCTGAACATTTCTGTGAGTACTTTCAAAACGACGGGAAGTTTTCTACCGTCAAGATAATAATCTTCGACAAACAGAAAGCACAGAATAGTTTACAGACGCTATACCTTTTTACCGAATATAATGTATACGTACAGTGAACGCCACTCTGCGCGCTCGCCGCGATGGAGTCTCCCGAACCGGCTTCTTGCGTGAAAGGTTGCGTCGCACTGTATGTTTATCGGTCTTCTTAGCGTGCAATTTCCCGCTGCCTCTTTTTCGTAATACAGTGCATTAATTCGTAACATAAACATGACCATATATGCCATGCCTTTTTTTTTTTAATGTCCTTCTTACCGCTCCCTTTCCATTGCAGTGAACTTGCCGGTGTCTAGCATGAACAGTTTCATAAACCAAACCGTCATGACATTAGCCGGGCAGCGGGCGAGCGCCTCAGTACGCCTTCTCTGCTACTCGCCGAACGTCGCAGTCCCGACGCCGTAGCAGAAATCTTCCTCGCGACTGTACTTGCTGCATACCCGAGTTGTAGCCGATGGCTGTTTGCCGGTTCCAAGTTCCACGCTTCTTGTCCTGTGGCTACGTGTGCATAACGCTGACACCGGGCTCCGCTGCGTACGTCCGGCACTGCGGCACCGAGCAGTAGCCTACCATGCTGCACGTCTCCAAAGGCAGCCACTACCTATTAGAGTGCTTTCAAATGTTGTCAAGCAGACACCAAAGGCGGGAAAGCCACACCACTTAATCAGAACCACAGCGCAAGTGGGACTTTAAACTTTCGCTTTCAGCTCGCTTCGGCGATTCCGAAGCAGCCGACGCGGCCGCTGTGTTCACGTAATCCCTCATGCCACGTCACGCCGACAGTGGCGCCAGATTTTCCAGTGGTGGAGCTCGCCCCTAATGGAGGCTAGCTAACCCGATTTCCGTTTTCTAATCATGCCGGAAATGTTCTCGGTAAGATCGTTTATACCCTGGAAGGAATGTCCACTTGAGCACGAGTGCTCGTTGCTCTAAAACGCCATTGCATTGCTCCGAGAAACATTTCCCGCAGGTGCCATAAGAACCGCACGCTTTCAGCTGTGACGTCATCTTCACGTATAGACAAGCAGCCAACGCTTGGCGCGTTCATCTTTTTTTGTAAAGTAAGGGATCGTCAACCAAGCTAGACGACGGCGCGTCACGTGACGCTGCCACGGCAGTCTATCGCATTCTGAACGCACCGGTCGTCTTGGTTCATACGCGGCCCAACACTGCGTCACGCGTGTGCATCGGAATGCACAGAACTGTTTTTCAGTCGTGCGCCACGTGCGATCCCTGCCTTACGATGCCTGTCGTTGGGCATAGGTAACCCCGACGGGTCAGTCCCTGCCCTTACTTTTATATTCGTCTTCTTTCTCTCTCCTCCTCTTTCCTCTCTTTTAATCTCGCCGTGAAATCTCTCGCATTCGAGTCGCGCCGTACGCTCGCGTGCGTGGTCGCTTTTGTGTGTCCGACGAATCGTGCGCGCCCGCGGTGGTTCTGCGTTTGCCGTTGTTGTCGCTTGTCGACCGAGTTCGACGGGAGGAGGAAGCTTTCTCGTCGGCATCCACGCCGTGTGCACCAACGTATGTGCTTGTGTGTGTCGCCGTTCGGAGCTGCGTTCGTGCTGGCGCTGAGCGCTAGCGGACGCCCCGCATGTCACGGCGGCCAGCCATGGCGGCCCCGCCGCCGTCGACGAGGCCTCCGCGCAGCCTGTGGCGCGCCGCCACTCGCCGACTCCTCGTGGTTCTCGCCGCCTCCTGGCACCGATCGCGGTCGACGCTCAGGTCGATCCGCCGAGCTAACAGGTAACTGGCGGCCACGTCGAGCGCGCATTGATTCCCGTATAGTTGTATAGCTCGTTTTGGACTTATCCTGTTCTGCAACCAGCGTTTGCAAAAGAAAAGAATGGTAGTATGCTGTGGTTTTCTCTTCTGTCTTTCCTCATAGAAATACGTGCAGCGCAGATGCACACTTCAAGAGCGTGAGGCGATTAAAACTTCCTTGCCCTGCCAACAATACTGTTTTCATCCGCTATATATAGGGTATTATGTTTGTGAAAGTACGCCCAGAGCGCTCACGGCGTCCCATCGTAGCCCGCGTCGTTTGGCAGGCTGAAACTAGCCACACTATGTAGCCACACCAACTTTTGTGTCTTCATATACTCTGAGGCGTGGCTTAAAAAGACGACGTAGCCGCCTACATCTTGAAGTACTGCAATGCATGCCTGACGAGACGAAGTGAAAATCTACGCCTTGCGTCTTATCTGCAGCAACGTATGAAAGCGGTTAATGGATCACCCCCCTAAGTGTCCAAGCCGTGTCATGACGTCACGTGCAGGCTATAGAGTATCGGCGCAAGCCAAAGGCGTGTATTTCCGTATGCCCTTATTATACGCGCAGAAATAACCTCAACGAGAAGCGTTTTACGCGCAGTACGCGTGCATGCACAAGCTTGCCGTTGCGTGTTACCTCCCGTATATATAGTGCGTCTTCCCCGCTCTTTCGTCGCTCGTCTTCACGGGTGTCGCTTGCGCCTTATTCAAGCACTGCTTGTACGAATTATGCGCAAGCTATAGACCACAGTTCATCGCTTCTTGTATATGCAATGAAAGCGTTGTGCGGCTTATGTGTATACAGCTAACCGACTGTGTGGCTCTTCACACACCGCTGTTTCGCTCCTGGGGGTGTGTTCTGTAAGAGTCCACCTAGTGGACTGTCCATTTCGGCCGCTGCTGGTTGGATGCGGCTGTACGAGAGGGGAGGAGAGGAGCGGCCCTAGCCAATCAGCGGCAGCCGAAACGGACAGCTCACTCGCTGGACTCTTATAGGATACCCCCCGAGCTTCGCTTATTTCCCACCCGACAATGCTTTTTTATATACGGATGCCTCACTCCGCGCATATGCGTGGGAGTGGTTTAGATCCGTCCAATAAACCCGCGGTTCCCGTCGGCTATGTGCAGTCGCAGCTGGTGCCGTTATTACGGGTTTTCGTAGTTCTATATTTAGCTGCTTATATGACTGACGCATTGTTTAGGCGATGCGCTTTGAATGCTGTTTGAAATTTGCACGACCAGTACCAATTGGTCGAGGAAGTCTGAATAGTGGCAAGAGAGGACAGTCATGTGGATCGAACACAAAGCTGCACATTATAGTTTGCGAGCGCGATTCGACAGGTGTCACTGCGCCCTCGGGGACGCGTGTAGCTCATTCTTCTTTTAATGAATATACCTTAAAATACCTCCCTGGCATTAGTCATAAGTTGCCTGTGTAATTATAGCTGACGTGTGCGACGTTGCTGGAGTCTAATTTGAACGGCAATCTGTGCCGCTTAGCATGCGCTCGCGTCGGGTCGCCATACATCACTGCGGACGTTCCGCTGCGCCTCGGCGGCGAATCGCAGTTGTATCTTGCTCGAAGAAAGAAAAGTGAAGCGGTAAGCTCGCGAATTTCGGGGCAACTTCAATATGCTCACGCCCCGAAAACATTCGTGTGCTTTTTTTTTCGCTGGCAGGATGAAAAATGAACCGCGCGGGCGCCGCGGACTGTTGAAGAAACGAGCGTTTCATCGATCGCTGTGCGCGCGTTTCCATATCGCACTGCTGTGCAGACGTTGTGTGCGTGTTGCCCTACTGCTCCTGAGCATTCTGTTTGCGTTCGGCTGTCAGCCCCCTCCCAGCCTGGCTCGCCCGTTGTTCTCACAAAAAGAAAAAAAAAAGAGAAACTGTATTGAGTCTGCGCTGACGCTGCATCGACGCGTGTTCCCAATGCACGATTGAGGCGCAGGTGGCGGAACATCGTGACGCCTGTCGGCGTTTGCGGAAATTTGCAATTCGTCGTTTTTTTTTTTTTTTTAGCGCCACGTGCGATCTAGGAAAAAGGCAGGCAAGAAGAACTGCAACGGCGGTCGATATTACCTTGCGTTTCCGCGTTCGCTTGTTGCAGGCGCTCTTTCGAAAGAGCGCTTAAACACGTAATCGAGCGTTATACTGGAGCGAAACGTCACGAACGGTGCGCATATACTACGCACGTGCGTGCCTCGTGGTTTATATAGATAGGTGGCGCTCTACCGGCATCTGCGAGACAGACAAACATGCACGCGTGTAGTTTTGCTTGCGCGGCGTGTGCATAACTTGGGTTTGTAATATATGCGCGCGCTTGGCGCATAACTATCAACTTCCTGTCGTAGTTTATTACTTGCAGACGCAAGCTGCAGGCCAGGCGCTGTCGCATTTTACCTTTGAAAAACTGAAGTGTTGTTCGCCTGTGCTGGCGTGTGATGTCGTATACTTGATGCACTAAATGTTCTTCTATATAGTTTCCGTTTGCCGGGTATATAAAATGTTCTTGCTTCTATTTGCGCTGCGTGCGTGTGCGGGGCAACTCTGAAGCGCAAGTTCGGTGCAAGCCCGTTGTACTCGGTTGTGTACGCATTTTTTTGTTGTTGTTCGTTTCACTTGCTGCTGCGTGCCTCCATTGAATATGTATTAGGTTGCACCGTATACATTGCGTTGCGTGTTTGGCCGCGTCGCATCAGATCCACAGAAGCTTCAGAAGTGTGTGGTCGCGCTTGCCCATTTCTTTACCGGCGTTTCACGGTATCATATGCCATTCCCTTCTATTTTAATTCCTCGTTATTCTTTTAGTTGACTGCGCTTGAGGGCTGCCACTGAAGAATTGTTTGGTTAAGGGTGCCGAACGTGCCAAGCTTTTTCTCGTCCACACGGCCCGTTAGTTGTCACTTTGCTGGGGGCTCCCGAATTCGCCGAGTTTTTAAATTTGTCGGCGCGCGTACAACAGTTGGCCGTGTGATCGAGTTCCGTGTACATTTATGGACCGGTTTTTCAATGAGTTATTTCTGTTTGCTGGTTTCCGCCGAAATGAGGCCCCGAATGGTTTCATATAGAAGCGTAGGCAGCACTTCAAACGGACTTTAACTCTTTTACATAATACATGTTTCTCACCAGCGAGATCGGTGTGACCCACCCAATGCGTACGGCGAAACGGCTAATTAGTGCATGCATGCCCGTTACCCTATTCGCTCACTCTAAAGGGCGCGCATGCTTCCTTCACTCCTTTGTAACCACACGCGAGCCCACGGTGTTTATAAGCGAATGCTTAAGACTGAATACAGTGCGGTTGTATATAGTTCTTCACTCCACCTTACTGCGTCAGCAACGTTGCGCGTGCTTCTTTGAATAAGCACAGCACAGTGTATGAATGCAAACACACACACTCCTAACGGCACACGTCATGGAGTGCTGTCGTTGAGGTGGGACGACCATCGACCACAGTGCTCCGCGCGCACATGTAATGCTCGCGCTTTACGCGTTACATCCCAGTATTCGCCCCCCTTTGTGCTGCGTGTGTATATGTGTAGAGCATTTTAGTTCATCTTTAGGTGTGCACCGCCGTTGCGATAGCACTCGGTGGTGGTAATATAGGTACGCGTGTGGCGTTGGAGTGCGGCGGTCAACCTGTTCATGCCACTCCAAGCAACAGTGTACAGACACGGATGGCGGTTCTCTCTAGCCACGGCCGAACACCTTGGGCGGCACGATCGGGAACATTCTGTGCTAAAAGCCGGAAAGCTCAAGCCAGAATGAAAAAGGAAGGGCAGATTAAATCTGCGGAAAAAATATTAACTACACTTCAAAGCAATTTATATAACGCACTTCGTCGGAGCGCCATATTGAACACATTGTATAGTGTCCAACGGCCATGCGTCGCACGCCGGCGCGTCCGCTACGTATACAGGCGTTCCGTATAACGGATCGGCGTGCAAATGTTGCGCGTGTTCGTTTTGCTTATTCGTGCCGCGGGCGAATCTGCCGGGACAAACTATCGGACGCACCCAATGTTCGCGCGTGGGCGAGTTCTTTATAACCTCTTGCTATATAATATCCGCGCCGCGCGTTGCTTTTGGCCACCTTTTGGCGCCTCGCGTGGGTACGTGTGCATTCGCAGGCTTTAAGAGAGCGTGATATACTCGCAGACAGCTTTCTGTGGCTATGAAGGGGAAGCTACGGGGGCGGAGGTTCCGCACACGGTGTTACCGCGCCAAGTAGTCCGCCAGCGTTTCACAGCGCTTTCGGTTGCTCGGAACAGACGCTGAATCGAAGCAGCTTCCACGTGCGACGGTTTCGCGTTTCCCCAGACGCGGAAGGGAAAAGCCGCAAGTAAACCTTTGTGCTCAGCGGTGTGTTCTAATTTCACTGTTGCTAGTAACGCGCTTATGTTTTCTCTTCCGCAGCCTAAACTAACGTGGATTAAAGCGCGGCACTCTATTTTCAGAAGCGCTCACACTTGTGCGCGCTTTGCCTCCGTAACTTTCCCTCCATAGCCACAGAAAGTTGTCGGCGGGTGTAGCAATTACCTCGGACCATTAAGCACTCGCTCGGAGTCTGCACTCGGCAAGCACGGAGCGCGACTGTTGTGTCGGCGCTCTCGTGTGCATGTGGTGGACCGTCTGTGTGCCCTCGCTTGGCTGTGCATGGGCGCGTGTGTGGAGTGTGTACGCTTGCGTGTTCTCGCGTAACTGTAATACGCCAGCCCTTCATTCCGATCTTTTCTTTTCCCCCTCTTTCTTCCATTTGTCGCAACGTCCCCTTTTTGTCGTCTGTCGCCACTTCATCCACCCTCGGCCCTGCAGGAGTCTTGCGTAACGCGTACTGCGTGAATGTTTTCCGTCAGGATAGATTCGCGCTGCAACGGCTTTGCGGCTTAACCGCGCGTGCACGGAAGGAAAATGAGTTCAGAGCAGCCACTTTAGCTGACGCCCTGCATGTCAGCGAGAACTTGTGTGGCCGTTGGGCATGTTTCACTCAGTGTCCCGATCGTTTCAGTTTTGCTGCTCAGGTGTAAGGGGGGGTACGACTTTGTACGTGAACGACTGCTCTTTGGACGCGTAGGAGTGCGAAATCATGAATTTGTTCAGCGGCGTTGCTGTGTACGTGATCACTGTGTTGCCCTTGCTGAACCGCTTGAGGAGCCTTTTTTTTTTTTTTTTCGTACGTCTGGTTGTGTCTGCTATATAGTGCAAGCTCTTCGAGCGTGAGTGAAGTTGGAAAGAGTGATCTGTTTGACACTCCCGTTGCTGGAAAAAGTATCCGCTGGAGAAGTGGCTAAATGTCTTCGTTTTCAACGGAGCAAGGGCTTGCCATCATGGATAGCTCAGAACCTCTATGACGCTCAGTTTTACGGGCCCATCGTCATCGAAACCGTGGTATTGAGAAAAGCGACTTTATTTGTGCTGTCTGGTCGAATCGATAACCTTGAGCCATTTAGCTTCAGGCATATATAAATGACTTGATGAATATCCTTGAACGGGACGTCGTCGTCAATACGTGCTTTAACAAATTCACATTGCAGCGGTCTGTAATAAGTATTCGGTCCAAGCTACTTGGCGATGAACTTTCAAAACGGCTGACTCGTGATTCCGACGGCAGGTCAGTGCCAGGCGTTTCCAAATTTGCGGCCGTCCCGGGCTCTGATCATCCGATACTCCACGAAAATTATAACATGTGCGCGCTCGGTGACGGCTGAAAAATACGCCAGACGATGTTATATGGCGCGTATAGGCAGCGGCTCGATTAGTGCGTCTCACGTGGCGATATGAAAAGTCCATAGACATCACTTATCGTCTTAAGACCTGAAGATACAGCTCACGTACATAATCGCTTTTCATGTCGGTTCTTGTAACCAGCTGGTATGCTACGGAACGTGTAAAAAACATTTTCTTTATAAATACCATGGTTAGATGCTTGTAGTCAACATCTCCACGTATACGCGGAGAAAGCGACCATCTCGCGTTTCTTGTCGTACGTAGAAACCGCAGACTTTTGATGTTTTAGAAAGGACTTGGCGGTTACTTTTCTTTATCGGCGGCGTTACAGCGGCCTATGTCAGAGTGTCAATTTTCACGAAGACTGACGGCAAGAATGATTGAACCACTTCTATTCAGTCCCGCATGCATTCGACCTTGTGTGAAGATGTTAATATCGCTTTCAATGTAATCTTGAAAAAGGGTTGAAGGCAGTGGGCAACAGTGGCACCTAATTGGGATACACTCGGTTACCGAGGAGGCTATCTTGCTGAGAGTTGAAGTTGTTCCACTTGACACCTGCTACATGGGGCTGCATGATACACGTGCACTCTTGAAAGAGCACACCGTGCTGCAGCCAACCGCGGACAGATCGCACAGCGCCTGTTCCCTCTGAAGAGCTTCTCGGACCCTTCGTCCAGGGGCGTATGGTCTACCGAACCTTATTGCTCAGCACACGCTCCCAGAAATGCGTGCCCATTTCGTGCGCAACGCTCCCGAAATCATCCGCCCGTTCGACCTATGACTCAGCTTACGTGCGTCATGTTTCCCTTGGTATAGAGCTATCGCTTTCCTTCGGAGGGGTAGGGGGGGGGGGGGCGAGAGATAACGAAGCTGTGTGACTCACTGAGGAACTAACGTGGCACGTTACTCAGTTACACAGCGGTGCAATCGGTAGCCAATTGTATAACGGCTACGCTTAGCGCGGTGACCCGCTCCGACGGAGCAACGGGCGTTCTCAGCCTTCGCACTAATCAGTCATTATTCGTTTCACTTGTTGCTCAGGCTGGATACGTCCGCGACTCAGCGTGACCTGTTTAGCTGTCCGTTTATTGCGGCTCTAACGCCGCAGTGCTCGGGCGGACACGGGCAAGTTGGCGAAGCAGGCTGTGTTGACGCGTCAGCGCTCGTAAATTGAGTCTTCCCGAAAGCCGTTAAACGCAGTCTCTCGGCTCAAGCCGTCGCAGCGAACGGACGTTTTATTCGTGGCGCATTCTAAAGAATGCGCAATATGGGGGCGTTAACGTGTAGCGCCTATACTCAATCTACATTACTTCGCAGGAAAAAAAATGAAAGCTAATATATATATATATATATAATATGCAGTTGGTCCGACCGTTCCGTCCCGTCGCCTTCACGGCGTCTTGTACTTCGGCTGTTGATTATAAAATATAAAGACGTTGTGACCGTTTATTTAGTGTCTTCATATTTTATAGTGAACAGCTACCAACTAGCCCAACAAGAAGTGCTTGTACTTCGGCTTAGACTTCGAGATTTGGCGGCGTGCGACGTGTCACCGCGCGCCGCCCGATATCGTAGGCCATGCCTTTCACATACAGGGAACATGATTTATTTGGCCACTAGACGACGCCATTCTCATATGTTATCGCGGGCAGGGTGACGGGATGTCCCGGCGCTCTCACGGCACCGTGTATGTCCTTACTCTGCTCCTATCTCTCCCAAAAGGAGCACGCTTCAGTAGGGAGCTGCCAGCAGCATAAACGCTGTCGCGACGGTGTGTGTTCGCGACAGTCCTGTCCCAAACTCCTTGTAAAATAGGGGTGGTGTCTTGCTCTAATAGGTATCGTATTTCCGATAAAACAGGGAAAAGAAAGCGGTCCGCAGTGACGCTTCTGTGTCTATAACTATTCGGTCACATTATCATTAAGAGGTTAACCTCTTGCTTGATAAAGTAATTCGTGTGCTTGGTACGAATCTTCTGTGTAAAGGTATGCAAGTGCAAGTGACATGAGTAGGAATGTGTGGCTCCACTATAGCGCTGTAAACCGTATAGTGCACACTCATTTATTCCGCCACTGTATACTAACACTCGGCCAGAAACATGGAGGTTTATGAAGAAGCTTGAGAAGCTAAGAAGCGCGCAACGAACGATGGGACGAAAAATAGTAGGTGTAACGCTGAGAGGCAGCGGTGGAATTGAGAGCGACCGGGGGTAGTCCGTATTTTAGTTGCTATTAGAATTAATGGGATTGGTCGTGTTATATATAGTGTGTGGCGGTTAACAGGAGGTATGTTACAGAAGGGCCAAGAGAGAAGGGAAGCGCAGTGGAGGAGAGCAAAGATGATGCGAAGAAATTAGTTGCAGGTATACGACGGCGTCAGCTTACACGAGACGGGGGTAACCGGAGATCGCTGGAAGGCCTTTTCTCTTCAGCGGTCATAAAATAGACTGCTGATGGCGGTGATATTATGACGATAACGCTGTTGCGTCTCTTGTCTTTTGCTAATCCCTATTGATGACTGCGTAGCGTATGTATTCGCACTGTCCCCCCGCATGCAGATGGACATTCGTTGCTGAGTGTGTCGCCCCGCTCTTCTCTGTCGCAGCAACAAGACCCAGTCTGTGGACTGCCACGGCTACGTGAACCCCTTGGAGCTTGTGCTGGACACGAGCAAGAAGGAGGACGCAGGGGGCCGCGGGGGCCGGTCCTCCGGGGGTCCCCTCGAGCCGCTCCTGGGGCCGCTGGCCGCGGCTGCCGCGACGCAGCAGCAGCAGCAGCACCGCCACCCTTCCTCCTTCCATGGGGGCCATTCCTCGGTGGCAGGCCGCCGGACGGCCGCCACGTCGCCCGGCGGTGCGGCCGCCGGCCGGGCCGTGCCGTCGCCCCCCCTGCCGCCGGCGCCCCACTCGGCGCCGCCCACCACCACGGCTGCTTCGTCCGACGCCGGCGTGGGCAGGAAGCAGCTGAGCAGGACGCCCACCCAGCCGCCGCCGGGCGCCATCGAATACGTGGTGGGTGCTTTTCTATGCTTGCCCGGTATTATGACGGCGTCGCCTTCACCATCGCAAGCAAGGTGGGGGGCCAAGCAGCTGGAAGAATTTTTTATCGCTATCGTCTGGTTACTGTCTTCGTCTCCCCCTAGCAAAGTCATTGAGCCGATGTCGGCGGGGACAAGTACGACTCATCTTGGGTGATATTTGATCGCTAGTGCGAGCGGAGTCGACTTGCTCAGAATGCAACAATGAATTTGTCCTGCTCATGTCACCTCAATGTTTATCGGGAAAACCAATTCTCGAAGAAGCTGACTCCCGAGTCATACAAAATAGCGAAACTTTCAGTGATAACAGTCTGAGCCTTACCCTAGCTTATTATGATATGCTTCCATTAGCTTGCGTGTAGTTCTCCCTTCGTTTCTTCCCAGAATCTCATTCTGGAATTGCGACTCTTAGATGCTGCAGCGCGCGGGCTAGCGCAGCTGTTTTTATTATTATTAGTTACGTTTGGAGGATGTTCCCTGACCCGTTAATTCAAGCAGCGCGGCCAATCCATTCACGACAAGGAAATCTTGCATATATACCACTCCTGTGGATCTTCTCACGTAAGGCTATGCGTTTTCCATGCTATCCATACTTATAGTCTCATTCGAGTTATAGGGCCAGCTTCACAGGGGAAGAGAAGACAAAGGAAACGCGACAACTTTCTTGCAACTTTATTGCGATAGCAGTAATACGGGCATTCCAGGCCCATTTCTGCCGTCGGCGTCGCCTTGAGGTTCCGCGTAAAGTAAAAGGGCGATAAAATCGTCGCCGCGCGTCGTATGCTGTTTGTGCGAGTAAAAGCGTGCGGGGATGAGCCGGCGATCGCGACTCAATCTCGCGCACACAAGGAAGGAAAGCGGCGAGGAAGCGCGCCGTCTTCCGTCGCGCGCTATGGCTCCTGGGGAAAGTGTGGGGAGGCGGCCGCGCTCTACTCCGGGCGGCCTGGCCGGCCGCGCGCGCCCGCCTGGGCCGCTGTATTTTGAAAGCTATCTGCGACGGCGACAGAGTCCGCCGTGCGC
Source organism: Dermacentor variabilis (assembly GCF_050947875.1). NCBI lineage: Eukaryota > Metazoa > Arthropoda > Arachnida > Ixodida > Ixodidae > Dermacentor > Dermacentor variabilis. Next base: position 97,440,265 of record NC_134571.1, read on the forward strand.
TGTGTTTTCGCGGCTTAGTTCGCGTTGGGGGGGGGGGATGCGAGAGGCAGCGCGAAGGCAAATTCGCTCGCTGCTGCTGCCGTGCTTCTTCACTCCACCGTTCTGACAGCAAGTTTACGCGGTTATCGAGTGAGATGTGCTCGTGTTTGCTTGTGCGCGCGTGACACCATGCCTGTTAATTTATTTAGTATGCCTATGTTTACAAGTTGTCGCGGGATCGAATCCCGGCCACGGCGGCCGCATTTCGATGGGGGCGAAATGCGAAAACACCCGTGTGCTTAGATTTAGGTGCACGCTAAAGAACCCCAGGTGGTCGAAGTTTCCGGAGTCTTCCACTACGGCGTGCCTCATAATCAGAAAGTGGTTTTCGCACGTAAAACCCCATAAATAATTATGTTTACAAGTTTATATATATGGCCAGTAAAACTATCCTTACTTCGTATAGCTGTCCACTAATTTGCTATCGCAATCGATGCTTCGCCTTTCGGGTGAAACTGCGACGTTTCTTTTACCCCTCTTTAGAATGTACGGGCGTTGCCCCCAGTCTGACCGAATGCGTCGCAAGGAGGGCTATAGTTGTCCGGAGCTGGCGGAACTCTGCCGCATTAAACATTACAAGGGCATGGACGTAATTGTCGGACCGGCGTGTGCGCATCTGCTGGTCGATGGGCAAAGCCGAGTGGCCCGCGCTCCCTTTAGATACGCGTGCCTTCTTTTTCTTCCTGCGCCGGCACAAACAGTGTCGGCCGGCCGCGCGCTGTGGCCATAGGTGTGCGGGCGATAAAGCCGTCGCGTGCGAAGCCGCAGGTGCGCGCAGCTGGGACCGTTCGCAAGGCATGCCGTGCACGCGCGCGTTGCCGGCGCGCGTTGCCTGGCGCGCGCAGTTAGATCACCCGCTTTTCGCATGCGCAGTCGAGAGCGCGTGTGAACTGGGCCTTTTCCCCGTCCTTGTACCACTTGCACGTCTAAGTAGAGAGCTTTAAAAAAAATGCGTCGTTCCTTTTGCGCGATATTAGAAATCGTTCTTGTTTGGAGGTCGTTTGATGCGCGTAAAATAGGTCTCTATTTTTGTTAAGCTAGGCTAATGTGACACAACTTTTTAACTAGCTATAGGGCAGGGGATACGAAGGAAGCGTTGTCTTAGAAAGCTTTGACTCACCTTGAATGAAACACTTGCTACGATCTTGTTTTTTTTATCTATATTTAGTGTAGATGCAACGATATACATCGAGCGCTAGCTGCGAAGTAATAAGCGAAGCGCCAGAAAGGTTGTCTCAAGGCTAAAGCCATTGAAACGATGCGGCCCATTGTCGTATGCCCGTTGAGTGTTACTGATAAAAATAAGTTCAAAAGGTAGGACCATTGTAGAAGGGTAAGCTGCAACAGCTTCTTGTTGGATGCATACTATACAAAGGAGCCCGTGCTCTATATGTAATTTTAAGCTCTCTGTAGATGAGGTGTCGTTGCGCCAGGTTCCTGCTCGACTCGTCCGCCAAATGTGACGGACGCTGTGTCTGCTTCGACACGGTACGGAGCTGCATGCTTTGGCGAAGGCAGACTGCTTCTGAGAGACCCGACTCGTTATCAATTTAATGATTGTAACTTGCTGCTCCGAAGTACGGCCGATTCATTGCCGTCGTGTGATTACCAATATGCGCATTTGCAGCGTGCGCCGAATGAATTTTAGTCTCCTGTGGCCCATGCTCGAGTCTACGCGCGCGTGGTCCTTCCGGTTAACGCGGAAGTGTTTTCACTCCCAGCGTGTGTGTATCCTTCGGTGAATATAGGCAAATACCGTCGGAGATCTCGGGCCGCTGAGCTCTGTCTTATGTAGACTCGGCGCGCACTCCTGTAGATCTGTCCGCTGCGATCACCTAATGGCCCTTGGTCGCTTACACAGGCGTAGCAGCAGCTTCTCGCGGCATCTTTTTCTTTCTTGCATACGTATACATGAAGCATGCGTGGGAAAGCTGCTTTCATCACCGGCGACGCTGATGTAGTTCGTGCTGTAGTGCAGGCGACATATTGCAGCTGTGTGTCTTGCTGGTTCGGATACCGTTCAGCACCTTCCCTTCTTCTTGAAAAAAAAAAAAAATGCGTCAGTTAAGGCCATTTTAACAGGTTGGCCATTTCGCTATTGCAAAATAGTTAATTTAATCATGTAGCTTAACTTAATATTCATCGACGCCAAGCTTTTGCGCATAAACTAGGGAGGGGGGGGGGCGGTAGCAAGTAACGAAACAGGCACAAGGGCAATCTTCCTATTTGGTGTCCCTTTAAAGAGCATATCATATTATCAATTGGAAGTTCCTTGAGCTTGCGCCGAAGCGGCACCCAGAGCACGTGACATACCAGGGAATAATGCTAGTACTTTATCTATACGGTACCGATAGCAGCGCAACATGGTCGTGTATGCAGAAGGCAATTAACTCGAGCTTTTGCTTTACTCTTGTGTCGCTTTCTGGCTTAACTTCCTCGTCTTTCCCTCTTTTTTTCTTCCTCCTCCTCCTGCTGGCCTAGCTAGTTTCTCTCTTCGTGACTTGTTTTCGCTATAGGCGCCGTAGCGTTATGACTTGTTAAGAATGTAGTTTGTTAAGCATGGGGTATGGGCAATATTGCTTAATTAGAACGTGCGTGATCTTCAAGCGTTTTAATTAGAGCTCGTAGGGGGAAATTGTCATTCACCGGGGAGCAGCACGAAGATATACAAGTGAAATCCATGGGGGACGGTAGACTTACCGGGATTGCACACTGAGACTCACCGTCTCTAAGAGCGTTACTCTCTGAAACATGAAAGCCGCCATTTGGCGTTCTATAGTTGAAAACACGGAGCGGAAATATGAAAAAGCGGATTTTCATCCACGCTGTGTTTTTGATCTTGCTTATGTAAATAAATTATTAGAGATGCTGCTGTTTGCGCGCGTATAGTATATCCACTGCTCTACCATGCGCCGGCTTTGCACGCTTTTCGATTGCTGTTCGCAACGGCTCTTGCGCAAGTTCGTGGCCCTCACTCGAGGCGCACCACACGGCACTATACTACTGGGCGCGCTCCTGACAAGAACGAAATGAGGGAGGGGGAGGGGGAGAGAATCGAATCTTTATACTAGTACGCCCGTAACGTTATCCGTTAAGGGATAAGAGCAGATTGGGGTGAGGGAACAAGCGCGAGTTAATGACATCTTAGTTGAAATCAAGAAAAAGAAATGGGGGGGGGGGGCTGGGCAGGACATGTAATGAGGAGGGAAGATAAGCGATGGTCATTCAGCGTTACAGACTGAATTCGAAGGGAAGGGATGCGTAGCAGGGGGCGGCAGGAAGTTAGGTGGGTGGATGAGATTAAGAAGTTTGCAGGGACGACATGGCCACAATTAGTGCATGACCGGAGTAGTTGGAGAGGTATGGGAGAGGCCTTTGCCCTGCAGTGGGCGTAACCATGATGATGTTGATGACAACGACGACGACGACGCCCGTAACGGAAAGGGATACCGGGCTATGGAGTCCTGCCTCCCATCAATCCGCGACAAACTGACCTCCGAACGAGCTGAAGCAGCGACTTCAACAAGTCTGGTGCGTTCCCCCAAAACGTGAGATGGTTTGCAACGTAAACTTAGCTTCGTACAAGACGGTGGTAACGTGAGCTGTGCTATCGACTTCTGCACTTTTTTTTTAATTGAAGACGATCACGCAGGAGACGAGGAAAGCAACAAGATCACGAACACTTAATAGAAACTGTGTATCGACGCGGAATACGCCCGTGATTTGGCGAAGGACGCAACGCATCTGCAAATTTCGGCCGACAGAACGACGGCAACATGTGCTGTCGTTCAGTGCAGCGTATATTATAGTGGCTTCCCCCTCTCGTAGCGCTTCGGATAAGCGATGTATGTAGCGTTCTGCCTCCGGGCGGCCTGCCGCGTTGGCTTCATTGATTGCTTCCGATTTCGGCTCGCGCACGGCTTGCTTAGGTGGCGCGCGCGTCGCGACTATTTGCGGATTGGACGCCTCAAACACGCGCTCTCGCTGCGCTGTATCTAGGGCATGATGTCAGGGGTCACTTGGAGGTGGGGTGGATGTGATCTGTGGGTCGCCCAACGGCGTTTTTGTTGCGTGGTGGTCTCGCGGCCCTTTGCCAGTGACCGATAAACGTGCGCTCCTTACAAGAATGGGAGGCATTAGTCCAAATAATATTCTGCTATCCAAAGAATATAAGCACAGAAGAAAAAAAATCTTGTATGTAGGGTTTATTGAGAAAGAAGCGGCATATCCTCGCATCTAAGGGGGGGAGGGCGGGGGGGTTCCTGCCCCGAAAGACCTTTTGTAGAGTTGACTGATGCTTTGCTAATGGACTTTAATAATTATCTCGTTTATGTAGACTATATGCCAATGTAGAAAGTTTTTTTTTTGCTACACACGCACGCACGCACACACACACACACACACTTGTGGTCACGAGTGCGATCCCTACCGCGGCAGCCGCATTTCGATGGGCGCAAAATGCAAAGCTGTTCGTGTACTTGTATTTAAACGTACGTTAAAGAACCCCAAGGGGTTAAAATTTCCGGAGCCCCCACTACGGCAGGTTTGATTTTGTGCTTGCGGCATAATATATATAAATCCCACGTACAGGCAGCCCTTGTATGACACGTACATAATGGAATTGAAATGATAAAGTCGCTGCTCGAATGAAGTGAGACTTTTTGGAAAAGAAAACGACGATGTTTTTTTTTTTTTTTTCAATCCAGGGAAAGTGAGTCAACAGGCGCTTCGTCATTTGTTTTGCGCGCTTGTTTCAATCCCCAGTCCTTTGTCCGCGTGTCAGCACTTATTCGCTCTGAAAATAAGCTTGCTGGATATAATTATTTTTGGAATATCGCTGTATCTGTAGCATTTGACGGTCACATGTCTGAAAATATTTTGCTTCCTTATTACAGCGTGTGGTTCCTTTGTGCAAGGCGCACATGTCAGTACTGTATTCGTGCGCAGCGTTTCTGTCCAAAGCGTGCGGGTGAACGGTTGGCGAGACGAGGCCGTCGACCGTCACCGCCATGCTTCAAAGCGAGTGGTGCGCCATTGACAGCGGTATCAACGGTTCGAGCCCCACGAGAACGCGTCGCGCGCCCCCTGTACACTGTGGGCGGACACGAGAGTTCGTTTGTTGACCGCTTCGATCGGTCGTCGATCTTGTTTTGTGCGTCGACCGCTTTCAGTTTGGAGGCCGCTGGAAAGCGAAACTCTGGAGTGCTTTTGGAATTTCGCCAATACGCGCGAAACGCATAACCGGCTTGGTGCGGCTCGCGCTGGCTTCGAGCAGCAGTGCTTGTCCAGGGGTGCTGTTCCGGGCACTGTCCAATTCGGCCATGTTGCCGTTTCGAGCCAATCGGAGAGGGCGTTGTCGCCCAGTAAGCCACCTAGTTTCAAGAAAGAATCAGGAACATGGATCAAAATAAATGTGCGGCTAAAGTGCGTAGGCATCTGTACCTGAAAAGTGGGGGCACGGAATGGAAAAGGCCAAGAAAGTTGGCAGCCAAGTACGGGTAATTGAAAGTGTAAATATGTAACCAAGAGTCATCAGAAAGTGAGAGAAGGGAGACACAGCGAATCGGATGCAAAGAATCGAAACAAAATAGACCATGGAGATTTACAAGAATGGGAAGAAATAATTGAGAAGGGGAAATGTGTACGATAACACGAAGTGCAGTGCCTTGCTATTTGAGGCTCGCGTAGGTTGCCTAAGGATCAGGACGTACCGGAGCAAATATTCGCAACAGGACGAGGCATGTGTATGCTACAGTGAAAATCCGGAGACCACTCGGCACAACCTAATGGAATGCGAAACTATTCACTCAGTGAGGCCCGAAGTAACGTACACTTTCCAGAGGCCCTTGGATTTAAAGTGGACGGGAAGCATCAACCGGTCAGCAGTCGACATAAGCAAAAGATGTTTGGAGTATTGGTGGAAAAAAACAGGGAAGAGATTGGTACGACCGGATCCGTTACAGGCATATGCTGTCGCAGTACAAAGTACATGGGAAGTTTTGAGGAAGAAAAAAATATAGATGAAATATACAAAAACAGTATACAAAAACGCTAGAATGAAAAACATGTGAAGCGTAGCGGATTATATCAAGCTGGCTATAAGGTCATTATTTGTCACTTCCCCTTTTGAAAGGAGATGCCAAAAAAAAATCAACCCATCAAAGACGACGAGATCATAAATTCGACAGTGGTGGAATTCGTCAAAATGACTGGAGTAGCACTATAGTGCACTGAAATAATAGCACCTCGGCATCACTTGATTGACAAACGAACGATACGCAATCGGCAGGTTGTCGGCTGATTCGTTGTCATGGAAAGCGGCTTGCGTACATGCGAAATTAGTTGTAGCTTCCGCAAGTTGCTGCTTGTGGTCTGTGAGGATCACTCGCGGCGGGTACCTGCTGGAGTGTATTCGCGATGACCTCCCATTTATTCGAAGTTACACGGCACACAACCAAGTTGCGGCGTGTAATTTAGTGTTTGTTGGGCGAAGCGGTTCCCCTGAGTGTTGGTCTATGTCAATTTGTGGGGTCAGCACTGCAGTGGCAAATTTCCTATTTACGCAATGTAGGTGTACGCAACCGAGATTAAGATTGCTTACGGAGGCCGGGTTATAATTAATTGATACATACGGTATCAGCGGTAAGTCGCCGAATGATTTATCGTACAAGTCTGCACGCACCCTGGGAATGGGTTAGAAGAATGCATTGTTTCAATGCGCAAAGCAAACCAGGGATCGTGGCGTCCAGCGCGTATCAATGTACGGTAGGTAAATTAAGTAAATTCAGTTTTCATTATTATTATTATTTTATTTCTTTTACGAGCCGAAGCCATGATCTGATTATGAGGCACGCCGTAGTGCTCCCGATTAATTCTGACCACCTGGGTATCTTCTGCGTACTAAAATTGCACGGGACACGGGCGTTTTTGCATTTCGCCCCAATCGAAACGCGGCCACTGCAGCTGCAGGGTCGAACTCGCGACCTCGAGCTTAGCAGCGCAACGCCGGCCACTAATCTACCGCGGCGGTTCCCACGCTCGGTCAATAATGCGCAAGAGTCGGGTCATTCGCACGGTCTGCGTCTGCCCGTGGCAACGTAGCTTTCACATTACACTATAAGCGAAGTATATGTTCGAGGTGCTTCAACAGCGAGTCAGAACGGCTGTGACGAAACACCCGCCTTGGCATCACTCTTGTAAGAAGCCGTTTTTTCCATCCAGCAACAGGGAGCTTGCCGCTAAGCGGGCTAAGAAGGGCAGCATGTAGCACGGGAGGTAGTGTTTACAGCCTTACAACCGATATCGCCCCCGCCTTACGGATGCATCGTCCATTGTCTATTGTTGAATCCACACGCGTAAGGGCAGTCGCCATCGCTATTCGCGCCGTCTTCATTGTTTGTCTTTATCTACTACTTGTTTGGGTGTCTCGCAAGCGCAGTGAACGTGTCGCGGCGACCGTCGTCTGTCGGTGTACGCAGTTCATGCAAGGACAGTGGTTTCGTACCAGCGTCCTTCGGTCCTTTCTTTTCTTAATAAAAAAAGAATTCATTTGTTCATTCATACGCCGAGCACGCTTGCGGATGCGTCGGTCGTCCTGCGCTTGTAAAACGTTGCGTGCAAAAGCCAGTAGAGACCTCAGACTCTGCCCAGGCGGCGCTGCGGAAAAGACCTTCACCAGCGCCCCCATCGCAGCCTTGGCGCTAACTGAGTAGTGCAAGGAGAGCTGTTCGCAAACCAAGGTGCATATGCCACAATGGACCCTTCTCTTTCGTTTGTGTTGAGGCACGGTTTCGTAAAAGTCAAGGACCTGGAAAGCGTCTTCCGCCCATCCACGCTTCGGAAAGGAAGCTCAGCAGGGCGAAGTACGTGTACAATATAAAATAAAGTCTCAGGTGTTATTTCGGCGTGCTGCAACTCGCAAGTACAGAGAGCATCAAATTTTTCTATAGGCATATCAGCATAAAAATCTAAGCATTTCAAATTGGTTCATATTGAATATGTCCTGAACACAAGACTTAAGTATCTCCATATCGTTATGTATTTTATCGTAATGTTTTGTCTAGCAATTATTTACAGATAGTAAATCCTTTCATGGCCTTTTCCAGGGCAGCAAACAGAAAACGTTTTCCAACGCAGCAAACAGCGTGCGATCATAACGAAAGTAAGCTTCCTACAGTGCCTACGCGCTGCATCTTTCTTTCTCGCAGGAGCTACAACATCGCTCAGTACCTTAACTTGAACTTTTCGCAGACGCTTCGAGCAACAAGCGCGCATAAATAAATGTAAATACACGCGACATTTTTTTTTTTCTTTACACACGTACGTTACTTCGCATTTACTCATCCAGTGCTCCTACAGCAATTTTATTGCTCACATCTGAAAAACGCAGTCGAGCAGGCTCAGCACATTGCGAAGCCTGCTTGTTGTATCGGCGCAGTACATACAAAATATCGAAAGTAGAAATGAGCTCGCAATACAACGATGCTCTAGAACAGGATTTTGAATTCATAAACGAACCAAAATGTTTGGTTAAGCTGACCTGCCAAATCTCCCCGTTCCACTTGTTGAGTCAAGCGGAGGCGGACGTCTGTTAAAAGGTGGAGACATCGACGGCACATACGCAGGATGGTTCGCAACGAAGTGGCGGCTGCAGATTCTTGAGTTTTCGCTTGGTCCTCCGTCAGGGCAACGCAACACAATTGCGAAAGAACAAAATTGTTGCGCTTTCTCATGCGAGCCGCTGTGTTGTGGGGAATGCAAGTAATCCGGTTACCCAACAGGTTGAACGGCCCGTATTGAGCGCTCTCGCCTTTCCCCTTCATACGATCGCGATGGAAATCGGTAAAACTGAATGCTGTTATTCCGTCCTTCACGTTCATGGCAATTTACACACAACAGTAGCGTCGATTGCGGCGTTTCTTCGTAGCGCGCGGAGCTATCGCGGTTGCCGTTGTTTCCGCCATCAGTCTGAAGAGTGAGCCAGCAAGCGCTTTATGGCAGTTCGGCGGCGCGTCCGACTAGCGTAGAAATTCATAGCTCTCTGTCTGGGTGTTAAATGCACAAAACACTCGCAATATGGACCAAAATCTAGTTAAATCGTCGTTTCGCCGTCGCTAGCTGCATAGGCAACTTAGCAAGGGAGTCGGGCTTCGCACCACTCAATTACTGCCTCTTCGCACCGGCAGGTGGCGCTACGCGTCTTGCAAAACTGTAGAGTCTGACGTCCAGGAAGGAAAGATCGCCCCACGTCACTAAAGAGCCGGCCAATAGGGAGCGCGAAGGCGAGACTGCTCATTTTGAGCTGACAAGCGCAGCGCATACAGTCGTGGTCGTGTACATATTACATCGCTACGCACCGCGGAAAGAGCTAGAGAAAGACATTGAACAAGAACGAACGCTCCCATAGAGCCCAGAGGCCGAATTGACTAGCGCACCAAGCGGATGGGATTAACTCCTTCCGGTTTCGGTTTTGGGCTCGCGCGTTTTGAACGCTAGCAGGCACGCGCTACGCCGGATGCGCTGCTCGGCGCCCCCCCCCCCCCCCCCTCCTTTTTTTCTTCTGCTGCGCGCGGTCTCAATGCAGAATCGTTTATTAAATTAAAATGATTGCGAACGACCTTTACAAGCGTCCAACGAACCTGTGCCACGTGCAATTTTAAAAAGTAGATGCAAAACGCCTTGTAAATGAGGCAAGTGTTTATTTCGCTCTATATAAAGGCTCGTTCCGGGCTTTTTTGTGCATTCATCCAACGTTGTGGCAAGAAGTAAGTAACAGTAGTTCCTGTACGAAGCTCCACCGGATGGCATCAGCTGAAAAAAGTAAATTACAAGCATGGGTTCATTTTGGTATTTAGACCTTATAAAAATACAGCGCGTAGAGGGTAAACGTGCGAAAGTGGTGAATGGGCGACATTGCAAACGGAAGCAATTCGCTTTTAAATACATGGCGTCGAAGATACCCGGCTCATTCCAAACCGTACAATAAATTACGAAAAAAAGAATCTGATTTCCAAGCATTCCCCCATTCCCAGGCATTATTTCTTTAGCTTTAAGAGCACAAATGCACGGGCGACTGCGCGAGTCCAAAACTTGGCCTCAGCCTGCGCGATAGTACGCTACATACACTGATGTACACAACGCAGGCTCTCAGCCAGATCACGCTAGGCGCTCGCAGAATGACTACTACTCGCACTCAAGAAAGATGTGTGAGTGCAAAGCCTGTTTTCAGTCGTTCAGAAGACAGAATTTTCGAGTTCTTGGTTTTTGAGCTCCTCGGCGTTATGTTTTGCGCGTTCTGCCTGCGCAAGCAACACACTACAGTGTTATCACTATTGGCAATCGCTCGTCGCGTTTTCGACAAGCCTGAGTATCGAAAGAAGGTATATGTTGCGAGGCCATAGAAAGCGTCACAAACTTGCCCCACGAAGATTCGGTACACGCCAAACTTACTGCTACCACGGCCGGCTTGCTTTTCGGTACACATTCAGTACACACGGAAACTGCGTCACACGGCCGAGGTGCTTTTCGCTAACTGCGTCACAAAGCCGGGTGCGGCGAGCGGGCCCAAAAACTACCGAAATAAGTTATAGTAATGTTCGGGCCCATAGAAAGCGTCGCAAACATCTCCCAGTACTAGTCATTAACTCAAATTAATAACGTCAGAACAGCTGAGTTGTTTTTCGCTAACTGCGTCACAAGTCTCGGTCCTGTGCCGTAAAAACCATAATTGCTTGAAATGCGTTGCAGACTGTCAAAAAAAAAAAAAATCTCCTTGCGGTAGTCCAATAGTGCAGTGGTGCCTTGTCGAAGTGCAGAAGGAACGCAAGAATACGCTGGGAGCCCAAGAAACAAGCTACATCCAAAATAGACGGGTCGTTGAACAGCGCGAAATTCACATGCGCAACCGGCCTCGCTGGCTTCGGTGACCTGTCGGGCGCACGACGCATGCATCTGTCGCGCCTTGCGTGCCGTTAGCATGTTGCTAGTTAACGTTAAAAAATAATAAATCACAAAGTAGAAGTTCATTTATACGCAGAACTTCTTAGTTTTAGTGGGAAAGAATTTTAAAAAAAATGAGTAAGACGTCGGTAAGTTCATTTCACATTTTTTTTCTTCCGATGTTCTCGCCGAGTGTCTCCTCTTGCTGAATTTCTTTTTCTATGGCTGAGATTTGAAACCGAACGCCGTTTGCCCTTCTCGCGGGCGCCGTGCTCCCAGCCAGGAAGGGGAGCTGTGACTTCGCTCATAGTGGCACGTGACTTCGAAAATTATTCGAGGCAACATCTGTTAGTTGTGTAATCTATTGCTTCAATAGACGAATTAAGGTTTAGAGAAATAATAACACGCACAAACCTAATATCTGCGCGCTTTTTTTTGTTTTACTTCGTACCGTAGCAATAGATACGTATACCGTTTCGTCTGCTTGTTCCCAGGCCGTTCGGTCACGCCCGCAGACGCCGGAACTGCCATTTTCTACCGTGTTCCAGCGCGCGATCATGTTCTGATACGCTTGTCTGCCTCAGTGTTCGTGTAGCACTGGCTTTACCGCTAGTCAGGTGCTCCCATGCGCTGCGCGAAGCGAGACAAACGCAACAGCTCGCACGCGACGCCGTCAGCGGAAGTGCGCCGTGCAGCAAAAAAGGGAGAGGGAATAAAGGCAGTACTTGTGACGTGTACGTCACACGATCCTCAAGCTCCGGTATGGGAGAACGCAGGGAAGAAATTTCGCTCGCGGAGGCTCGACGGGGCAAGTGCAAAGAGTATTATGTTGGCGGTGACGCTCGCCTCCTGAAATCATGGGTTCGCAGCGCTGAAATATTTCTACCTCGGCTATTAATGGAACCAATTTGAAAAATTCTTTCGGTGGTAGAGGGCACGTAACAACTTCCAGCGTATAGTCGAACTTTTCTATGTAGCCTGGTGTGGAGCCCTTCAAAAAGGAAAAGTCGATTTTGTTTAGGCAAAAAAGTTCGTAGGGACAACTGGCGTTTTTTTTTATGTTCGCATATATATACTGTATAGGGGGCGCGAGTGTTTTGTCGAGTGGGGGCACGGCAGCCCCATGCATGATCGCATGCAGAAAGCGTTCGTGTTTATCTCACACCACTCAAAGATGGCGGTGCCAACAAAAAGTAAAAGAATGTAAACTGAAGATAAGCGGGTAAAAGTTAGCGGGTCAAGTGCGTCTTCCACTCTTGCTGTCATTTTATGGCAGCCCGAAGTGGAAGTTATCGGAGCGTTGAAGTGCATCTTCAAGCATTCGCTCCGACCCTTGTTTTGCTGATAACCTTTTTCCTCGAAGACGCCTTACGTTGCGCTCTATGAAAGCAGCTCAGCGTCATGCATGGATTGTTCTGAATGAAGTCTTTACCAGTTCTTCGCCTATTCTTGGTTGATCTATCATTTTGCATAATACTTCGTTTAGAGGAGTCCGGAACTATTCGTAACCACAAAATTTGGCTATGTCAGTGCAAACGTTTGTCTTGTGCGCGCGCGCGCGCGCGCGTGTGTGTGTGTGTGTCGAATTACATTTAACCTGAGTTATAACCAGATAAAGCCAACAGACAGTGAAGCGAAGGAAAGCATCGGGGAAATTAGCTGTGGTTGACATTGGAATGTAGAAAATAATAAAGAAAAGGGAAATGAAAGTGGACGAAAAGATAACATGTCGCCTGTGGGAGCCGGACCCGCAACGAATTGGAAGTGCAGCGTACGCGTGCGGAGCTTATGGGTCCGGCTCCCACCGGCGACAAGTTATTTTTTCGTCCACTTTCATTTCCCTTTTCTTTATTTTCTACATGCCTGTTTCTGCCACAGCTAATTTCCCCGATGCTTTCCTTGGCTTCATCTAGTTATATATATAACTAACAAAATCGAGTCCCTCGGTTACCTTTGTTCTCTCAACCTGAGTTGCAGCTCTATTTGAGGTACACATGGTTCGACGTGATCTCGCGAGGTTAGGGTTCGTTGAATAAACTCTGGGCTCCGGCCTGTTCGTGTAACTGCGTGTAATTATGCGACTATGGTAGCGCCGCCCTCTCCCCCTCTCAAAGAAAAAAAGAACCATGTATGAGATAGCGTGCTTGATTGTGACGTCTTCGCAGCTTCGTGCGCATGCCTCACGGGCGACCATGCACACTATTATTTATCAGTGACCTTTCTGTACCTCGTACCTCTTATAAACTTGCGATGTCATGCACGCGGTGTCACGCTCGCGTACGTTCAGCACAGCTGGAGTTCTCTGTTAGATACTTCCTAGGTGGTTGAAATCCGCCTATAATGCTGTAAACAAATGCCTGACCGATGGTGGGATCGAACCTGTTTTCCAGCACACCAGTCCAATGCTCGAACCATTAGGCCACGATCGCACGCGTCCTTCTCTGGTGCCAAAGTCGCTCTTGCGATAGCTCTTAAACGTACGGCCTTTCGCATTCTTTCTTCGTTACAGCGAGCGCTTTGAGGTGCACTGTTAGACTGCACGGCCTTCGGTATCAGCCCACATTTTTTGTCAGAAGACCGTGTTAACTCTGGAGTGTGTGAATTTCACCTTTATTGCTCATCTTTGATGCGTTTAACTTTGCCGAGAGCACTATTAGCTCCCGATTGTAAGTCACAGCTCAAATGCGCAGACGGTTGGTAATACCTAGCAGTTTTATTTTTGAACTTGTCTAACCTGCAGGGAAGCCTGTTTAGCGTGGCGTTCCAAAGTAGAAGCGGCAACACGGTGAACATACTTTGGCCGTGCCATCGGCATGCAGTTGCGGCTCACATACGCGATTGTATTAACGCGATAGCGTTAAGGAGCTCGTGTCGCAGAAAAGCCGGTGTCGTCGGTGTCGGCGTCCGCGGCGTTGGCCGTGAGCGATAAATCACGGCAGGCACTTCATAAATAAAAAGCAACTTCCAAGATGGGCTGGGTGGGAATCGAACCAGGGTCTCCGGAGTGTGAGACGGAGACGTTACCACTGAGCCACGAGTTCGATGCTTCAAAGCGGTACAAAAGCGCCTCTAGTGAACGCGGTGTTACCTTAGAAACGAGCTGTTTTAAGGCTCAGGCGTGCGTCGCTTGCTGAGGCGCACATTTCGTTGTCGCGCCGAACGCTGCGTTGCTCGACGCTCACCGCGTCCGATGCGGGGCGCGTAGTCGCTGCGCCGTAGCCCAATACCCCTTGGCGGGTCGACGGGAACGCTGTCGCGTTTCACTCTTGAAGGCGAAGCTTAAGCGTCCTCCAATTTTCCTTTGTTATTGCGGTAGCAATTATATGGACACTCCAGGCCCATTTCTGTCGTCGCCGTCACCATCATGTTCTGTGTAAAGCTGGAACCGCATGGCGCGATTTTTGACACGATCGACGCGCGGCGGCGGTGCCCGGGCGTCGTTTCGACGAACGCACCCCTGAAAATCGCGTTGCCGCGCCCACGCGTCCACCCGTGACAGCGCTGCGCTAGTCCACGTCACGTTATACGTCGCGCATTAGTTCCCTTATGCCACCATATGGTTACAACGAAGGCGCAAAATAAAACAGCGGACGAAGAAAGGAGACCTTGTTCCCTTGTTTCTGTTGTAATCATGCATAACCAACTCGCCCACCAGCACGTGCTCATTGACCATATGGTGTTGTCCTCCGAGCATCTTGGCGGAGAAGCTGAGCGGAACATCCGGCAAACGCGGCGCGGTCGCCGCGCACCCGCCGTGCTCATGCGTGTGCGGAATCAGCGGGGGCGCGGGCGTTCGCCGAGCGTCGCGTTGTCGCGAGCGAAAAAAGTGCCACGCGGTTCCAGCTTAAAGTCGAAGGACGATAACATCGTTGCCGCGCGCCGTATGCTGTACGTGCGAGTGAAAGCGTGCGGGGTTGAGCCGACGATAGAAGCTGATCTCGCGCGCGCAGGGGAGGAAGTGCGCCGTCTTCCGTCGCGCGCAGGGCACCGGGGGCATTGGAGGGAGGGGGTGGGGGCGTTCTACTCCGGCATCTGCTGCGTATGGCGCGGGTCCTATCTTGACAGCGATCTGCGATGGGGACTGAGTGCTGATAGGTTCGTGTAGGCTGCGTTTCCGTCCCTTAGTTCGCGTCGAAGCGAGAGGCAGCGTGAAGGTCAAGCGCGGCAGCATTCTTAGCTATGTTTTCTCTCCAACAGCACTCTGTTTTTCACTGTGCCTGACTTAATTGTTTTCAAGCATCAGGAGCCTTCCATGACTAATGTAGAGCTGTGCCTGTAGAGTGCACAGTGAGTGCTATTGTACTTTAAGTTTTATGCATGTAAATTTAAGCATGCAATTGACCTTATGGTGTTCAGATGCATGTTGTATTTTTGCATTTTGATCTGTCTTACCAGAAGTCATTAGAAAAGTTTCTGCTTTTCTCAGAATGTTGTTGAAATTGGTGTAAGCAATCATTTCCGTATAGTGCTGTGTTGAGGTTTGTACTATTGGCACCGTGTGGTAGCATTGGCACCGTGTGGCAGCATATGCCAGGCACATTTGTAGCAAGGCAGCTATGTGTCTTGCAAGCGCAAGTGTCGTACTGCTGCTCTTTTTCTGGGCACATAATGCGCTTGCTAGTAATGTATGCATTGCATCAAGACACGCAATGTTGCAGCAAGACTGACACATCAGGGAGCTGGGTGCTCTGGCTTTGTTCTGGTTCACTGGACCATTGATGCAGGAAGCTGGCAAGACAACGAATAATGATGAGGCTACATACTGCACTTCAGCTGTGGTGTGCTAATGCCGAGCTGCTTTTGCCGTGGTTATTCACATGAGCTATTTGGGCCAGTCTTTGCTTTTTATATCAATAGACAGCTGTGAAGGCAAGTGCAATGGGACATGAAAAACACATTTGTGTTAGTTTCACTTTGTCAAACTACTGACATGTTTGTGGTGAATCAGTTTGTCCCTAAAGAGTACTGCATGTGCTCAGATAGCTGTCTCTCTGCTTTCCATGAATGTAAAACAAAAAAACAAAGATGCATTTTCGCAGCTTGTTTGCTCTCATAGTTGAGAAACTGCCTACTGTTTCTTGACTCTCTACATATTGCAAGGGCTATATTTCAAGGACTTGTATATCAATTTTTGGTTTTCCAATCACCAACAATCCTATATAAGACACACTGATGGTGCCTCAACACTTTTTTGATAACAATAGCTCAAGGGTGTCCTCTATCAACAGCTAGAATTTGTTCCACTGCCTTTATCCCCAGTCATTGTTATATGACTGCCACATGTTCTGGAAGCCATGTCATTGCATACAGACCATTTTGCTTATACTTGCAGGTCAAGGCTTCTGACACGTTGGCTGGCATTGCTGCAAGGTTTGAGTGCACACCAGGAGAGCTGACGACGATGAACCGGTTAACAAGCAGACTCATCTTCCCTGGTCAGGTCAGTAGCTAACGCTTCTCAATGGAGTGGTGAAACCCCACTTTATCAAAATCAAGTTGAATAGCGTCAGAAATGGAAGATTTTAAGTGGGATAATAGCTTTCAACAACATTGATGCCAAAATTTGTGCTTGTTTCTTGATGATCTTAAATTTAGAACAGCACAACATGGGACAAAGAAGAGAACAGCACTGTGCTTGTCCTGTCCCTGTGTTGTTGCATTTTTTTAAAATGAGAAAGAAAATAAAGTAACAATAAGAAGATGGCAATGGTGCAGAAACAAAAATGAAAGCTGTGAAGAAATGCCTCCTTGCTTTCTCTTGTGCAGTTAACTCTGCCTTGTTTGTCACCTGCAAGATTTTCTTTCTTTTTATACTCTGGTAGATTTTCAAGTAATTCAACTTATGTTAATGCACCTTTCAAAAATTTATGACGACGACTTGTTGATGATGATCATGGCTACCATAGTTGTCCACATAATACAAGTGACTGACAGCGAAGCCAGTTCTAAACTTCTGTTGTTTCAGTAAAAAAAGAAGGCGAAATATATTGCGAGAAATGTTTGGGTTCAAGGTCATCCAAGGGTGATAGAAATGGTTTCAACTTTTCTCGAGATGCATATTTATATACCACTTAAGAAATAGGTTCCCAATATATGATGAAGACTTTATTTGGCATTTGATATGTTATATGAAAGTTTGGCATCTATGTGGTGTATAGAAAAGGTGATGGTAAACAAAAAACAATTCCTGTGTCCCCCCCTTATAATCTGACTCCTAAATTTGCCTCTCTCTTTGGTAATTTCAAGGGCATTCCTGTTTTCGTACTCAAGGGAGTAAGCATTGTTGTCTGTGGTCCCATTTTCTTGACAGACACTGTACATTCCTATCAAAGAGCAAGATGCAGCTGATGCGCCTGAGCATGGGAGACTGGAGGATGACAAGGCAAGCTTTGCTTATTGTCATTCGGTATTTGTTTGGCTGTTGAGTAGTGTTAGTAGGATTTAGTCTTGACACAGCTCAGTGTAGATGGTTTATAAATATTTGTTGTGTTGTTGGACTACCAAATGGGGAGAGTGACAACTCATGTTCTAAGCCATGTTGGATTGCATCATGCTTGGCCTCCAGATTTTGCTGCATTTATTTCTAGAAACTAAGGATACTGCTGAGCTTTTTTTAGACAAAATACTGAGGGCCAAAGATGCATAAGTGTTTACAAAAGCATTTTTTTTTACCTCAAACTTCGAAAGCCAAACATACCTGCAATGTCCGTTTACATGATAAGCTAACACTGCCTGTCAGGTATGCTGACACTGTATTCACCACCATTTTGTGTTAACTCTTTAAGGACGAGACCTATAAGTACCTAAAAAGTATTTTTTGTGTAAGTGTGCCAAACACATTGTGAATAAGCATAATCAGCCAAAAGGAAAAATATTTTGTGTGAACTTTTTTAGCCATAAGGGGGAAACACCAGGCAAAAAACTGGAAGTGGGCTTCACCCCAAGCCAAGTATGGCTTCGTTTGGAATTTGTGTAGACGGCTCTCGTCATACGTGAGCCATTGGTGTACACTTGATTTGCTTTACATCATTTGTGTGACACCACTGCAGCTGGAGGTCATGCATCAATTTTTCTCCTCTGACCGTGCTTTCAAAAGAAAGTGAGTCGTGTGCCACAATTGTCTTCCTGGTAGTATTTTGTTTCTGCTCTAAACTGAAAAATGATGCTTGTTGCCTATCATTCAGTGTTGGCCGAAGACATTTAGCCCGAAACTTCATACTCAGAACTGAAACTCGTCAAGAAAACTTTTTTCTTGTATGTTGCCTGTAGGCAACACTCGTCCATAAAGGTTTAATAAAGAAGCAATAACAGTAGCATGAACTGTAACTTGAAACCGAAATGAAAACATGCCATCTTCTTGAACAATAGAGCCTATTTCCTGAAGCCAGAACTGATGTGTCTTCCTGTTGCTAAGAGATTTATTAGCAACGGGCATAGGCAAATGGGTAGCAGCCACAAGCGTTCGGCCAAGGACAGCAACCACGAGCTCATGCCGGTAGTGATAGTGCTGTGGCGCAGGCAGGCTACTCTTCTTCGTTACAATCGTCCTCCGCAGAAAAAGGCGCCATCCTGGCGGCTTAAGGCAAAGAGACAATTGGGTTGTAGTATGGCTTAATGCGAGATGTGGACAAGTTCATGGCCGCGATGGCGTAGGTCCGTCGATGGCGTGAGGGACTCTGCGACGTAAATGATGGAGGACGTTTGCTCCAGGACGTGGTAGGGTCCTAAGTATTGTGTGGCAAGTTTTGCGGAGAGGCTGAGTGTGGTAGCGGGTACCCAAAGCCATATGAGAGAGCTAGGAGAAAAAAATTGGTGCAGAACGGTCGGCAAGTTGACGGAATTGCTGCTGCCACTGGTCCTCGGTGGAAAAAGAGTGGGCAAGCTGGCGGCATTCCTCGGCATGACGAGCAGCTTCAGATAGCGGAGTACTTTCGGACGCGTCAGGTGCATACGAAAAAATGGTATCGAGCGTAGTAGAAGGTTCTCGTCCGTAGAGAAAAAAGTAAGGGGAAAATCCAGTAGTTGCTTGGGCCGCAGTATTGTACGCATACGTCACGAAAGGGAGAACCTAGTCCCACTTTGAATGATCAGAGGCAACATACATAGAGAGCATATTGCCAAGAGTACGGTTGAAGTGCTCGGTCATGCCGTTAGTTTGCAGATGGTACGCTGTACTGGTGCAGTGGACGATTCGGCATTCGTTGAGTAGTGCCTTGAAAGCAACGGAAAGAAAGGCGCGGCCTCTTTTGCTCAGAAGTTCGCGAGGGGCACCTTGGCAAAGAACGAAATGTTGTCACAGAAACGATGCAATGTCTCAGGCGGTGGCAGTCGGTAGAGCGGGTGTTTCAGCATAGCGGGTCAAGTGATCCACTGCAACAATAATCCACCGGTTGCCTGCTGCACTGGAGGGTAGCGGTCCGTATATGTCTATACCAACACGATCAAAGAGCCGACTAGTACATGGTCACAGGGAGGGGTTGTAACGGGTAGACTTGTCCTGGAGGTAATTTTCGGCGTTGGCACTGAGCACAGGAGCGAATGAACTTTCGTACGTAGTTATACATGCTGTGCCAATAAAATCGGACGCGTAGTCGAGCATAGGTCTTGAAGAGGCCGGCATGCGCACACTGAGGATCTGCGTGGAAAGCGTCGCAGATAAGGTCACTGAGATGGTGGGGTATCACAAGAAGCCACTTGCGACCATTAGAGAGGTAATTACGATGATAAAGAAGGCCGTCGCGAATGCAGAAATGGGTAGCCTGGCGGCGAAGAGAGCGAGATGGTGAAGAGGTGGATGGATCAGAAAGGATGCTGATAAGAGCACTGATCCAGGGATCCTTGCACTGCTCCGACGGCATTGTGCACAGTGCATGAGATGTAAGTGTGGGCTCAAGGGCGGAGAGGCAAGCGCAGTCAGCAGAGACCAGTGAGCAAGAAAGGGCGTCAGCGCCCGTGTGTTTGCGGCCGGAGCGGTAGAGAACGCGGATGTCGTACTCCTGTAGCTTAAGGGCCCAGCGAGCAAGTCGGCCAGATGGGTCCTTGAGGGTAGACAGCCAACAAAGGGGGTAATGGTCAGTGACAGCAACCACGAGCTCATATCGGCAGCGATGGTGCTGTGGCGCAGGCAGGCTACTCTTCATTGTACTGTATATTCTGTGTAGACATTTCATAATTTGTATATGACACCTGTGGTACATGCAGCAACAAGGTATGGAGAGAGAGTGAACATTTTATTGAACCAATGTGTGACCAGCTGCTTGGTTATTCACATGGTCAGGTTTCTTGGTTTAATTCTTGGAACTTCTTGGTGCAGATTTCTAGCGGTAATCTCAAAGCACTGCCGGGAGAGCATTTGCTTCAGAGCATTTGCTCTTCAGGAGTGCATCAGTGTTTCTTGTACATGCATATGCAGAACCATAGAGTGCAATTATCATTGTGATACATTCTTCAGTAGAAGGCAGCAATTGTGGTGCCTATGTAGCATTTAAATCTTACAATTTTGCACATTTGAAAGAAATCATTTTTATAAACTCTCACTACAAGTGAATTCCTCAGATTAGGTGGAATTGAAAAGTAGGGGAGTCTTCTGTATGAGCATACATGTCAGCCACAACAATAGCTTTGAATTAGTAATTGCTTCTATTGAAAGGATGGATCATGGGTGCTAGGTCAAAGATTTCCAAAAAAGCTTTCTTCATGCCAGAATTTTGATTGAAGATACTTTTTGGTATTTTTGATTGAAACTGGTAAATTGAACTTTGTAATATCGGCACTTTACTTCGTTATATCGAAATTTCATTATATTAAAGTACGAGCTTTTAGGCAGGTAAGCCTAGTCACCGACATATTTTCATACGGAAAGAGACGAAGTATTTTCTGACATATCAGGCAAATTAAAAAAAAACAATCTCGATAATAAAAAAAAAATTATTTTGTGGAATTTGAGGAGAGTAAGCGACCAAAGATATGGTTTCACGCTGTGTTGGCAATATCTTCATATCGGCGGTGTGCAGCGAAGCCTGCGACCTTTCATGTCTACTCTGCCCCCGCAGCTATTAGTGTTGTTTCACTGCGAGTGACACCATCACGATAAGCACAGGCAGGGGGAAGTGCACGCTTTGTCTGCCTATCACTTCAACGCATGTCCGAAACTGAAGATTACGCCACTTCTAGCACTAAACACGGGGGTAGACAGCACACATTAAGCCACGGCCATCTCGGCACGCCCCATCCTTTACACCCGCCTCAGATTATTTACAAGATGGAGCGTGTGGGCCGTGCATGTGCTGCAAAGCCACAGCCGGGATAGAGGAGATGCGTGCTCACCTGCCTCACACCTGCAACTAAATTTTGGTTGCTCGTGCTTTTTAGTCACTGCAACTTCTTTATGCAACAAACCAAAAAATGTTATATTTAGCAATGTGCCACTTACATTGAAGAAGTTATCGATTTCCCGGAACTTAAAGTTGCACTTGTAGTTCTGGAAGTGCCAGGCTGCAATGTACACCATGCACACAAAACCATACGCTGAAGACTTATCACACGCCACCTTGCTTCACTATCTCTGGTGCACGTAAAAGTCAGGTCCTGATAATGCCAGTTTCTTTAGATACTACTCGTAAGGCAATAAATAGCTTTTTCAGGTAGGAACAGCGATAAAGACAGGGATGGGGGGACGTGAAGGCACACAAAAAGACCATGTGCAACTCTGACTGACAACTTTCTTATTTTTGCAACAAGCTAACATTCAGATATGCTAGAAAGCTTTTTCGCAAGTATCAGCCCCTACATTTCATGCATGTGAGAAATCAGTGTGTTTAGAGGTTTACATTTACGTACACCATTTCCTAACAAAGCGGATGCCCCACTGACAATGTTTCTGTTGATTTTATTTCCATGGTTATTTAGTTGCTGTTTCTTGCTACTGATTCACCATTGTCAAATTTGGGTTGGCAACCACGCACCTCGAAATGAATGCCCAGATGGGCTACTCACTACTTTTGACATGTTGCAGGGGAGTTAATTTTACGTTGGTACATTAGTTATGCTGACAATGCTCACATTTGAACATGTGCCACAAGGCAGATTTTAGATATTGTTAACACCAATTTCTGTGCCTAATTTTTGTGCATATGTAATATCTAATGAACAACCGTTTTTGCAAGTGTGAAATTATTGCAGTAAGGTTTGGCTGTGCTTTTTTCTTCGTAACTCGTCCACTTGCAGGCATTTGCGGGCCATCATGGCACTGGGGCAGGACCACCTTTGCTTGGCGAGCGACCCTGTTCGCCAAGGGCCATCGTGTCGCCACCAGACTCGCCTGTTGCTTTTGTGGAACAGCAGCGACATGGTGGCTCTTCCACTGAGCACATTGAATTAGCTGAGCCAGAGAACAAGGTATGCTGCATTACCTTGGACACTATCAATCAAATACTCGTTGCCTTCGCTCCCAAATAAGTACTGTATTTTCTAGAATATAGTCAGCGCCGGGGCTGGTCTGCAGGAGCAAATCAGGGCTGAAAATAAAAGGCTATTTGTTACACAGTGGCATGCACTGTTATGGTGTGCAGGGACAAATTTTGGCTGGAAATAAGTTTTTCTAGATTGTCTACAACAATGCATATAGCTCGTAAGCAAAATTGCATTGTCTAGCATTAAAACCACGCATTAAACCAACCGGACAGGCCGCCATTGGAATCTGAACCTGGCAACGTTTAACGTTAGAACGCTATCTAGCGAGGCGAGTCTAGCAGTGTTATTGGAGGAATTAGAGGGTAGTAAATGGGATATAATAGGGCTCAGTGAGGTTAGGAGGACAAAAGAAGCATATACAGTGCTAAAAAGCGGGCATGTACTGTGTTACCGGGGCTTAGCAGAGAGACGAGAACTAGGAGTCGGATTCCTGATTAATAAGGAAATAGCTGGTAACATACAGGAATTCTATAGCATTAACGAGAGGGTGGCAGGTCTTGTTGTGAAGCTTAATAAGAGGTACAAATTGAAGGTGGTACAAGTCTATGCCCCTACATGCAGTCATGATGACCAGGAAGTCGAAAGGTTTTATGAAGATGTGGAATCGGCGATGGGTAAAGTCAAAACAAAATACACTATACTGATGGGCGACTTCAATGCCAGGGTAGGCAAGAAGCAGGCTGGAGACAAGTCAGTGGGGGAATATGGCATAGGCTCTAGGAATAGCAGAGGAGAATTATTAGTAGAGTTTGCAGAACAGAATAATATGCGGATAATGAACACCTTTTTCCGCAAGCGGGTTAGTCGAAAGTGGACGTGGAGGAGCCCGAATGGTGAGACTAGAAATGAAATCGACTTCATACTCTGCGCGAACCCTGGCATCATACAAGATGTAGACGTGCTCGGCAAGGTACGCTGCAGTGACCATAGAATGGTAAGAACTCGAATTAGCCTAGACTTGAGGAGGGAACGGAAGAAACTGGTACACAAGAAGCCAATCAATGAGTTAGCGGTAAGAGGGAAACTAGAGGAATTCCGGATCAAGCTACAGAACAGGTACTCGGCTTTAACTCAGGAAGAGGGCCTTAGTGTTGCAGCAATGAACGACAATCTCATGGGCATCATTAAGGAGTGCGCAATAGAAGTCGGTGGTAACGCCGTTATACAGGAAACCAGTAAGCTATCGCAGGAGACGAAAGATCTGATCAAGAAACGCCAATGTATGAAAGCCTCTAACCCTACAGCTAGAATAGAACTGGGTGAACTTTCTAAGTTAATCAACAAGCGTAAGACAGCGGACATCAGGAACTATAATATGGATAGAATTGAACAGGCTCTCAGGAACGGAGGAAGCCTAAAAACAGTGAAGAAGAAACTAGGAATAGGCAAGAATCAGACGTGTGCATTAAGAGACAAAGCCGGCAATATCGTTACCAATATGGATGAGATAGTTCAAGTGGCTGAGGAGTTCTATAGAGATTTATACAGTACCAGTGGTACCCACGACGATAGTGGAAGAGAGAATAGCCTAGAGGAATTCGAAATCCCACAGGTAACGCCAGAAGAAGTAAAGAAAGCCTTAGGAGCTATGCAAAAGGGGAAGGCAGCTGGGGAGGATCAGGTAACAGCAGATTTGTTGAAAGATGGTGGTCAGATTGTTCTAGAGAAACTGGCCACCCTGTATACGCAATGCCTCATAACCTCGAGCGTACCGGAATCTTGGAAGAACGCTAACATAATCCTAATCCATGAGAAAGGGGACGCCAAAGACTTGAAAAATTATAGACCGATCAGCTTACTGTCCGTTGCCTACAAAGTATTTACTAAGGTAATCGCAAATAGAATCAGGAACACCTTAGACTTCTGTCAACCAAAGGACCAGGCAGGATTCCGTAAAGGCTACTCAACAATAGACCATATTCACACTGTCAATCAAGTGATAGAGAAATGCGCAGAATATAACCAACCCTTATATATAGCTTTCATTGATTACGAGAAAGCGTTTGATTCAGTCGAAACCTCAGCAGTCATGGAGACATTACGGAATCAGGGTGTAGATGAGCCATATGTAAAAATACTGGAAGATATCTATAGCGGCTCCACAGCCACCGTAGTCCTCCACAAAGAAAGTAACAAAATCCCTATAAAGAAAGGCGTCAGACAGGGAGATACGATATCTCCAATGCTATTCACAGCATGTTTACAGGAGGTAGTCAGAGGCCTGGAGTGGGAAGAATTGGGGATAAAAGTTGATGGAGAATACCTTAGCAACTTGCGATTCGCTGATGATATTGCCTTGCTTAGTAACTCAGGAGACCAATTGCAATGCATGCTCACTGACCTGGAGAGGCAAAGCAGAAGTGTGGGTCTGAAAATTAATTTGCAGAAAACTAAAGTATTGTTTAACAGTCTCGGAAGAGAACAGCAGTTTACGATAGGTAGCGAAGCACTGGAAGTGGTAAGGGAATACATCTACTTAGGGCAGGTAGTGACCACGGATCCGGATCATGAGACTGAAATAACCAGAAGAATAAGAATGGGCTGGGGTGCGTTTGGCAGGCATTCTCAAATCATGAACAGCAGGTTGCCACTATCCCTCAAAAGGAAAGTGTATAACAGCTGTGTGTTACCAGTACTCGCATATGGGGCAGAAACCTGGAGGCTTACGAAAAGGGTTCTGCTGAAATTGAGGACGACGCAACGAGCTATGGAAAGAAGAATGATGGGTGTAACGTTAAGGGATAAGAAAAGAGCAGATTGGGTGAGGCAACAAACGCGGGTAAACGACATCTTAGTTGAAATCAAGAAAAAGAAATGGGCATGGGCAGGACATGTAATGAGGAGGGAAGATAGCCGATGGTCATTAAGGGTTACGGACTGGATTCCAAGGGAAGGGAAGCGTAGCAGGGGGCGGCAGAAAGTTAGGTGGGCGGATGAAATTAAGACGTTTGCAGGGACAACATGGCCACAAATAGTACATGACCGGGGTAATTGGAGAAGTATGGGAGAGGCCTTTGCCCTGCAGTGGGCGTAACTAGGCTGATGATGATGATGATGATGATGATGATGATGATGATGATGATGATAATGATGATGAAAACCACGCATCCTTTATTAGACATCATATTATATTTTATTAGATGATCATGCTGTGTGGTTTAGCAGTGTAAAGAGTGCAATGCAATTGGCCTCATTTCTTTCTAAGCCTTCGGTCTGAAAAATTATATCCTCCGCACCCTCACATATGTAGATGGTGCATCACAAAATTTTTATGCTTAGACAAGTATTATCTACAGACTAGGGTCTGGAAAATTACAAAAATAAAAACAAGGTCATCAGCACCTTTGCCAAGAGACTAATCTGAGAGCCTCCGAACAAAATGAGCAAACAAAAATGAAGCAAAATCATTTCTTGATTGTTTTCTTTGTGTTGCTCTCCTTTTTTTTTTCTATGTCGTGACATTGAAGCCTGCATGTGCACATCACCACCTCTGCCTTTACGAAATCAGTTTTGTTTTTGTGAACATCTATTTATAGTTTGTGTGCTGTTAAGTGGGAAGTAGTATTGTAACTTATGTGTTATACTGTTCTAGATGTTATTGTACTAAGTGTTTAACCACCCTCTGTGTTTGTTCATGGTAGTGCATTTTATTTGAGCTTTGTATTATGGCACGTGCAAGTGGGGATACAAACAGGTCATACAAATGTTTAATTCCTAATGAAGTCAAAGGATGTGTATGTGTTAATTATAGCATTACGTAGCATTGAATACTGTGCAATGCTGTATAAGTCGTGAAACACTTGCAGAAATTTTGTGCAGTCAAACATCATTAAGAGCTGCTTCTGACACAAAAATACCTTTGTTATATTGGACATTCATTATAAGCCTATATATTCATTACATGTTGATATCAACAAAAAGGAGTTTAAGTCTACCTTGTTATATCCAATAATAAGTTACATGTATATTCGTTATATCAAGGTTTGACGGTAATACCTGGACTGTTCTGCTATACCCAATGACCTCTGGCACACTGAGGCTGTCTCAGGCAGCTTTTTGGTTGGAGGAATCATATTCTTGGAAAAACGAAAATTCTAATTCTAATTCAAAATTTGCATGCAAACTTTATTACTAGTTAGAAACTTGGCATGACAGATATTCAGCTGAGTTTGACATTTTGTTAAGTTTGTGATTGCAGCATTTGTCAAGCACCTTGATGCAGCTCTTTTGACTTTTTTGGGGACCTTTTGTGATCTTGCAGGAGAACATGGACATGTTCCTGAAGATTTCATCACGACACATAACGGATGGCCAGGGGGTAGTGATGGGAACACTTCTGGTGACTCCGAACAATGTGATGTTTGTGCCCAATGTGTCCGACGCACTCGTCATGGAGCATGGGTCTGAGTGTTATGAAGTGACTGCCCCTATGGATATGGTGGTGGCTGCAGCCCTCTACAACGACATTACACATATGCGCCTTCGGTCAGTGCTATTTCCTTGGAATTTTCAATTCGTTACGGCCTGTGTTACTAGCAATCAGTAAAGCTGAACTTGCTAATATACTAGTTGTGGTAGACGAACAAACAAGGTAACGAGATTTTCAGGTGGAGCTATTTAAGGGACACTGTCGCTGTCTCAATGGAGTCAGATTGCCCTGCTTTGGAGCTCTTGGACGGAAATTGAACTTTCACAGAATGTTGCAGGTGGTGAATGAGGCAAAAAATGTGTAATTAACTGCCTATGAAAGCTGCGCAGAATAAATCTTATGGTTGAGTTGTGGACATTAACTGCCCATCTCATGGGGCAGTAGCCACCCTATTAAAAATGAACGTACCTATTATCTACTTCTATGTGTCATATTGAAAGTGTGGAGTGAGTTCCTTGCTTTAATAATGAGCTGATGATACAGCTTTTAAAGAATGTCACGATATAAGGCTAACTGGCATAAGTTTAAGTTGTTAACCTGTCAGTGTGACGTTACAAATTCTAAAGTATTTTCCTGTACTTGGGCTGTTGTGGTGCTGTAAAAGCTTTTGAAACTTGACAACTTCATTCTTTGGTTCTTTTGCAGTATAATTTAGTTCATATTTACAAATAAAAAGCGATCTAGGCAGGCCTGAGTAGATGCCTTCAAAGTCTGTGGTGTCACATCGAGCTGGTGTGGGAAGTTAAAGGCATGGACGTCGTTTGTTCTTGCATATTTTTTGGCCCTGCCAAGCATCCTCTCATGGTAACAGTGGCTTTTCTTTGGTATCAGAGAAGGGTAATTTACTCACACAGCCCAACTTACTTTTCTCTTTTGTGTCCTCTTAACTGGTTCATTGCGTGCTTCATTATGTGCTGCTTTCATGGCTCTAATGACTCTTACATCTTGGTGCTTGCAAGATGAGCCTGCTATGTTGGCAGAGGCACTGAAAGCATTAAAGAAAGCTGTAGTGTTGTCCCTTTGTAGTGTCAGCAAAAAGTGCACAGGAGAGCTTCCATAGTTGCTTCCATAGAAAGCGCGGTTGCAAGCTTTCCATAGAAAGCATGGATGCAAGCCTATCAGATGAGTGGCTTACAGCACCACCTGTTCAGGTGATGGTGATGATGATTTATTGGCATTCCCTTCGAAACGGGTCACCTAGCCTGCTTGAGGTAATCAGGTATGCTGTACATGCTTTTCATTGTAGCATTTTTGTATACATCTCCTTATCTTTTTTCTTCTTCCTGAAAACTTCTCTATATACCTTGTATGGCTACCTATGCCTGTGACGGATCTGGTCATATCAGCCTCTTGCCTGGTTTATTTCCATCAATACTCCAAACGTCTCTTGCTTACCTGAACTGCTGACGAATTGATGCTTCCATCACTTTAAATCCAAATACTTCTGGAAAGTATGTTACCTACAGGTCTCAATGTTTGAATATCTTCGCATCCCTCTCAGCACTCAGCACATTCTTTTAGAATGCGCGGAGTGGTCTCCAGATTTTAATTCGAGAGCAGGATAGGAACACACAACTCCGATGAAGTAAACCCGATACTACT
The DNA here is from genome assembly GCF_050947875.1 of Dermacentor variabilis. Lineage (NCBI taxonomy): Eukaryota > Metazoa > Arthropoda > Arachnida > Ixodida > Ixodidae > Dermacentor > Dermacentor variabilis. Next base: position 97,468,745 of record NC_134571.1, read on the forward strand.
TGTATGCATGCTTCTAGACAGATTTTCTGTGTGTTTCTAACATGCGCCCTGGGCTAGACCTGTGGCCGTTCTGAACATCGACTCTGTCTCGACAGTGCTTTTTATAAGGAGGAAAAAAGAAAAAAGCAGACACTGGACCATAAAAGAATTAACTTGCTCTCTGCACTTTTGTTGTTTGTAAATGCTAGCTATGTTTGGTACATGGTCACCATACATGGCCTCTTTCCTCTCTCTCCACATTACCACTTAGTGGCTTGGGAAATTTAGTCACTTTATGCTACCCGCCCCTTGTTCTCTTGTACAAACTAAATGATAGTCAACCCTTCAAGAGAGAGGTAGTAAGGTTGCTTCCCCATAGAAAATTATGGGTGGGGAACCTGATCTGGAATGCAAATGTAGTCTCGGTATGTTAGTGTGCATCCAGGAACATTGAGACCAGGGTCCACATTTTGTACCATTCGTTCCAATCTCCTGTCTTCTTGTGCGTGACATCAAGTGTCTACCCCAAGTAACAGCAGTACTGTGGCATTTGAGCCATGTCTGAGCCAATGACAAAGGGAAAATTGAATAAAAATTTAAGGGATTGTTGGAAAATTATGGCAGCAGCAGCATTTGGTTGTGTGATGCAGAATCGCATCGAAGTAATCAAATGATGATCAATGCAGGCAGTGATAAAGGCGCAGCATACAATACATGGAGGTGCAGGTGCAGCTTGCATATCCGAGTAGTTTGTCGTTGTAGGCTGGAGGGAGGAAAAGTCTTCAGATTTGTTTTCCATCATGGCTGGAATAAAACTGTGCTAAATTAACAAATGTTTATGCTGCTTGTTTTTCTAAGCACAGGGTATAAACACTGTTTCATGTGGCTGTGCAGTGACACGGTGGACCCTGCTTCCGGTGTTCAGTTGGAAGAACCATACCGGCCCGCTGACTACCAGCCACCCCCCAAAGATCAGTCTAGCTCCAGTGGAAAGTCATCAGAGCCAACCAAGTCCTCGCAAGAGTGTACTACAGAAGTATCGCCTAGTCTTTCAATGCAGGAGGCAGGTGAAAAGCCTTGCTTCGAGCTGTCCCACAGTGAGTGCACCCTGGAAGAACTTGTGTCTGATCAAATAACAAGTGCCGTAATTGTCACCTCACCACCCAAGACGCCAGAGAAAGGCGTGCCCCCTACAGGCCAAACCGGCAGTGAAATGCCTGGTTCGGCAGCTAAAACCGAGAACAAAGCTCCCACATGCGTGTTGTCGGATGTGTTGGGGGCCAAGTGTGAGCAACCAAAAGCGGTGCAAGATGCAGTCAGTGTAGCTTCTGTTGTCAAGTCCGAAAATTGGGAACAAATGCTGCAACAAAGCATGACATGCGACTTGCAGTTGGGAATTGACACGCAGAAACCAGAAGTAGTTGCAGAGTCCACTGAACAGAGTAGAGCACAGTTGGAAAGCAAAGACACATGCTCGCTGGAAAAGCCACTTCATTCTGAGCCGCAGAAGGAAGTGTGTGCAGTCCAAGTCAAAAGTTCTGGTTCAAAAGTGGCGGGTGCTGTGTCTGGCAAAGCAGAGTCGGGTGTCAGACAAGGTGCAGTAGAACAACTTGCTGCAGATGTAGCACCAGCTCCGGAGGCCCAAGAAAAAACTGCGAAGGTGTTTACTGAGGTGAGCAAGCAGCAGGAAGCTGCTGCTGGTGAAGCGGGCACCGGGGAGTCTAACAAAGTGGTGCCTCACGGTGCTCAACTTGAAGTTGAACTGTCTTCTGCAACTGCCCAGGTAGTGAAGGATGACCGGGCTGGCGACAAGCTCGTGGCCCAGGACATCGCAGCTCTAATGAACGTTCAGGAAAAGTTGCCGCCAGATATGGTGACGGCCCAAAAGAAAATTCTCAGTGCAGAAGAGAGTGTGGCAACTACAAAGAAAGAGGAGAGGCAAAATACTGAATACTTGTTCAAGCCCATTGACAAGGCATTTGAATCTCCACCAACACGGCGTAGGGAGCCAGACAACGTAGGTCGCCGGGAGAAGGCATTCACACCCCCACCGCCATCGTCGGGAGGAAAGAGCTTACCCGAGCCAGCACGCTGGCCTCGTATGCTGAGTCCAACACTCAAGCTGGACTCAACAAGCGATGTGCCAGCCCCAGAGCCATATAGTGCCTCCTCAACGGAGAGCATTACTCTGCGAATGAGGGAGTGGGCTTCAGTGGAAGGCGGCGTCTCTTCCGACAGGGCCCAGGAATCTGCACACGAGCGGGTACTCAAGCGGCTCTCAAATCCAATGGAATCAATCTCGTCATACACGCACTCCATCTCCAAGATGATTGCATCATCGCCCAAATCGCTGGCTGACTTTGTGCGTGGTGCCGACGAGCCAGCGCCACCAACACCTCCACTCCAGCCGCAGATGCAGCAGCCGGCAGTGGATGAGAAGAGGCCCTCTTCACATACTGAAAATGCCAATGTCTGGCTCAAGAACATGGTTGAGGAAAAACCTGAGCTGTTTGCAGCATTTGAGAGTGAGTTTTGTGACATTTTTCTTTCTTTCCTTTTTACTTCTTGTTTATACTAAATATGTGAAGTGAGCACACATGTATGCATTCTTTGGAGTGCGGATTTTCTAAGTGTCAAAAACAGCAGGACTGTAATAGATTTGGTTATCTGGTTGCTTTTGAGTGACTTGGTAACAGTCAAGAACTTTATTGAGGTCCTGATGGGGTTTAAGCCGTTGGAGATCGCACGCGGGGAGCTCCTTGGGCCGAAACGGTAGGCGACGCCCAAGTCGGGACGGGAACGTGGTGACTACAGTAATATACTTTCTTAAATGGCACTGCAGATTCATCACTTTAACCCTTTCAGGCGCTAACTGATTCTGTTGATCTACCTCGACCGCATTTCCTGCATTTTCAAAATCATAAGTGTACAGCTGCAAAATAGATTAACAATTTCCAGTCCTTTAGTATGTCTAGAGAATGTGGACTCCATGCGAAAACTTCTTCAGGAACATCATCTAGGAGGACACCAACTATTTCATGCCTAGCAGGCTTGATATGCACCGATCCAGTCACTTGAAAATTGTGCCTGGTGCAACGAATTGTGAAAAACAATGAAAGAAGTGAACCAACTGCATACAATATACTCGCACTGAGTAAAAATACCCAACCATCTACATTTCCACTCATGTTATTAAAGCATCTTGCACTTCTTATTCAAACTTGCAGCACAATTCCAATCAGAAGTGTTTTAAGATGTATGTGACACACTTTAGATTTCATTACTTTCATCAGTGCCTTTGCTGTTGAAGCACAACTTTGGCGTACGCAGTTGTGTACATAGCGTCTCCAAGGGATTAATCTTGATAAACAGGTAAAGGCCCCTGAAATAATTTGTGCTGCTAGTCTTCGAACACCTGGTATACATGCATGATGGCAGATTGATCATTAGTTTCCAGTCATTAGTAGACTTTTTCCCCTCTTTCACTAGCCAATAAAAGTTTTAGTTGCTGAAAGGTTTTATGAGCATTCTGATTATTAACCCTTTGTCAATATAGCTGATGACAAATACATAGTCGTGAGGTCATGGTTCTAGAAATCACTGGGAAATTCAGTATACTTTTTGTCATTTTCTGTGGTATGGAAAGGGTTGAGGTCTGAAACTACACTTGTGCATATAGTTTCATAAAGTTTGGAGTTTGTCAGCAGTGATAAATAAAGCTTTGACATTACCGAGGTCATGACTTTGAAACTGATGCATGTTAGACCATTCCTATTACATGACAAAGCCAACTGCAGTTATTTGTCTTCTCTCTCGAGTTTACTTTCAAGTATAAGTGGCTAAGTATAATGCCCTTTCCCATCCTTTTATTCTGTTGTTTTTGAAAAAACATCTTTCATGCAGAATTGTTTTCATAATATATACAAGCCTTATAATCCAAAGCAGTACACAAGTTCACAAAGCTCGAAGGTAACCATTGGCTGCACTCAGTCTGGTTGGGGAACACTAAATTAGGCAAATGAAACAATCACTAAGCAAGAAGGTTTATGAAATACATTCGAGCGCCTCTACAATGAGTCCCTCTACTACGAAATGACCTGTATACGAAAAACTGATTTTGTCCCGGTTCTATTCTGAGCTGTGCCACCCTTGCTAAAAAGTGACCTGTATAATACACGATTTCGGAAGCCCCGACCTCTTCGTTATAAATGCGTTCGACTGTATTAACTCAATGTTTCCTTCAGCAGGTGTGGCTCGAGAAGCTGTAGCAGTTCTTTTATATATTCTGCTTGTGGCACTGGTGGTGGTTCTCTCGGGAGGCTGCTCTGCATGCCCGGTAGCGACTTTGATGTTCCACGACTCGGGGTAGAGCCACTTCCATAGGTTCCTTGAGAACTGCTTCCATCATGCGTCCTTGGAACTGAAAAGACCCTACAGAAGCAGCCCTACCTTGAGTCGTGGCACATCTGAGCCACTACCGGGGCAATACACCACTTGTTAGGAACATTACCCCAACAAGCTGAACATACAAAAAGCGGCGGCAGCTTTCCAAGCAACCCCTGTTGAAGGAAACATTTGGTTAATACTTAACAAAGCTTCGTGGTTTGTGGTGGTTTTATTTATCTAATTTCATATGTTTACTAGGTTGTTGTTTGAATAGGGTGGTGTAAAATATGTTTAGTACATTAATTAGTACTGCCACGAAGATGGCTGTGCTTGTCTTGTGTGCTCATATTACTCGTATTTTCTCACAATGGCACATTAAACTAAGAAGTGAAAAGGATGACCTTTAAATTGTATTTGTGTTACTAATGTGCTGTTCCCATATTTTGTGTGGTTTATTCATGGCACACAATATTAGAATAAATTATTGAGAGCTGAACATGCACAGCTTATGCCTGGTTTGTCACTCTGAACAGGCAGAGCCATTTCATGTTCTCTTAAAACCAATGTAGTGGTGAAAGCTTATCATACGCTTTTAATGATATTAGTTTAATCTGTAAACCCTTTGCTATTTCAATTTTACGTGCTACTGCTGTTAATTCCGGCTTTGCTGCTGGGCCCAGTACCACTTGGGAAGTGCTGTATGTAAAATGTTCACAACACATGTGTCACACTTAACAACACTTTACTTGTTCCTGCTCTCAACGCCGGACTGTGCAGAACTGGGATTCATTTTTGACGACAACGGTTAGTACTGAAATTGAGCTTCAGCAAGGCTTTTTCATTTTTTGGAAGTCCTCCGTTTCCTTGCCAACGCTACACTTTATCATTCCTTTTCCTTGTAAAACCCTGTTTGGTTTTTGCTTTCGGGTGTTGGGTACCTTAGTTTGCAACAACCTTTCCATTACATCCAAGTGGCTGTTTTGTAGTATTGCTGGAAGCTTCTTGGACCTCTGGTTGTGGGATGCAGCAGTTGCGTTTGTGTGCCCTTATAGCAGCCTCATTGTGCTATATTTATTCCTTACTTTGGTGTTCTGCTTCTGAGCTTTTTTCAAGCATGCAAGCTTTTTATCCCTATATTTGCTGCAATGCTGCAATACTAATGTGTGTGCTACTGTTAGGCTTTTATTGTTGCTTTTATGCATGGTTTTTTGTTAGCTGTGAACTGATAATTATGTCATGTGAGATGCTTGAACAGAGCATGCTGTGATGCTTATTCTCTTCATGTGTTCTTGAAAGCAAAATCAACGTCATACTCTAACTTCCCTACCTTTCTCAAGATACCTTTCTTGGCTGTCATGACTGTAAAATCTCTTCTCTTTTTATGTAATGCTAAAGTAAGTCTTCTGAATGTCTTTTCTCACAAGAGGATTGACACCTTTCTTGGTGGTGAAGCAGGGTGTATTAAGAATGCCATTCACAATAATACCACAAGATCAGGGATTCTTGCAAGGGTAAAACTTGTCATACCCAAGTCTTAGAAGACTGGTTTTCTCGAGTGCAAGTTTGGCATTCGTACTTGCCATTGTTATCTTGCATTAGCAACTTGCTACTTACCACGTTTTGGAAAATGTTTAACGGTGCTAATTTGAAAAGAATTGCCGATCATGGAATACGAAACAAATCCAAGGTGGGCATAGATTAAGCTGTAAACAGAAGAAACTTGCTGAGTAATCAAAATGATGTCCTGTCATGGAACGAGAACCAGTAGCTTTTCAAATGACAATTTTTCAAATATTTGTCTGGACAAAATACATTCTCTGTGTATATTAGCTAGCTGTCTTGGTTACAGAACTTGTTGTAAATAAGTCGGGCAAGTGCATGTGTTTAATGCTGCATTTCACATGATACCACATAGTTTGTGCGTGTGCTGACAGCAGCACAGCTCTAAAAGCATATTCTCTACATACAAGACAGTTTTGTTCAGACAGCTATCACTTGGGTTGGTGCAATGTGGATAATGAAAGGGCCCCTGAAACGGTTCGGACAAATTTTGTAGACACGTAGGGTACAGCTAAAGTTAATCATTTGCACCACAATTTGTGTGAAGCATCTCATATTAAGAGAGCTACGGATCATTACAAGTTACCCTTCTCTATAGTCATGCATTTTCTCCTCAACTCGTTCGCCGAGTGATCGGGGCTAAGCTCTGCCTTCACTGGCTCTGCATCATGATGGCACATTGTGTCGTCAACTTCCGGTTCTCTAGGAGCGCGCGCGAAGCCTCTCGATACTTTTGGCCAGCTGCTTGGCAGTCAACCCCAAGCGAGAGCTATCGAAGCAGCGTGCGTTGCGAGCATTCTATCGCTGCGCTGAACGTGTCTGGTATTCCGGTAACCACAGGCAAGCTGGGCATTTCGACAAAACGGCGGAGGCATAAACTCAAGCTGATGAAGGAACTTTAGCGTAGACGTACGTGAGCTGCCTGATCGGTCTCCACGGTTCAGCCACTCGTTGGCGCAGAGCTTAACCAGCCAAACAAACAGCTAATATTGCTCTAACCAAGTGTAAAACATTTTAAACATTCATAAAAACAATGTGTTAACGATTACACTCCTGCGGAAAATTTACACCAGCAGCAAAGAAGCATACATTTTGTTACTGCTACTGTGTGGTTGGGCTCTGTGCCACCAGGTGGCTGCACCGTGCAGACCATTCACATTTGCGCTTCTGCTCATGCCATGAAACAACACTCGAGGGGACACGGCCAGGCCCCGTCCCCTTGTGCTTGCGTTTACCCTAATAACATACTCGCGAAATGCCATTGCGTTAGTAATCTTAGCGTTAGTAAAGTGACGGCCGCAAACGCGCAAATCCTGGCGCTTGGATAGGATAGCGGCAGTCCGATGCACTGCAGCCAGTCCGCTCGTCTGCTGCTTTGCAGAGGGACATAGTGTCGCAGCTTGACATATTGCCAGTCACTATGTTTGCAGTCCACAACGCAACAAAGTTGAATCATAGTGCTCGCAAAAGACAGACCGACTCTGACCGCAGAGCTCTCTTCAAAATGGAGCACGTTGTAACACAAGCAGACGACTCTTGCTGTGTGCCAGAAGTGCTTAAGTGTAGTCAGAAATTGTTCTTGTGCATCCTCTTTCTGTTACTTTCTTTTCATAGAAACAAATTAACTAACATTCCAACTATTACGAACATCATTTGTTCACCATAAAGGTGGAAATATTATAGAAGGCGCGCCCTGGGCAGCCAATCGGATAGCTCGCCCACATGACGTCATTTGGGTGATTTACATCATATGGGTAGGGGCGGCGGCTGAAAATTCCGCCGAGCAGTGTGCTGCGATCGACAGCGATGTACATTTTTAAACCCTTATAATAAATTACACACTTTACGCAGAGCATTTAGATGGGTCAATTAATGATCAGAAGGACCTACTCTAACGACTCAGTGCATTTATAGAAAATCATCAAAATTGTTTCAGGGGCCCTTTAAAGAGTGCCACTGTACCTTTTGCTTTCAATGCAAGTTTGGCTTCACATCTGCAGGAATCATCTTAAGAGTGAAGAAATGGAGTCAGGTACATGTGGTCAAGGCAGACATTCCTCAATGTCATGGAAGGACTTATGAATGCTTTGTGTTCCCACGTAGTGCTAACAGTCACTGACTGCATTTTCACTGCAGTAGCTTTGTCTCTGATACATAGTATTGAGCAACTTCTGTAGAATCAAAGGGCCTGCTTTTACATGTAGTGTGCCGTCTTGCATCTTACCTTTAGATTGTAATTCTGTGGCTTAATGATGGCTGATTTATTTTCTCTGCTGAGCACATTTATCTGTGCTGGTTGCATGTCTGGCTGCTCTGGAGCTTCTCTCTACAAGGCAATTCTGTCCTCAAGGCAGGGGTCTCGTGCCATCACTTTCACATAGATTTACCTGAGAAACTGTGGCGTACAACTGCAACTAGTTGACAAGGGAAGAAGGAACTGCAGTCAATGATGGCAAGAGATTTAAATCCCCTGCTAAAGGGAAACACGAGGTCTCCAGACAGAAGAGATCATGTAGTCGTCCCTCAGTAAATCTAAAAAAATGTTGACAATGTCAGTGGCATTGACTTTGATGTACTGTTTAGACGAAGCAGTGAAAGTAGATGGGTCCTCAGTTATGGCTGTTATGCTGCAGTCACTCTGTGCATGCTTGCTTGCAAATTTTCAGAGTATGCTGCAAGTGCATAAAAACAAAAGATAACTCAGCAATATGCCTAAATGAGATGGGTAATTGTGGCACCTCTCTGACTATGGTGGCATGTTCAACTTTATGAGTTAGACATTGTGGCATTAGTTTATCTCCAATGTAAGATTGAATAGCAGGACTGTTTTCAAATTTGTAGCTGTTGTTCATAAGTTGATACATGAGAACTGTTCAGGTGTTCCTTCTTGCATTGTAAAATAGATGCACACATGTGAAAGTCCCAAAGTTGCGCATTACCATGGGACTCTCGCTAAACATTTTAGGAAAAATAGTATCATGACTGAAATACTAGTATAACAGACATTTACATTACGAGTGTATTATTTACATGAGCAAAAAAAGAAAAAGAATGCAAGGACAAGCCTAAGTGCAATGCAAGACAACGGACAAGAACCAGACAGGACAGAGTGCTGCTTATAACAGAATGTTGAAGGGTGTTAAGAGTGGTACAGCTTAGAATAAAATGGTAAGTAGTTTCATTGTACTATTGCAGATAGTTATATAACATCATCATAGTTTCTGAAAGTTTTGCGTGGAGTTGTTTCTTTTTATTTATTTAGCGCTTCTGCTGGCTTAATGTTTCTTCCTATTTATAAACAAGAAGCTGATGAGTGCTTTTTCCTCTCCTTCCTCCGTGATGTGGGCCACTGTAGAGCTGGTTCCACGGCTAGCACAGTCATCGGAGGCCACACTGCTCTACTTGTGCCTACGCATGGGACGACCCCTGCACAAGAAAGTCCAGTGCTCTGTCACCACCTCCTCCAAGCGGCACATTCGGCCCCAGTACTGGTTTGGCGTTCCACGGAACAGGTTTGTGAGGCCTCCTTTATTCACAGTTCTTGGCCTGCATGTTCTGGACATGGAAGCAGTCCTGCAGAAAATAGCTGTAGTCTGATGCAGTGTGTCAATAAAATAATGCCTAGTTCTTTTGCAAGTTTTCTCAAGTTCACAAAGTGTGGACTCCATGCAAGAACTCTCTACAGGAACGCCAAATAGAACATCTGTTCAGCTACTTGAAAAATGTGCCCAATTTGAAACATAGCAAAATGCAATGAAAGAAGTGAACCCACTACATAGTGGCATATTCACACTGAGAGCAAGCATCAGCCATCTGCTTTCCAACTCGTTTTACTAAAACACTTTACATATATAATTCAATCTTGCAGCCCAGATCCAGTCAGAAGTGTTTCAAGATGTGTGCCACTTTTTTAAATATCATCAAATATAATTATTTTTATCAATAATATTACTTTTGATGCACCATCTTGGCATGTCACACAGACACCTGAAGAGATAAATATTAAAGAAAAATTTAATTCTAGGTTATTACATGCCAAAACCAGAATATGATTACGGAGCACACTTTAGTGGGGGGCTCTGAAATAATTTTTACCACCTGGGGTTTTTAATGTGCACCCACTGCACGGTACTCAGGCATCCTTGCATTTCATCCCCATCAAAATGTGGCCACTGCAGCCGGGATTCGATCCTGCAACCTCTTGAAGGGGCACTAAAGGCAATTATTAAGAGGAAGCTTTAGCTTGGGTGCTCCTATCTCAATACATGTAAAAGGAGAATTCATTTTTCTCGGCATAAACTGCACCGAATTTGACGAGGTTTGTTGCATTTAAAAGACAAACTTAAGATGTAGTGACTGTCGGTTTCGAATTTTCGATTTAGGTCCTCATTTCTTTAATTCAAAATAGGCAAAAATCTGAAATTTTCAAAAAACGAAACTATCAAGTTTACAAATCTGTAACTCGGCAACAAAATATGATAATAATGTTCTGTAAATTGCATCTAATAGTACATCTAAAGCGAACAAAATTGATATGTTACATATTAATCCTAAAAAATTTAGTAATATGGAAATGCAGCTTTTGCAGAACCCTTGTACACAACATAACGAATTCACGCAAGATATAAAATGACATACTGAACTTGTCCACTTTGAATGATCTAATGGGTGTTGTTTACAGAACCACAATATCTTTTCTTGATGCAGAGTTATTAAATTGTGAACTTTGTGCTTCTATTTTTCTAAAGCTTTCGAATTTTTCAAAATAATTCTAACAAAATTCAGGCTCTAAATCGAAATTCTGCTTCCAACAGTCACTAGAATTTACCTTTCTCTTTCAAGTGCAACAAATTTCATTAAAATCGGTCCAGAGGTTATCTCAGAAGAATGTTTTTGCGTTTTACATCTATTTGAATAGGCGCCGTCGGAGTTGGGCCCGAGCTAAAGCTTCCTCTTAAGTCAAGCTAATGTGATAGATTAATGCTCGAGAATGTCTAAGGCATCAGTATTAACGTGAACAGAGCTTTGGTAATCGAGAAATTGAGGTAAATGCAGGACAAGACTTGAGACCCGAGACATTCAAGTACTAGCCTCAGGACAAAGGCACTCCTCATAATTCTGTCACTAGTACTCAACCACTCATAATAAAAAGATCGCTGTGTTGCATTATAAGATGAAAGAAAATGCTGCTTGTCCAGCTCCATTTGATTTTTAAAAAAAGAAACCCCTTGACGTTAACCATGACAACGACGCGGTCAATCAGAAGGCATCGTTTTTTTCCACTCTGCGCCGCCCATGCTTTCAGATTTCAGTAGTTTCGTTATTGCATAGTGCTGTGGTGATTTTGCTGGGCCGTGAAACTTTCAGAAACCACAAATAGCAAGAATGCTACATCCCTGTTATGTTGCGGTATTGCCGAACGGTCCGCACTACTTCACCAAGAACAGCTGTAGCAGTGAATTCAGCACTCTCTCTTGGCTCGCTGCCTCCTTGGCCGCACGTTTGCATCTGGTGCAGAAAATCGCCCCGTCGTCTGTGGGGCGTCGTTTTGCTCACTGGCGGCAGTAAAAGGCAGTGATGGCATATACAATATCACCATTCCCCGCTTGAAAGCGGGCGATTTGCATTGCACTAAAGGTTTGTGCACCCTTCTGATGCTGTTTTCTTGTGAACAAAGTCTTTTCTTGGCACAAAGCAAGCACTGCGAGGTTTCTGGAATGGTGTTTTAACATTCCATGTCGACTTGGTATTTGCCTTTAATGTCCTTTTAGCAGTGCAGCGCCAAAGCAGCTACGCCACCATGATGGGTAGGGATAATTATGCAATTGCAACATACTCCGCTGGCATCAATTTTTTCAACATGCAAAATACTTTTGAAGGAGCTCTCTAAAGCTTTCCATAAAATTTTATGATTCAAAGAAGTGTAGGACAACATAGAAATGGAATGTCACTGTATGCATTAGCTCTTTTTGTCTGCACATCTCAGTTGGGCTCGTCTTCTCTGTGCCTCCTGTGTTCAAAAATACCTTTACTGCATAGGAACTGTGTGACGGTAACTTGCTGGCATGGAGCTGAAGTGAGATGGCTAGCAGAGGTGCTATGTTCTTCTCACATGTTTCTTTGCGGTGCCGTGTCTCTTACAGAGCAGATGAGCTGTATTACTTCTTGGAAAAGTGGGCGCCTTCGGTGTATGGTGATGTGCATCGGGTTGACATGGCCAGCCGTGGATTTGAGCCATTGCCAGAGCCTGCTGACGAGGATGAGGCCGAGTTGCTCATTGCCAACAGCCACGTCATGGGGACGATCAGCGGTACTGAAGAAGGACGCGACACTCCTGACATAAGCGGCAGCAGCAAGGGCCACCATGGCTCTAAGAAGGGCCACGGTGGTGCTCTGCGCTTCTTCAAGATTTTTGACAGTGGCACAGCGCAGCCCGAGGCTGCTGCAGTCTCTCCTGGTGATTGGGAGGCAAGTGTCCTTCTGCACGTTTTGTAGTTGCAACACAGAAGTATGTTGAAGTGGGTCAGTCGAAGCGATACTGAAATGTGGAGTAATAATCCAAAGGTCGAGAGTAGACAGACACAACACGATTTACCTACCCTTAACTTTGTGTGGCCCATTTTGTCCAGCCTCAACTTTGTTCCATCCTTTGCACTGTTCTTTGACATATCAAGGCTTGTTCCTTCACTGCATGGAGTACTTGTGCTCAACTTGCCTTTATTCTCCATACACTGTCATTTGTTGTGCTTGTTATTTTTAAAGCATTATTGCATATGGTCGCCAACATCTTCTTGTACTTGCAACTTCACAAGCCAATTATAGTTAAAATTTGTTAGAGCAGACAAATTAGGGCTGAGCTAAGCATATGTTACCTGATTATATCAGAAGTAGAAATGCAAGTGGGGTTACTGCAAAATGTTGTCGATTAACATGACTGTAACTCTTTACTATGTCAGTGGGTGGCATCACTACAGGAAACCTTTAGAGATGAAGTGTTGTTAATATGCTAGCGTATTCAGATACCAAGGAAGCATGCTAACCGGAAGGCTTGTTTTTTATGACAACTAAGCTGAAGATTGCCTGGAAAAATGTCACCATGGCATCATGTGTTTGTAGTCATCGTGTTTGTAGCCTAGTGTTTGCTTAGTGCAGTAGTACTGCAAGTTGCCTGGATTAATATAAAAAAGTTTGTCAGGTTTGATTGTTTACCAAGTATAGAGCACAGGAATTCAGTTCAGGTTTTAGTTTGTTTATTGATGCAATTGAAATTTTGTACAGAACAAGTAACTCTAGGAGGTCCCATAGTCAAAGACTGGGGAGGGACCTCCAAAAGTTGGGACTACAACTTGCACCTACTCTAAGCCGAATTTTACTACACAAGGGGTTAAAAATTAAAAATATAATTAAATTATGGGGTTTTACGTGGCAAAACCATCATCTGATTATGAGGCACGCCATAGTGGCAGACTCTGAAAATTTGGACCACCTGGGTTGTTTAATGTGCGCCGAAATCTAAGTACACGGGTGTTTTCGCAATTTGCCCCTTCGAAATGCAGCTGCGGTGGCCAGGATTCGATCCCGCGACCTTGTGCTTAGCAGCCCAACACCATAGCCACTGAGCAACCGTGGTGGGTTACACAAGGAGTTACTCTGATTGTGTTACATTTTATCCACAGCGGGGAGTACGCAAGAATCTTGGTTATATTTCTTCCTTAGTACTAGGTGTGTGCACTTTCAGCATTACTACATAGGAAGTGTCAGAGCACACCACTTCATTAAATAACAATTTCTTTGAACTGTGCTTCTGGTTTGTAAACGGCTGAAAATAGTGCAAATTATTGCAACCAAATGTCACAAGGTTGGTTACAGGAACATCATGGCCATACAGAATTGGCTGGTGCGTCTTGCTTGGGATATGAGAATGCATTGACAATGCATGCCTTAGAGGTGAAAAAATATGCAATGGAGTGCGGACATTTTTACAGAAACACGTTAGAAAATGTTTATTATTCTGTTACACTCCCATGTGAATATGTCAGAAAGCAGTGTTAAAAAGGTCAGGCAGTGACGTGTCATTGGAAGTTTTGGCACCAGCTAGCCACCTGTGGAGATGTGAATCTTACGAATGTCTGGAGCATCCTAGACTCGCAAACGACCTTCAATTCAACGTGTGAACTTTTGTTGCCGTCTACTGTGTAGTTAAAGACCCAAGACATGAAACCATCACTAAATTCATGATGACCTGAGCAGGACATTATAATTTTGAAGTTAAGGCTTTCCACCAGTAGATACTAATAGTTGTGTTCAAGAGTTGAAGATTGCTTTCTGTGATTATCAGTGGTACATGTATCATTCCAGGGAGGGGAAAAAAAAGTCTATAGTTTGTGGTAATGTCAGTAACTCAAGAGTGCAGAAAGTAATCCCTTCTGCTTTCGGTTCTTCTTCATGTACATAAGATCCAACTGAAATTTGTTTTTTGTATGCACCTGTGCACATTCATCAGTTGTGAGCAAACATAGGCCATGTACTAGAGTTCACTGTCTTCTGACTTACAACATAAGCACTGTGCATCTTGAAACCTAATTAGTGTATTGACAAATCCAAGCGGAATTTCTGAAACCTTAGTGTTTGAAACAATCTCACCGCTCCCTCTTTTTTCCCTCTGCTTTCCATATAGGTGGTGTCGATGAGTGAAACACGTAGGGAGTCTCCACTAGACCTGACTGACCTTCCTTTGCCAGAATTGCTTGATTCCACGGAAATCTTCACTGAGGAGCATCGTAGGGAGGTTTGTAGAGGACCTCACTTAAGTTACAGGACAGTTCTTAGTGTCCATGTTGCGCTTGCGTTACCTTGTGAAGCCTATGAAATTTGGCGTAAAAAAGACAAGTGGCATATTTTATGTGAAAAACTGTTCCATTAGGTCACTGGGAAAATAGACAGCTATTGCATGAATCATCCTTCTTGCAGATAGAAACCCAAGTCGATCAAGTAATTGTAGTATTTCTTAGTATGCAGCTATAACAAAAATGACCGCCCTTCCGATACTGTGAAGAGAGGTGCAAGTGAAGCTCGGGATGCGGGGCTCTTTGTTGTTGTAACGCCTTGGCTTTGCACTCCCTCACGGCGAGGTTGGTACGTCGACGACGAGCCCTTTCTCGTGCGAGTTCGCGGCGGCGTTCACCAAACGCCGCCTGTTCTTCAGCCGAACACACAATGCGCAGCCTGCTCCTGCTTCCGTTCCTTCAGTGCAATCTGCTTTTCAGCAGAACAAATCAAATGCGGCCTCCCCATCTGATTGCCAGGCCTGAACTGGCAGCAAATGGCGGGCGCAAGGCGAGCGAACACACGATCACACCCTTTCCCACCTCCAGAGGGATGGGACGCCTATGATTGGCTTGTGCCTTGCACTGCGTCTACTTCTTCACGCATATAAAACCCTGCTTTAAATGGAGCGTATGATGAACCGACAGTGGCTGAATCGGTTAGCGTGGTGATCTTGCAACCCGGAGGTAGGTGGTTAAAATTCGCAGCCCGACACGTAATTTTAATTTTTTCGCAGCTTGAGTATTTTGCATATGACGACAGCCACACCAATGGCGCGAGTCAAGCAATACAAGTTTCGCTCGAAAATACTATTCGAGGAAGTCAAAGCTTATGTAAAAGGTCTGGTGTGGTGGGGACCACAGCCAATGGGAACAGAGCTGTATTAACTACTTTTAGGAACATATGCAGCTGGCTAGCTTAGATCTATATGCTATGCAAGTTTCAAGGGGGTAACGTTCAGTTTTTTAAGCCAGTAGCTTAGTCGGGGGTGGGTTATCTTTTGGGGATGGGGCATCTCTCAGGACTTTGATACAATATGTTGAGTATGTTTTACACAGTATTTTCACAGTCATGCTTGTGCAAGAGTGCTGCTATTTACTGTGCGTATCTAAGTTGGCATGTGTTGTTTTCTTTTCTTGCAACAGCTGTGCAAGCACCTTCCAGCACGTGCAGAGAGTTACTCGTGGGCACTTGTATACAGCACGTTAAAGCATGGCTTTAGCCTCAAGACTCTTTACCGTGAGATGCTCAAGATTGAATCACCCATCCTGCTTGCAGTGTTGGACACTGAAGGCGCTGTAAGTTGGCTTTTTCACATTGTACCCCCTTTTGTCTGAAGCTACGACGGGTGCGTGTTATGAGGGAAGTTGTATTTTTATTCGTTTTGTTTTATGTTGCAGGTTTTTGGTGTTCTAACATCATGTTCTCTGAGAATGAGTGACCACTTCTATGGCACAGGAGAATCATTCCTTTTTACCTTCCACCCAGAGTTCAAGGCAAGTCTTGCACTAGGGGTATTTTCAGTTGGCTATATCTTTTGTGAAAAAGCGGGGAGGTAATTTTTCTGAAGTATTTGTTCACAGTTAAGTTAAATGGTTGCTTTATTGAGAACCTGCCTTGTACAGTACTGTGGATTGCTTGTTTATTTTGCCAGTTAGACACTCCCTGCTCACTCATGGCAAAGTGACAATGCGTCATTGGCACGCAGCTGCATGTCGTAGAACGGAGTGATAAAAAAGTGCTAGTACAATGTGACATAGGCATGAGTCACTCAAGAAGTGTTTAGGAGCTTGACATGATATTGCCGCACAGCTGTTGGTCAGAGCCAAGAGCGAAGGTGTATTGTTTGACAGCTGTGCATAGCATCAGCCAGGAAGGTGGCATGGGTACTAGTAACGGTAAATGCACCCACACAGCATTCAGAGCTTAGTGTGTCAGATAGAGGCTTTTACCAGTCAGTGTCCGCACTTCTGACAAAAAGTCCTCTGTTTTCGCTTAAGAAGTTGTATGCGCTGTCCTCGAATATATCTCAGGTTGACACATATATCTCTCTTTTGCTTTGCAATTTGTGCAGTTGTACAAATGGACGGGCGAAAATGGGTACTTCATCAAGGGTAATGCCGATTCCCTGGCTTTCGGTGCTGGAGAGTGAGTACAGCTCTACTTTCTGCCTTGGCTAAGTTCCTAACAGTACATTCTGCTGCTGACCATAGGGTTGCAGGTTCAATTTCCAGCCTAGGAAGCTGCACCTAAGTGAGCGCAGGATGCAAAGGCACACCTGTGTGATATTCCCTAGCATGTTAAGGAACTTTGTATGGCTGAACTTGAAGCAGCACTTCTTAATATGCAGGCTTGAAGTGTGAGCCTAAACATGGCCTGAGATCGATATTTTCAGCACTATGCTCAGCTCAATCTGTCGCAATAAATCTGCAGCTTTCACTTGGCCCCGTAACTGCTTTACACAAAGCTCCAGTGTTGCTGACTAGGAAGCATGTAGTTTGTTCATTAACATTGAAATTTTTGTTCTGACATAAAAAGAGGGTGACGTAAAAGATGCTCCTGGATGACAGTAACTTGACTGTTGGATCAGGCTTGGGATGATATATTTTCAGTATTTAGCACTTGCAGAGTTAGGTGCACCTTATCAGTACCAGCCAGATTAGGCGAGAAACAAGTTATTGTGAATCATGTCGTCATGAATAATTTGGAGAAAAGCTGTGGCTGGGAGATTTACCAAGTACGATTTCGGTAAAACCACTAGTCTCTCAATATTTTTCATATTGCATGATGAGCAACCAATGAGTGGCATTCGATTGTCAATGTATTGCTGACATCCACTTGCTGTGATGGGTCAGTGGTTATGACGTCCTGCTGCCAAGCACAGGGTTGTCTATCAGTTTCCTAGTCACAGCGGACACATATTTATGAGAGTGAATTCCAAAAACTCATGTGTTTAGATTTAGGCAATTATTAAAGAACCCCACGTGGTCACAACCAATGTTACCAACTAAAGATTGAGAAGAAAACCACTACAGTGGAACCCTGGTTATACATCCCCCGGTTTTGCGACGGCCCAGATTTTATGATGGATTAGTGCAGTCCCGGTGAAGTCCCCATAGAAGCAATGCATTAAAAACCCTGGTTATCCGACGCAATTTTACGCCTGACCCGCATTATACGACAACCCTCGCGAAGCGCGGGACAGAATGGCAGACGAAAGAAAACTGCCGCGGGTCTCTTTCCTCGCTCCGTCTCTCCGCATACAGAGCGCTTGACACCGCTTGACCGGTCCGCTTCGGCGCAGCTTTCTTCCCTGCCTCGTCTCATCGTTCGTTTCTGTCTCCCCCACCAGCAGCCGCCCGCAACGCTCGCTGTGCTGAAATAGCGCCTTTCACCCGACACTCTGGCACACTTGCTCCTGGAATGCCCGTGGCAGGAAGGCAGCGAAATGCAACCAGAAACACACACAGAACGAGCAATAGAAGCAAACGACCTATTCGAAACGTGGGAGGCCAAGCTAACCCTCGGGGACCTGGAAGACCAACGACAACTCGTCGCCAGGGCCAAGAGGGCAGTCGAAGCCAGAGGGTTGCTGGACTAAGGAGCCTTCCCACCTTAGGGTGATACCCGTCCTCGCTCGGGACACTGTTTCGTTGAATAAACGTTTTTCTCTCTCTCTTCTCCACAATCATTTTCTCCCTCTCTTCTCAGTGGCGTCGCCTCTCGTCGCATTGGGGAAGTGTTTCTCTCCCCCCACCAGCAGCCGCCCGCGACGCCCGCTGTAGTAAAATAGTGCCTTTTCTTCTCCAGAATCGCATTCTCCCTCTCTTCTCGGCAGCGTCGCCTCTCGTCTCGTTAGGGAAGCGTTTCTCTCCTTTTGCTTTCCCAGCAGCAGATCGCTGACAAGGTAGCGCGGAGAGGCCTAGGTTTATTGCACATGTTCTTCGTCGTAATCCTAGCGACCAGCATTCAGCGGAGGTTTTGAGCTGTGTGGAGCAACGTGATGCACGATGTCCCAAAAGCAGACAGTTCTGTCGCTCGGCGATAAGCTGAATATTATCGAGGAAGCGGAAAAACGGCACGGAGCCACGAAAGCCAGCATTGCCCAGGACCTTAAGATACCCGAATCTTCGCTTAAGGCGATCCTGGCAAACAAAGCGGTGATACTGCAGAATGCCAACAAGTTGGGGCTCAAGCAGAAAGCAGCAAAAGAACCACAGCATGAGAAGTGAAAAAAAGTTCTTGTCAAGTGGCTGCATAAAGCACGGAGCTCTGCGATCAATGTTGACGGCGCCATTCTAAAGGAAAAGGTGGACCTTGTGGCATTGCATCTGGGCATTGACGACTTTCAGCCATTGAACAGGTGGCTGGATCGCTTTAAAGAACGAAACAGGATTGTGTACAGCCACTCCTGCGGAGAAAGCACTTCCGTGGACGTTTCGACAGTGAACGAGTGGATAGAGTCGCTGCTGGAGATGATTGCTGCGTACAAGCCCTGTGACGTTTTCAACGCCGATGAGAGCGGTATTTTTACCATATGCAGCTCGAGCAAACCCTTGCGTTTGGGGTAACAGCTGTTATGATGGCAAGCGTAGTAAAGAGCATGTGACGGCACTATTCTGTGCTAACGAGGATGGTTCCGAGAGGCTGCCCGTGCTCATTGTTGTAAAGTTTGCAACGCCGCGGTGCTTTAAGAACTTGAAGACGCTGCCGTGCAGCTACAACTTCTGCAAAAATGCGTGGATGACGTCTTTGCTCTTCAGCAATTTTTTGCAGCAGCTAGATAACAAAATGGGTGCTAAGGCAAGGAAAATATTGCTTTTCGTGGACAACGCACCATGCCACCCACCCGACACGTCCAGACTGAGGAACATAAAGGTTGTTTTTTTTCCGCCCAACTGCACAAGCCGGCTGCAGCCGCTGGATGCTGGCATCATTAAGTGCGTCAAGCAAGGGTACCGGAAGCAGTTAGTGCAGTGTCGGCTGGTGGCTATGGAGCACGGCGAGTCGGAAAGAAAGATCACTGTGCTTGACGCCATGCATTTCATTGCCACTTCGTGGAACGCAGTGTCGCGAAGCACAATCGCTAGCTCGTTCAAGCACTGTGGCTTTAAGCGAGAGACTATCTCCTCCGCTGGGGACGTGACAACCTCGATGCCGCTCGAGGCCAACGCAGGCTTCGCCGATTACGATTTCGAGGGTTTAAACCTCGCTACGACCTTCTCCGAGTATGTGGAGGCCGACAACAACATTGCGATCTGCGGCAAGGTGTCGCCGGATGAACCCATCGAGGAGGCTTTGCCTAGTGCTGACACTGCCGCGACATCGGACGGGGACGACGACGACGCCACAGATGCCGTGCCTATGCCTACCACGTTCGCCGAGGTGCTACGGCACATAGATGCCATCTGGAACTTCATCTGTTCACGCGACGCCACAGAGGACCTCCTTTCGGATGTTGCCCAACTCCAACGAAAGCTTATCGCATTTACTTTTTTGGTAATTTGGGTTTCCAAGCCCTGCACAGTATGTTAGTAGTTTACATTGAAGTTTCTCGTAAATCCGTCGCGCGAAATAAGTAGTATTTTTATAGGCGTAATTTATGTTCGAATTTTACGACGCCCGCATTTTACGACACTTTTCCGCGGTCCCGAGAAAGTCGTATAATTGGGGTTCCACTGTATTTGAACCTTCAAAATACACTAAGCTCAGCTGTAGTTTGAGCTTTCTGAAACTTCTGGAAAAACCATAATATTCAAGCTCCATACAGAAATGCACGAGAACTTTAGCGATACGATCCCGTTTCGTACAATTTCCTGGTGCCAACATTCGGAATCGAAAACACAAAAAATGGCTAAATGCAATTACACTTCTTTTTTACCGGTTGATACATTCCCGGAAAACAGTCTTTTGGTACCAACATTCAGTACATTGCCAAACTGTAATCGTATCATAACCAACATGAACAAGACGAGGCACGAGGCATGCACAATCACGAGCAAGTGCCATGGCGGCTTCCCCGCAGTACTTACCTGCCCATGTCATGTAAAAATGCCGGCACACATTGGTTTTTCTTTCTGTACCGGCAAATCTACTTGTGGGTAGCCACAAGTTGCATTCACAACTATAGCTGCCAACTCTTTTATGATATAAGCATCTTCATTTATCTTTTTCACAGCGCGTGTGGTGAAAGTGCCATTGGAAGCCTACTGCATGGCTTTAATATGCAATGACCTGAACGTGTCGTGGTTCCCTGCTGCAGGCGGCACGAAGTGGGCGTCATGTTCACTTTGTTGGCATCGCATTCCTGCATCGCCCACCAGCAACCAGCTCGATTTCATTTCGGTTTCTCATTGCCTTCTTAAACTGCACTACGTGGTAGGAAAATTGCAAAGTACTTTCGTGCCGCTTGGGTCCCCAAAGCTCAACACACGTTGACTTTTCCTGCCACAACATTCTCGCCGTGTGAGCCTGTCAAACATCCCACCAAAATGCCCTGCCTGAAGAAGCTGCTGACACAGGCTGAATTGGAGGAGTGCAGATGTAAACTTGCTGAAGCTGCAAAAAATGACAATGTGCTTCTCGGGCTGCTCGAGCCCGCCAGCTCGGTGTGCATCAGTGTCTCGGCTGCAACGATTCGTGCAACTCTTCACGTTACATAGATGTCAACTACAGTTGAGTTTGCCCATTTTTAGCGACTTCGGGTGGTATGTTTTTCTAGTTAGTGCATCCTTTATCGCTTTTTCCCCCAAAACATATGAATGAGATTCTACTGTGTATTTGCCGCTAAAATTTATTGCCTATCTAGATTTAAGTGCAAAAGAATAACAGTGGAAAAAAGCCTTTTCTCTCTTTAGACAGAGCTGGATGTAGATAATAAATATCTGTAAACATTATTTTTGTGTGGCCATGAACTACGGGAATATATGAACCCATGTTTTAGGTTGCGTTTTGCTTTGTGACAAAAAAAGGTTGCTATTCTAGAACCACCCGGGAAGCGTCAGCTACCAATTCCAATATGTTTGATGGTGTAGCCATTTTTTGGACTTCGCATGTACCACTTAACTGAGATTACTTAAAGCTTGCCCCAAAAGATATAAAATTAAACTACTCCAAGATCTTAACATTCCATTCTTGTGGAAACTGCTGGAGCTCTTGTTGATGGAAGACATGCACAGGGTAAGAAGCAAGGCAGGTCATTTTTTCATGGTAATGATGTTATTTTTAAGATGCGAATCAGCAGCATGCTTGCAATGCCTGAAGCGTCATCTGTACGAAAAATTACAATTTATGTATTTGTGTAGCTAGCATGACCCATGACCTGGCATCACTGGCTGTAATTAATCCATAGCTCTCCAATACTGTCTCTCTCACAGTCAGGGTACTGCTTGTGCACATGCCTTGCCATCAGTATTGACATTCATCATTCTGTGAATCGCAGTGGCCAGTTTGGGCTGTGGCTGGACGGCGACCTGTTCCACGGGCGGAGTCGTCGCTGCAAGACCTACGAGAATGACATTCTCTCCACAAAGGAAGACTTTGTGGTCAAAGCACTCGAGGCCTGGGGCTTTGTCTGAACTGCGGGTCAGCAACCAGGTGCACGCCACCTGAGCACACGTGCTGCCCACTCTCTGACGACCTTGAGAGGAAGGGTAGAAGAACAGGCAAACAGGCGGCCCAGTTTGTCATCTTCTCACCTTCTGCACTGTGCGGCTGGCATTTTTGACGATGGTTTTTCCCTGGGTCATGCGGACCAAACCGTCAAGCTCATGACACGTTATGGGAGCAGTGTGCGCTCTTATCCCAACACACACACAACCTGCCACCATCCTTCATCCCCTGCTTATCCTTATTTTGTGGTTGAGCATTGCTATCTTGCTTCCACCAAACCCTGCTGCCCACCGTTTTCGCTTTTGTGAGACTGGCATCTCGTATTGCTTTCCTTTTATTTTTGTTGCCACTTTGCCTTTGTAATTAGAAACATGGCCACTTCTATATTCTGTCGAGGATCAATGACAAGTGGACTCGTATTTATTTGGGTTTGTGGTTGGGTAGCCAGGTGTTGTCAAAGTGATTTGATGATGAGTTAAGGAGTACTGTGTGTTGCATTGCGTTGCAGGCATTAGAGAAGAAACAGTGTGTAGTCAGGGGTCGATCAGACACTGAAAAATGTGCGACTGCCGGCAGCAGAAAACAGAGGTTGCTTAGGACTGTGTTAGGGAACAAGTCTTTGCTTTATTTAACTCTTGTCTGGAAACCTGTTGAGTTTGTTGTTGGAGTGTTTTCAGAGAGTACATTCCTGGTACATTATTTCTTTTTCTTGTGCCTTTGAAGTGCAAGAAGCTTTCAAGGCAAAAAAAAAAAAAAGAGCACCGGTGCGGTTCCCAGCAAAACCATTTGTTTTTTCTGTGATATGCAGCATGCAGACACAAACACGTGCGTGTGCAACCTTTGTAGAGACAATCCCCTTGGTGAGACGAGACCAAAAGTACCAGGGCGACTGCATTGAGAGGTTTAACAGCTATCCCGGAGAGTGTTACGGAGAGGACAATCACGGGAATAAGTGCAAAGGACAGTTGCTTGTGCCCTGATTTTGTTACATTTGTTGTCGCAATTGGGCTTTCCCGCAGTGGTAAAGTAAAGCAGCTCAGCAATCCTGGTTTTCCAGGTTTAGTTTTCTTTTTGTGGTGACCTTGCTCTGGCTGTTCAAATTAATTTCATGAGCATCTGTTTCGGGCTTGGGAAGCTGAAGTTTTTTTTTACAAGTGGGAACAAATTGCTTGTTTATTTTTGGGAGCCTTAAAATGCAAGAACAATGGTCTGGCACTTACTTGACTCCTCGCAGTCACAACACATACTGCTCATTTCTGATGGCCTTGAAGTGCGCTGTGGAGCTACTCCAATCCTAGGTGGCGCTACCACTGCCTGCATGTCATCCTGTGTCGACAAAAATGTTCTGAGGTAGCGGACCCACCATCATGGATGAAGGTTTGAAGGAGGGAAGCAAACGAATGTTTTAGAGTTGCGGAGGCATGTTAAACAGTAGACGTGAGCGACAAATCTTAGTTGCTCCCCCAGCTGTCGTCCCTCTTAGCGACGAGGATGTGGGAAAGTGTCCGTATCCGTGTGAGTGTGTTTTGTAGCTGGCACAGAATGCTGCCCTTGTAGAAGAGAAAAAAAAAAGTGCTTATACCACATATTTTAAGCAACAGCCAGTGTACTGTGGAACAACTCTCACAAAGTAAAAATTTTTTTTCCCTCAGAGGAAATGAATATGCGGTGTGGCAGTGCACTCTACACACACGCTCTCACACAAACTTGTCTCAGCCAAAAGTGACACATCCTACTACAGAGCGAGTATATACATAAAAGCTATTTGTCTAGAGCCACTTGAGAGGCTGTTAGTAGCTGACACAAGGCTGTTTCTAGAGAGTAGGATTGTCCTTCGGACCACTTGACGGTGGTGCGCCGTGCTCGACCAATGTCCTTTGAACAAAAATATTTTTCTTCCCCCATGCAACATATTCGTGACCATCGGCTATCCCCTGCTGTTTAGATCACCTTTCAAGGCTGCCTGCTCTGCGCACCATCACGAGCGGTTCGGAGCAGTAGCTCGTATGTACATGACACTTAGAGAAGACAACACTGTGGAATTGCACGCACACTTAGGTTTGTTTGTATATACTGTACAGTATTTGTTTGTGGTTTTCTTTTTCAGAATTCTTGTGTTGCGTTTTAAGTGTATAGAACTTCTGTGAAATCGCGCAGAGGTCCCTCACTGTTGGGAAGGGAGGAAATGCTGCTCTTGTTGGAGGTGGAAAGTGTCTTCAGGTGAAAAGTGCCCTACCAATGTGACGGGGGATCTATTTTTGTCTGCTTGGCTCCGGCTTTGAGCAGCACTTTCTTTCCTTCAGTGGGGTTGAAGCACGCAGTGCTGCTGCGATGACCTTAAGGCAACTAAATGGTGCCCGTGCTAGGGTCATGGTTTGGCCTAGGAACTACTGCTTGTGTACTTGTTGGTATTGTAAAGAATTGTTGGAAGAAAAAAAAAGGAAGTTTAAAATAAAACCATAACATGACACTCTGCGGTGTCTTGCGTCTCCAAACTCTTGTCTTTGGGCTTTTATTGCTACCATGTGACATTCAAGGCTTTCCAAGGTGCTTGCATATCATCTGCTTTGTGCTTTAGCAACTTGTAAGGGTCGTTGGCGTTAACTTTTTGGGCGAATTGAGGCTTGTTGTTAGATGGCCGTAAGAAACCTCTTGCTAGTATTAGCTTGTCAGTGACCTTTACTCGATCATATGTCTTGGCACTCTCACATGCCAAATGGACTGGAAGCAATATGTTGCCCTCACGGAGTTGAAATTGCATCCTGTGTTTCATCTTTTGTGTACATTCAATCATTGTTCAGATGGAGCACTAGAAACTTTTTCGCAGCATAGCTGGCTCATAACAAAGTGCGCACACAAGGCGCACACAAAACTAGAGGACTAAGCACCACCATTACATGAAACACTTAAAAAGCACACAGTATCTTTAACCAACTCGTACTGGAAACAACTCATTCCTTATGACATATATGCATAAAATTCCGAAAAAACTGGAAAGACCCTAGATAAAAGATGTTTCTAAATGTGGTCAAAGCCTTAGTAAAAACCTAAGTAAACTACATAGAGCAAAACAGTATTGGGACCTGAGAACATTCAATTTCAAACACTTCCCGAGTGTAATGGTTACTGCTGCTCTTTGAGTTGCATTTCTCGAGATTGCCTTTTTTGGTGTACATTGTTCAGCAAAATGCATGGCATTCTTGCTTGCAGGGTTTG
This sequence comes from Dermacentor variabilis, assembly GCF_050947875.1. NCBI lineage: Eukaryota > Metazoa > Arthropoda > Arachnida > Ixodida > Ixodidae > Dermacentor > Dermacentor variabilis. The sequence goes on from NC_134571.1 coordinate 97,494,323, forward strand.
CCTGGTCATTTAGTTGGTAAAACCAGTCATCTCTGCAGTCCAGCTCACTTTGCAAATGATCAAATGTGTTTAAATTTTTTTTCTCGGTGAACTGGGCAGGCAAATGTACCTGTTACTTTATTTTATGTACATTTAAAGATATTACAGACCCAAAGAGCATTGAGTAAAGGGGGTTTAATTGTTACAATGAAAGCATAAGCAAACTAGTAAGCAAGAGGGTTATGAAGAAAGTGAACATCAAAATCCAACGCAACAAAGTAAATTGCAAAATACAAAACAAAGTTCAACGTAAGTGGACAAAAAGTAAAGGAAGAAAAAAAGCAACACAACAAAATATGTTTGCAGAATAAGCAGTAAAAGAGCTTTTCGAGTCCAAGTGAAGAAGAAACTGCAACACATCACAAGATAAACAAATTAGGAACTTAAATGACTAATCCACATTACAATGCTACTTCAAAAAATTTACTTCAAGCCTGTGACAAAATCTATTCAGGTCATCAGAGGTGAAATCATTGGGAAGATCATTCCACGTGCGCATGGCTTGTGGAAGTGCGGATGTGTCGCAAGCATTTGTGCTACCAAAGATGCACGTGAATCTGACGTGATTATGTAGCCTGCATGACATGAAAAGGGGGCGTTCATGGTGTAACGGAGCTATTTTATTGCTGAAGATGTACTTGTGATACAGGCATAAGAGAGACACTTGACGGCGAATGGCCAATGATTGAAAGGAATGATTGAGTTTAAACGGAGTCACACTTGAATGATTGTCATAATTCCTTGAAATGTTAATGGGTGACTCTGTTCTGTACTGCTTCGAGCATTTAACTTGATAATGAGCAGAAGGGGACCGAACAGATGAGGCATGAAGTTGTGGGTGGACGAAAGTTAGGATTATATAGGATAGGAAATAGAGGGGGTGCGGGTGAATGATTTCGACAAAGAAATGCTATCTGGCTGTGATCTTGGAGCGAAAACAAAGTAGCTATACATGACACAAGTGGCAAAGATTGCTTTTAGCTATGTGAAGAGACCCTTCCTAGCAAACAAGTTCCATAATATGGTTTACAGCACAAAGGAACTGCTTCCATAAGTATGTTAGCCTAGACAGCATAATAGTCGGCCCGTAAAGGCAAATATGAACTGCCTGAGCTCATGCAAGTTAAATGTCTTAAAGCCAGACAACACGTATGCTTTCCAGCTCACATACGCATGTGCAGCAGGTGCAGGACTAATAGTATGTGTGAAAGCACGGCGCAAACATGGATATCTGCTCCACACAGATATTGGGCTCTGCCTGCCTCGTGTTTTCACCGCCTGGCTGCATAGCTATGGCATGGTATTCTCGGCAAGGCAATTTATGTCATGCAAGAATGTGCTTTTCGTTTACTTATTGTGCTGATCTAACGGCTCTAAAGATAAATTGTGTTTATCGATAGTTCAGCATGTTGAAGTGTTGTCACTAACAAAGTACAAGACAATGTCAAAACATCTATATCACTGAGCCAAGTGGGCACATGCTGGCGCGTGTCATTGTACGTTTAGCGTACATGTAGTTTGGCCTTTAGTCTCCATTTCATGCCTGTTTTTGCGCATTGCTCAATGACATGCATCATACACAAATTTATACTCCATCTTATTAACTCCGTATAGTGCACTGCAGGCTCCTGCTCATGTCAGCCGACAGTAATAACAGGCAACTGTCTTCCAGAGAAGGAAGGAGGGCTTGCCCACCATCTACTACTAACCCTTACATGACGCTTATGTTGAGACGTCACGGGGACTACGATCGGAGGTGGACAATGAAGGAACCCTTCTCGTACTCTTTCCACTGGCTGATGTGATCCATAGCTTTTGCTGCAATTCACGGATTTGGCAAATTGCAGTATATACGAGGCTTTGCTCTGTAAAATGAGGCTGTGCACATGAGTGTGGACAAAGGACCTGATGATACAAGGACAAAGTCCTAAGAAGACAGCCAGCCATGTAGTGACAGTAAAGCAGACTGACCTGCAAAACTTGGGTGCATGCAAACTTTTTTTTTTTTTGCTGGCAGTGCAATGTCTATCGCCCTCACTGCTGTATGTGCACATGTAGCAACCTTGAATGTTGAGGTGCGGAGCTTTGGGAATCCCACCAGTTTGTCGTGCCATCCTCACTGCCTCACACACTTACAGTCGAACCCACTTTTAACGATACCTGCTTTAACAATATATCGGTTATAACAATGATAAGCTGCTGCACCGCCAACTTTTGTATTTTTTCCATGGTGAAATAACCCACTTATTACAATGCCCCCATGCCGCATTATCAGTTATAACGATGAAGTCTAGCTGCTGGGTGTCGAAGTCAAAAGATAGTGAAGTGCGAAATCCTTGAAAAGAAAAAAAAAGAAAACGAGAAGTTCGAGCCACTGCACGATCGGCCGCTGCTGCAACAGCCGCTGCGCTCTCATTTTCCGGCCATCTCCACACGCCTCCCTCCTGTCGCCCTTCCACCCCTCCGAACACGAATGGACTGCGCCCAGAGCTCTACACCACCCCACCTTCTGAAACGCGAATGGACCGCACTCACTGCACTGCTCACAAATTGCTCGCATGTTGCGGTCGCATGTTGCTCGCTGGCTCCTCATTCAGCGCAGTTCTGCAAACAGCTTAACGGCCTGCATTCGTCTTTGTTGGTTGCGTCGAAATCGTTCCTGACCACGCAGTTTCTTAGCCGCATTTGACCAACAGTTGGTTTGACTCGCCGCTGAAATGGAAGATGGCTAATCCACCCGCGGATCATTGGCAATGCACAACGTTGTCGATGAAAAGAAAGCGCACAGCCATAGATTTCGAAGCTAAGTGCTTGTAACCGATGAGGCGATCATCGTGAATGTGCTTGTATCAGATAGCGACGGTGACAACAGCAGCGATGACGCTGTAGGGCAGGCTGCCTCAGCATTGTCCTCATGGACGGCCCAGCAGATGATCTAGTCCCTCCGGGGCTTTGTTTTTATGAGGAACCTTCCACTGCACTACGTGGAGCACCTGGATGCCTTGGAGAAGAATGTCGGCAAGCATGCAATGCTGACGAACATTGGGTTTTCTCAGCGTATCTTCTGGATTTCTCAAGCTGACGGGCTGCCACAGCAGCCTTCTCGCAATTTTTAAAAGGCCCCTTTTGGGGCCACCAAAGCAATGCCTCGGCAATGCTCCCAAATTGCTTGCCACCCATGACCCCTCTTTGTAGTTGTTATAGCAGTGCCATTCTTTAACGCCGACAGCCGCGGCTTGTTACACACGATCGGAGTGCCCAAGAAGCAGTTAAACTAGTGAACACAATCAGCAGCCGGATGGAGGAAAGTGCTGGATAGGGGCGCTGGCCTCCCCGCCATTATAGTTTTCTCTCATCAGCTCAGCCATCCCCCTACTTCGATTTTTTCATGCAACTCGATTATAGCAATGGAATTTTCATGGCACTTGAATATTGTTATAAGGGGGTTCGACTGTATTGAATGATCAAGCTAGTTTGTCATGGTAAAAAGGTTGTAGAGGGCTGGCTTAAACGCTTTTAGGCACTACCAAAAACTGGCAGCTGGAATGACCACCACTACGGCGTTGACAATGCTGATGACAGCTAAGATGTCGCAGACCCAGGATCGAACTCTAGTTGGGGACACTTATTTTTTTTTGTCAGTTGAGGCAAGAAGGCATGGAAATGATAAACACAATAATAACTGGCAGAGACCAATGAAACAGATGAATTTAAAATCTTAACAGTTATCACCGAGAAGAAACTGACGACTGTATAACGTACTATATTGTACTCACTTGATTTTCAGTTCATCGTGCAACCCCACAGCAAACATCTGGTTCATGTGGATACCTTTCTCAATAGGAATGAGTGCAGTTATGCATTTCGCTGCGACAGCATGCACACTTCGTCAGAAGATGCATCCAACGCACTTGATGCTGATGACTCAGTGCAAGCTCCCTTACCCTTGTGGGCAGCCACACCAACCCAACCTCCTCTGACTCCCCTCGTTTAGGCCCTCTATGGTTGCTTTAGGCCCTCTATGGGGGTCTTCAGCCCCTCCCTTGAAATTTTGTGATGCTGTCCATGCACCGCCGACCAAAGCAACTCCCAGCGCTTGAAATCATTCTCGGTTTTGTCTAGAATGTCTTTTTCATGCTCAAAAAGACATTTCGGCACAAACACTGCGAACTCGGGCTGGATTTCACGGCAACGCCTATGCACCGGGAGTCGTTATGCAAGGAGCCCCATCCGAGCATAAAGTTTCAAGGGCGTTTTGAAGGCGAGCGGGCTCGACATGGCCTCTTGCGGAGGCCGCGGAATCTACGGAGCGCATGGATGTCGATTCCGAAACTTTATGGGTATAAAGTTCTCAAACTTGATGCGAAAGGTGCAATGACAGTTCCAAAGTAGTGCTTTAGATTTTCAATTTCGGAACTTTGTGGGTTTAATGTTGTTATGAACATCTGATGTTAAAGGTGTGTCGACTTTTCTCAAGTCGTACATCAGAACATACAACGAGACAAGCCAAATCAACACACTATTAGGCAAGTTGACAAAGCATGCAGCAAGGTCCGATGAGACGAAACGTTGTGGTGGTTGATTTGTGCTATCGCGTCACAGAAAAAAATATCAACATTTTTTTTTCACCTGTGCCAGCAAAGGTAACTACGTTCTTTATTTTTTCTACTTTCACTTTTATTTGCGAGGGCACACTGAGCCTCTTCAATTTTTTTGTTCTTGCTACCCTACCCACGGTCTGCCAGAGCCAGCCAGAGCTCACGCGTTTTTCTCGTGTTGCCCCGACCACCGCATGGCGCATACGCGTTCGGTTTTCTCTGGCCGAGTGGATTTTCACCTGGCAGAGTTCTGGACGCTTTCTGGTTAACAGATGAGAAAAAGAAACAATGGTCACTCACCACCATCACTCTGGAGACTCAATGGATTGCAATGCGTTTGCTTGAGTGCAACCTCTTGGGAAAGTCTTGTCTCACTGGTGTAAGATACCGAGCAGTATGAGTATCGTTCTCTGTGGACCAAGCGTCTCACATTTTCTTCGATACTCCTTCGGTAGCCACACTAGGTGCCCACATTTAGGCATTCAGTTGTAGCCCCCCCCCCCCCCCCAACATGCTTTCCTTTGCGTTACTTCATTTCGGCGCACCCCGCCCCACAAAAGAAAAAAAAAAGGGCATTGTTGTGGCGCAGCGAATTGTCAAATGGTGAAAGTTAGATTTTGTTACTTCTTCTTTTGGGGAAAGTAATGGGCCATGGGATGCTTCAGTTGCCGGATACTCTTATATTATTGCGATAGCATTTATATGGACATTCCAGGCACATTCCTGTCGTCACAGTCACCCCTCATGCTCCGTATAAAGTCCAAGGGCGATAACATGGTGACCACGCGCTGCGTGCTGTATGTGTGCAAGTGAAAGCATAGGGGGAGGGGAGAGGGTGGAGTAGCACGAGTGAGCCGACGATGGTGGCTCAGTCCAATTTGTGCAAAGGAGAAAAGCGGAGAGGAAGCGCGCTGCCTTGCGTCGTGCGCGATACATCAGAGGGAGTGGAAGGAGCGGGGGCGGGCCCTAGGATTCTGTGATCTATGATTGCACAACATGCTTATTTGCCTTGTTTGATGCATTATATACAGTGACTTTCTCTTAGCTACGTAGATTTGTTGGATACTTACACGTACATTTAAGTATCTTGTTGCGAGGTTTTGTGTATATGTGCAGTGAACTTTCTTTCCAGTTGCACTTTTTTGGCCCTTTATAAAGCTGTATCTTTGCAACTGTATATTCCATTGTATCTTCACATTTGTAATGTACGAGGGCGAGTCAAATGAAAGTGAGCCAACCAACCCTGTGCAATAATGGTTCTGTTCGTTATCTGCGAGGCATGCGCGTAGCACACAGGCATCTCTCATTTACTAGAGTGACATGCAGGTGTAAGAATAAATGTTTTTTAATGCTCTCATACACTTGGTTGAACATGGTTGCTTGCATAACGGATGCTCCAAAAGTTTAACAGCATGGTGGCGTGAGGTTTTTTGACAGCTGAAGGTGTTTCCCAACAAGAAATTAGTCGTGTGGCTGCCGTGTACGTTGAACATTGCATTTCATTGGCCATTGTGAAGCGTTGGAGCAAACAGTTTAAAGAAGGGCGTGAAAGTTGCAAAAACAATCCAAGAATGTTCCAAAGCCACCGTACAATCAACCCCAACACAATTTCAAAGGTTGATGAGCTGATTAGACAAGAACCAAGGATAAGCATGAATGAACTGGCCGTGTGTGTCAACATCAGTCACGGTTCCCAGTTCACACCATAATTCATGAAAATCTTGGCTATAGGCTCTTATGTGTTCAATGGATACCCACGATTTTGAACCACCGCCAGAAGACTGAAAGGTTCGGCACTGCCATGACTAATCTGATTCAGTATCACAATGAGGGCGACAACTTGTCTGCAATTGTGGAGGACGAATCATGGTGCCACTACTACGAGCCTGAAACACGATGGCAAAGCTTGCAGTGGAAACATTGGAATTCACTACCCACAAAGAAAGCAAAGACCGTTATTTCCGCCGGAAAGGTGTTGTTCACCTTTTTTTCGATTGTCAGGGGCTTTTACTGATAGAATTTGATAAATGTCAAGAAATTATCAATCATTTCCGATATTGTGAAACACCAGATCAGTTGCGTGTCGCAATAAAAAACAAACGATGTGGAAAATTGACCAATGGGGTCATCTTTTTCCACGACAATGCGTGTTCTGTGGTGGCTAGACACCATATCCGACCCCACAATACAAAACTGGCAAAGTTCCAGTGAGAAACGCTGTAACAACAGCCATACAGCCCAGACCTGTCGTCTTGCAACTTCACATTTTGGGGAAACTGAAAAAACAGCTCAAGAGAACCAGATTTGTGTCGGTGAAAGTGACGTGAAAGAGTCAGACTTTTTGAAGCAGCAACCCAAGGAGTTTTATGAAACGGGAATCGCGCAACTCATTAGTCACTGGGACAAATGTCTAAATGCTCATGGAAATTACTTTTAAATAAAGTACTCTGTCATATACTATTCGCATTGGCTCATTTTCATTTGACTCACCCTCGTGTATTTTGCAGAACTCCTGCTTTCTATAAGTGGTCTCTGTTGCAACTGTAATTTCGGTGCAATTACTCACAATACACGACTGGTGATAGCTGCTCCTGCATAATACGTATACATTGGAACAAATGACAACGTCATTGAGATTTTTCTCTGGCCGTTGCATATGTACGAAAATGTAAACGTGCTTCTTAAATGACGATGTTTCATCGACATATTTGACCTCAACTTGTTCATTTAATGGCATTTCAATTTTTCATATCAGCGGCATGCGCACTATATAGCTGCTTTGCTGGTTTCGAGCTGATATATTTCTAAAGTTCGTTTGATATTTTCTTTACTTATTAAATAGACAAAAAACATGGAAGCATTGATATCAGTTATTTTAAACACAATTTTTGAGACATGCGAGCGTATTTTTTTATGAAAAAATACATATTTTACTTGTCTTGATAGCGCATAGCATTCAAGAATTCGTTTGCACCATCTTTGGTAATGCAGTTATTCTTCACATATTTGATCCCCCGAGAAATAATTTAAGAAGGAGGCCAAGCTGCAACGTGAGCCCCCCCACTCCTTTTCCCGAACGGAACCTGTTTAGAAATACTCGGGGAAAATTCAGGGCATTTGTGCTTGTATCAGGGAAAATTAGCTGTAATTTCATTGGAAAGGAACGAAGGTCGCGCTAATGCTGGCTCCAGTAACAGAGAGAAATCGTCTTTGACGCGGTGTCGTCGGCTAGAGGAGTTGCCAGTACACAGTCAACGAACGATTTTCAGGAAACACAATTTTGGTACGTGCCCGATAATTCGGACAGCCCCCTTTGCGGCACCACCACGTATACGTACCCCATAGAGCCAATGTATAAGAACGTCTGCAATTTCGGACAGAAGAACCCTTCGCCGTCCGAATTTCCGGACTTTTTGCCGTGACCGCAGGTCCGAAACGTCATTAATCAAAACCACTACTGCCTTCATTTTGATTATCTCGCCGCCTCGCTCTCGCACGCAGATCCGCTGGCAACCGTAGCCACCACCGTGGCAACGCTAAGTCGTGCTGCCATAGGTGTTCTGTGGTGCTGCTTAGACATTCGAAGCTTCTTGCCGTTCGGTTCCGTGTTTTAGAGCGCAGCTCTTTGGCGTCCGTTCCTGGGTTTCGCGTCGTCGTCGGCGTTGTCGTCGGCCTCGTAACCAGCTCCGCCCCCCTTTCATCCCCCCAGCGCTAGCAGCGACCGACTGATACCGCTGGATGCCGCTGACGCCGCTAGAGAGTCAAGATAACGTGACTGCATAGAACACCGTCGCCGCCATGCAGAAAGAGGAGGAAAGGGTCCCCCCCCCCCCCTGTTCTTGTGTGGCGGATAGGGTGCTCTTCAGTTGCCGACGCGCCGGTTATTTCACGTAGGCCCCGGCACGTCGACGAATACGTGACCACCTTCCCACGGCTAGACCTGGTTCTTAGCGCTGCGGAAGCGAGGGTATCATATTGTTTGTGTCGGCATCGGCGGCGTTGTCCCTGAAACCAACTCCGCAGCTGGGGTTGACTCACTATCGGCGTCAGCGGCATCGCTGCTATCTCTTCCCTCCTCCCTTTATCGTGTTGTCCGCTTGCTGCGCGCGCTTCTGCCCCCATCGTTTGCCGCTGGGTGTACACGCCGCCCCCCTCCCCCCTCTTCCTGCGAGTCTCCGGTCGTCAAAGCGCCGGCTCGAACTTAATTCCTTTCTTCGCTCCTCCTCCAATGCAACCCCTGTGCGGTGGCAATCAGATAGCCAGATCGGTGGCGGCGGATCTGTATATGTGCACCGCCCGAGCCGAAATTGCCGCTGCCGTTCGCCCTGTGCGGTGGCAATCAGAGAGCCAGATCGGTGGCGGCTTGACATAAAGACAAACAGCAATTTCCTAACACTTATGCGGGAGAACATCCCGTTCCTCTCGCTCGTAACGCGTCCCACGGCTGTGACAACCTCGCGAGGCACTTGTATAGATCTCGTCTTTGAGAATCAAGCATTGGTGTACCAAGTCGAACATATATCAGTCTATTTCTCCGACCACAAAGCTTCCTTCATGACTGTCAAGAACTGTTAGTGGAGTCTTTGTTGAAGGAATACGTGTGAAAAATAAAAAAAAATTCTGTGATAGCGCATACATGTGTTGCTCGATTTCTTTGCCTCAATCTATCGAAAAGGTGAAACAGCTTATTTGCTGCGCTCAAATTTCGCATTAGGAAGTAACGTAATCGTCGGTAATTTTTTTTCATTGAAAGAATTCGCCCCTGTTAGCAATGGCGCCGACTCCGCCTTTGTAGTAAGGTCCCTGAATAGTAAGGTAAATAGTAAGTAAGGTCCTTACTTCAGGTACCTTACTTTATAATTTTCGCCAATGGCTTCAAATCTCGGAAAGCACGGCGCGTTGCATTATGCCGATTCATGAAAGTCAGCTTCGTGTCAGTACAGAAATGTTATGCGGTGAAGCATACGCGAAAGTATTGCGATGAAGCATAACGAGCGTGAGAATGGGCAATTGTCGCGGGGCTCAGTAGGCATTCCTTAATTATACACGCGTGCACCCGCCATCTCCTGTTACAGTACGAGCGCCGATATGCCTAATAAGTGTACTGGCAGGCCTTCAGAGCTTTTTCGGATGTGCCAGTAGCGATTTGAGCCCTTAAGGGCAGTAAAAGACATGCATTCATTTTCTCGGACTGCAAAGATTTTTCGGACATCTTCGCGGGTCCTAGAGAGTTCATAAAAATCGGACGTTGACCGTACAACTGACCAAGAGGGTGCTTCAAGTGGTCCATGGGGCGAACGCACTGCTGAAGGAGGATGATAACAGAAGGACTAACGCACTGAGGAATAAACGCGAAAGGAAATGTGCCGCCGCTTTTTTGAAGGAGCTTGAGCTCAAAAAACGATGTGTTGGCTGTCGCCGAGATGCAGGTGTCTCACATCCAAACCAAAATTAATTCTTTAAAGCAGTGAAACGCAACACTGAGGCGTTGTGCGCGGGCTGATACGATTTCGACCGGGTGAGGTGGGTCGATCTTCACCGCAAGAATCGGGAAACGACGATGAAGCTGGGCTCTCATCCGCGGTTCTGATTAACACGGGGGCCAGGATGGCCTTAAATAACTCCTTGCGGTCTTAGGGAACAGCTAGCTGTGGAAGTATTAGTGCTTTCGTCAGGCTCTGCCACCGAGCTGCTGACCTTCGGATTTTCTTCCCTTCGCCCATCACTTTGTGTCAGATCGAGGAATAAAAGGGGTGACGCTGTGTCGGAGAAGAGGGCAATTATGTCGACATGGGGGCGCCTGTTTGAATGCTTCTCATGCTTGACATGTCGTTGTCCAGGCTTACCGAGCCTTTTCTGGGACAATTAAGGCAAATTATCTTGTCATGGGAATGTTTGCCTGAATGTCTCTCACACTTGACAGGTCGATCATAACAGGGCTGAGTGTGTCAGGACAGTTGAGGTTGCCTTTCCAGCTGGTGAGAGAGAATCTCATTTGCGGCAAAATTTGGGCCTCATACCAATGAGCTTACTATAAGGTGATAGAAATAGTTCATATTCGAAAACATTTACTTCTGTATGTACCTATTTTTATTCGTATTTGAATATGTTTGATTCAATTTGCAATGGCCGTTACCATATTTTTCGAAGGTATTTTATTCGCTGTATATTTTACTAACAGCTCCCTTTTGTTTTCTTTTTGAATAAAATAAACACTACTCCTCGCCATTCAAACTGGATTAAGTCATTATTTTTTAACATGCTTACTAGAGAGTGACAGCATCAGGCGACATGGTGTCAGTCTGTCTTTACATAAAACAGAGTTCTGTGTCACTCAGGAAATAAATTTTGCAAAGGAACTCAGGAAAAACCTGGAAAACTCGAGAAATTTGGAAACGTCAGCTTGGTAGACACCCTGAGCGACCCATGTCGGCGTGAAAGAGCATCGTTGGAAAGAGGCATGTATGTACGTTGGCACATACTCTGACCCATATTGATATGGTTGCCTTCAAACCCTGTTACATCAGTACAGCAGTTCGATGTAGTAACCTTCGACCTCACACTAATTGTCACACACGCACGCGCACACACGCACACGCACACACACACACACACACACAGCTCCCAGAAAGTTTGCGAAGTATCCTTAGAATGGCAATGCATTAAAACAATTCATCCGGTGTCCGTCACTGCCTGGTGTACTGAAGAATTTGCAAGCATACAACTGCACGCCTGTTCTTGTTCTCTCAAAGACGAGTGCACCCATGAGAATAAACTAGAAAGGCTGAAATATCGCTGAAAAGAGGAGCCTGGGAAAGTGCTCACGAATGATGTCCACAATTTTTCCTATGAACCAGACCAAACAGTGCTCATGATACTAAGCCCAAGCTTAAACTTTGATTCTGGTGCAGAAAATGATGTAAAGAAGATTGTGTGGGCTGCAGAATATGCCACCAATCTGGTTGACAGCTCCCATTGGGACAAAACATGTACACGAGTAGTGGATATATACTTTTGAAGCTTGGAGTAGCCACCACTGTCTTGCATCTGACTCAGCGCGAACATAACGCCATGCAGCAGCGTGACTATCATCTCCAGAGCAGGTGAAGAAGACGGCTCACGGGCAGGCAGCGCAAGAATAGAACACGCTGGCACTCGACCCGAGCGGCTGCGGTATATCGGCTTCTCCAGAGATCCCGTGGCACCATGGCTGGCCAGCCTAAATAAACAGTGGCCACGGCAGCTACCTCTTTGTGCCACCTCCCACAAATTGGTGAGTCGGACAACCAAGCCCAGCCTTGGCAGCGTCAATGCACCGACTCTACCAAGGCGAGAACGACGTGGCCTCACGCAGTGCAGTAGATGTCCCGTGGCTGTAGGGTGTCCGGGATTTCTACACTGACATGCCAGACATCTTCCAGCTGTACAGACACTTCCGTATCTACAAGGTTCCAGGCTCCGGCTGCATTCCAGGCTCCATTTGTCATTCCCCGGCCCAATGTCTACGCTGACTTGCGGGCAGCCGTCCTTGCTCACTGCACCACCTCGAGCGCTCAGTCACAGCAGCTCTCGTCATTCGAAGAGTTGCGTCATTCCGTGTCTTGTCATCCCTGCGTACACCCATGCCAATCGTCAGCAGTGTTGGCCCCAGCATCAAACCTCTGCTCGTTCTGTGAGCCTCTTCCCAAGCTCAAAGGCAGCTGTGCGATGATTCTTTTGAAGGAAGTCACTGGGCCAAACGCAAGCGCTTTTGGCTATTCTACGGCCCGCTGCTCTCCTTCCTTGGACATTCCCGCAAGCTACTGCTTTCCTTTCGGGGACACCTCACTCATCACCGGCTCTTCCACCAGCTCCACTAGGTGCAAATTTCACTCTCGCAGGCACAGCGACGTTACAAGCACAACCTTGGCGATGCCTTCAGCGGCTACTGCAACCCTGATGCTATCGGCATTCAAGGTTTCACAGCAAGCAGCAGCAGGTGAGCCTTACAATGTCCTGTGCTCGCACCTTCCGCAAATGCATGGCCTACAGAAGTTTTGCAGGAGCAGTTCTGCCATCTGTTTCCTCCAGCTCGAGGATCACTTCCACATCAAAAACGTGAGTGATCAACACTTGCGCCATCTCCGCGCAAGTCATGAGCTGCCAGATCGTAGCTAGCTCCGACTTCTACCATGCCTGGGCATCTATGAGAGCCTGCGGTAGGTCGTTACTTCGCACTACAGTGTCACTGTGGCTGCGCCTCGCTCACTACCTGTGCTGCCGATGCTGCCTGGTACAACTCTCCCGTATTGCATAACCCTGACAATACCAACGACGCCACCATCTGCACACTTTACCTGGACTCCTTTACCTCGACTTTACCATTTGACTCTATTTCAACCATGCTTCGCACTAGGAGGGGCACCCTGTAGCCGCGCGACTGTCACCTCCAGAGCTGGTGAACAAGACGACGGTTTTTACGGGCAGCTAATTCGAGAATAGGACACAATGGCGCGCTCGACCTAAGCGGCCGTGGTATCGGCCGCTCCAGAGATCCCGTGGCACCGTGGCTGGCGGACTTAAATAAACCATGGCCTGGCGGCTACCTCTTCATGCCGCCTCCCACAAATTGGCGACTCCAGACTTCCGATTCCTCCCACAGCCATTGAGAAACTGTGGACATTGTGACACTGTCAGCAGACAAAGGAAACACTATTATCGGACAAAATGATGGCCATACTGAACGAAGTTGACACGTATTGCTGTTTGCAGCAAAATCCAATGCCAAAGGTATACGAGAGCTAGAGGGCTTCCTAGCTGATGTTTTCAGTGTGGTGCCTCCTCAGCATACGCCATTTTATTTTCAATGGCTCTGCGATAGTAGATCTTCCTCTGCTCAGTACACTCTGCCTAAAATCCACAAACTGGATGGAAAGTGGATTTTACCTGCTCAGTTCTACATAACCAAATTTTTGGATTACATCACATCACCTCTTGTCAATAGAAGCAGCACCTACATCTGGAATGCTGACAGCTTCATCACGAAGGTCAAAGGTGCACAAATTGACTGTGATGTCATTGTTTCCTTTGACATTACGTTGCCTTTCACAAGTGTTCCTATTCTACTTGCTGTAGATGAGCATTCTGTCAGCTTTGTGCAGTGAATGCTTACTGTGCAATAGCACCATCTACTTTCTCAATATTAGCATGGACAAGTATTCCTTCTGTCCTAGGGGCAAGTGAAGTGATAGCTCACATCCTCTGCCCGTGCGACATGCAGATTGCCCAGGCGCCAACCCGAGTGCTTCGACATGATCTCATGAATGTGAAGGATAAACTAAAGAAGGAAAAGTTTTCCGATATGGTCTGTGCAATTCCTTGCATGAACTGTACGTAGGCTTAAATTAGTGAAAGTGAAAATTTCGAGAGGTGGTTCAGGCAGCACCAAAATTTCAAGCAACACGTGTCATAATTTGAGCGCACTTGCTGGACAATGTGTTTTGTTGGATCATAATATTAAATGGAATCAGGCAAGTGTGATTGTAAAAGAAGACAATCTAAGCATGCATCTTTATCTAAAGTTGCTTCTCATTCAAACTGTGGCTGACACCCTCAACTGACACGAAGCTAATTTGCCACCAGTGTACACTGGGTGTCCCAACCACATTATACAGTGCACTTGAGCAAGTTTCATCGTCTTTTAATTGTGAACAATTGTAACGTAAATATTACTAAATCTTTTGTGGTTGATGTTTGTCTTCGACTTTCATTATGTTTCATCCTGACCTGACAGCATTCTACAATACTCTCAATGATTTCAATGAGATCAGTCTAATATAAAGAATTCAAACACACAATGGAAGGCAAGATATTTTTTTCTGGACATGTTTATTGACATAGCATGGGTTGTAAGGCTGGACAAATAGTTTATGCCCTAGCAAATGCTGCCACAGAGTCTAGACTGTTATGATGCCATTTCACTGCATGGTTTTATTGATTTGATGTGTAGAAATATTATGGGCACCATAGTTCTCAAACTGCAGCTTGGAGCCCATTTTATGTTTTAACACTGAGCACAACTTGGTCACTAGCAGTAATAAATGCAGTCATTTGAGCTCTACTGGCAGAAACTGTTCTTCAAAATCCTGCACAAGTGCCATGGGAGCTGACAACCTAATGCACGGTGCAGGATGTGGCCCCAGCATATGGCACTGACCTTGTCTGGCTAGTACCATGCAAATGGATAAAAAAAGGTCAACATAATGGTGCTTGTATGTATACAGAGAAACAATGCACAGTGACCAAATACAGGGAAGCTTGCGCAAGAGATTTCTATTTGCTCGTTCACTCATCAAAAAAAAAAAAAAAAATATGAAACATCTACAGGGATGAGCATATTTTGGTTAAATCTTAGAAAAAAGTTTTGTGTTTACTGCTGCTCTGTTGTTGCTCAAATTCTTCAGAAAGATCATATTTTAGGCTCTATGTTGTTCAATGTAACACTTGGGACAGTTGCTTGCCTGTTATTTAAGGGACCCCCCCCCCCCCAGCAATTTGCCTTCGTTTATGAGGATGCAAGCTGTTGTCGAAACGGCGCTAGCACACACTTTGCAGCTGCCAGTAGGCAGCGACACGAAAGCAGCTGTTCAGGGAAGGTTGCTATGTGTTCCAGAGGAGTGGGTAATATGAGACAAACCTCCCTGAACAGCTGCTTTTTGCAGCCCCAATAGGTGCCTACACAAGTTTATGCTAGCCTTGTCTCGGCAGCAACTTGCATTTTCGTAAACGAAGGCAACATTGCAGTTCTTTCATTAAAAAAGAAGCACTGATGATTACAATACTCCCTAATGAGCAATTTGAGTGCAGCTGTAGGTATACGTGTTTTCATTTCTCTATATGTTAGCTGGGGCAAACAATCTGTCTCATGGCACATTGCAAACAGAGTGAAGTGTGGCGTGACTGCTTCGTTAATCTGTAGATCGTGAGAGGAAGCGTGTGGGTGATGCATGGGTACGATTCAAAGGAGCCACTGCAGACAATCTCCGCTCACGGAGCACTTTGTTTCCATGCAGACGCGTGCTACTATGGCGCTATCTTGTAGCCATTGTCGCAAAACCCTTCACGTATGGCACAAAGCTTTTCTTCTCTCGCTTTCACCATACCCTCCTCCTCTGCTTTCCTCCTCGCAGCTGCCACTTTTGTCATCCTCGCTGCGCTCTGTATTCGCTCTCAGCTTTTGCTGTGCTTGTTCGCTCGTTTACGAGGTAGGGTGCCAATGCCAATGCTTGCCACAGGAATGGGCACCTAAGATCTGCACTCTAAAACAGGCAAGTAACTGTCCAGAGTGTTACAATGAATGACGTAGACCCTAAAACATGATCTTTTTGCAAAATTTGAGCAAGAACAGAGCAGCGGTAAGTGTAAAATTCCATTTCTAAAGTTTTAACTGAAACATGCATCTCCCTGTACAACCCTGTATTGCATGCCTGCTTAAAATATATATTAGCATAAAGACTTCATGCAAACATTTCTAAGGCATCGCTTCCGACATATTTATGAAATTATGTAGTGAAAGATGTTTCATAAATTACATAAAAATGCACGAAAATAAACCCTAAAGACTTTTCGCTTTATCAGCACACACAACACATTGATTCTAGCCACGAACAGAGTGCAAGCCCTGCATTAATCAGCCACCACAAGATGCAATCCAGGCAAGCAAGATGCACTTCTAGTGGAGTTATTTAATAGATGCAAGCTGTATAAGGCAAGCGGGCCAGTCTAGGACTTCCAATGCATTGGGATAATAATAATAAAAACTGGATGCAGGTAAAAAAAGAAACAGAAAGAGGCACAAAGCATATGTTAAGTATGACGATGACCATACAGTTTAAGCTGAGCGGCACAAATTCTGCTTAGTAAAATTACAACAATATGCTAATTTCCACAAATAGTTATCAGCTGATTTCATGAATGTGAAAATTCATGAAAACCATTTTGTTGTGTTCATTATCACATTATAAATTGGTGGAGCTTGCATGTTTTCAAAGCCCAATTGTATATGACTTTGAAAAAGGCATTGAATGATAACGTTTTGAAGACTGAACCATTTGCTGTCACTGTCAGCACCTGTTTCTAGTTTAGTACTGCCAAGAGAAACAAACGTAAAAAAAAAGAAAAAAAAGAGAAAGGCTTTCTTGTTGATAAACATTTCCTCAGGCAATAACACTACAGTGGCAGTTTGACTTCAGAGGTGATTGGGACAAACCCAAAACAAGAATTTTCCACAAAGTAAAGCAATGAATGAGTAAAAACAATAAAGACAAAATTTTACTGGACAAGCAGTCAAAAATGCATCATGTGCTTAGTAATGACGGTAGCATATATGACCAAGGTAAAGTGCTACTTCATGCTACTCTGCCGAAATGCATTGGACTCCACTAAGTCCTGCATTGTGAAAGTGCACATGGTAGTTTCTTTGCTGTGCCTACAAGAATTATCGAAAACCTCAAATCACTGACCAAATGGTGCTAGCAAGGCAGTAATTTATACAAGTTGTACATAACTTGCACAATGAATACAGTTTGAAGTTGCAAAACAAATAGTGTGACTGTGTATTATTCCAAGTTCCACGGTGGCTCAGCGGCATTCCACTGCTAAGCATGAGGTCAAAGTTTTGATTCCTGGTAGTGGTAGGAACCTAAGTGCATAGGGTGCTTACTTAAAGAAGCCTGCAAGAAACGGGAGCCTCTGATCACAAGAAAAATTGGAAACAGCAAAGCAGTCAATGACGAATCGCATTTGAAGTTGTGAAATGAATGACGCAAGCTGACAATTTGCTATTGGTCACACGAGAAACAATAAATGTTCAACTGGGGACTTTCTTTCTCTGACATTTTTTTTCTCCCATGAAGACAGCGAGTGTAGCACAAAAGAGAGCTTGCCTAGTAGGGAAAGTGGAACACCCACAGTGATTATAAGCAATTTGTGTGCACATGCTTCCACGCAGAGAAACTGGCCATTGCGGCCTTCACTTTCAGCAATCAAGTACACATCATCCAGATTTGGTTAAGGTGATGAAAGATTATGAAGGATACGTAAAAGGAGTTCAGTGCTAGGTCGAAACCTGGAACTGCCATGACCAGCAAAGCTTTATTTACTCGGGACAGTTGCATGCAGTTGAACAAAACTACTTTGCAACTTTAGCATGATAAATGAAACTGCAAGTAAATGACACACATGTTAGCCAAAAGCTATGGGTGCACCTGAGCAATTTCTTGAAATTTACATAATTTAACACAAGCCTACTACAACAATGCCATGCTTGCACACGTACAGCCAGCCACATAGGTTTAAATCCTGTGTCCAAGGATTTGCAACAAAACTGAATTCCTGCACACCCTGGGCACACATACTTCAAGGCAGTTTCAATTAGAAGCAATTTCTCCGACCCACACAGTGACACATTAAACCAGAAGCGCTAAGCTTAACAGAGCAGAAATTCACATTTGTCATAGAACTCGTGTCCTGTAAACTTTTGTTGCCAACTGCATACACATAACTGATATGAGCCAGCACACAATAGGCAATTGACTATAAACATTTTGGTTTTTCTGCATGCTCACAATCTAGTCAATACATGGCTTTACAAACAGCATATCTATATGCTAGTCCACTTGCAGTCAATCTCCTGGCAAGCAAGAGCCTAGGGTACACATCCCAGGTCCAGATGTTATAGGCAGGCTTTGTTTATCACAGATTAACAAGCAACGATTCATGAACAGTGAAATTTCTGCTGCCTGCTCACTGAATGTCAACCACATGCTGTAACAGACAGTAATGCACAATGATTTTAAAATTTAAAATGACGATATTGCTAAACAAAGCCACAGTTGAAAGAAAGAAAAAGCCTGCTTGGCCATGTCAGTACACTAGTGCGTCAACATGTTATCAAACGCCTGTCCATTACAATTGTTCATCATAGCTTCCACGATCTTTCTGTCTCACTAGGAGAGCAAATAAGATACTATACTGCAGAAATTCTGCAGCCTGTAACTGGCTTCTTTTTAAAGATCAGTGGACGAGAAGTGCCAATTGCATGCACTGCACACCAGCAGTTGGAACTGTCGGTTCTAAACTTTACAATAGATGTACAGTAAAACTTAGTTATAACGAAGCTGAAGTGGAAGCCACAATTACTTTGTTGTATTCATTACTTCGTTAAGTTCATTTTGCATGTACTGCAGTATGAATCTCTATGAGGATTTGATGGGGAAATTTACATGCTTCGTTATACCCCGTTTCATTATAACGAGGTTTGACTGTAAAGGAGACACAAAAGTATGTGCTAACAAGAAGCTTTGCCTTAACTCTCTAACACACCAAAAAGAAACATGAGACTGAAGTTTTGTCTAAAGCTTTCATCTTCATCTTTCCTGGTCACTTAATCACCAAACCTTGCTTAAAGAAAGAATGTGTATGGAAAGACACACTACTGCATAGTCAACAGATGATGCGAGCTGCTGTTACGGCTTTTTTGTTTTGGCTAGAAGACTGAGCCATTTGATTTACACTACAAGAGCATGCAAGTGAAACTGAAAGGCCAAGTAAACAACATAGTGGTGCAGCCGGGGATAATGTGTTGAAGTGAAATAGAGATACCTAACATTAAAACAAAGTTTCAGGCACGTTAAGTACGAGCACAGTTCAGACGGGCAGAGGGGATGTGTGACAAGGAAACAAAATTGGAATCACCACATCAGAGAGAATCAAGGTTGCCCAAAAGACAGCAGAGGAGCTAACCCACTGTTTCACAATAATGTTGCACTGGAATAGAACCTACGATGCGAGCGTACTGTGGCACTTGAGACCACACTCAGAATTGTGCAGATAACACTCTGACATGGAGGGACGTGCTCTAGGAGAGGCATGCACTTCCTTGTACATTATAAAAGCTGTGGGTGGCCTGACTTTAAAGTTGGCAAACAACCAAATGTGCAATGGAAAATGCACAGATGTCTAACTGGGAAAGAATTTGTGTGGCTGCAGTGGCCAATCACATTCACTCATTTCTGTGACGTCACAGCAGAAACGAATTTCTTTCGATATTGGCATATGTCAGGAGCTATGTTTTGGAGTATGGTGGCACAAAGGGGATAAGGAGTGCGGTATTGTAAGTGGAACTTGTAATGAATTGCTAGGTTGTCAATGAGTATAGCTGAAGTTTTTTCTCCAGTTTCACATTATTGTGAAACGGAGTATATAGTGATGACGTCAGAAAGTGAAGTGATGCAACCACTTAGGAATGAAAGGAGGTCAAGACCATGAACACAACAGTGAAAGTACAAAAGGCAGAATGAGTGCAGCGTAGCCATGCACACAATGAGAAAAGATTAGAACTATATCACCAGAAAGGAAATCACGGTTGCAGCCGGAAAGAAGATGACACAAGGTTGGTATAGCATGACCATTTTAAAAACCATATCAGAGCCAAAGGACCCACAAAGCAGTCACCTAAAAAACCAATGGTTGCAGGAGCCAAGGAAAGAACATGGTAGCACAAGTATTCTTTTTAATATTGTAGAGGCATTCATGAGTTGTGTTTTTGATCCACATTCAAGATTGTAGGGATAAAGGAAGAGAAGGAATGTAGAACAGAATGTGCAATTGGAAGGATCAAAAGAGACAAGATCCTCACGCTACATGTAGTTCTCTATCTAGAGAGCTGTATTGGGGCTGTCCTTCTGTCCACATTCTCGGATACAGTTGAACCTCGATATAACAAACATGGGTGTAGCGAAACATATATAAAATTTGGTTTGCCATGTATCATGTAATTGCTGGCCACACTTTGTTCTACTGCTATAACGAAACTGAAAATGCAAGGTCTGAGACACTATAGCTCAAAGCAAAGCAAATAATTTGTCCACTTGCAGCACAATGCATGCACCTTGGTCGGAAAAACATAAAATACTTGGCAAGAGCAACTTGAAATGGCAAATTCAGGATGCACATATTCCAGTGGCTTGGCTGGCACACATTCAGCAAGTTAATGTGCCAATCCTTTACAATCATGTGGTTGTACACTAACGACAGTGCAAAATGCATTTATAATTTAGCGTCATGTGCCATGTAGCGGCATGAAAAGCTGCCAATGGATAATCAAAATTGACAGACCTTTTGCTGCTGTGCTGAAGGCATCACATTTGCTATTCTTTTGCATAGACTTGACCTGGAATTTTTTTGCCAATTATTTTTGGAACATTTCTTCACTGGTATGTGCCCTTATAACAAATATAGGATCTAATATAGGTATTATTGTGTCAGACGCTGCTACTTTATATATCAAAATTCGACTGTACTTATGAGCTCTTGTTCACAAGCTGGTCTTGACAGCATTATCCAGAGATGCTCTTTCTGGCGATAGTGGTAGCTACTACAGTGGTTCATTCACCAGATGTGGCACGAGGTGAAGCAGAGTAGAAAAAGGGATAAAAATCTCAACAAAAATAACTAAGCTCATCTCAAGCAGCAGTTATAGATAAAAAAAAAAATGAAACGTGTGTGGCAGAAATACGAGGTGTAGCTGTGAATAAAGGGAAAAAGACATCCACCCGTTTTGTAGCAATTGCTACAAAGGAAACCCATGCTTCTCTACAAAAAACCCATGCTTCTCTCCACCTTGCGGGTTTCCGCAGAACTACTACGTCAGAGGTGTAGCTGTGTAAGGTAACACAAGTCGAGCCAGAATTGCTGCACGGCTGCCTACAAATTGGAAGTGACAAAGCATCAGCTATACTCAGATACAAGCAAAAATGTACTAAGCTGTCACTATTTCAACTTGCACACTAGCAGAAAGATGATACAATTACATTCACTACTGCACAGCTGGCCAACATAGAAATAGGACCCTGCTGATTTTACAATTTGATCCAGTAAGGCATTGCAGAAATCTGCTCACAATGCAGGTTCACGATTGCTTGCAATGGAAGCAATTTGTAGACCTGTACAAGAACAGAGCAAGGATTGCATGACAAATAAGAGTAAATGTCTAGTAAAGGTTTCAGAATATGTGTAAATGCATATTCCCACTCCCAGTTTAAAAGTAATGTGTACAAAATGCTAGCCTCGCATGCTCTACTATAATACAGAGTTGTCATCTTCTCCGGAGATAACTGGAAGAAAAATAGGTGTGTAGGCAATCACGCAAACGAAATAAATACCAAAAGAATTTAAAAAATAGTTTAAAACAAGTGCAATGTTTCTGCATACATTAATCAAAACATAACTAATGTAAGCAATTAATCAAAGCAGGTCAGTGATTATTTTCTGGTATTTGGTCAACTCGTGGTGCCCGTGTCCACTAAAACATGATAGTATGTTCACTGTTCAAAGCCATCAAAATCAACATGTGTCCAAAGTATCCACATTCTCAAATCTATGGCTGCCCTTGGCATTACTGAGTACTTTTGGCGGTATGTGTTGTATCAGCTTATTATCAATGTCTGTTCAGAAGCTCACTGTAATGACAAAGAAAGAAAGAAGAGATTGCCAAGGTGTATTGTAAAGAATTGCAAAGAATAGAATCTCACTAACATTGTGCATATAAAATCTCTAAACAACACTGAAGCAGGTGTGCAAAAGGAATGAAATATTTTGGACCTAGCAGGTGGCTGGCTTCATCTTTAATGTAAAAATGAATATTGTTGCTACTTGCTTCTAAAGTGTTCAAAAAAAGCTTTGAGATTTTTATGTACTGGAAGCACGAGGCATGAAGTTAGCTTACCTTTTCTTAACTTTTATTTTTTAATTTTACCAGCAGTGTGCCTCACTCTGCAGCCTTGCAAGACTCATTGTTGACTGTGTAATAAACTTGCCGATTATTTGACTAATGTTTTAACTGCAATTAGTTTATGAGGCCGTTCGGCTAAATTAGTGTGGGCCAAATAAGGCAAGTTAACCAATTAAATTCCTGTATGCACTTGTTGGTTTATAGTCTCTGCATTTTGGTAACTGTTTTCTTAACTGGGCACTCTCAGGAGTAGACATTCTTAACTATGTTTAGTTCAGTCTGCATATTACTGGAATGACCACACATGGCCTATTTCCTACAGATATGCACCTGGTGTATACTCATACCTGTCAACCTATGAATAGTAAAATTCTTAAAAATCCTGTTGAGATCACAAAGGGGTGGGAGGGGTGGTAACATTCATTGTTAGATCACAGCGACATTTTCAGCGACTTTGATGTTGCTGGTTTAGCTTGGTTCAGGAAGCTGTCTGAGTACAGTTGCTTGAAAAAGGTAGTCCTCTGGTATGTGGCATCCTGTGCTGCCACAACAGGGCAGCTTAGGTGTCATCACAATTACTTTAATGTGCACATTTTCTGAATCCTGCACCTTTGCATTCAACACCCTTTTCGTAAACAGAATCCATTTTTCGTAAAACTTGACGCAACGTGTTAAATCATAGAATGAACTAACATTTCTAAACTTTATTAAAAAACTTGCGAGAGGCGGCAGGCATGCAAACACGATTTGAAAACTATAAGATGTGCAACTTCATTTTCTGAAGTTGCACATCTGAGCAATGGGCATGTTTTAAGGGAGGGTGTAATAATCACTTGTAAGGTGTGCCATTCTTATTGCCCCGCTAAGCTGTTAGCACTTCCTGGCTGGTTCCTTCCCTTCAACTTGTCTTTCCAAGAAAATCTTTGAGCATGACAACAAAGCGAAGAGCTACATCAACCAGATGCCACTGCAGAATTTTTTTTTTCCAGCGAGTTGTCTTTTTGGCTCTTGGCATGAATGGGACAGTCACGACGAAACAAACCTCCCGAAAGCCCATTAAGGATAATGGACACTGTAAACTGCGCTATCGAAAACTTTGCATACATGAGAGAAGGGAGAAATAAATTTACACTATTACACTTTGCAGTCTCAACCAGAACCGACAAAACCAGCCAAGCTGGTGACTCTCATGAACTTTAGAATGGACCTTCTGTAGCTGCATAGGCTAATTAGTGAGGTTGTAACCAGGAATTTGAATTCGTATGCTCAGAGTTTAGAAGCTGGAACTCAAGACTAGAGGGCCACTGACACAATCTTGCTATGCAAACTTTGGATCTTAGTATGTTATCCAGAAGACTGCCACCACTGCGTAGTGCACCTTATGAGAATCACGGTGGTGCAGTTGCTGCGTTCATCAACATATTTGTGCTTCCTAAATAGTGCTCACTGACTGCACTGCTTGTTATAACTGCAGTAAGCCCACCAAAAGTGATAAAGCAATGGAAGGTAGTGAAGAAGTGCCGAGATGTCAGTAGAGAAGAAAAGTGCGATGAGAAAGGGAATCTTTGGTGAGCGTTGCACCATTGACTACTGTACAGCGACAATGAAAGCAGTGCTTCACTGTACAAAAGTTGCATTGGTAGCCCTCATGTGAACAAAAAGTGCTCGTGATGCTGCCTTTGATGAGTTTGTGTAGTCATTGTGTAGCAGCAGCTAATTCTAGTCACAGAAGTTGAAGGCAAGCCATCAGCTGTCACTGCTCTGCAGTCATTTTGCTTCGCAGCTTTGTGACCTGCCGATTCCTCTTGCTTTCAATGCTAATGGGGGGTGTGAAGCAGTAGCTACTCAAACTAGCAGGGACAAAATAATGTTTAAAAACTTCCGCAAACGTGTATTAGCACATGACAGCATGCGCTGTGGCATTTGCAGCATCTGTGTTATGGCATCTGCATTAGACAACAGATGCTGACACTTTATCCACCTCAGTGGCTGTGCAACGCTACAGTCGAACGATGTACCACACTTTACAGACAAAGGCGTGTTGTGCATCTGCCCATCATGGGTCGTTCCTGCACGCCAATACAAACATGGCAGTAAGATAGGAAAAAGTAAAACAGAAATTGCAAGGTTCCGGAGCACCTTTCAGAAGGCTGAGACAAAAAAACAAAAAGGCTGCTTGACAGATTTTCTAGTGCACTGAAAAGCACACAATGGCACTGTGTTTCAACTAAATGACCACGCAACCGTGCACACTTGGACATAAAGATCCTGAATACTGCTCAAAAACTGGCTCCAAATTAAAGAAGAAACTGCATGTACTATCAGACAATGTTACAGCAATTCATTGGAAAGAAGAGGAAAAAGCCCTAACAGTTAATTTAATATGGTTTTTTGTCAATCAGGCAGTACACACTGGCATAACATCTCAGTATAGTCGGCTGTAGCACACCATGCAGTTATCCAAAAGGTCCCAGACGGTGGATGTACGGCAGCTGCAAATGAAATTTAAGGCCTTCCGTGCCCCAAGACAATCTGAGAGCAGTTTGAAGGCAAAGAAATGCAGAGGAGACCAAAGGCATGGCCCGACTGTGAAGCACTACACGAGAGGGCAGGCAAAAAGGTGCTCACGAGCACTCCTTGGCGTGCCTCTCGAGGTGCTTCTTGAGGTGCTGTCGCAACACAAATCGCTGTCCGCACACCTCGCAGCCGTAGTTGCGCACGCCTGTGTGCACCAGATTGTGCCGGTTCAGATTGCACTTGAGGCTGAACTTGCGGCCACAGATGGTGCAGGCAAATTCCTTTGGTGGCTGTGCCAGTGACATTGATGCCTGCCGTGTGCTCGCTACTAGGACATCCGAGACGGATGTAGAATTCAGGGCCGTCGATGATGACGGAGACTGCTCGTTGTTGGCACCAGTCAGGAAGTAGTCAAGAGAAGGGACTGCATATTGAGCAAAGAGATTAACAAATGAGACCTCCTATGCTAGTGAAGTGTACATTTTTCATTAAAACACATATACATAAACAAATCTCAATAAATCTTATTGTGGAGTAAGTGGGTTCGTAACGCTTAGGAAAAAGATAATGCGTGAAAGATAGACAAGCACAAGAGCCAATACCCTCTTGTGCTTGTCTGTTTTTTGAACACTGTTTTCCTGAACACAAACAAATGATCAGCCCAGGCTATGCCCAGCTATAGTGATCGACTCTCAATACTGCACACTGCAATTCATGAATGTGCTGGCTTTGAGAGTGCAGACCTTTCCCACTCTGCATTTCTTGAGGTGGTCTATTACGCAGTTATTGCTTACCGGAACAAAATTTTAATCCCTACTCATATTAACCTTGACCTGTCACACTTGGAAGCACACATGTCACAGGAATAATTTTTTGCAAATGACAAGATATACAAGCTATTTTAAGTGGAAACTGTACTTCTAGGCTGGGGTAAAAAAATATATATCGGACTTCAGTGGCTCCTCTAACTCAAACTCATTTTTTTGCAACAGCAGTTCCTCTCTCAACACTATCTCCCCACCGTTCCATTGCCTGTAAATTTGTGCATAACCCCTGCAACTCTGATCAAACCATCCAACTTGAAGAGATCGAGGTGCCTTTCCAAGCCTCATCCCCAAGGCTGCCTGTGGTGAGAGCCTTTTTGCCAAGCTTGTTATCTGGGAACCATCGCCTCTTCAACAACATGGCAGATATGGCTAGTGCACTGGAGCTAGTTTCCCAAGCAAACCATGCTACTCTCTCCCTGGCGTTGAGTCACACGCCACTACAAGGAGCCCCGATTGGTCTCCCCATTGTTGCATATAGGTGCACTCTCCTCCGAACTCTGTACAGCTGAGCACTTCTTCAGCACTTCACTGCAGCAGATACTCCGCAGACCCGCTATGAGTAGGTTATGTGGGACCTTTACTATTGCAGCTTGTTGTGTTCAGTGGACCACTACCTGGTTAGCCTAACACAGCAACCGTGAGCACTCGACCAGTTTTCCAGTGAGCCTTTTTTGCCCGCAACCATGACTGTCATGCTATGGTGTATCCTGGGTTAATAAACCAGTGCTTGCTGGCGATCTGACTCCAAAGCCTTCTTTGTACCGTGTTGGAGGGTTGATGAACCCTGCCACAGCAGCCTTTGTGCGCTGTAAAGTGGAGGAGTGTCGGGCCCTTTCCTGGCCATCATTTAAAGGGTATGCATTCTACAAACCCATCTCAACATTACTGGCACCCCATGTTGGGCACCACAAACTGAAGGCAGCAGCAAAAATGGCAACACCACGCTGAAAACAACGATGATGTTGGTATGATGAATGCGACAGCACAATGGGGCCATAATGATGATGGGAGCAACACAGCGTGACAAAAGCATGGCAATTACTCTTTGTCACTGACATCTAAAAAAGTGAAGCATTGCCTCAGTGAGAAGAAACTGGAGAATGACAGATGCACTGTGCGCCAACCATGCAGCACGAGAGTATTGCAGGCTGTTACACTGAAAATACATATGCAGACACAACTCCTCTTCAGGTCACGTGGGCTACAAACCCCACAAGAACTACTACGTGGGGGCATTGTACAATGAGCGTCATTCGTAATTTTCATTCCGTTATTGTGAAATGTCTGTTGCAATGGAGGCACCACCCAGTGAAAGCCCCCATTGTCCCTTCTAAAGTGGAGCAGGTAGGTGGAGTGAATTGCAATGACTGAAAAATAACAAAGGCATCCAAACTTTGAATTCTACATTCTTCAGAAACCCCATCGCCAATTTATAGAAATAAAAAAAATACTGTAATCACACAGATTAAAATTTCACTGCTTCTTTTTTGCTGTAGAAGCTTCAAGCGTTTGAAGTTCAATGTTTGCTGTGTGAAATGTTGCCAATGCCTACACATCAATAAAAAAGCGAGCTCATAAGTCTCAAAATTCTGTTAGAACATTCTCACGAGTTTTCCAAATAAACTGCTGCAGGCATGCTAAATATTGGTGATAAGCTTTCGAGTGAGCCACAATAATGGTGATTGTTAAAAATCTGTAGCCGATTACTTCAACAACATTAAAATGCACTTGCAAGACAGAGCCGGCAGGAGTGGGCAAATGATTCCCACCACTCACCACTGTAAAATGGAAACTCTTGCTTGGGCAAAGCTCGACTGACTGCCCCTCCATTTCCTGTAAAATACACGCCAATGAATACAGTGAACACAAAACAAAATATGAGAGAAAATAAGCAAGGTGACAGCAGCAAAAGATGTAGCAAGGTCAAGGCCACTTTAAAGTCATAAAAGCAATGCTGAAGGGGGAGGATAATAATGTGAATTTATTTTAGTTTTGAGAATTTTACTAATCATGCGACCCTATTCCAGAGGCTTCCTTGAAGGCAAATACAGATTCCAATACAAGCAAATACAGCTGCCTTCCAATGTGTGCAACATATACATCAATTAACTCCAAGCAGGGTTATTTGGTCACATCAGCAACATGATGAAGTGAACGACCATGCCAGCTGATTACAAGAAAGGGATTTGTGGACATGAGCAGTGGCTTCCAAGCGATAACATTTTTGGTGATGGCAGATCGAAAACTAGGTATACTAACAATGAAAAAAAGTTAATTTGCACATTATCGTGACTTATGCACAACAAATATGAAAGCTCTTTGGCAGATAATGTGACGGTGCAAGCTCACACAGGCAGATCTAGTTATATTCAATTTCAGACTGGTTCAACAATTTATTGGATGATATTGTTCCGTGTTGCAGTACTTTCTTCACACCAAAGCAATGATCTACATGTAAAACAATGTAATGAAAGAAATACCTGCTTTTCTTTCCAACGGTTTTGTTACACTAGCATGAGCGGTGGTTAAGAGTTCATCTATGCTCTAGAACATACTACAGTGGAACCCGGATATATCGAACTCGAAGGGTATTGCGAAATAGTTTGATATATCGATAATTCGATATATAAAATAAACATTTGATATAAAATTATTTAGG
The DNA here is from genome assembly GCF_050947875.1 of Dermacentor variabilis. Classification (NCBI taxonomy): domain Eukaryota; kingdom Metazoa; phylum Arthropoda; class Arachnida; order Ixodida; family Ixodidae; genus Dermacentor; species Dermacentor variabilis. The sequence goes on from NC_134571.1 coordinate 97,522,733, forward strand.
GGGATTTTACAGCTGTTTGTTATACACAATAATTTGTTATATCAGGGTTCGATATACCCGTGTTCGACTGTATGTGGCCATGGAAAGGGTACCATAAGGAAGAAGATGGCTCATCAAATACACGCCCCATATAAATCCAAATGTTTGATTCTAAGCATGGCATGTGCAGAATAGTGAAGTGCCGACAAGAATAGCCATTGCAAACAGGGTAATGAAATCAAAAATTTTCCACGCTGAAAGTACACAAATGGTAGTTCAAAATTCAGCTAACGCAGCCTTTAACAAAGGAAGGTCAGGTTCAAGAAGGAAGCATTTTAGATATGCTCATGCATTGTGAATGATGAAGCAAAGAAGAGCCCATGAAGTCTGATAATGAGATAAGATCAGCATGTTGGATTCATCCTTACTCAAGCACATCCAAGACAACAATGCAAGGCCCTTCTGGGACACTCAGTTGCATGTCAGAATCTAGACAACAGAAGAAAATGCCATCCACAAAATTCTCTGTAGCAAACTTCACAGGCTGAAAAAGTCGTTTATGCAACATTTCACAGCAAACACACAATGCACTTAAAGGGGCCCTGAACCACCCCTCAGGCTTGGTGAAATAACATAGTTCGTGGGTAGCATACACTGCTGTGAACATCACAGCCAGGTTTTGCTGTCGTACGCAGTGTCGTACGCGGTGCCTGGAGCTCGCAAGCGGATCGTGAAGTCACGTTTCTCTCAAACACTCTCTTTTCAACAGAAGGCCCTATCCTCATTCTCTTCTGGATGCTTTATTTTGTCATCGGACGCTTTATTTTGTCATTCCCTTAGGCAGCTGCTATTGGCTGATAGCCGACATCAAGCTGGGGTCAGCTACATGGTGCAGATACCGTGGCCGCCACGGGGTGCCACCACGAGTCCATCGGCTAAGTGCACTGCGGCTCGCTGAAGACAACTGCATTTGGCTTATGTTTAGCGCATGTAGGCCCCAAAGGCAGGAGTTGTGGCATCTCCAGAATGAAATTTGAACTGCATGCCATGGTGACATTTAGAAGGTGGAGCGTTGTGGGCACACTCCACTGCACTGTAGCCTTCGCAGTGCAAGGAATTGAAGGAACAGGAGCACAACGGAGGCTGTATTTGATCGTCAATAACTCCGCTTCTGCTGGACGCATTGAAGTATTTTTTGCGGCAAAGTTTTCCGACATAGCCTATTTTCACTTCAAATGCCTTTCTCCGCTTTGATAAAGTGGTCCAGGGCCCCTTTAAGAACCACTTGTTTAACTAAATTGTCACTTGCAATGAGACGCACTATAGCGAACAACTGAACAAGGATTCTCTGCAAGAAAAAACCCAGCAAGAAAGGTCCATGAGAGCTCAAACACAGTCATTGCTAATAAAGTGTTTTGTTGTTTTAAAGTTGAAAACCTATGTGAATAAACAAATGCTGACATTTATCTACACATAAGAATTCCCAAATATTTAAAATTATGTTTGCTATATCCATTTACTGACATTAACAAAGACTGCACACTTACAAAAATAACTGCTTTTCATAGCCCTCAGAACATCCTTGCAGCAAAAGAATGCCTGGCAAATGGAACAAATGCTTGTCTTTTGTGACTTCCAGGTAATACATTTTCTTCTATCTCTGTGATCCCATGAAAAATGCATTGAAGAGGTGCTACTATACAAAGTATTTAATAACTCTTGTAAAATGAAGTTGTTCTTGCGATGAATTTCACACATGGGTTCTTTGCATAGCAAAAGCAAGAGAACAATTTCACAGTGATTATTGAAAACAAGCACCCCATTTGTTGCCGCAGTGCGGTGACTTTGAAAATGCTGCAGCATTTTTAAAATGGCGCCACATGTGTACATAGTTGAAAAATTAGAAAACATATTCCAAAATATCACTGCACACAAAAATAATTAATGGAAACATGCCTTCACACAGAGCCTGCCAGTGAATCAAAATATTATGTAGCAAAATACAGCACCACTGGGCCCAGTGCCAGGACAGACTAAACAGCATTGTGGGGGGATAACAAAAGCACTCAAGCAATTGTTGGGGATTCCCCACATATTGTGAACAACTTTAAGGTGAAAGTAACACTTTATAGCCAATAATGTAAATGCAAAGCATTTTGCCAGGATGAGATATGTGTGTGACCAAGAGAACTGCACTTGAAAGATAAGGCTGAGCACATTGTTTGTCGACTGGCTCTTGCTCAAAGAGTTGAAGATGCTAACTATCAATGCTGTTGAGAGCAACGAAATTAGACCTACATAGGCAGTGCCAATATGTGCTTGCAGTTCACTATATCCGGCTTTAAGTTTAACATAGGCAATGTATTGTTGCAACACACTTGTTGAAAATGAGGAAATGGGATTCGGCACCAAAACAAGTCCGGCTAGGCAATAACTGCAATGAAGGCTCAGTTAATAAGGTTTCGAGGCTGGCTGTTGTGAGGTTGGTACCTCACAACTCCGTTGAACTACAGCCAAACCTCACTCTAATGAAGTTGCATTTGACACAAAAATACCATTGTTATATCAGGTATTCATTGCAGGCACATATTCATTACATGCTGATATCAGCAGGAAACATTTTAGATTTCAATTTAGTCCATTTATTTGCTTATTTAGACAATGTATATGATGAGCTTGAGGATAAAAGGCTGAAGTGTCTGACGAGGCCTTGACTTACTTTGCTTCGTTCTGTCCAATAATTTGTTATACACGTTTGATATATTGGGGTTCAATCATATTACATTAGCAAAAGCGATTTTTGAGACATGGTAAGTAGTACAAGTCGGTGTGAGGCTGCAAAAGGAACCTGTCCTTCTCTTCGTCTATACCATCGCCTATTCTTCAACAAGCGTGCTATGACATTTTTGATTGGGGATGTTTGCAGTTTTAGCAGTTCAACCAGAGGAATACATAACTGTACCTGCCTCTGTTATAATTTTTCACTATATTCATAAAGCAGTAGGCACAGTGGGTGTTGACAGAGGCTTCAGAGAATAAAGTACAAAGGCATTTACAAAAATTTTCTGCCTGCGTATCATTTGGGGCAATGGTCATCAGAAATTGTGCAACGATCACCACCAATCTCACAATTATGTCAACTATGACTATATATTTACTAGTTTCCTCGTGAGCATGTTCGTGTGCATTCAGGGCCAGGAAGTGCTCAAGGAATCCTAAAATGGCATTCTGCTGCCAAGCACAAGGTTGCAGGTTCAATGTCAGGCCACTCTCTGAAGAGGGCATTATGCAAAAACACTCACTGATAGTGCTTTCAATGTGTATTAAATAACCATAGATGGTCGAAATTAACTTGGAGCCCTCTACTACAGCACCTCTCATAGACTACGGGTTATTTTGGGACATTAAACCTTGGAAAGAAGCTAGCATCAGTCACATATGTCTCTGAATACGTGACAAAACACAGAGGCTCGAGTAGATTACTTTCCTCAAAAGCCCTCCTCATTCATATTGGGACATGGCTGCTAATGTGTCATGGGGCATTGGGGTATCCCACCCCACATTTTGGGGACACACAATTGTAGTCTCGGAGGCTCACTGTAAATGGACATGCATTCAGCACTGGCCAGCCTCAATTCCACATTACATGTGTGCTGAAGTCACACTGATAAATTGGTCAGTAAAACTACTTTAACTAATTGACTTACTGACAACTGTCACATAATTCCCAATGTCTGCAGATGCAAATAATTAATTCAGTAAAGGATGGCACTAGATGATTTGACATCGCAATTGCGCTATGTAGGACTTGGAAAACAAACATTAAGGCAACGGAGCACACAATCATAATGTTCATGTGATTTCCTTCATCTTAGTGCATGTTTTTTCACAGATATCACAATATGATGCATTGACAACAAAATTGCACGTTTATCTCTAGGGCACTGCTTTTAAGTATTTATTGTCAGGTGTAGCTCAGATTCCTGCTATCAGGCACTGTCACGAGAATAGGCATGCCATTGAGAGCATTGTGCACTATCAAGAACACAGGCAGATCATCAAGAGCATAGAAGGGACTCGCGCATGTGGCTCTGTCACAGGTGTATGCAAGGGGCATGGCAAGAGCCTGGTGAATGAATGGGGCTAGGCCAGGGTAACACCGACGCACCCAACAGTGCACTGTCCAGCTGGTGTCTTCAGGGGGAGGAGGGCAATCATTCCACAGCCTGTGGTGCCCCCCCAACTGGTACCCCTGTTCTGCTCTTTTCAAATGTCTCTAGAGCACGAGCATGTAGAGTTTGGAGGTGCCTTTCAAGATGATGCTTGTGTAGGAATCTTCGGCCACAACAAGTGCACACAAAGGATCTTTTTCCAGTATGAGTAAGCTCATGCTTTCGCAGGTTGCTCACACTGCTATACGTCTTGCCACATGTTGAGCAAGTTCTGTTGTTAATCGGCACTGTTGGCTGTGGCTGTCGTCGCTGAGGCCCACGAGGAAAAGCTGCACATGAGAAGCAATACGTTACTGGTTAGCGCACATGCTGGCCTGAAACTTTCCACTCTACTCAGGCGCAGAAATTCTTAATGGCTACATAAAATACCCACTCAAACCAAAGACTAGTCTGAATTCAAGGCCAATAGCATAAAAAAAAAAAAGAGGACGCAAGAAAAGTTTTCTTTAATGCAAGATGATTGATAAAAATATCAACAGCAAAATAAACAAGCATTTAACCATTTTTACAGTAACTTGAATCATTGTCTATCTGCCATTGCATGGCACATTGGATGCTCATCCAGCCTATTTCTTAAATAACATCGCTTGAGTGTGGACCACAATGATGGTCAGCAGCATGTGATAGAGCGTGTTGGCGAAAAGCATAAAACTTGTACCTTTGCTCGTGTTGTCTCCTAGGCTGTTCTCACTGGCATAGTATAGCACCTGTAGCTGTTATCCCCGAAGCATGCTTTACTGTCTATATGCAGAGGCATATAGACATAGTTCAGTTTTTTTTATGCCATTAGCACTTACTACATACAAGCAATGGGAAACAAAAATGACGCATGACAAAAGTTAAGGAGCTAGAATGTTGTAACTGAATGGGAGAAGGCAGGGAAGGAACGTCGCTGGCGCACGCTACTCGAGGCAGAGGGAGAGAGGGTCTCATTTGGTAGTTGCGCTAGCCCCCTGCTGGTATTATAACAGGGCATTCAATTCCTTCTACCTCTGCCAATAAGAAACTGATCTGAAAAATTATTTCGGTAAAATGATTCTTAGATGGCATTTTAGAATTGTCAGTGCGTAACTAAAATTTGCAATGGGTTCTGTCGAGGGCCCTTTAAGGGTGGGAAGGGCTGCATAGCACTCATCAGAACAGCCTAAAAGATTATGCAATAGCATGAGCTTTGTATACATGCCAACACTCTAGCCTATTTCATGGATGCACTCCATTATACTTGCTGTTTGGCTGGTTTCAAGATATTAAACATTTGGATGGGTGTGCAGTTACTTTTGTTAAGCTCATTATTTGTTGGCATCTGTGTCATCAGCCAATTCCTCATCCTGATCACCTCACAATGCCTGGTTGCATTTTCCTTCTACACCCACCCACATTCATTTCCCTTCATTTCACCTGCAATGCCTGAACCAGTTCACAAGGTTCCGCACCCTGCCATTCGTTTCCGTACCCTCCAAACCCATGCCATTTGTTTCAAGAAGTGCAACAGTGCAGGGCTGGTTCATAACTGTTCTGTGCCCTCCCTACTGATGGTCCTGACTTGGCATAGATATGCTGGTGCAAAGCACCAGTGCAGCAGATGTTGCAGCACATGGGCGTGAGTGTCACTGAAACCTTGCTGCATCTATGCAGCATGCATTTTTTATTGTTTGCATGTTTTTATGCACGTGTGCACTAGCATGTTAGCATGTGCCATAGCCTGAAATTAAGTTATTCTGCTGATCAAACCAATGTTATTTCAGATTGAACATGTCTCTTTTGAAATGTAGGTGCTGGTGGTTTTGTGTATTTATTGCCCTACACAACTGAGAAAAAGAACATCTTCTACATGTTTGCCAACAAAGACACACCAAGCCCAGCTCAAGATGCACACATCACACACGTTGCTATCAAAAATATGCTGTTGAATCATCTGTAATGTAGGAACGGTTGCTTTTTGCTGTTTTCCAAACCAAGCACCTCAAAAGCGAACTTATGGTTCGGAACCCATCATTGAGCCTCTCAAACGTATTTGGCCAGCACACATTAGGCAGACAAACATAAGGCCTGCATTGCATCTGCATTTTGACATTAATTTCGTGCGTAACATTGTTCCTGCAAAATTTTTGAACTTCCTGTGCCTCACTCTGAACTAGTCTATAGTGGTGCAAATGAAATGAACGGACCTATCTGCTCAGTGTGTTTCATAGGCACCGTATAATTGTTGAGAGATTAGCAGTAAGTTGTCTCAAGTAGCACTATCTAGGTTGCCATTGGTCTTCTCAGTGTGTGATTGATGCAGCTGGTTGGGCAAATGAGAGCTAGCACTCCCTTGGTTACCGAGTTACTGCACTTTTTGCAATTCCTGCCTTAATGAAGACATTGTGTGGTGGAAACTGATAGATTACACAAATCATATGCATGAACCTCACTCTTCAAACTAAACCCTCGAGCTTGGGCTGACTCCAGGGCTTTATAGCGAGTACATTTATTTTAGGGGGGAAGGGGATATCTCAGCTTAGATTAAAGTAAATATTGTATGTCACATCAGCAAGTTTCCACAGAAGTGAAGCACAAAGAGGATTTAAAACTAAGCATGAAGAATAGGTACATTTTTGGCTTTAACCTGGTAAAGCCAGAAATGTACATGTAGGAAAAATGGCAAAAGTCATTGTGTATTGTTTCCTTGTCAAAATTACAAGAAACTGAACACATACACATGTGAAAAAAGTGCCAAAAATTCATTATGAGTTAACTCGTCCTTGGCACCAAAGGATCCTCATTGCAATGGTGAGTTATCTTGTCGTCGTCAGTTATGCAGTTAAACAAGATCATAAAATACATGCCATCCTTGGTTTATTGCATACGTAGATGAGGTAAATATTTGAACCTCTGTGTTTGGCAAGTTTTGAAAGTATGCAGGTACGAGATAGTAGCACCTAAGTGTTTTCTTTTAATTTTCAAGCTACTTAGCACTAGCTGGAGTGAAAGCCATGCTGGGAAGAAAAATATGAAAGGTAACTGAATTATTAATGTGCTGCACAATATGCACAAGAAATGAAAAAAAGATGAGAGAACAGAATGTAGTCTGCAAACTAGTCCACAAGAAAGTATTAACGAAACATAACTTGTGCGAGCTATTCACAACAAAGAAGTCCTCGGTTAAAAGATAAAGATCATCAGAAGTAGCATGAAGGCTGTAAAGTGGATTTAAAATTGGACAATAATAGTGAAATCACTCAAACTAAATATAAAGTTGTTAGGACAGGCACTGAAATGAATGTACGGCTGTTGTTAGCAACACGATAGCCTATTTAAAAAAGGTGCAAATACCACCTCAATGGCTTCCACATGTGCTCGCTGTACTCGTGGGTGTATTCTCATCAGGTTGTGTGTACTACCACTCAGCAGTATACTACATGCTGATGGGGCATCAAGCATTTTCACACGGGCATTGATGGTGCCATGCCAAGGTCTCACTCTCAAAAGCACCACATTCATTTTTTCATACTGAAGTTTATACATGGATATGTAGCAAATTGCCCGATTTAATTTTCTAAGACACTACTGAAGTAACTATCTGCTGAGAAAAACTACTTATGATTTAAAAGTTTCTCATTGCCACAGCCCATCCCATGTATGAGAAGGCAAGGGCACTGGGCACATATTAAGAACAGTTTACACCATTCATACAAGGCAGGACTAAACCCAACTGCTCCTTGATGCACTTTGGATGAGAAAACAACAAACTCGAAATAAAGCAACTTTGTTATAACGAGCACCTTCCATTTGCATAGATGAGCTGGATTTAAATGCAAATTGCAATGAACAAAGTAGAAGTGTATAATTAAATTTGTGAAGCAGCATCCTGACGAAACCAGTCGCTAAACATGTCCCAGCTTGGCATATCTAAATCAGTCATGCTAGTGTCATACGTGGAGGAGTATAGGACGAGCAACATGCGACATAGATTGTTCGCTCCTGTTCAAGTTTAATTCTGGCCTGATTTAAATGCTTGAATCAAGAGGTGATTATTTTTCACACGTGAAGAAAACTACTACTCACACAATCAACCGGTTACACAATACTTTCCAAGAGTGCATATGCGAATGCATACATTCAAAGCCTGCATATAACAGCAATGACAATAAAAGAAACAGTTCAGGTCTTGTCTGCACTTCTAGGGTCAGAATTTTAAACAAGAACAATAAAGACATGCCCAGAATTGTCAGTTGACCGTCACTACAGCAGCAAGCTGACAAACTTAACTGTGACATCATGCGACCACAGTTTGCATACACCGACCAGTAACTAGCAGCAGAACAGCACACAAGTTGGTAAGTAAATACGAGATGAAAAGACGCATTGCGTACTCGGCATCTACATGAACGCTCGGCTGATGGTCGAACGCACTACTAAATTTAGGTGACAGCACACAAAACGAAGACTGCGAATATTAGAACACCAATAGGAACACAGTTTAGAATTTGTCGGGTGTAGTACGAGGCAGATGACGTTGTCAGTACTGAGATATCTCCTTTTTCTGAGACAGCGTTTATCTTCTCGCAAAGACCAGCGCCCGTTCGTGCTGACATTGTCGATGAAGTGACACATTCTCTAGAGCACACATTGAGAAGCACTAATCCCACATTGGTCACACGATGACTTGATGCTACGCCGTTAGTAAGCGCACTACACGGTAGAAGAAAATCACACATCAATTTATGGGCATTTTATGAAGGCAATCACAATGAAAAGCTACACATCTCGAAGATTTTCCAAAGCCGCTAGCCGATCCCAATGTTGCCGGTCGGCGCAGTTGTCGACGGCTACGAGGTGTTAATAAAGATTAGTAAAAAGTGCCAGAACATGAACATAAGGACAAATAAATAAAAAATATCTTTTAGCCTGAAATAAATATAAGGCGATACTAAATGCCACTAAAAGTTGGAGTTCGTTGGAAACAGAAGTGGCGCTGTCATCGCAGGCGATGCAAGGATGCAGGTAAAAAGAAGTATCGAGGAAAGCAGCTGTCTGCTGACCTAGCTATGGATATGGAGGCTAGCGCGGAAATGCTACTAGAGGGAAAGAGAGATAGTGGGTAAAGTAAAGGAAGAAAGAGAAATATTAATTTACCCTAGCTTCAACAACAACAACAACAACAACAGAAATCGCAGCTTTGGTGCGAAGCACGGAATCAGCACTCGTGTCCTACCAAAGAACTTGTCAGACAAAATGAATAAGTGAATTAATCAATCGATCAATCAATCAATAATTATTTATTCAGTTAATTAATTTATCGACCAGTCAGTCAGTCAAACGTTATGTAGGGTTGTCAGCGGCTACTATTACTTACCACCCCTATATGTAACGCCTCAATGATCCTAACAGTAACCAAATAAATAAATAAATAAGTTAGGGAGGGACAATTGAGATAGAATATCTAATTGAGATACCACGGAAGGCGGGTTTGGCTACCAGAAGAGACCAACGGAGCCGGCGTGCTGCGCACAATCTTCCGCGGTTAGTTCAAACGCCCCCGTATTCTCATATGATCCTCGGCCCTAAGCTCTTCCTCCATTCCTCCGTTCCTCAACCGAAGAAGTCGTTGCGATGCTCAAGAATTGTCGCGAACAGTCAATGAAGCGCAGCGACCATTTCTGTCGAGGGTCGGCGGTGCCGTCCACTGCAGGAAACGGGCAGGAAAATGGCATAGCTCTCACTCTTAAAACGGTTGCACCCTTCGGGGTGTATATTTGTCCCACAAAAATAATCGTCACCTGCCTTGCTTGCGTTTCCTTTCTTGAAAACTCAGCGCTCGCTACTTTCCTGTCGAGAATGTTGTGTCACACTGATAACGCGCAAGCCGTTCGTGACTGGGAAGTACCGGGCTCGCAGCGTTAAAGAAAGGAAACGCGGGCAAGACGGATTACGGTTATCGTTGTGGGACAAGATAAGCCGCAAATGGTGTAATTTTTTAAAGGGTGTTATATCGCGGTATGGTCGTGACCGTTCTGCTATTACTTGTTAGAACAAAAGCCTAATTTAAACGCCGGGCATCCGAGAAAATATTTGACCTACTGTTTACGTCACATGGACGTTAAATAAGGATTCAAATGAGTCAGTTGTTGCTGTTGACATTCACTCTAGAAAACGTTTACACCTTTTGGGGTGTATATCTGCCACACAACGATAATCGTCATCTACCTTGCTTGCGTTTCCTTTCTTGAAAACGCCGCGCCCGCTACTTTCCTGTCGGAAATGCTATGTCATGCCGATAACGCGCATGCCGTTCCTGACTTGGAATTACCGGGCTCGCAGCAATGAAGAAAGGAAATGCGGACAAGACAGATGACGATTATTGTTGTGTGGCAAGATACCACCCAAAGGGTGTAAACTTTTCTTGGAGTGTAGAGGCCGACGACGGAACTCTTAACTAGACGTGCGATGAAATAGACGTAGTTGAAAACTATGTAGTTATTCTGATAGCCTTGGGCGCACAGAAATAACCGTCAAGAGAATTTCACAAGGAGAGATATGAAAGTCTCCTGTCGGATAGTTCCATGAGCCCAAGGCTGTCAAACTGATTACATGATTTTCAACTACGTCTTTTGTCATCGTACGTCTAGTTAGAGCTCCGTTGTCGTCCTGTAGAAATTTTTGCAAGGCCATAACGATGAGGGTGTTACCTGTGCGACAAGAAAACACCCTTAAGGGTGTACACATATTTACAGTGTAAGATTTAGAAGCAAAGCTTTAATTTTTTTTACTAATTGTTTGGCACTTATTGAGACAAGGAGGTTGCGTGAATCAGTAATGAGAAGCATCTGCCGTCGCCGTGTATTTTATTGCTGCTTACAAATTTAAGATGTACTCCATTTTTATTTGTGAGTTGCTTCCCCGCTTACAAGAATGCGTACAGGTATTTGATTTTACATTCACATATGCTCGTAGATATGGTACATCAAATATAAATGAATGCCACTAATACTTTGTTATTTCTTTCTGTCAGAGATGTCGTCTTCTTTTACTTATGTCCTGTACTTATCTTGATGCCCTCTGCCGCCCGCTTCGTCTGGCATGTAAAGATTTTCTGCACGTGAAGCAGTTCGTAACGCTGGGACGAATATGCGTCCATGATGACATCTCGTGCATCAATAGAAAGGGGGTGCATTTATCATATGAACGAAATAAAGGACGAAACCTTTTGTACCACGTGAGCAGAACACATTGAAAAACGTCTTATGCCACGCTCGCATCGCAGGTTCCGTGAATGTTGCGTGGGCATTAATGTTTGTCAAGGAACGTGCGTTTCGCAAAATACGCGTCGTCTCTGTATGGTCGCTGACTGCGTTGTGGCTACCTCTATGAACGAGCCGTCCATACAATAATGCCGGAGTGCGTCAATCGCGCGGCACTTGATCGTCATCCATTTCGTACCGGCGATTGAACTAGTGCACGCGTGCTCAACGATTCGAGAAAGAACACCACAAGGCATAACTTCCAGCTCCATCGAGCCAAATAGCAAGTCAATGAATGCAAGGCACCAACGGGGCTCCGTTCGGAAGACTAAATGCAAACAAAACGAAGCAATCAAGTGAAGAAACGAACCGCCTATCGGCCGCGTCGTTGCCTACCAAGAGGAGGGGAGGGAATCCTCTCGGCCGCGCGCCCTCTGGCGGCATTCATCAGGAACGAACGGAGGGGATACGCATGCCAACGACACCTGGTGGCGTGGCCTGAAATCTATTGCTGCTTCGTCGTCGCTTTTGGTGGGACCAGGCTTTTGTGCTTCGCTCCCTCGCGTTGGCCGCGCGTGGAAGCCCGGGAGGGGCTTTTGTGCACGCGTCGTTCCATTAGCAGTAGGTCTCGCCACTCGCCACTCGGCGTGGTGCGTGCGTGTGTCCGGGCTTCCATCTCTGGGATTGTATATCTGCACACGTCTAGAGGTTCCAGCATTTCGAGTGAATGTGGACGGGTCTGCACGGCAGCCCAGTGCTGCTGCGATGAGCTGAATAGATCGATGTGTCGAGCTCAGAGGCAAGCCGGAAAAAGCGTAGATGATAGGAAGTAGGGAGGTCTGTCAATCCCTATAAGTGTATGGCGCAAGAAATGGTGTTAATGGCGTTGTTTCTCCCGTCACGTTACAACCATCCCGACAGGCTGTTACGTGCGATCGGAGGAAGGCGTAAATATATGTATCGAAGACGCCATAAATACGATAAGCTGTTAGCACCAGCTTTGTTACTGCGCTTCTGCGCGATTTGTTTTCCCGGCTTGCTCTCTGCCTCGCCATTTGCCCGCACTTGCGTTGTGGGCCTTCCTGAGGCAATATGCGATTAATAAAAACTTCCAAAGGTGTCAGGTGCTGTCACCGCAACATGTGCGTTGATTATACCGATCGATTCGCGTTTATTTTGGTCCATTATCTGCGTATGACGGTAGATATGAAGGGGGCGGTAAATTATAATTGTTCCCAGGAATAGACCTGCGTGTGTGTTACGCGCTAAGTGCTCTGATGTGCATGAATTTGTCACCCAATATGTGTGCGTATTTATGGTCCACTCAGCGCAGTTCACCCAGAAATGAACTTGAACGCATATTTCATAGTTTGTGCAGTTTCGGAGCAAGGATACTTAATTTTTACTGAAATTATGTCACGTGAAACTCATTTGCAATGGATGCGAATGAGTGCTGAGAAAGGGCTAGAAAAAATATTATTTAGACTGAACGGCATATTTCTGAACGGAATTTAAACTGAACGGAAGCAGGGCGACACGAACGATGATAGTCAGAACAGATTATTTTGGCTCCAGATAAGCAGACATTAGGAACTAATTTATACAGAATAAATATAAATAAAATGAACCGTAACATGCGCGAGCTGGTGAATCCGCTGCACTGAGTTCTTTCTGGTACATACTAGTGCTTCTGCTGGATTTCTTGCCGCCGACGGTGCAAAGTTGAAGAACTGCCGTACGGTGTCACGAAGCCGTTACGCCGCCTTGGAATGGAGACAAGGTTGTAGATCCTGGTAAGGAGACCATTTAACGAAAATTTCGCTTAATTTTAACGAATATTCAAAACCGGTGTATAATTTAACGGCCCCTTTTTTGCTCACGTCTATATTGTTTCTATTGTGCAGTGTACCGGCTGGCCAATCCTGGCGTTAAAATAGGTTGAATGGCGGTAAAGGCTGGGAATAATCGCAACCCCCTTTCCCTATTCGGGTTTTTATTCATTAAGGCGCCAGAGCGGGGCACGGCAGCCGGATACCTCCGATGTAGTTACGGTACATTAGGCCAAAATATATTCACTTTATAATAATCATCAGCATCACTAGACTTCGTTTCAGACATCACGTGCAACGGTGTGAAAGCTGCGCAAGAAGTTCGGTCACGAAAATTTATCACTTCGCGCATTCCATGCACGCTTCGCTGCGCGCCAACGGCGCTTGCTCGCGAGAGCATGGACGTGAGGCTGCCGCGACGAGCTGCGAATAAAAATCCGGAAAGGAAAACAACTAAAAGCAAATTGTTCTAAACGCCATAGCAGCCGTGTACCGCAGTTTGTTTGTTTATAAGCATTAAACCTTTTTTCATTCAATACTGACCCTACAGCAAGCACAGCTTCACACAATTGCGGTAAAAATAAAAAAAAGAAGGCGCTATATCTAAGCGCGAGCCGCAGCCACGGCAGAATGTCTCTCTAGCCTCCACAGTGTCGCACCTGATGCCTGAAACGGAGTATGGTCTAACCGCCGGTACTTTTTATCTAATGCGACTCCTGTAAAGCGTGCACCGTTACATAATGAGCGTCTGCGAGGAGAAGCCCGCTTCACAAAGCCGAACGAGAAGAGTTTGCTATACGTAAGGTGGTGTTTAACAAATCAGCAGAATTCAATGATTCCCAGGGTCATCAAGTCATTTACTGCGAAAGGAGCCGGCTTTGAAAGTGGGCGCCGCCGTCTTCAGAGTAACAACTTCTCTGCGAGGCGCTCAACGCCGTACATACCAAAGAGGCCACCACTTACACGCACAGTCAAGCGCCCTAAACCCCTCGCAAGTTACCAAGCGCTAACGCTGCACATTTACGCAAGGCCATGACGCTGGGCTCCCCAGTGGCGGCGGCGAATTATGTTTTTCTTTGCCATATGATGCGGATGGAACGTAGATTGTAGAAGCAACCTGACGACGACGGCCTATGACGGTGGCCTAAGAGAAAACACGAGTGCACAGAAGAGATCCAGTTTGGAACTTTTAAGTTCTGGACATTGCGTTGTAGTTGACGGAGGGGACACGCTCGGAGCCAGTGGGGCTATGCCACCAACTTATTTATTTATTTATTTATTTATTTATTTATTTATTTATTCAGTACCCACATGCGCCAAAAGGCATTACAGTGGGGGGGGGGGGGAGGGTTACAGAACAGTTATAAACTTTCACAAAATATTTTTTTTTACCCGACGTGAGAAAAACAACAACAAAAGTTCAACAGAACTTACAGAATTTTCAAAACACGGTAAGTTATACACGGGCAATTCAATCTAAAGGTAAAAGAAACGGGCTAGTTGAGTCTCTTCAACCGGGCAAAAAATACATCATTTGACACGACGTTGACGAAACTGGCAGGTAACCTATTCCATTCTTGTATAGTTCTTGGAAAAGATGTTTTCTTATACAGTTCTGTCTTGCATGGAACTTCTCGTATCTTTAGCGCATGATCCACGCTTTGTGATCGGTAATGAGGCGGCATGATATATTTGTTCCTTTCTATACCAATTGTACCGTAGAATAAGGAATGGAAAAGCTTCAGTCGCAGCCTATGTTTAGACTGCTGTGGAAGCGCGTTTACCTTGGCGTTCGCTTCTGAGCAGCCTTATATTTCATTTCAAAAGCTCTTGAAGGGAACCTCAGAAGGCTTCAAAAAATTTTGGTTATACATGGCGATGATGATGATTTATTGTCATCCCCTTTGAGCCGCACCGTTTTCCCGCCTACCTGTGTCACTGGGTAGTCCTAGGTCGAATAGTTAGCGCATAGGGCTGTTCTGATGAGGTAACAGGGTTTGAAAGCAACCATCGGATCAATATGGGTCAGAGTATGTGCCAGTGTGCACATACGTGCCTGTCTCCAACGAAGCTCTTTCGGGCCGACATGGCTCACTGCAGACGCGGGACTGCGTAGGCACCGCTGTTCGAGGAAACTATTTGACGCCGACTTGCTGGGTAGGCGCCATTCAGCCTGTGCTGGCCTTCAATGAATGTCTCTGACTTTAGCGCCAACTTGGGTAACTAGATATATGCCACTACGAATATGCCCTTCTACAATGATGCAAAAGATCCCCTAAATTTCTCCGATACTGAGCAGACTCACACCCACGTCACAAACGTTCCTTAAGGACAGCAATTCGACGCATTAGCAGGCTGCGCCACAAATGCACTGGGTTTGTGTCGCTTTTGGATGAACCTATTTCACGCCAACCCTGTAGCGAGCTGCGTACGCCATGAATGCACTAGGCATGTGCTGCTCTTCAGTGAACCTATCGCCAACTTGGATCACTGAGTGTGTCCCACGTGCTGCGCGGCAAGCGAGGGAACAATTCTCAGCGTTCACAGGCACAGACGCGCCACGCTTCTCGTCTCGGACGCCACGCGCGGACTTCTCGGCAGCGCCACTAGATGGCGCTGCGTGTACGGAAAGAATAGGAAAGAAGTGCAAGAAGGGAACCCGGTCGTCGCATGACGCTCAGGCACGCCATGAATTTCGGAGGCCACGCATAGGCTTCCCAGAAGCGGCTCTGTAGATGGCACTGAGTGTTTTGGAAGCGCGAAAGAGCAGGTTCCGCTGCAGTACACGCCTCATACATAACCCGTTTCGACGGTGGCAATACATTCTGTAACTAAATTGAATCAATGCTAAACGAATTACCGTCTAGAGTCATCGTGAGATGGGTTCCGCCGCTTTTGTTTGTCCTTAGGAAATCAGCTCGGGACAGCTGAAACATTGGGGGATGCAAAGCCATCAAGGGACCTTTTGCCGGAATGATATTTTTTTCGAAGTGGTTCATTGTTAGTACAAAGGAGAAACTGAGATGTTGCTTTGCCATGCTACCAGGAGGCGAACTTTCACTGTCAACGCAGACAAGCTCTTCCTTTGCCTTCGCTAGCGCCCGTCACGTTTACGTCACGAGCCGATCGCTCCCCTTCCTTCTTTCCTTTCTTCGTGTTTCTTTTTTTTTAATGTTCGGCGCACTTTTATGGTGGCTATTTGTGCGTTCCCCATAAGACGATTTACCTAAGTCACGGGTTATAAGCGGTGATGTTGCAGGCAGTGCCTCTGGCATTTATGCATTTATACATGCGACCTTCGTTCTCAGACAGGAAGCAGGGCTCCATCAGGAAGAGGGGCGCACAGGACTTTCGTTTGACATTTTAGCTGTTCTCCTGGCCGGGTTCGATGCTTTGCACGCACTACCGTCAGCGCAGGATCTACGCACCACGCTTGTCTGTTTTTTTTTTCAATTCAATTCAATTCACTTTATTTTCAACACCACAATGTTGAGGACCGCGAACAAAAAGCCTTTTATGGCTTCACAAGGTCTGCAGCCCCTTTTAACAAGCAGTGACAGAGCATAGGGTTAGGTATTACATATTAAGCTAGAATTACCTAAGTCCCAATAACACGAGTGACAGACATAATGCATATATATAATATATACATACATATATGTGTAAAATGAATTCAAGTGAAACAGAATGTATGTGTAGTACATATAGCACTCACGTACATTTGAAACCGAAAGAATTCATACCGAAAAAAGCGAAACCGAAAGTTTTCATACTTATTAATCAGCGTGAAAGCAACGGAAGACACAAAGCTAGAAGGACAGAGGACGAGCGCTGTCTGTTTTCAATGCCCATGAAACTGGTAAGGCTTGGACGTTGGAGCGGCGAAGCGCTTTAAGGGTCTTCTTCTTGTTTGACACCAAGGGATGACGGCTACTATATAGCTATACGGTCTACAAGATGGTGCCAGTTTACGTATACAACGTATCAATACCGCGGAAGCAATGCGAGCCTGTATTTGTAGAGATTTGCCACGATTTTTAAGGCTGCGCAGTGTTTGAAGTCGGAGGCGATCCCACCGCTGCCACCAGATGTTTGGAATCGCACCGCTGGTACGATCTGTTGGGAACTCGGCGCTGACGCCCGTGGTTGTACCTGGGTCGCAAGCCCCAAGGGTAGCGTTGGCCTGGCGGCCTGGGGTACAACTGGAAGCATCCGAAGGTCCCGGCAAAGCATGAGTCGACTGGTAACAACGAAACAACTTGTTTATTTTAACATCGCAAAGAGTTGGCGGTCAGGTTGACCGAAGTAGAGAGACGGGAGAGCACTTCACTCAACAGAAGAAATCGGAGCCCTCCTTCTTGGCGTCCGGGGGCAGCTGTTTTTATACTCTCGCAGTTGAGGGCAAGAAGGAACCCCTCAAAAGACGAGCACGTGAATGTACAATGGGCTAATGGTGACGCACACTGTCGTAGCGCTGCCGTAGCACCATGTCGAGCACGATCTCGTAGCACCCTGTCGAGCACGATCTCGTAGCACCCTGTTGTAGCGCTGCCGTAGCACCATGTCGAGCACGATCTCGTAGCACCCTGTTGTAGCGCTGCCGGTCGGGCACAAAGACTGTAATGAGAGGATGATCCCTGCTTTGGCATCGCCTGTTTCGGGCACAATGACTGGAATGAGAGGATGATCCCTGCTTTGGCATCGCCTGTTTCGGGCACAATGACTGGAATGAGAGGATGATCCCTGCTTTGGCATCGCCTGTTTCGGGCACAATGACTGGAATGAGAGGGTGATCCTTTGCGGTCGCATCGCCGCAGTCGCGCCTGGAAACACCTGCCGATGAGTGTTGCGGCGACGACGATCGGGCCAAAATGTCTGCCGCCCCGCCGCAGTCGCGCCGGCAAAACCACGTGTCGCAGGCGAAACGCAACAGCAGCCACTTTAAAACAAAACGCATATCGCTTTGCGATTCGTTCTAATATATATGACGCAGCAGCCCGCCATGCCGTATTTCCAAGGCTCAAAGTGCGCCTATTGCAATCTGTCCCATTTAGTGCCACGTCCTTTATGCAAACCGTTGATCTACATCACGTGAATGTGCCGAAAGCTTAACGCCACGTCAAAACTATTTAAAGAAACAAACTATTGTGTTTTCACTTAATTATAAGCGCCGATACGCCCAAAAGCGCTCGACAGCGACGTGTTCTTCGTTTCTTACAGATGCCACGCGAACATGCGACGGACACTTCTTCCTGCAGCTGTTTCGACGGCATGCAGCGTGTCATAATTGTTCGTCCCATAAAAGGTTCGGGATCGAGTAATCTGTCCCGTTCGTCGGGTAAGAAATTTAATTACGCCTAAGTGCCGGCAAAGGCGAGAACGACGACGGACGCTCGGGAGCCGCGCAAAAGCTCATTTCCTCGCTTTGTCAGGATCTCCGTTAAGAGCTCTCATTTCATTCGGACTCGACGCAATTAACGAGTGCGACGAGGACGCGCAAGCGCGCAATCCATTATAAAACATGCTTCATTACACGCTTCTACGAAGAGTATTATTACTACGTTGTACACGTATACCCACCTCTCCTGTGTTTGAGAGCGTATATGTAGGTGAGCGTTCTCGGTGAGAAAGCGAAATAGCACGACGCTGATCTCCATCTCCCCCCTCCCGTTCCCCCCTTTTCATTATAAGCCCGCGCCTTGAGGATCTGGCTCGAGAATCCTCTCGCGCCAGCGCAGACAGAGGAAATTGGGGACATCTTTTAAATTGCCGCGACGACGTCGTCGTACTCGGTTTTTCTTAGCTTCGGCGCAATCTTTTCTTTCTTTCTCACTCTCTTTTCATTCCTTGTTTTTTTTACTTTAAACGTCAGCCACTGTCCTAGAGCGCCCGGGGAGAGAGTGGAACCGTCGGCGCTTCAGAAAGCAAAGAATCGGGCCGGAGACCGACTCCTCGCCGGCGAGGATTCAATTAAACGAGAGAAGACGACCAAAGTGAGTCGGAATGACGCACTTGGCGAGAGTGCCTGGCTTCCTCCCCCCCTCCCCCCTCAATATCCCGTCATCGCCTTTCTTTTTCCACATTTCCCGCCCAGGGAGCCTTCCCCATTTCCCAACCTTCCAACTCTCTCTATTTCCTTTTCTCGCTCGCTTGGCGCGGCGTTCCTTATTCGAGCTTCCGCGGCGGCGGCATCGTATCGGGTTTTAAGTTTTTTTCTTCCGATATATATTCTAGGCTGTTTATGTCTATGTGGGTATTAACTTTCTCCTTTGGGGTTATAGTCCACGTGCCTTCATACATCGTCTATACTGAATCCCAAAATCGGGTCTCCGACGTCGCTTCACCAAATAGAAAAAAATAAAAATAAACGAAAGTGAGAAAACAGTACTGCCGCCGGTTGCAGAGCTCTTAATTGAAGAGCGACGGCATCGTCTCGCGCGGCGTCGAGCGACCGACGGGAGAATTTTCGGCGACGATGAATAATTGACCCTACTCTCGATTGGTTGGCTCGCTAGGAAAAACCCGATTATGTTCGGCTGCAGGAACGCAGCCGAGAGAAGCTGAGCGAAAAAAAAATATGACGAAAGTGGAATGGGAAAGAAATATAGAGTGAGCGAGGGTAAAAGCAAGAGAGAAGCTTCAGACCGTGCACAAGGCAAGCATAGAGACGATCGAAAGCGGAGATGATAAGAAAATAGAGGAAAAAGGGATATGAGGGAGGGGGCGAGAGGGGGAGTCGAAGGCGAGCGAGAGATTAGATTAAACGGGAACGGTGGTTCGTCGTCGATGTACCGCAGTTGCGGCTCGCCCACATACGTACAGACACGCACGCACATTCCATTTATAAGCGGTGGCCGCGGCCTCCGCCACGAGAGACATGCCTCTCGAGTTGAGTACGCAAAGAAACAAAGAAAAGGAAGAAATAAACACATGATTGCGGCGCGGAAGAGTACGGAGTGGCACCGGACTCTCTCCGGTACTCCCGCCCTCGTGGCGCGTGATTGGTCGACATGCTTTGTGACGTCACGGAAAGAAGGCGGGGTGCCGGCTCGATTTTGCTGGCGCGCGCTTGCGAGCCCATTTTGGGGACATCTCCGTCTGCGGCGACAGCGGCGGCTTTTTCGAGCGATTCGCGCTCAATGCGCGGCTATAAATGCTAATAATAATAATAATAGCAAAAAAAGAGGAGACTCCGATGGAAAGATGCCGAGAGCCGACGGCGCGGTTTGAGCGAGAATGGGAGAGCCGAGCAGATGTAATGCCCGCCTTGCTCTCCTTTTTTTGGCTGGGCTGCTTTTATCTCGGCTGTATGCGCGGGGGTCGTGCGTAGTAGCCCCTTCTGCGCTCCTCCGGGACTTTTTGTTGGTCCGTGCGTGCAGTGTGCACTTTATTACAAAAGGGTTTTTCTCCCAGCGGCTCAAAGTTATGGCTCGTTTATTATCTTTTTATTTTTTCTTCGGCAGAGACGGTTCAGAATGTATAGAAACGTGGTCGACTTTGGCTGCAGGCGCTTTTCGACTGGTCAAATGGGCTGCTTTGCTTGGTTCCGTGAACGATTTGAAACCATTATAAACACGGGTGCTCGCGTGACATGATAGAGAGAATAGGGAGGAAGCGGCTGTCTTTTCTTTTAGTGTCGTCGGTTAGGAAAACGAATAAGCTTTATTCTGCAGTTTTCTTGTGTCTTTCTAAGTTCACAGAGAAGAAGCTTACGGGCTCGTTTACTTAACGAAAAGACATGTTTTTTGCCGCAATTGAACACACACAAAAGGAAGACACTTAAAGACAACACGGGCGGCACTTCCAACTGATTTAATTTTGGGCTGTGACCCATGAATATATATATATATATCAATCTCATTTCCGATTTATAGATCACGATAGATGTATCGCTAATGCAATTTGTACCTTTCTTTTTTATATAGTACGCTTCCATCAGCTCAAGTGCTGTTTGAAATTTACTTCTGCCAAGAATCCTAATCTCAGAAAACCGTGGTTTGCACATGCAGGCCTTGCAGTGCGCAGGCAAATGTGCCACGCACTCTTTCATTAGATTTAGTTCGTGTTCCCTGGCTCGTTGATTTATGCAGCGTCCAGTCTGTCCTATATAGGACTTGCCGCACTCAAGGGGAATTTCATACACCACGCCTGTAGCGCATCTCCCGTAGAACGTGTTATGCTTCTTGCCACAGCCTTGCGAACCGGTCTCCTCGTGTGTGGTTTTCGAACAGAGTCGACCCAGTTTGACGGGGGCAGAAAAGGCAATGGGTACACCATACCGGCCTGCCACCTTCTTGAGGTTATGGGATACTTTATGAACATATAAGGAATCACTGCAGGTCTTAAGGTTCTGGCTCTTTCGTCCTCCCTTGTGGCGCTGGTACCTTTAACCTTCCGTAAAAGGCTTTCGGTGACTGAGATCACCAACGAGTCAGAGAACCGTGCTGCTTTCAGTCGCTTAACCTGATTATTGAACGAGGCCTGCATCGTGTGTGTACACTATTTTTCGAGGGCAGACTCCAGGCAGAGCATAGCGATTCCACGCTCCACGCAATTCTGCAAGCATCCACACCTAGTGGACATGTCCATTTCATCTGCTGCTTAAGTGCTGATTGGCTGGGAGCGCCTCTCTCCTTCTGGCGCGTATTCCAGCCCAGCGAATCAGAATTTCAGGAGCAGGCAAAATGGACATGTCTACTAGGTAGACACTTACAGAATAGCCTCCCCCCCCCCCCGCTTTCCTCAGCAGTGCTTATGTACCGTATGTCCCCGAAGGCAATAATTGCCCTTGTCGAAGCGTTGGCTTCGAAGACGTATCTTGTTCGATCACTGCAAGAACCAGGCGAGTGCACGCGAACGCTACGCGAGCTCGTCGCTGTGCTTCAACTGCGTCCACAAACCGCAGCGCTCGGCGCATCACCGTTCTAATTTTCTTTTTAATTCTTTTTCCAATGAGCATAATATAATTCTCGGAAACAGCGAACCACGACGACAGTAATCGCTTTTCTTTTCTTTTGAGACCCGCTCTTGTTTTCTTCTCTCTGTACGTTTAAGGGGTAACTTCTAGGTTTTCGTATCATCATCACCGCCGCGCATGTGGTATATATATATAGAAGACCCAAAGTAAGGCAGCGACATCCTTTTGCATTATGTATAACCAACGCGCGCACAATTAGCCGCGTAGCAAACTAGCCATGGATGTGATTGATAATTGTGGAGGCTGTTCGATGCGGCGTCACTTTAATTCCGGCTGCAGAGTCGAAACTCGGCGGAACAACGTGCTAGTGTACTGTGTTCTACTTTAGTCTTTAGATTTGTCCTGTTGCTCTTCCTTTCCTCTTTCCTCCCTTCCTTCCTATCTTCCATTTCTGTGTTGCTGTCACCTCCCTTCAGAAGAGTAGGCAGGCGTTGTGCCCCTTCCGGTGGCAGTTGCCAGCCTGCTCCTCGCCTTCCCTTTCCTGTTACCTGTATATATGTGTATATGTGTTCAAAACAAATAATAATAATAATATAACCAACGCATGAACGACTTTATATGACGTGACTTCTACGACGATTAGCGATTGTTTATCACACAAATAGGAAAATAAAAATAAATGTTACTACAAACTTTGGTATGGGGAATGTTGAACCGCTTGACACGAAGCACTTCATATTTCTAATTAGCCCTGTGCCTTCCCCAGTACGTTTGTGTTGTCCAGACGACGATGACGTATTGCTACTACGTGACCGTCCCAAGCACATTACCCATAAAGACGGTACGTCGAGCAAGAGAACTCGGCTCACTTGACCCAAATGAACCTTTTTTTCTCGCCAACACGTTGGGTCTATGATCATAAAAATCAGTGCACTACAAAGGAGCGAGCACACTTCAATATCTCTTCATGAACAATGGTTTAATTGATGAATATTGCCTACAAAGTACCACTGCAGCATAATGATAAATGCATAATGATGCGGTTTGAAATACTCTCTGTATTTCGGCCCAACCAAGCCCTGCAGTTGCATGCGGCGCTTTGCATCAGAGAAATCACCCCCTTAAGTCACTAATAATGATTAGCTGTCGATATATGTGTCAAATTTGCACAATCTCATTCCAAGGCGCTGAAGACTCTTGCACTGAAAGGGAGCTGTGGTAATGGGGTGACGCTTCGTACATTTCTCTTTGAGTCCTCTCATATCTGCAGAGTAAGTTTGGTATCGCCCTATTCAGACATCTTGACGTTCATTTAATGAAAATAATTCAATCAGCAGCTCTAAGTTCAAGGACAAATTAAATATTGACTGCAGGTATTTCGAGTTATAGAAGGAAACTTCTTTCGCCATTACTGACGGAACGTGGCCCATCTAGCAACCCATATACTGCCTTCAATAATATAATTGCGTGTATATAGCCATGCATTGAGTTCGCAGAGGGTTCAATTTGCCCGAAGCTCAATGTCAGTGGTTTTTTTTCCTTGTTTCCACTGGACATACCTAAACAAAAGAAGAAAAAAATAGGAATGTGGTGTACACGAAAGTGTACGCTTTGTCTGAATGGGTTTCAGGGACTACACCGAGGGTGAGAGTATTAAAGAATGAAAAGACGGCCATATGCTGCCGCTGCGCCGTACATATGCACGCCGAGACGCAACACTTCGGAGAGCGTCTTTTCCCATTGGCCCAACGGGCCTCCGCTTCACCTGGTTGGTCCTGTGTATTCATACCGCATAAAACTAGTAACGCAGAGCTCATTTAAGGGTGGGGATTGGCTCGAGCACGGGAAAATGAACTGCGAGACGAAAAAGTAAGGAAATAGGAGGGAGCGAGCGTAACTGGCAGCAAAAAGAGCAACCCTAACGCGTTTCTTTCTTCAGTGGCTCCGGCGACAACAGATCCTCGCATACTTCACGGGGACGGTCGACGTAGACACTTTTTCCTCACAAAAGCGAAATCCGAAAGCCCCCCCCCCCTCTCCCCCCAACCTCCGCCCTTTCTTCACCGCTCCAGTTTCGTTCTTGCCCCTATCATAACAAACACGCTGCAGTCGCGGCTGTCGAGAGCACAGCGCTCGCGCGTTTTGTCGCGGGCTGTGTACATACGCGGCCAAGTGGGTCCGAGCTTGCCTACATGCGTCGGCGCATGTGTAAAAGAGGAGGGAAAATCCGCGCCCGGCGCGGCAACGTACGGATGGCATTGTGCCATCGGTGGCGGGTGCGCTTGGAAAAACAACTTAGCGAGCCGCTCGCTCGCCCTATTATACATTAAACGTGCACGCGTTGGGACCACGAGCGCCGAGAAAGGGCGGCGGAAATCTGCGGTCGGGGGCAATTGAAAGGCAGACCGGTGGAAGGAGGGAGAGCCCAGAGCGGATTAGGAGGAAATAGATACGTCAAAGCTGTTGGCTTTGGCCCGACCGCGAAGCCCTCCTCCTGGGCCTCCTTACAGCGCGGGGCGTGGCGGTTGTGTATGCCATACACAGGAGGGAAGCCGGGGAGGCGCAAGGGAGGCTTTTCGCGGCTAATCTCACGGAGATTAGCCAGATAAGCGACGGCTAATCTCTCTCTCGCTCTTCCCACTGCGTGGCCGAGCTTTCCCGCGCTTTGGCATGCTGGACCGCGGCAGCCTGCGGTTGAGGGGGGGAGCTCAACGAGCGGTTTTGTGGTGAGCTGGAAGGGGAACGCAACGGACGAGCGCTGCGCAGGCCGCGGAAATACTGCGATTCGTTTATCGGTCGCGGACGATTGAACTGTGCGACCGGAAAAGGCGTCAAGTGTTTGATATTGCGTCGAACTCCGGTCCGAAATTGCCGCGTGGTCCGCGGTGGAGATCGTTGCTTATGGCGAATGTTAAAACTCAGATGTGGGCAGATATTGCGCCGATATCGGTGCCGCTGATACTGCCTACACCATCAAAGATAACAGCGAAGAGGTAGAAGAAAAAAAAGAGAGATAAATAGAGTGAAACGAACCGTTCATGTGCTGCGACTGTTCTGTCTTTAGCGCGCCGCACGCATTGTTTAGAAGCCTGCTTTCGATGTACGCGAAGAAAACATTGAGCTTCACTCTTTATGTTCAAATGACCACCGCAAGTGCCCGCAATCACTGCGATGCCTACTGTATGAACTCCATGGCACTAAGATAGAGATGCGGATGTTAAGCATATATTGCGGAAGTTCCGGCCAACCTCGCGAATAATATCATAGCTGAGAACATTGCCGTCTGTTCAACTGGGCTGCTCTATCGTTGATTAAGATGAGGCTAAAGTAGAAACTATTGGTAAGCGTCATCGCACTTGGACAACCACGCAAGGCCTCGCAAAAGAATAATACAGAAAGCAACAAAAAGCTGATGAATCCGAGAGCCTTTGGAACGACGATATGGCATCCTTCAGAGCCTATAGCTGCAGCATTGGGAAGCCAAGTCTCATAAACTGATAGCATATTGCAATATTCATTTTCGACACCGTTCAGTTACAGCCTTTGTTTCTCACTAAAAGGTATTTGTGATTCTCGTTCGGTCTTTCACATCCCGCGATAGCTTCTTACCAATCAAGTGCTATCGGTCATTACAATGGTCACCACTGTTCTATTTCTGTCCGCTACCAGACGGAGGCATCTGCCAGTACATTCCATCCTATATGCCTGCAAATGTCCTACAATCTAATCACACCACTTTATTTTTTACCACCCTCGAAGCGTTTCCCTTCGTTGTCGCCTATTCCGTTAATCTAACAAACCAACGGTTATTTGCTCTCCGCATTACATTATCTTCACAATTTCACTTCCTTTTAATCTCAGGTAGAATGTCAGCTACTCCAGTTCGCTCCCAAATGCGTATACCGCCGCGTTTCTGTCTCTTAACGTTAACCCTATCATTTCTCCTTCAGCGCTTGCTGAGCGGTTCTTAAGGTCTTCTCAAGCTTCTTGGTCATCTTCAGAGTTTCAGACCCATACATTAACACAAATGTAACGCCCTTATTGCGTAACTTGCTTTTTTTTCTAGAAATACGGTAAGTTGCCGGTCATTATTTGGTAATAGTACGCACTGTATGCGCTTCAACACCATTTTATATTCTTCTGTAGATTTCCTTCTCGCGATTTGGGTATCCTGTGACTATTTGTTCTGGGCAAACGTATTGTTGCAAGGCTTCGAGAAAGTGACATCCAGTCACGAACCTTTGTTTACATAAGTCAGGATATTGAACACTGGGTGAGATATTTGCATATTGATTCTCAACCTCAGACTTAAGATTGCCGGTGCTTATAAGTCGTGCCCTCGGCGTTTCGGAACAGGACAGTGTTATTCGGAGACCGGCGGTTGCTGAGATATTGCCCTTTTATCTTCACACGTAATTCATCAGAATACTAAAAATTCCGATACTTCTCCTACGCACGCATGAGAGATTGGGTCTTCTTGCCCTATAGCCTTCTGTGCTCGTTATGTTTCCGCTTTTCTTCTGAGAAATTGTGGTAGGCGTGTAATAGTTTCAAATTTTGTCGCCCGACGACTGATTGCGAAATAAATATTAGATTTGATCTGATTTTCTAGTATATTCTGTATGCTTCCCCTGCGCTATGAGTATACACAATGCCTACATGGTGGTACTTTTCTGAATGAAGCGGCTTTTCGCAATTAGTGAAGGTTGATTTATGAAGATTGATAGGGATTGATTATATTCTGCAGATTTCTCAGTTACCAAATTGATGATACGTATGTGATCACTTGCGGTGCGTGTACTTTATATGGGAAACAAAGCACACGGCGTGCCGTTCGGCATTGTAACGAGGGTCGCAAAAGTTGGCGAGGACCAAAATTTCCATTCAGCTCGGCCAGTTTTCTAGAGGCCAGTGGCTCTCCAGGGAACCAAAAGAACAAGAGTCATGGGGGCAAGAATTTTGAAGCCCTAGAGTGTCTCGTGACTGAGCTCCAAATCAGCGCTGATTGCCACGGAGTGATGACGCAGATTTCAAAGGTGTCACGTGACCGGGATATGTTGGAGAAGGCACTGGATAGCACGTCCATGCTGACATCGCTGCGTCTACCGCTCTGGTGTGAACGCACCGGACCGACACCCGACTTGTGCAGCGATACGCCGCGTCGATGCCCGCGCATGCGTTAGAACAGGCGTGCCTATGGTCACCATTTGTGCAACGCATAAACGCGCGATTGTGCGCTAAGCCTCCACCGGTACGCATTCCTGAAATATCCCTCTCGATGCATGGCCAACAACTCCGGCTTTCAGAGCAGCTCGAACCCCATAATAATCGTCGAAGGAAAACATGGTACACTGATTTTTGCTGGGAAGATACCGCAACCTGTTTGTACGCAAAACACTGTAGAGTTACCGTGTACTCTATGGAGCTGATGCTCAGATAAAGTATAGTCTAAGGAGGGTATACAGACGGCACAGTTCGGCCTGCTGTATATAGGAGCGCCACGTCCAGACTTTTGTCTATAACATTCGAGAGCAGAGTTTGTGAGCTTTCTCAGTTTCTGAGCGTAGAAATATGCGGACAAGTTTAAACTCTCCAATGTCGCGTAGATTCTACGCAGTAATAACCGCTACGAGGAGAGGACCCGGAAGTTGCGGGCCACGTCCGAAAGTGGTATACAGCTGTCGCGAGGTAAGAATTCGAGAAAGCGGCACGTGATGCACGCGCCAGAAGTCTCAAAAGGCGGTAGACTATGGCACGAGAGAAGTATGCGTACGGTCGCGTAGCCTAATGGTTATAGCATCGAGCAGCTGCTATGCTGGAATACAGATTCGATGCCACCCATCGTTCACGCATTTCGGTCCATTAAGAGCCCTAAAACCAAGCGAGGCAGGAACTAATATACAGCAATACATCTGGAATGAGGCGAAAAATGCTTCGCATTAAGCTCAGTCCGAAGGCCACATGTGCCGGCTTGAATACTCGTCTCAGTCATACCTGCGTGGCTGCCGCTTGCTCGCAGGTTCTTACTATGAAACTGAGCAGCGGAGCGAAGATATAGCTGTCCTTGCTTCGCAGCTGTACAGCATGTAAAAAACCACGCTTATTGTGTCGCGTTACCTATGGGGCGCTGTATACGAAGCTACGTTGCAAGGAATTTGGTTATTAAAAGATGCAGTAGGATACCTACCATCCCTATAATGTATGAGTACGGGCGCAGTAATGAGAAGCCTAGGGCAGCGAACCATTAATTTCGCTCGATATTGTAGTACATTCTGTAAATAAGCCTTCCAACGTTGCTTCGATAAAGAGAACTGTCAATGACATCGCACCGGGTGAACAGCGTCAAATGATGACGTGGTTAAAAAAAAAGAAGAGAAGAGGAAGAAAGAAAGAAAGAGAGAGAGAGAGAGAGAGAGAGAGAGAGAGAGAGAGAGAGAGAGAGAGAGAGAGAGAGAGAGAAACAAAGGAGCATACAATGACACGGAGTCTAAAGAGAAAAAGAGGAGATAGTGTGATGAGCACATGAGTGCAGGAAAACACCGCTAAGGCCGTCCCTGCGAAGTGACTGGAAGCGGGAGTGAGACCAACCAGAGATGAACGCTTGGATAAAGAAAATACGCGAACGTGGCCGAAGTAATGGGTCTCGAATAGGTTGAAGGAAAGACGATTTGTATGTAGCTGCAGCAGCGAAAGAGAAGGAAGAGAGAAAAAAATAATAGAGAAGGCCCTAACACAACGTATATATATACATACATACCTATATAGCGACAGTATAAAAGGCTTGTGGCGCCTGGCGTGCGAGACATCCCTCGTCAATGCATGTTTCTCTGCCCGCTCTCCAGCCTCTGCGGCCCCTTTCACTCCTCCTCTCTCTCTCTCCGTAGTCCTTTCTCCTTGCACCGCCCTGACTGCGGCACGATATACAGTCTATGACGCGCAAAAAGGATGCGATATCCCCTTATATATATAGAATGGCAGCTCAATTTCGTCGCCGAGAATGTGTCTCCCACAGCAGCTACCGCGCCAGTCCGAAGAAGAAAGAAGGCACAAAAAAAAAAATCGCGAGGAACCGAGGAGAAGATAACAGCGACACTATAAAGCCTGAAGGAGATAGGCGAATCCTGGAGAGGAAAATGTCTCCGTTATAGGATAGGCATCCGTGGTGCGGGAGGAGAAAGATAAAAAAAAAAAAAAAGACGGAACGGCAGGAGAAAGGAAATTATGAAGAAAAGAAAACCAGCGCGAAGGACGAGGCAGGAACGAGGAAAGTGATGAAAAATGGGAGGACATCGAAGCAGCTTTGGGAACGCATAGCGTCCACGGTTCGCTGGGAAAAGCAGAGAGATCGAATCCTATCTCGGGGCTGAAGCAGGACGGGCGCCACAAATATACGCACTGCGCCTATATAGGATGCGATGCGGTGCTGTATCGATTCTGCGCGCTCTCGCGGCGGGCACGCAAGGACGCGACGCTGAAATCCAATGACGTTCCTGCATGTAATCGCTGGATAAAAAAAAATACAACAACAAGAAATAAGCAAGAACGAAGGAGCCAGGCGTACCCAGGGGCGGCATGCACGTGAAGCCACGCGCCGAAAAAGAAAGAAAACTGATCGAACAACTAAAAGGATCGATCTTAATCTCGACTGCAGAAGGCACCCACACGCCCAATGGGTAAACCTAATTCACTGTTACGGTGTTACGCGGCTAGCTCATTTAATGACGCGTCGATGCACTGAGCCGGTGCCGAGACCACAAGTATCTATACGCGTAAAAGATCTTATACCTATGCAAGCGGACTTGCAAGACACGCGCAATGGCGCAGTGTTCGTGATGCAAGTACTACCGTTAGAAGAGATGGTTTCAATAACGCCGCTTTGAGACACTTCTATCGGCGCCAATGGATACATTGTCTAAGGTTCGACGGAACACCGCCTGGCGAGGGGTATGCATTTTCTTCTTGACAGCAAACTAACACTCGCCAAGGTTTGAACAAAAACAAAAAAGTTTTTTGTCCGAACTTTGGCGAGTGTTTGTTTGCTGTCAAGCAGGAAATGAATACATTATACTAGGCACTGCCAAGTATAACGTATCCATTGGCGTATATAGAAATGTCACAAGGCGGCGTTGTCATATAATATATACGGGACAGGGTGATAACAGTGAGCGCTACTATTGCTGTCTTTAATTAATGAAGAAAAATGCTTGCCGTCATATGCCGGCTTGTCGCGGTTTCGGGAAGATATGCATGCAGTACATGGTAGTTATTTCACTGCTATTACGAAAACAGCGACTTTCGTTTTCGCTCAACACCCCTTCCCTAATCCTACCTTTTCTTTTTCGCAGATATTTGTTTCTCATTTGTCATGTTCGTATATGTAATTTTTTAGCATCCCACAATAAGTTAGACTGCAGTGATAAGTCCGCTTTTTTGTACTTTCTTTGCACCGCAATTTTAATTATGTCTAGAGGACTGTACAACAGATCACACTTCACTAAACTAATCAAGCACCACTGCATAAGTGCGCACAAAGAAACTGCTGCAAAGTGAATCGAAATGGGTGTGTGGTTGACCATCTGGCTGCGTTTCAGTTCGTGGTATGTTCGCTCCGAAGGACACTACAGGAATTCCAGGAGATGTTCAGGACGTAATTGCAGTTATTGAAAGCAAAATAAAGAAATATAGGGTCTAGGGTACGGGAATAGTGGTGTGGGACGCCGCAGCCACATTGGCAGCTCTGGCTTGAGGTGCGCTTTTGTCATATGTGAGTCTCAAACCTTGCTATCTGTATATAATTTAGCACAAATTTGAAAAATGCTCTCTGTATAATTAGTCGACTTCTACCCTCCCCCACTTCACGCCCCTTTCCTCCCCTCACCCGGAAGTATTCACTGTTCTAGCGAGGTTGGCGTTGGTAAGGCGTTGGTGTCAGACAACGTTAGACGTCGTTGCGTTCTTGGGTAGTTACGGCACAGTCGTATATAGCAAGCGTTTTTCTTTTTCATATATTTAATTTTTGGGGAGGCAGCTTGCAAATGGGGCACATTGGTGGTCGTAGTTGCTACGGAATCGAGGCGCTGGTAGGCACGAATTTTGACTGCATGTTTGGCATGTATATGCACAGCTGGTGTGAATCCGACGGGGCCATACCGTCTCGCGACGCAGAAAACCTGGGAGATTCACTCAGCCCGCCGAGGAGATTACGTCCCACGTGTGCCGCTTCTGCATCAAACGCATGGTGCCCTCAGCACATCAACAAGCCGCAGCAGGGGCAGCACGAACTCGTGGATACCACTGCACCGAGCAGCAAGAAGGGGGCCGGAGCGTAGGTCGCGACAGAAAAGAATGAGCGTGGTAGGGTGTGGAGGGGGAGGTAGGAAGGGGAGGGTGTTCAGCTTTTCACATGAAAGGACGCGAATTTTCCAACATTGCAAGTGTGAGAAAAAAATCCAGACTAGATTTTTTTCTAAATTTAAAACATAGCAAATTGTCTTTTTGACCTGAACAATATTTGGCACCACTTAGGTCGCGGCTAACATGACATCGCCGTGTTAAATCATTAACTGCTTTCAGCACCAGAACCAATTATTTTAAATAATAATTTCCCCCTCGAACTACCTCTGAATAGAATAGTTTAACCCTGATAACAGTAAGTAGCACTGACTCAATTGGTCAAATTAGATCTAAACTTGTTACTCCCGAAGAGAACTTATATCGAACACAGCGTTCTCGTTGATTCAGTCTTACCTCAGTATGCCAGAACGTTCATTCACTCAACGCCCCATCTCGACTCAGGAGGTAATGACGATGATGATGACGATGATGATGATTTATTGTCATCTCTTTAGAAGAGGGGCGGTGACGAATAGTCACCTAGCCTGCTTGAGTTATTCAGTTATGCTATACATGCTCTTCATTCTAGCATACTTTTATACATCCCCTTAATCTTATTTCTCTTCCACAAAACTTCGCAGTTTTACACCATATTCGATCCCAATTCAACCCGTGTAGCAACGCTGGTGAGCAAATATATCACAGTCAAAGTAACCTATTGTGAAAAAACGTAGGTGAACCATCAAATTATAGGCATCCTTCCTCAGAAGAGAGGAAAAACAAGAAACATAATTGTTAACGTCTATAGCTCTCCCAAAAGCACAAATGAAGATTTCGCCGAGGTCCTAACAGAGGCTGTAAAAGTCACGGGGCAAAAAGGACCAGCTGGGGGTTCTGGGCAAATGTAATGCCCCCAACACCTCATGGAGCTGCGCTCGAGACTCCCCAAAAGGAACCCTACTCGAACGGTCACATTCAAATTAGGTCTCAGTCTGATAACGCTTCCTACGCCGCCTATCAGGCTCGGCAATAGTGTTAGCAAAGACACCTTTCCGGACTTCACCTTTACTTATAACGTAAAGAACGCAACATGGACAAATATAGAGGAAGATCTTGGTAGTGGTCACTACATCATAAGCACTCCCACATCATCACCTAATCTGCGCCGAGTAATCGGAGAAACAGTGTTAACGGACTGGTAAATTTTCCGAAAGCACGATCTTCCCGAGCAAAGGCCTGAAGGCGTAGAAGGGTGGGTCAATTATATACGCGAAGCACACGAAGAAAATTCCAAGAAAATTGCACAGTCAACGGAGGCACCGGTAATAGATCGACACCTATTACTTCTATGGGAAAGTATAAGCGGAATCTGTTGAAGAGGTGGAAGAGGTAACGCTTCAATAAACGCCTACTCAGAAGAATTACCATCCTCTCAGAGGAGGCAAACGGGTATGCTACGGAATTCGCAACATAAGGATGGATGCAGTTTTGCGGGTCCGAAGTACTCTGGGAGCCGCAATAACAATGGACAATATCGAGAAGTGTGCTTGAACCAGATAAGGCCAAATCGATAATGAATAAATAATAATATTTGGGGTTTTACGTGCCAAAACCACTTTCTGATTATGAGGCACGCCGTAGTGGAGGACTCCGGAAATTTTGACCACCTGGGGTTCTTTAACGTGCACCTAAATCTAAGCACACGGGTGTTTTCGCATTTCGCCCCCATCGAAATGCGGCCGCCGTGGCCGGGATTCGATCCCGCGACCTCGTGCTCAGCAGCCCAACACCATAGCCACTGAGCAACCACGGCGGGTCACGATAGTGAATATGATTCTCCAAAGAACAGAGGCGATTTCCCGGGTAACGATGACGAGCTAATTCAAGCACTCAAGAATCGGTATATCGGAGACATCCAAACTGAGGAATGTGCAGTCACATACGCAGGGATCGAAAACAAAGAGCTACACTTGCCTATAACAGCGGAAGAAGTCTATGTGGCGGCCCGGGCGGCAAATTGTAACTCAGCCCCAGGTTCAGGTCGAATTACGAATGTAATGACTAGAAATTCCTATAGCAAACTGACCGAGGAAATCACAAAATTCTTCAACAAACATTGTTGGTCTCAGGGTCACATCCGCCTGAAGAAGGGCCATATAATTACGACACCCAAACCTGGTAAGAAGCCCGCTCTCGATGCCTTCCGACCCATCTCGCTGACGTAGTGCACGGGTAAACGCTTCGAGCGGCTCATTCAAACGCGGCCACAAGATTCCATAGAGAAAGAAAATATTTTTTTCCGGCAACCATGGTTGGTTTCAGAAACGGGCTGTTGATCCAACTCGGGATGCTTTCCTAGTCTTAAAGCAGGAAGTACGAAGTAGTGTGCTTAAAGGCAGCGAACACTTAATTTTGGCGCTTGATCTCAAAGGGGCATTCGACAACATCTCGCATGAAGCCATCCTCTCTGAACAAAACGGGATTGGACGTAGAGAACAAATTTCCAACTACATCAAATCCTTCCTTTCTAGGTGAACTGCGACCATAGGGACAGGCCAGACAAGGTCTGCACCTTTTGCAATGACTTATAAGGATTGCAAGGAGCAATAGTTTTCCCCTTTCTCTTTAACGTTGTCATGCGTAGACCCGTTCGCGCCCTGGATGCTGTCCCGAATTTAGGTTATACCCTATATGCGGGCGATAACAGCCTTTGGACAACGAAAGGGTCCCTGGCACAGAAGGAACAAACGCTAGAGGAGGCGGCAACGGCAATCGCAGATTTCGCTAGGAAAAAGCGGACTAAGCTGTGCGCCGGATAAGTCAGAGGTTACACGAATTCGAAGCAAGTAATATAGGAGTAACGGTGACATCAATTTAAAAGTGGATGGCCACATCATTACAGAAGTCACCAAAACTCGTATACTGTACTTCTGGGTCCAAAATACCCACGTAGCAGACCACACTATTACTACGCTAAAGACCACAGTCAAATAAATTACTTGAATGATTTACCGCATGACATATTACAAGGAAGGGGTAAAGGAGAGCGACACTTTAAGACTTATCAAAGTTCTATAGTCATGAGATAGGGTGACGTATGGTTTACCATACCACACGCTCAACAAGAGCGAATAGAGTGAAGTAGGCTCCCACCATCAGATGCGCCTGCAAGGCAGCGCTTGGATTACCACACAGTACATCAACTGAATTACCTCTAGCGCATGGGGAGGGCAACCCTTAGAACGAACCTAGAGCGGCGGCCCTTATATATAAGTGAAATCGCCTCGGCCAAACTCCAACAGGCAGAGAGTTCCTCGTTAAGGTAGGATCTTCGCCTTAAATCCAACATTTATATGAAGAACTGGGGGATATGCCGTGCGAAGCTCGCAAGAAAATATCGGTAGCACCAATTCCTAGAAACATGCATAAAGAAGCTCATGCAAAAAGAAGAAATTAGAGAGTCAAATGGCCCAGGAAGAGGGTCGGAAAAGAGACAGACGTGACGTACGTAGACGTGGCGGGATATAACTGCCGTAGATACGTGGTCACATATGTGGACAAGGTAATGAATTTCATGATGAGCTCCTCAATGAGAACCACCTCGGCCACCAGGGCTGAGGCTATGGCCATAGCCCCGGCCCTGGAATTCCGAGAACGAGAGCCATCGTTAATTTTACCAGACTCGCAGGAGGCCTTTTATGATCGGACGCCTGCCCACAGCAGCACTAAAGCTGCTGGGCCGCAGACTAACACAAAATCATAGGCTGGTCTGGTCCCCACGACATGCAGGTCTCGAGGGCAATGAGAGGGCCGAAGCGCTAGCTCGATGATTTACCAAACGAACGGCGCATCCTGGACCCTCAGACGAATCACAGACAATAAAACCTAGACAAATTCTCGCTCACCAGCGCTACATATGTCTTAAATACGGACCTCTCCGCAATTCCCTTAGAGGGCAAGAGGCAATAGACCTCCGTAGTGTACAAACGAACGTCTTCCCAAATGTTTCAAAATTCAGCAAAATTTATCCGATGTTGTACCGGGACACTTGTCCGTAGGGCTGTAAGAGGCCAACTTTCGCTTCAAGACCAGGTCCGGCGCGCGGCTAAGGCCAGTGGAGCCCAGGACGAGGGGCCCCACCCATCAAGATTCGAATTTTCCTTTTTACCTCCTTCCAGATTTTCAAATAAAGTTTATCGCTCTCCCCTCAAAACTTCTCTATCTACCTTGTACCACTACATATGCATCTAACGGATCCAGTCGTATCAATCTATTTCCTCCTTTTTTTTTTACACCAATACTCTAATCCTCTTTTGTTTATCTAGACTGCTGACAGGTTGGTGCTTCAGTCCACTTTAAATACAAACGCGTCTGGAAGGTTTACGTTACCTACAGGTCTCACTGGGCGAATCCCTGCGCTATGCCACCGCACCTCCAGATTCCATTAGGATGTGCTGCTGGTCTCCGGGTTTTTTTTTTCTGCGGCATACACACGCCTCACTTTGTCGCGAACATTTGTTCCGATACGTTTTGTCCTTAGACAACCAGCTCGAGCCTCAAATAACAAGTCACTGTCCTTCGCATTATTGTACAGTTCTTCATTCGAATGTCTTTCTTCTCATTCTAGTAAATCTCCATGGTCTTTTTTGTTTCCATTCTTTGCATCCAATTCACTGTCTCCGTTTCTATCACTACCTTTTTGATGACTCCTGATTGTCTACTTACACTTTCGATTACCGCGTCAGAACAGTTGATGGCGGCGCCGCCCTTCGACAGAAGTGCTGACTGATCTTCACCGACAATCCATGGCTATTCTTAAAACCGTAGCGTCTTATTCAGCTGAGGGGCGGCGCTGGGATCAACTCGGTTGCGTGCAGGAAGAGCTTTGAACGAAGGATGGTTTAAGAATGCGGGAGTTAGTTTCTGATTTTTATAGCATTCTTACTTGCTTTTCAGCTTTATACTTGAACAACTATTTTTTGTTGATTTGCAACTTTCATTGCTTTTGATTAGTGTATTTTCTACTCAATTGATGCACCTCTGGCATGCGTCCTTTTCAAGCCTGCAGTATTGATAAATAATAAATAAATAAATAAATAAATAAATAAATAAATAAATAAATAAATAAATAAATGAGAAAGGGTAGGAGAGGCGTTGGTCGAGGCAGCGGTAGCGAACTTTTGCTATGGGAAGGGTAGCTCACCTCCTCGTACTATTGATCTCGTCGTTTTGTTTGCTTCTGTCTCGACAAGTACTACATTTTTCCTTACTAATACTGACTACTCATCTGCTACAACGAATATATAGAATCCAGGTCTTTCTACATGGTCTGAGGGAGAGTACAGTTTGACCAAGACTATCTGCACGGAGGCGATCCGGATCTCCAGATGAGATGTGTGGTCGAGGAAGCGGAGAAGAACGGCAACAACTCCCTACGCGTACTTGGACAGGGGAATTATATTGCACGCATGACATGTCTGTTTGGGTAGCGTTTAATTAAAACATTTCACGGAAGCTTCACGATGGTTCCAACAAGCTCGTCGGGTGTGCCGTAATTTTCTCTCTCTCTTCATGCCATGAGAAAGTGTAGCTGTATACGCAGATTCGGCCAAAGCATGCAGTAGTGATCGCCTTTCGCAGAAAATATGCGCTGGGGAGTGTTCGCGTTCCCGTGCATGGTGAAAATTTTCCGGACACCCCGTTTGTCTTCACCAGAAAGCAGCCTCGAGTGATATATTCACTACCGCGCTTACCGCAACACCAGGTGCTTACATGACTGTGGGAGGTGTTTAAACGTGCCCACTGTGTTACTGTTGGCGTGTAACACCCCGTGCAAAAAGGAGGATCGAAAGACCATGCCTAATCGAAACGGAGGATGGGTCCCTAATTTGCTATGGGTGTCTCGAGTGGTTGTTGGTCTGGCGGGCGCCCCGCAGTGATTTCCGGCCCTTTGTGTGTGTGCGTGACAGGAGAGAGGGCCGCCTTCCGCGAACTGTGCGACCCAAGGGGAGATTCCTTTCCGCGAACGAAACTGGACCCCGGGCTTGCCTCCAGCAGAGGCAAGCACGTTCAACGTCGCCTAGGAGGGAGGGATCAGCCGCCAATCACCGACCGGACTCCCGGGTTGCAGGTTGCATACATGTCCCGTGACGTTGACGTGAGCCAAATCCCGCTTA